>NC_141697.1:287561962-288190609 GCF_964263255.1 Lissotriton vulgaris | reverse complement strand
CACTCACCCTCAACCCCTCACCCACCCTCAACCTCAACCCCTCACCCTCACTCACCCTCAACACCTCACCCTCACTCACCCTCAAACTCAACATACATACATACATACATACATACCCTCACTCACCCTCAACCACTCACCCTCACTCACCCTCAACCCCTCACCCTCACTCACCCTCACTCACCCTCAATACCTCACCCTCACTCACCCTCACCCACCCTCAACCCCTCACCCTAACTCACCCTCACTCACCCTCAACCCCTCACCCTCACCCACCCTCACTCACCCTCACTCACCCTCAATACCTCACCCTCACTCACCCTCACCCACCCTCAACCCCTCACCCTAACTCACCCTCACTCACCCTCAACCCCTCACCCTCACTCACCCTCAACCCCTCACCCTCAGTCACCCTCATCCTCTCATCCTCACCCTCACTCACACTCACCCTCACTCACCCTCACTCACCCTCACCCTCACCCTCACTCACCCTCACTCACCCTCAACCTCACTCACCCTCAACCTCACTCACCCTCACCCACCCTCAACCCTCATCCTCACTCACCCTCACCCTCACTCACCCTCACTCACCCTCAACCCCTCACCCTCACTCACCCTCAACCCCTCACCCTCACTCACCCTCAACCCCTCATCCTCACCCACCCTCACTCACCCTCACTCACATTCACCCTCACTCACCCTCACTCACCCTCACTCACCCTCACCCTCACTCACCCTCACCCTCACTCACCCTCACTCACATTCACCCTCACCCTCACTCACCCTCACCCTCACTCACCCTCACCCTCACTCACCCTCACCCTCACTCACCCTCACCCTCACTCACCCTCACCCACCCTCAACCCCTCATCCTCACTCACCCTCATCCTCACTCACCCTCAACCCCTCACCCTCACTCACCCTCAACCCCTCACCCTCCCTCACCCTCAACCCCTCACCCTCGACCCCTCCCCCTTAACCCCTCACCCTCACTCAGCCTCACTCACCCTCAACACCTCACCCTCAACACCTCACCCTCACTCACCCTCAACACCTCACCCTCACTCACCCTCAACACCTCACCCTCAACCCCTCACCCTCACCCTCACTCACCCTCACAACACATATTGTGTTACAATAGGTGTCACATTTGCAAAAGATAAAACTATTGGCATTGTAAATAACAAAGCTATTAATTCGCTATTTTCAAAACAAGCACATAAATAAAAAATGTGTCCTTTACAATACCAATAGCTCAAACTTTCCTAATGCAAGACCCGTTTGCATTGCTGTGCTTCTCTCCCCTGCTGCACTCTCCTGCTCTCTAGAGATGTGGCCTAACGACAAGAGCTGCCATCTAAGTCACGTAAATACAAAATATGTTGCATTCCAAATGCTATAGGTGTCACATTCGCAAAAGTTATAACTATTGGCATTGTAAATGACACAGCCATCAATTTAGCAATTTTAAAAACCAACAAATAAATAACATGTCATTTACAATACCAATAACTCCAACTTTTCTAATGCGAGACCTATTGCATTTCCAATGCTTGTTTCCTCTTTGTTTTTGCTGACTGTGCTACGACAGGGATCAACCTTACACACATCAGCCCTGGACTGCCATTAGTTTCAGCACCCTTCGTGTCCCCTGGATCTTGTGCACCTAAAACCATGCTTTTAACCTGATCCATGTGAAATGTGTTGGATGCTGAAAGCCAGTAAACTATTTTTAGGAGTTAGTTTGTCAACAGCAGAAAAGGTAAGGGGTGAGGCATGGAGGGCCAAGATTATCACGGCTGGAAGTTCCTGGATCCAGAAATAGATGCATCTGTCCTGGGCCCTTCTGTCAACGGTAACACTACGATTGAGGGATTTTGTCTTGTTAGCTTGTTTGTGAGCTCAGTAGAAATACAGCGTTGGCCTTATAGATCCGTAGATCAATATTTGAGAGAATAAATACAAAAAGGAATTTAAATTGATTAAATAGTGCATTGAGTTAAAGAGGCTGCTTCAGATCTGGAGGTTACCTGCAGAACATACTTTTTAAATGCCTGCAAGGCCACTGGAATTATGCGATTCTGTGGCCGCATGTTTTTCGCAATTTTTTTTTATTTGCTGTGTTTTCCACATAGTCTATGATTTGTTGCATAATCTTCAGATTTTAACAACAAAAAAAGTACTCTAGCTCAAAAGTTACTAAAAATATGGCAACATGTGTTTCTTTATAGTGGAAAGCCCCTTGCAAAAGGTTGACTTGCCTTTCAACTGCTTCTTACTGTGTTTGGGTCTTAAACTGGTGCTAATAAGGTGGAATATTTGACAGTCAGTGTTGCCATGTGTAAACAAAAAAGACAAAATACTGCAGCAAAATATACTGGACTGCGCCGCATAATTTGCCTTCTCTTTCTAAATAAATTAGTCAACTGTACCACATAATTTTGCCCTACTCTGCCCCCTAATTCCAGTGGCCTTGAATATCTGCATGCCAAATCATCCTTTCATTCTTCTGAGGTTTATGAAAGTACTACTGAGTAAAGTAACAGTAACGCCTATTGTTTGATTTCCAATCCAATTCGAGTTAAGTGTTTTATTTAATGTCCTTGGCTTTTTAGTGGTCCACGTACAGAGCCTCTCTTCAAGTCATGATTTGCTGTTGCTTTGAGGCACAAAGGAAACTACAGAATCCTCTTTTTCCTTCTCAATGCGCCCTTACACCCAACTACAGCTCTGCGGCAAAACGCCCCTATATTCCTAACAGGGACCTTCCAACAGTGAACCATGCACATTCACCTATGTGAGGAGAGGCTGGAGTGTAGCTTCCATTGGTGCAGCAAGTGCAGTAGCACCAAGGCCCAGAGGCCCGCAGGGCCCACTGAATGCTGATTATTAATGCATTTCACAGTTCAAACAACTGCTAGGGGTTCATATCAAGAACCGCTTTAGGTCAGTGCGACTGGTGCAGCTGCACTGGGCGCTGACCTGTGGAGGGGGGCGCTGACCGCAGGGGGGACGCTGTGTTAAGCAATCACTTATGTTTGGAGAGATGAGGGTTACTTTTGCCTGGTGGTTGTGAGAGAATCAGAGGAGACGGTTCTGGGGTGTGGGGGCGCCAAAAATGATTGTTGCACCGGGCGCCATCATCGCTAAAGCCGGTCCTGGTTCATATCCTTCCTTGCACAAGGGCTTATGACACCACTGGGCGGAGAAAAGACGGTATCCACCCTACTGTTCAAATAGTTATGTAGGTTAATGCATTTGCTTCAGAAATCCATACCTTACAGGTAACAAGCAGGTCCCTGAAGTTTTATTACTAATAAAACCCCAGTTGATTTCCAGTTATTGGGTTACTTATATAGCACAACAGGTCAATTTTCCCCTGGTTGTGATTTTGTTGCAGGAACTGTGAAACTGTATGAGGCCTTCAGCTGCATGCACTGCACTGGTAAAGTTCATGGCGTGACTTTAGCATCTGTATTGTCAATACTTGAACAGGTAGCTCGCGTGCCTTTTGTACGCAAGGGCATACGTAACATTCCAGGCATGGCCATTGCTACTATATGACAAGCTGCAAGCGCTAGAGAGGATTGAGATCACCGGACATGATATCAACACAAATAAAGAACTCTTATCCCCTAGACTGGTCCCAAAGCAGAAGGTCTCGTGCTCTCTGGACTACCGCAAATTGTAATGGATGAACGGATGCAACAGAGGCGCTTTATTCAAGCTTATTGTGCATAATTCACCACTTGTAGATAATGGCGTTTTCTTTCAGTGGATCAAGGCAATCAGTACACAACTTCTGCTGGACAGTTCATTGACGGAAAATCTTGATTAAATATTAACCACTGAGAATTCCTCTGGTTAACATTCCATTCCATCATTTTTGGCTTGTGTATACCAATACACAAGAAGGCTAACTATAGGGAAATCAGTCTCGGCCCCACCCCTGAAGGTAGGACTCCATCCCAGACTGCTAGCGCCTCTCTCAGTCACAATGATTGAATCCGCAAATGTGCATCAATCTTAATGGCCTCACTGGAGAGTCCATATGCACATAGAGCTCAGGTGGCAAGCAGGACACGCCTCTCTCATAGACTCCTGAGCCTCGCAGGCATGTTCACTGATGCCCCTCCAGAAAAGAACTCAAATAATACATTTGGGCACATAGGTGTTGGGATGTGGGTTCGGTCCAGTTGGGAGTGGAGCACTCTTCAGTTAGGCATTCTCACATCGCACCATCATGGCGCTATTTCCGATTAGTATGTGGAACTCCTGCAACCACGGTGAAGCATGAGCACACTTCTACTTTTTGTTTTTTTTACCCGTTCTAAAGGTGCCGGAAACTCAGAGGAGGGCATTGCTGCAGTAGATTTTTAACAATTGGATCATTTATGGTGTGTTTCTCTGGCAGCAGCACAGATGGAAGAAGGGCCGTCATTGAGATTTCTAAGCCTGTCTTGTCAGTTACCTGGCCTTTTAGCCTGCACCTAGCATTGTTCTACAGTTCTTTGCTTTCACACAAATGTAAATCCATTCCCATGCTAATTAATTGTAATACTTCACGTTGCCATACAGCATTCCAGCCAGAGCTTTGGCATTGCCAATGCTTGTTAGTTCTTGATTTTGCTTACAATATACATGGAGTGGACTTTAGGTTCACATCTATCAACCATTGGCTTTCTTCGATGAGCATCTTTCTGCGATTGACTAAGGACTTTGTCAATCACGTCGTAGTTCAGCACATTTGGAGCCTTCAGTTTTGTCCTAGTACTATTTCTTTTTTTTGGTGTTTTTAACACTCTGGAAATACATTCAAGATGTAAATCCAGTATTTGTAACGCGCACAGCTACCAGGAGGCTTCCCGGCGCTGGGGAGATTAAGCAAGCTATTGCCCAGAGTCACATGGTGCCTGGCAGACCCCTGCCGCCGGAGCCGGGGATCGAACCATGAGCCCCAGATTCCAGTGTATCCTTCCACCACCACTCCAGTGCTTGCACCGAACTACGTGGTGAACTACTTTATAAGTAAGGTCCTCTCTGATCACTCCTGTTGGCTCCTTCTTGTATGTCTCACTTTAATGTGCTAACGCTGCCCTCTCTAATACGATTAAGTCTAAATGTCTTGGATTTGCCAATGCCTGTTTTTTATTGAAGGGCTTTTAGCCGTTTGGATCATTACCAGAGAGCACATATGGGCTTAATTATACGTGTGTGCATTCATGCGCACAAAATAAGGGAATTAATTGCCTTAGTGACTTTTGAAAGTAGAACGTGGAGAATGCCTACAGATATTCGATTGGAAATTGTGAACATTTTCTTTAGCATAAAGAGGTCTCTCGCAAAGTAACATGGGTGTCCGTTTTGTATTTAATCTTAGAGATGAGAAATGCTTTTTTTTCTTATTTTTTAAAACCACAATTATCTATTTTTATATAACTTGCACCCTTCCTCCCACCATATACAGCAAGCACATTTGGATGAGAACAATCTGTCTCTGGCACACACATTGCCAGCACCCACACGCAGTGACACAGAGACCTGTGCTCACATGCACACTCCCCCACACAGGTGCATCCTTGGCAAGTGACAAGAAAAGCAACCTTCAGGAGGGGGTGGGGGTAGTGACTGCAGGTGGAAGGTCTGTAGTCTGCACGAGCCAGCAGCTGGCAGAGAGCAATGATCCAGAACCGTTAATGAGGACATGGCCCTTCCCCCATGACCCTTCCCACTCTCTGCCATCCTAGAGGTTGGTACTTCTGAAATTATTCCGCGGCTGATGCATGCTACTGGAAGGACTCTGCCCTAGCCCTGGCAGAGCTGTGCAGCAGTGGCCTGCACGGAAATCATGTGACTTTCCTTGGGTCACCTGACTTGACTGTGTCTGCCACAAAGTTATTATGGTGGCCCTGGCCTGTAGTTATGTTAATTTGGTTTTTTAAGGTTATCACATGGCCACATGCCGACAATGATGTGTTGTTCTTGTACTGGGTTTTTGTTCAACAGCCCAGTGCATTCTGGGTTGGATTTGTTATCCTCATTTCCTGCGAGTGGTACAAATTGGTCTAAAAATGCATGCAGGGCGGCACATGTTGTGCCCCCCTTCTGCTTGCACCCCCTTTATTGCATGGCATGGACTGCACAGTCTATGCCGTGCAGGCACAGCCTTAGGTGCTACCATTGCGGTGACTTTTCAGTAGGAATCACAATGGGATCCGCGTGCCAACTGCCTGCTAGACAACAGGGAAACTCGTAATCTGGTGGGTGGTCAGCGGTCGACTTTGGTTGTCTGCTAGCGAGACGCTGGTGTGGCGGCCCGCTCCCAGACCGCCAAATTCAAAATCAGGCCCAAAGTTTCTAAAAGTATTCCGACCTATTATTATTTGCAGAACCTATTTATTTGGAATATCATAACTTTTACTCTGTAAATAATTAGCTATGCTAGCTGTGGTCAGTTGCCTTGTCCGATTGCTAGCTGTCACTCAACGCCTCCCTCATCCATGCATTATCCCAATGTCAGTGGCCCAATGGCTGTCCATAGTAACACAGCTGAACTCACTGCTGCCCCAGCCACTCACCTGCAGCTAGATACTTCAGAAGTTTTTAAATAAGTGTGAATAACATTAGTAGTTGTCCAACTTCTACGTTTTTTATTGTTTTACCCATTCTAGAACTTCTTTAGTTTGCTAATAAGCGGTATTGCTCTCTTCCCAGAATATTCTAATTAGGTCTCCCAGTTTTCAGTTTTACTGAAAAATACAGGAAATTGTGCTTCTTGTGAGTGACTTTTCATGCTGCCCATCATGAATTCCAGGCCACCAGCTGAGCAGATAGAAAAGCATGGGTAGTTGAAAAACAGAATGAGATTTTCTTAAATACAGGCATATTTTAACATATTTTTTAATAGAATGCTAATAGTTACCCGTAGATGTATTGTTCTGCTATAATGACCACTTAATTTGCTAAACAGAACAGGCATCAAAGTATGAGTGCATGTTTATCTGTTAAATAGATGTGGAAATATACCATTTTATCACTCCATTTGTTCATACAACACAAAATAAATATGGATAAATACCAATAAAATGAGTACAAACATAAATATGGATTGATACAGATGGAAATGTTAAAAAAATAAATACTATAAAAATGGAAGCCCTGATTATAATCCCTTAACCACTGGTAAATGCTCGCCCACAATTATGAGCCCAAACTGAAGGTTGGGGCACATAATGAAGGAAAGTACACATATCAGCCGGTTTTTCAAGATAGCATTTGGACATCAAGGCTATTTACATCTGTCTCCTTTATAGAGTATCAATGCAAAAGAAGCACAGCCATTGCCAGAGTTCTAATCATTCCGTTTGCCTGAGCCAATCACAGAATTTCTTACAAGAAGCTCACTAAAGCCATCATTAATAGAAAACTCGATGAAAGCAGTTGCATTGACCTGTAAAGAATATAAGGATGAGTAGCGCACGTGACATGCATATTTTAGTGGAGAGGTGTGGCGCAGTGGCCAGGGCAGCGGACTTCGGAGCACAGGGTTCGCGGTGCGATCCCCGGCTCTGGCGGCAGCTGAGCTCAGCTCAGCACCATGTGACTCTGGGCAATAGCTCACTTAATTTCCACGACGGCCCGAGCGCATTGAGACCCTAAGGGTGAGTAATTTGTGCTTTACAAATACAGAATTATTTTATTTTTTACACACATCCCTGTAGTTATCGTACTTCCAAACTGTTTCCAGGTGATATCTTTGTTTTAAGAGCCATGTTTTTCTTTTACACAAAGATCACTTGCTCTGATTAGAATGTAAGCTCTCAAATTGTGTGAGTTGAGGCCTTGTGAGGTGGGCGCAGAACATGTTATCACTTTACAGCATGCAGTGATCTCCTTCCTCTCACCGGGCATCAGGTGGTTCTCCCCATTCATTCTGCATATCTTTACACACCTTTCTAGGGTACCATAGCTCATTGTTGCCTGCTAACAGAACAATTGAGTTCACGAGTGGGATTGCTCCACTCTGTTCTCTCTATTTTCTCTCCCAGACTGCTCTTCCCCACAGACTCTCATAATGCGGGGTCACTATAGCCTGCAAAATGTCTGTCCACCATCAAGATTAAAGCAATATGGCTTCAAGGTTGTAGCCAGAAAATTAAAATACTCCCACTTTGGACCAAAAATCTGATGGCCCCAAGCATGTAACCAAGTGAGCCTGACCCTCCCTAGATGAGCTCCCTTGTTTTTTACATTTGAGCATCATCCTTACACCACTTACATCCATGTGTTGAGACTCATACTTTCATCTTTGCGTTCTGTCATCCATTAATTAATTCATCCATAATTCATCTTTCACCATTCCACCCCCCATTGGCCATTCCATCCATCCATCATCTATGCATTCGTTCACTATATCCATTCATCCATCATTTGACATACTCATCCATCAATACAGCCTTTCATCCATTAAATGATTATTTTTTATTCATCCTTTCTCCCAGATTACCATTTACTTTCCCATCCAGCCTCCCAGATTTCCATTTACTCTGCCATCATCCCACTCAGCAATCCATCCTCTCATATTTTCATTTACTCTGCCATCCTTTCTTCCACTCATCATCATATCCTCAAATCGCATAGTCCAGGGCATCCAGGGGAAACACAGAAAGATGAAGGGTGTCATTCTCAGGGGTGTCTCTGCACTGCAGTTTCTCATTGCGGAGATTCTGCCACGACTGTGGAGTCTCTTTGTGAGTCGAGCCCCAGAAGTACACAGCTCTGTTCCCCATGCATGACATCAAAACATGATCCACATAGGCTACATAAACACACTCTTCGGTTCTTAAGTCCCCCGGAGTGATGTATTACTCCTCCACAAACTTCTACACCTCGCCGAGGCTATGAACCGCTCTACAAATGCAACAACAATACAGCGTCACAGGATACACATGGTTTCACCTCTTCAACTCCCATTTTCAACATCATTGCTTTCTGGGAGTTGTAGTCTTGGGTTAGTATGAACTCACTGGAGTATTACACTTGAAAACTATCATTTGTAAAATTATGAAAACAGGCAACAGAACTGTCCTCGCGACATGTAGGTCTAGGCTAACTTTACTTTTCCATATGACCTGAAGTCCTCAATTGCAGCTTTTAAAAAAACTGGATGTCCCAAGATACATCACTCTTTCCTGCCTGCACATGCCTCCTTGCAGGAAGAACATACAGTGTTTACAGTGTGTCGTTGTCTGCAGTAATCTCATGAATCGTACAGTGCTTGCAGACTGTGCCTAGCAGCATAAACAGAGCAGTGTTTACAGTCACTCTTTGTCTGTGTGCACTAAGCACAAGATACAGATTGTTTTCTGTGTGTCTGGGTGCAGGAAGTAAAGCATGTAAGAGTGCAGTGCTTACAGCCTGACTTTAGCTGCACTCATCACGTGGTACAAATAGTGCAGTGAGCCAGTGTGTCTGCCTGCATAAAGTACATAATGGAAAGAGAACAGTGTTTACATTCTGTATATGCACTAATTGCATGAAACACACAGTACGGTGTTTGCAGACTGTGCCTAGCAGCATAAACAAAGCAGTGTTTTCAGTCTCTGTGTCTCCACTAAGCCTAAAATACACATGGTGCACTGTTTACGGGCTCTGTGTCTGGATGCAGGAAAGGAAGCAAAATATGCAAAAGTGCAGTGCTTACAGTCTGACTAGCTGCACTAATCTCATGGTACAAATATTACAATGTTTACAGACAGCTCATCTGCATGCACGAAGAACATTATGGAAGGAATCATACAAAAAGTACAAAGTTTACAGACAGCCTGTCTGCCTGCAGGAAGTACATTATTCAAAGAGTGCAGTGTTCACACTCTGTGTCTGCACTAATTACATTGTACAAATTGTGCATTGTTTACACACGGCTCATCTGCCTGCATGAAGTACATTATTCAAAGAGTGCAGTGTTCACAGTCTGTGTCTGCACTAATCACATTTTACAAAGTGTGCAATGTACACACATCTCATCTGCCTGCATGAAGTACATTATTCAAAGAATGCAGTGTTCACATTCTGTGTCTGCACTAATCACATTGTACAAATTGTGCATTGTTTACACACGGCTTATCTGCCTGCATAAAGTACATTATTCAAAGAGTGCAGTGTTCACAGTCTGTGTCTGCACTAATCACATTTTACAACGTGTGCAATGTACACACATCTCATCTGCCTGCATGAAGTACATTATTCAAAGAATGCAGTGTTCACATTCTGTGTCTGCACTAATCACATTGTACAAATTGTGCAATGTTTACACATAGCTCACCTCCTTACATGAAGTACATTATTCAAAGAGTGCATTGTTCACAGTCTGTGTCTGCACTTATCACATTGTACAATGTGCGCAATGTTTACAGACAAACTGTCTGCCTGCATGAAGTACATTATGCAAAGAGTGTGGTGTTCGCAGTCTGTGTCTACACTAATCACATTGTACAAATTGTCCAGTGCGTAGTTTGGTCAGTAAGATTGGACGGGGGAGATGTGAAATGGAGATTTCCGAACAATCACTCTGGTTTAATACATATAATGATAAGCGGGGCAGGAGGGGGTCTTAAGGAGCAGCATGAAAGGAGGGAAGTGTAGATTGTGAGGGGTACCTAAAACTCAATAATTTGCAAAAAAAGAGCAATTTTTTAAGACCTTTAAAACAAAGACGATTGAGTGTGTGTGTTTTTGTCTGCATGTGTATGTAAAAATACCACGCGAAATACGAGAAACACCTCACCATACCAGACTAATAGCACCTGTACACAACTATTTAATACAGAATCCATTGATTGGGGGAGTAACACCCCAAACCCGCCTCCTCCCCCCGAAGCTACAACTCAGCAAATAGTACAGTGTTTGCAAACAAGCTCATCTGCCTGCATGAAGTACATTATGCAAAGAGTGCAGTGTTTATAGTATGCAGACATCGTCCAACAACACGGCCTCAACATCCTATGCCGACGACACCAAGCTCATCCTCTTCCTCACCAAAGACCCCACCACTGCAAAACTCAACTTCCAGAGAGGAATGAAAGAAGTGGCTGTCTGGATGATCAACAGCTGCCTAAAACTCAACGCCGAGAATACAAAAGTCCTCATCCTTGGAACCACCCCTTCAGCATGGGACAATACCTGGTGGCCCACCGCCTTCAGGAACCCACCTATCCCCTCAGACCACGCAAAGAACCTTGGCATAGTACTCGCTTCATCACTCACCATGAACCGACAGGTCAACGCCGTCACTTCCAGCTGCTTCAACACCCTCTGCATCCCCCGAAAGACCTTCAAATGGATCCCCCCTGAATCGAGGAAAACAGTCACCCACGCACTCATCACCAGCAGACTTGACTATGGCAACGCACTCCACGCCGGCATCAACAAATCCCTACTCCACAATCTACAAACAATACAGAACACCGCGGCCAGACTCATCCTCGGCATCCCCGGCACGAACTCATCAGCCAACACCTGTGGTGACTCAACTGGCTCCCCGTGGAGAAGAGAGTCACCTTAAAAATCCTCACTCATGCGTACAAATGCCTGCACAACAACGGACCCACATACCTCAATCACAGAATAAACTTCCACATACCCAAAAGAAACCTGCGACCATCCAACCTCGCACTGGCGGAAACCTTGCGCATCCACAGAGCCAGATTAGGCGGAAGATGGTTCTCCCACATCGCAGCCAAGACCTGGAACGAGCTACCCGTAGACACAAGACGGGCCCCCTCCCTGATCACCTTCAGGAAGACACCCAAGATCTGGCTCTTCAGCTGAACGGAGAAGCATAACCCCCCCCCCCAACTGCACCTTGAGACCCTCATGGGTGAGTAGCGCGCTTACAATTCCCTGATTGATTGATTATGTGTCCACACAAATCATATGATACAAATAGTACAGGGTTTGCAGGCGTTTTGGCTGCTGAAGTACAACATACAACAGTGCATTATTTACAGTCTGCGGTTTGTGGCTGCAATAATCACATCACACAATCGGTGCGGTTCACAGTAGGCTCATCTGTACATTGTTGGTAAATCGTGTTAAAGCTGCTATATATAAAGTCTGGGTGAGAGGTGTTGATATGAAAAGTGGTTGCCAGGACCCAATTGGACAGGACTTACTCCTATAAAAAGTCGTGGTGAATAGAGCTTGCATGATTAAAAAAATATG
Organism: Lissotriton vulgaris; assembly: GCF_964263255.1. Taxonomy (NCBI): domain Eukaryota; kingdom Metazoa; phylum Chordata; class Amphibia; order Caudata; family Salamandridae; genus Lissotriton; species Lissotriton vulgaris. The sequence goes on along the minus strand of NC_141697.1, from coordinate 288,178,387 downwards.
CACAGCTGCAAACGATGTATGTAAGTAGTATTTACTTAGTGCGCGATCACAGAAGTTTCTTGGTGCTTCTCATTTGACTTCTGAAGGTAAATTAAAGGTAACAAAACTGAAATATTAAAATAGTAAAAAATTAAATTGAAACTTTTTCAGAGATTTCCTAAAGAGTAACACTGAAATGAAAAAAACAGTGTTCATGTCCTGACTATATTGCTTTTTTCCAGCAACAGAAAGACCCACCCAAGATCAGGTGAGATCACCAGGGTGATTCACACAGTGATGGGAGTATGATGAAAAATACATATATATGTCCCCTATACTAACTTCCATTCCTTTTCCACTTTTTTAGCGCTAAGGAGACACTAACTGGCTAGTATGGCATCAGATTTTATAAACAATTATGTATTTAAAAAAATGTATATGCTGCTGCATGGAGTATTCATATAATTCACTTCTCTGTTAGATTTTCCTAACTTTAAACTAACAATTTGGGCTCTGAAGATCGGTGAACTAATGCCCCACAGAATGAAGATTGAAACGTGTAGGCATCTCTGAGGAGTGACTGAGTCCCACATGAATGTTAAGGTTCCCTGCACCAGGCATAATTACCGATACCTACACAAGATCTAGGGCCTGTTTACGAGTCTGGTGGACCACGGACCGCCAGACTCGTGGGGGCACAGCTGTGGCGGTCTTCCAACCACCCTATTACAACTGGTACGGTCTGACCGCCATTGCGCAACCGCCGGGGATCTGGCGGTGGCGCTGCAGTCTTGCTTACCGCCAAGCATATTATAAGTTTACTCTCAGCCATAATTTTAATGATGGTTCCTCCTTAATGAAAACCGTGGTGGAGAGGAAACAAAGGGGGCCACCTTCAGGGTCCCCCGATCCCTCTGGGCAGTGGGGCACATGTGAGCATGCACCCCAGTACCTGCACGGCATGGACTGCACCAGTCCACGCCGTGGGGGTACTGCCTTTGACGTTCCCATTGCACTGCCTGTTTCATAGGCACTGCTGTGGGAACTTCAAAGAACCGCCCACCACTTGACTTAAAAAGTCAAACTATGGCGGCGGTGCGCACATGGGTTTGGCGGTCCAGCCACCGCATGCCAAACTCTTAATCAGGCCCTCAGACATCACTTCAGTACCTTCATATGGCACGTCATTAATCCCTCCCATGCTCGTGACGGAACGGTTCCGTCACGGCCCTCTCGCTGCGCCTGCGCGGCGCGAATTCCGCGCCTGCGCTAACATTCTGTAGCGCGGGCGGGGCCGTGACGGAACCGTTCCGTCACAAGCACAGCTCACCCGCGTGCCATGACGGAGCGGTTCAGTCACGAGCACGGGACCGCCGCACGGCCCCCCACCCCCTTAGCACTGCGGCGGAATAGCCGCCGCAGTGAAGGGGTTAAATGAGGCACTCACATATGACTTGAAGGTGTTTAAAATGATTGAATGATTAACAAATCTAAGTGATTAAGGATTTTTGATGTTATCTGTCAAATATAATATGGTGTAAATACGTACGTTTTTTTTATGTCAACACAAGTTCGAGCACGTATATATTATATGGTGTTTGTTTAATTGCAGCAACCATGTCCACAGTTATGCTGGCAAAGTCATTCCATCAGACTAAAGGGCCAATGGGTTGCGGCGGCCATATTTGTTTACAGATCTTAGGCCGATAATAGCAGAGCTGAGAAAAAATAAGCATCTGTCATTTAGCGCCAAGAGGCCTTTCAGGGTAAACGAGCGCTTTAAAAATAAACAAGTTTTGTTATTGTAATTCATGCATTATGCAGTTCACGGTTAACCAGTCCTTACAGTTTTCGGACTACTTGTTCTGTCTCTGCCTGTATTGTATTTTAATATCGCTTGACGCTCGTTTACAGCGGGGACTGCTCTGACCTTTGGATTATCCTATCCAACAGAAACTGTTGTTCTGTGTCGAAACCTCAGACACAACAGGTTTCCAACCTGTGAGTACTGCGGGGCTGGCGCGCTCAGGAAAGGGGGAAGGGCACGCGGGGACTCGCCCTTTTGGAATCCTTGGGATGAAATCTCGGGGAGGGCGGAGTGAGGGGGCCCAAACACCGGGGCACCGTTTGCAGGTGTGGGAGATGATTAAAGAGGAGCAGGTGACTCACACACCCCCAGGCCTGCTTCTAAGGAGTCTTGAGAATGTTTCCCTCCGACCTTTTGGTGTTTCCAAGGTTATCGGCTTCTTTCCCCGGGAGGGCAGGTTTAAGGCGATCGCGATGCTTTGAAGGACGCCTGTGAGAAAACAACACAGCTGTGACAAGATGTGGGCTACTGACTAGCTTATGAATTTAAAGACAAGGGTTCTACTCCAAGATTTGAAAATTATTCAATATATCTTGTGATAGTTGGCAAGCTACGTCATTTCGCGATGCCTCAAACTGTAAATAAGTATTATGTAAAAACGAATCCTACACTGTTTTGTCTGTTACTGCTTCAGGAAGATACCCCAACCGTTCATTTTCTTCATTTTGAACTCATCACTCCGTTATATTTTTTATCCCCTATTCTAGTTTCTCCTGCAGGCCAATAGACCCGATTCAGAGAGTAGACTCTGGGTTAAAAATGTTTGTTTTTTAGGTGTCTCCTGCATAAAATTGCCCCTTCTTCCATATTAGTTACCCAATAAGTAGAAAACTTTTTTTCAAATCTTCTATTTCCCAGTTTGAAAATGTTGGCATGAATGCACCATATATAATTCCTGCAAAGTGCCAGTCGATCCTCGGCCAAAGGTAAATAGTTAAAATAAATTTTGTAAGATTCAGTCGTGATCTTCAAATGGATCTATATAGTATGGAAATTGGTGGATATTCTCTAAGTTGCGCAAGTGGCAATACATTTTGCACTGTAGAATTCTGCCTCTTCTAAGTTGAACATTCGCTGGGTGAACCCATGTCTCTTGTGTCCAACCTGGCAAATATAGTTGCCCTGCTGCGGGCAGGTTCAGTGAGCACCTTGACCGAGGTTGAGAGTGTTTTGCATTGGCTGTCCAAAGTAGGTTCAGGAGGACTGAATCCATTGCAGATTTTTAGAATAACTCCTGAGTCTGTAAATGAGCTCCATGTATCTTGCGGATAGCCTGGGAAACTGCAAGATCTTCCGGAGCTATACTGGGTTTAGGAGGCGCTACCACAGTTTGGAATGGGACTATCTGATCTTTAGTGGGAAATCCTGCTCTAATTTAGAGAAGACTGGTCAAAGTAGGAAGCCCTGAGCGGAATTAGGAAACCTTGCTTGGAATTGGTCTCTTCTCTGAAGGTGGCGGTAGTTGAAACCCAGCGACGATGTGTGAAGCACCTCATGTGTAGAAGTGGTGAGCAGCATAGAAAGCAATATAAAAGGTCTATTGCTCGAAGGGTAATACATCTTGAGTGACAGCAAGAATAAAGCCAGAGAGTAGGCCCACTATTTGCTGCAACAGGTGAGGACATTAGCAGACAGGAAGGACCCTTTGTCTGCTTTTGTAGTGTTAAGAATCTTTTCCAATTGCTCATTTTTGCCCACAATGGCATTCCTCAACCTGCCTCATTTATTAGAGCGGGGTTGTCCAATATTGATTGATATGGAGTTGAATTCTGTCAGATTTTCAGGATCTATACAAGATACATTTTCATACATTGAATCTAATTTGGATTGATTTGCAAAGTCAGTGGTTATCTTAAAAATCTATCTGGATCCCTCCCAAAAAGCCTACTCTTGGTATTTCCGATTTCCTTGCTTAATGTAAAAATAAACAAGCACCGGCAAAGCCAATAGTTCTGGCTTTGGGATGCAATCTTTTGGCTTTGTCAATGCTTAATTTGTTTTGTCACTTATGTTTTATAACAGTTCTTTATTATACATTTTCCATCTTACAAGAAAAACTTCAAAATGTATAAACCTAGAGTACAAATTAAGTAAACATGATGCGTCTCTATGAAGAATGAAAAACCGGCAAGGATATTGTAGGAAATTGGGTTTTTGGTTGATGGGTAAGCAGAAACCACAATCCCTGTCAGGGTGCACCACAAAAGTCACTAAGTTATCCTGCTCTTAAACCTATGGTAGCTTGGAACAAAAGCAGTCTAGCTGAATTTAGAGGCAATGTGTTAAATATTTATGCAGCACTCAAACATTAATAAAGGGAAAACACAAGAAAAATCCAACACCAATATAGAAAAATAGTGTTCATTTTAATAAATAATTTGACAGCAGAACAACAAAAATCCAATTAGAAGAACCAGAGTTATGAATTTTAAAATTGTTTAGTAAAAACTAGCACCTAAAAGATCAAAGCGCGAACCACAGGCATCTAGTCACACAAGACCGAGGCACAATCGAAAGTTATGTCTGACCACGATGGATCATAGTTCAGATGTATGAGGTGGATTGGACCTGCCTCCGCTTACATTCAGACTTGGAAGAAAAAAGTCTGAGAAGGTAAAGCTCATTGGGGCAAGGCATCCAGTGGGGTCCGAGGAGACCTTATTGTTGGGGAGCCACTGGACGAAGTTGTGGTGAAGGCTTCTACGTTCAGACTTTGTCACTTTTTTGGAAGTTGAAAATCTGCAGTAGGGCGAAGTTGCAGGCTGAAGGCAATGAGGGCTGCTGCTGAGAAGACAGTAGTGGGAGCTACCATGAAGTCCAGCCTACCATGAAGTCCAGCCATACAGTGATGAACCTTGGGTGGATCGGCGAGCAGGTAGGTCCGAGTCTCCTATTGGTTCTCAGAGCACTTTCAGGCAGAAAATTGTCTAAGTCCCAAGTCTGGGGATTTGGCCATGTGGAAATATTTAGCACCACTTCCAAAGGTCCAGGACTAGGTGGGCACCACTCGGAGTGTAGGAAAAACCTCAGGCACGGACCAGGTGCAAGGCTTGAGTAGTTGGAGCTTTGTGTGTCACTGTAGCTCAGAACAGGAAGACAGTCGTATAGCCTCTGGAGTCACTCTGGCAGTCCTGGTATCAAGCAGCAAGGCAGGTCCCATGCTGTAGAGAAGTTCTCTGAAGTACAAGACAGGTTTCAAGCAGCAGGGCAGTCCTCTGAAGTAGAAGGCTGTCCTTCTGAATGTCCTCTGCAGATCCAGGAGTGAATTGAAGAGTAAGTCTGAAGGTCCTATTTTTATACCTGGCGCCAGCTTTGAAGTGGAAGAAACTTCTGGAATTTCCCCCCAACAGATGGTTCTGGAATATCCTTCCTCCCTGCCCAGGCATCAAGAAGTCTAGCATCACAAAAGACTGATTTGCATTCTTTGTGAGTGTGCTTAGGCAGCAGTCAAGAAAACACGGGGGGAGGGTCTGTAGGGACAGTTTAATGACCCCAATTGCTACTGTCCCAGAAAACAGTTACAACAAAAGGGTAGCACGGAGTCAAAATGGACTAAGTAGAACCCAAAGTGAATGCCTCAAAGGAACAACAAATATGAAAACAACTATGGGACCATTTCGACTCTTTGGAAGAAAGATTCCCATCAGTCACCATCCGATTCCGCCCTTCATCATCTGGGAACTGTCAACCTCAGAGACAAAAGTGAAGTACGTGCAGTGGACTGGTCAGTTGTTTAAAAACCTAGCCACACCTACGTTGTACTCAAGATGAGGGGGTAGAAAACTCAAACAAGGGTTGTATAGTGACTGGAAGCAGTGCTGTGAAAAAAGAAGTGCAATGTGCTAGTGTGAAAATGTGAGTTGTAAAATTAGGTAGGGAAGTGAAAAAAATAATTTATTAAGGAAACACTTCACTCCTAAGGTAAAACCATGAGTGCGTAAGTGGTCTAAACAAATAACCACTGATGGAACAAAATGGTCGACATGTTTCTGCAGACTGACAAGACCAATACAGTATCCAGCTGCTTCCTCAGGACCAGAACGCTACTGCTTTAAAAGTATACAAACAACATATAACAATGAAGACAACAGATATCACCTGTAATCCGGTGATTCTATCCTTCTCCTGGCAATTGGGCAGGAGAGAAAATCCCACCTCACCTGGCATACAGCGCAGGTAAAACAGGGCACCGCTCTGTCCGTCGGTACCCCGGGCGTCCCTCTGGGCTGTCGTGGCCTCCCACGACAGCCCAGAGGGACGCCCGGGGTACCGACGGACAGAGCGGAGCCCTGTTTTACCTGCGCTGTATGCCAGGTGAGGTGGGATTTTCTCTCCTGCCCAATTGCCAGGAGAAGGATAGAATAACCGGATTACAGGTGATATCTGTTGTCTTCATTGTTATATGTTGTTTGTATACTTTTAAAGCAGTAGCGTTCTGGTCCTGAGGAAGCAGCTGGATACTGTATTGGTCTTGTCAGTCTGCAGAAACATGTCGACCATTTTGTTCCATCAGTGGTTATTTGTTTAGACCACTTACGCACTCATGGTTTTACCTTAGGAGTGAAGTGTTTCCTTAATAAATTATTTTTTTCACTTCCCTACCTAATTTTACAACTCACATTTTCACACTAGCACATTGCACTTCTTTTTTCACAGCACTGCTTCCAGTCACTATACAACCCTTGTTTGAGTTTTCTCCCCCTCATCTTGAGTACAATGTAGGTGTGGCTAGGTTTTTAAACAACTGACCAGTCCACTGCACATACTTCACTTTTGTCTCTGAGGTTGACAGTTCCCAGATGATGAAGGGCGGAATCGGATGGTGACTGATGGGAATCTTTCTTCCAAAGAGTCGAAATGGTCCCATAGTCGTTTTCATATTTGTTGTTCCTTTGAGGCATTCACTTTGGGTTCTACTTAGTCCATTTTGACTCCGTGCTACCCTTTTGTTGTAGCTGTGCTTAGGCAGCTCCTTTCAAATGTAAGTGGGACAGGGAACAGCTCCGCCCACACATCCCGGCAGGATGGCCCATCCCTCCAACACCTAGTCCCCCTTTGTCTCACTGTCTAGGGAGGAATACGAAAAGGCCAACTGCCATACTAGTCAGTCGTGTGACCCAGGACACAGGCTGCAGGCACCAAATGGCTAGGACAAGAAAACGCCAACTTTCTAAAAGTAGCATTTTTCACAATTGTGACTTAAATTTCTACTTTACCATTAAAGAGAATTTTAAATTAGAATTCTTTTGAGACCAAACCTAATATTTAAACCCATTCCCAATCAAGTTATTACTTATTAAATGTAACAAGGTAACCAAAGGTTACCCTATGGGAGAGGTAGGCCTCTCAGTGGTGAATAAAATTCACTAGTTTTTCCCTACCAGGATATGTAAATCTTAAAAGTTCATGTTCAACTTTTTAAATACAATTCACCCTGCCCTACGGACTGTTTACGGCCTACACTAAGGGTGGCTTGTATGTATTAAATAAGGAGGTTTAGGCCTGGCAAAAAGTGTATTTTGCCAGATTTAATTGGCAGTTTAACACTGCACAGAGTCTGCAAGGGCAGGTCTGAGACATGTTTTAAGAAGCTACTTAAGTGGATGGCACAATAAGTGCTGCAAGCTTATTAGTAGCATTTAATTTACAGGCCCTGGGTACATGTTGTACCATTTTACCTGGGACTTATAAGTTAATTAAATGTGGCGGTCAAGTGTAGGCCAAGGTTACCATGCTTTAAAGAGACAGCCCTAGCACTTTACCACTGGTTACCAGTGGTAAAGTCTTTAGAGTTCTAAAAGCCAACAAAAACAGATTCTGAAAGCATGAGGGGTGAAGGCAAAAGTTTGGGGGGGGGGCCTGCAGAGAGGGCCAAGTTCAACAGATGTTATAGATAAAGGGAGAATCCCTTGGGTAGCCTTAACTGGCTTCTATGTGATAAGATCATGTTCTATCTGATCAACAAAAGTAGCTCATTTGGAACGATATCTGTCTGTTCCGACATATAGCATATAATTTGCTGGTGGGATGCAATTACCAACATATCATGCATTTCGTCAGTATGCAGGTGGATGATTCTCTGCTTCCATCTAGGCATGGGCGGAAAATCCGTTCCGCTCGCGGATTTTGCGGATTTTCGGGAAATCCGCAATCCGCGAGATTTGCGAATTTCCTGAAAAATCCGCAAATCCGCGAGCAGCGGATTTTGCTCGCACTGCTCGCACTGTTCGCGTGAGTTCGCGCCCCGCGAATAAGTGCGAAATTGCAGAAATACGATTTTAGCAAAACTGAAAGTAACTACTTACCAGGTTCAAAAGTTCAGGCTCATCATTAGTAGCCATTTCCTGTAGTGCTTCCTGAGGGGCCCCTCCAGAGTTCAGTTGCCAGTTGCAACTATTATGTGACCCTGCTCTGAACCTCAGAATAGTTACACATATGCCACAAAGGTCCTGAATTACAGCTAAGGGAGACAAGCAGGAGCCAGGCTGGAAGTTAAAATCCATTAATCAGCCCCTAATTCATTATTGTCAGTTGGGGCAGGGCAGGTGTTGTAACTAATTTTGCAACAATGAAAGCACTTAGCAAGTGCAAAAGATCACTAATCAGGGCGCACTAAGGAAGCAGGTGCCAGCTAAAAAAATATTCTGTGACACATTAATCAGCCCCAAATTAATTCAGGTCACTTGAGGCAGGGAAGGTGTGCTTTGCTTTGCCAAAAATAATGTACACTGGACAACCAGAGGGTGTGGTGATGAAACAGAGGGTGGCATGGGTGGGCCAGAGGGTGGCATGAGTAGTCAGAGAGTGGCAGTGGTGACAGAGAGTGGCAGTGATGAAGAAGAGTGTCCCAAACAGGTTGGACACGTAGAAACAACAAGTTCGCAAAACTTGCGACCCGACAGGTAAGTTCGCAAATTGCGAAATTGTAAAAACCCTCGCGAACTGGCAGAAACACGGGCGAACACAAAAAAAAAAAAATCCGCAAATTCGCGGGAATTCGCGGATTTTGCGGATTGCGAGTTTGCAAATCCGCAAATTCGCGGATTGCCAATCCGCAAAATCCGCTCATGCTTACTTCCATCATCTCAAGACTGTCATTGTGGCCAGTGCTTATCTATCCAGCGCTTTTTGTGGCCATTGATATTGGGCACATTTAGAGTGTCGGAGAAAAATCTGCTCTGCTGGTATATTCAGATTGTTGGTTGTGTTCATGGTGTGAATCGCCTGCATCTGAAATATATGGAGAGAAGCACATGAGTGCCCCAGGTGTACTATGTCTCCATCTTGTTGTATGTTTTTCCAACCAGCAGCCGGACGGGTCAGGTTGACCTATTGAATTTATATCAAGACCAATGCATATCATGCAGAAGTTTGAAAAAACTGAGCTTAAGTTTCGCTTCCCATAGGCACCTATCATGTGTGTTAGTTATTTTGTTCCAGTCAGAGTATTGTTTATTATGGTTTTCGTAAAATGTTATTTTTGGGAGATCAGTTGGGTCTTCGCCAATATAAAATAGATAAATAACTAAAGTGTAAAAATACTTTTGGGTCTCAGAAAGTGTACATTTTCATAGTGCGTCTGGCACTAAAAGGAACTAATTTGTGTGTGAATGTACTGAAAAATTCTGTCACACACAGTTAAGTTGGCCATGGCTTAAGCAGGCGGACTACTTGCCTCATACTGTGTGCTGTTGTGAGTGGAAGAAAAATGTGAATGACACAATGATAAGCCAATGGATGAAGAGGTCTGGCTGAAAGCCCCTATGACTATATTACAGATATTATTTTGGCAAAATCAAAGGTCTTGGATAATGCCAAACCTAGCAAAACTATAAACACATCCTCGATGTCTGTTCTCTTAAGTTATAATCCCCCACTGAGCCCTTTCTTGTGCTTTGTATTGCAATAAACTATGATTTTTTAACTCTATGGAGCGCACGCAAATTTAGCGTTATTGTATGAGCACTGCAGAGATTGAGAGTATGAAAAGGAACATTGACTCATCCGACATACATACATGGTGTAAATATTCCACAAGGGACTGTTCACATGAACAGACAGACACACACAGATGCAAAGGCAGCTGGGGTTGGAAGAACAGACTAGGTGTCAATTCAGCTTTTTCAAAAAGATAAAAGAGATGGTACATCTCTGAAATTCAAACCTTTGACTTGCAGGCTACATGAAGACTTCGGCTGTGTGTGCTTGACCCAGTCTGCTATCTTATGTCTTAGGTGATACATTGCCTGGTGCATTAGTAACTGATATTATTAGATTATTATTACATTTTAATATTGGACTGTGGATTATTTTAGAAATACTTAGGAAGGAAGCATAAATCCAGAGTGGACCATGGAAATAGAACCTGGCCATGTCTTTGTTTCCTTCATCTGGGTGTTAGTAAGCTTCTTGGGATACTTCCTTCGACTTTCATACTCAAAAGTTTCAACACTATGGGGCTGCCCGCATTGCAATCGTACTGGAGGGACATAGTGGGTGAGCTGCGGAGGATACTGGGGGTACTCAGACCCATGGTCCGGGGTTTTGTGTTACTGGACATACCAAGTGAGGTCAACATAAACAGGACCCAGTTCATTTTTGAAGCATTAAGCCTGGCCGTGGATAAGAGGAATGTGGCACAGTGGTGGGGAGTGGCAAAGATTCACGCGATACAGGAGTGGAGGAGGGGAATAAACCTCTACATGGCCGCTGAACGTACAACATACACCAGCAGGGGATGCCCACTTAAATTCCATTAAATATGGGGTCCTTGGAGACGCTATCATGGGTTGGACCTGTTGCATAACACACCCTCATCCACACCTTTCCCCATCAACCACATTGACACCATGGTTAAGGGAGTCAATACTAGACTAACTAAGCATGTATCTAATCCTGATGAATATCTGGTAGGGATATGACGTCAGGGTCATTACACTGTGGAGTTATTAGCGATCACTAAATGGATTTCATCAGTGTTAAAATAATGTTGTCCTCTCTGCCTGTACCTCATGCGACACAAGATATTGTTTTTGTTGATGTTATGTTCTCTCTTTTCTGTATGCAAGATGTAGAATAAGAAAACAAAAGAAAAAAGTAAAAAACATAACTTTTCAACACTAGGAACACAGTGGTGATGCGTCCATTGGGGGCATTGGGGAGTTGCCCTACTCGCCATGGAATACCGCACTGGCAATGAAGAATGACTTTTAGAAAATAAATATGACTTAAAGAAATTAAATCTGAGCCGAGCGCACTGCGCGCTACCTGTCCCGGGAAAAGCCCGACCGAATCGGGCATCCATAATGAAGTGGGCCATGGGGGGCGGGGCTGCGGCAGAGTGACAGGCAGGCAGCGCACACAGACAGGCAGCGGGGTGCTGACTGGGCATGCTAAATCCCGGAGTAGTAAATTTTTTGACTGGTTCGCGCATGTGTACAGTGTAGAACATCCCTCCCCCTCCCCCCAGCACTCAGGTACGTAGGCAGGCACCCGGGGCCCGGTCTCATCTAGGGCAGATAAAAGCCTGCTCGTAGCCAATCCTGGCGCAGTGGAGCTGTTCACACTGCGCCAGGATTGTCTGCTGCAGCAGGATGGTGCCACGCGTGGGTGTTGGCTGCTCGCACAGTAATGGCCAATCACATGTTGCTATATCCAGCCATGTAGTCGGTGATTGGCCATTTCCCTACGCTGTTGGACAGTCAGGACGTCACAGCGCATGGCACACCAGTGCTGCCAGTGCCACCACAACAGCAACTAAGACTGAGTAAGTGTGAAACTGAAAGTACTGTAGAACTTCTAGAAGTATAGTCGAGGTCCGAGGATGAGTCATAGTGTACTGTGAGAGAGAGTCAGTCTCAGTTCTCCGACTCCAGGACCACCAGTGCGAGTGACACTGCCTACTCATCTTCGTGACTCCTCGTCGTGACCAGTGAGTCGTCGTGTTGTATGTTGCAGCTGCAGCCTAGGACCGCCTGCCTGGACCTGCTTTAAGTTTGCTTTGTGTACTGGACTGACATGCGAGTTACCGCGTAAGTGTTGACCAATCCGACACTGTAATAATATACATACTACTGCAGCATTGGCATTGCGCTGCCCCCCTTCAAAGTGAATTATCCACCCACTGTAAATGTGTTGAACGTCAGCAATTTCCTATGCTCTGAGTCTGTGCTGTCTCTACGCACGCACTCACCCTCATTGATGCGTCATCCTCATTGGTCGGCTCGTAACTTTATCATCTTGCAATGTAACCGTTCTTATGTAAAGCGTCTGTAGCTTTTTATTTGTATTTCATATCAGGATGCCGAGCTCAGAGGCTATTATATTGTACACAGCTAATCACAGACTGCCTCCGCGCGTAGCACGCCGTATTTCCTGTTTTGGGGCCATTTCTGACCTTTGGCTGTGGGCTGGATAGAGAAGGGCTCCTCCAGACAGGCTGACGTGGACAGATGGCTCCTTTCAAATGAAAGTTCATTGTCCGAGTTTGTACCTTTTTCCAAAGCAGTGTCGCTCGCTGCAATGACACACACACACACTGCGTTTGCCCACTTAAACGCGCACCCATTAACCATTGTCAATTGCCAACTCTTTCCCTTTTTTGTAGTCATAAGTAGTGTCGACTTCCAGAAGGAAATGTCCGTTTGGTCTAAGTAAAAAACACATGCCCTCGAAAACCTTGAGCAGTGCTCGTGGTGGACCTCTTGTAGGGGTCGCCAGGGGACGCTGCGCAGAAACGACCCATAGCTGCACCTTGCGACCCCTGGCCTCCGAGGTAACAAAATCAGTGCCAGGAACATGGGGGCAGCTCGTGGTTACGGGCATCGGTTGGGGCGCCACTCTCCTCGTTTCCCACCATTTTTTAAATGACAGAAATAATGTATAATATTAGATTGTTCACTATTAGTGTATTAAAAATGGGATTACCATTAGCTGGAATGTGACACTTTCCACCTAGATTTACTGTTGACTATAGACATTAAGTGAAATTTTGATTGCCTTTCGATGCGCTCCTTGCATCTATTGGGTTTCATGACTTCCATGTATGTGACTCGTTGCTTCCTTTGTAAAGCTCTCTAACGCTTACTTTCGTGCAGTGCAGGCGCTTTATAAAATTGTATCTTGAAGTCTGTTATAAAGCTCTGTGGTTATACTGAATAAGCAGCTACCTTTGTTATATGACAGCTCTTTAATAATGTAATACCTGCACTTTCACAATTGCTTTATTAACCTTCCTGCTTTCTCAAATTTGCTTGAAAATGCACCATTTTCCCACTATTTTTTCAAAATTTTCTCGGGGGGAAATCCCCCCGAACCCTCCTTAGGGAGTTCAGGCTCGCTCGCTCGCTACTGTGCAGTATAATTATCAGTTTCTGCTGCACCACTTTCAAATGTCACCAGCCGCCACTGTAGGAACAGCTCTGAAACTATCTATGGGGCCGAACTCTTATGGGCTGACATTGGTTCTTAAGTGATGCACAAGTTGAGCCTCGGAACAGGTCCTAACCATTAAGCTATTTACTTGAAGAACTTGAATTGACTGGGCTGGAGACAATAATTATCAGTTTTCGCACTCATTTTTATTGTGCATTCTAAGGCAATTATTAAAGTGTTATTTCATTTGAAAGCAATAACCCAGAAAGTACATAGGCTATGTGGCTTATAATTGCGTTCTTCTCTGGGCTCCTGCAATTATTTGATTTTGTGCGTGTGTGGCATTTTTTCACGCAATCATGGATTTGGCACATAACCCAACATAATTTGCAGATTTTACAAAAAATACATTTCTAACTCAAACAAATGAACAGTTACTAGATAAAATCATTATACATAGTTCCACGCAGAAGTGGATGCTTTGCAAACGTTAACAGATCATCTTGAATCTCCTGATTGTTATATTCAGATATTAAACTGATGCTCAGGAGGTGTAACTTTGACAAGACTGAATTAATAGTTAAAAAATAATACCAGATTGTGCCACATTATGCTACCAAATTTCTCTTTTGGCCACATAATTTAATTAACCTTGCTCCATAATTGGTCCGCCACTTCTGCATAGTTCTAATGACTCTTGTTATTCTTTACCTAACAGGACTTTCAGACCACTACAGTATATTAGGGTTTGACACTTGTTTTGTATACACATATATATTTTTTTAATACTTTGTAATATATTTTTATATATTTACATGCACATAAATACATATGAGTGTGTGTGTGTGTGTATATATATGGGTGTGTGTATATATATATATATATATATGTATATATATATATATATATATATATGTCCTTAAAACCCTCAACCCACACCCACCCTACAATTACCCATGTCAGCTCAAAACCCATACCCACCCTAAACCCTAAAATTAACCTTACCACCCCAAAACCCTTACCTACTCTAAACCTTAAAAATTCCCTTGCCATCCCAAAACTCATACCAACCCTAAACCCTAAAACTACCCTTACCTATCCTAAATCCATACCCACCCTAAACCCTAAAATTACCCTTGGCCACAAAAAAACCCCAAACCCACCTTAAACCATAAAATGTCTGTTATCCTCCAAAAACCCATACCCAGCCTAAACCCTAAAATTACCCTTGCCACCCCAAAACCCATTCCCGCCCAACACCCTAAAAATACCCTTACCACCCCAAAACCCTTACCCACCCTAAACCCTAAAATTACCCTTGCCACCCCAAAACCCATATCTGCCCTTAACCCTAAAATTACCCTTGCCACCCCAAAACCCATACCTGCCCTAAACCCTACAATTGCCCTTGCCACCCCAACATGAAATGAAATTTGATTTGTAGAGCGCATGGCTGCCCGAAAGCGTCCCAGCGCTTGCTTAGGGAACCCGTCCTGGTATTCCCCTGCGAGATAACCCATTACTGGGCATCCCCAAGGTGAAAGCCAGGCATCCCGCTGCGAGGGGCCGTTGTGGAGATTAAGCAAGCTATTGCCCAGAGTTACAGAGTGGGACTCCATGATTGGAATAGGCACCGAGGCGAGAATTGTCAGGTCCGGGGAAATTTGAGCCCAAGACCCGCCAAGGCGGGGAATTGAACCCTGGTCCGGGCCTGACCTCTGCATCAGGGTCTGCCGCTCCAACCACTTGAGCCACACTTCTCCACGAGCCTTACCCATCCTAATCCCTAACATTACTCTTGCCACTCAAAGACCCACACCCACCCTAAACCCTAAAAAAGCCCATACTAAATCCTTTAAAAAACTTTCCTTATATAGATATCCATACCTAAAACTTCAATTTTATATGCAGCCCATACCCATCCAAAGAAACAACGCCTAATGTCTGGTTCCCAAGACTGACCGTACAGTAATGGACTTGAATGGACACCACCCCTTCAATGAATGGCGTTTGACTCTCCTAGGGCCTCAGTGTGCCCTACAGGCACGATATGTCCTGTAAGCAAATCAGATTTCCCCAGGATCTCTGGAAGGACATGTAGGGGTGGGGCAGAGTAAGTCACTTATCAGACAAGCCACTTATTTAAAATAATTTGTCATTACAGGAACTTGGCTAGATGTAATGGACATTTGTTACAAGGATGCCCATTGAGAACAAACCCATACCTGCCCTAAACCCTACAATTGCCCTTGCCACCCCAAAACCCTTACCCATCCTAAACCCTAACATTACTCTTGCCACTCAAAGACCCACACCTACCCTAAACCCTAAAAATGCCCATACTAAATCATTTAAAAAACTTTCCTTATATAAATATCCATACCTAAAACATCCATTTTATATGAAGCCCATACCCATCCAAAGAAACAACGCTTAACCCCTTCGCTGCGGCGGCTATTCCGCCGCAGCGCTATGGGGGAGGCGGGGCTGCGCGGCGCTCCCGTGCTCTTGACGGAACCACTCCATCACGAGCCTCGGGTGAGCTGTGCTTGTGACGGAACGGTTCCGTCACGGCCCCGCCCGCTCTTTAGAACGTTAGCGCAGGCGCGGAATTCGCGCCACGCAGGCTCGGTGAGCGGGCCGTGACAGAACCGTTCCGTCACCAGCACAGCCCACCCGTGGCTCGTGACGGAACGGTTCCGTCACGAGCATGGGAGGGGTTAATGTCTGGTTCCCAAGATTGACCGTACAGTAATGGACTCGAATGGACACCACCCCCTTCAATGAATGGCGTTTGACTCTCCTAGGACCTCAGTGTGCCCTACAGGCACGATATGTCCTGTAAGCAAATCAGATTTCCCCAGGATCTCTGGAAGTACATGTAGGGGTGGGGCAGAGTAAGTCACTTGTCAGACAAGCCACTTATTTAAAATAATTTGTCATTACAGGAACTTGGCTAGATTTAATGGACATTTGTTACAAGGATGCCCACTGAGAACAAACGAGATAAGTGTGGCACGAGGGAATCTGAGCTGGTAGTGTTCACTTGATATTCTAATGTAATATTCTCTATGAACATTCTCTCCAGCGCCTCAACACTGTAGAAAGCTTTAGAAAATCGAACTTGGAGGCGCCACCTGCCCAGGACAAAAATACACGAGGTTGCTTTTAGCAGCTCTTCACGACAGTGGGCGGTGAGATGTGTGTAGGAGAGATGGATGAACAGTTTAAAAAAACTCAAGTGGGCTGAAGACACACAACCCAAATATATCTGTCTCATTGCTAAAGTCTCAGTGATGAAAAAAGCATTGGCAACACCAATAGGTTGTCAAGCTAGTGTGATGGTTTCATGTATCTATTTTTTTAATTCAAGCAAATGCTGCAACATCAGGGAGAGTGAATAACAAAAGAAAACATGTAACTACCTCAAAAATTAAAATGAAAACGAAATTTCCATCATTTATAATAATAGAACGCAGTACACTTGATTCTTAGCCGTCAGGTGTACTTTGAACAAGTATAAAAACTATTTTTATTTTTAATGCACTTGACAGGAAATCTTGACTTTTACTAGTGTAAAAATTGCTCTATTAACTTTCAATTATTGTTAACTGAAGACGTATTTTAACTACGCAAGGAAGAATAAAACATGAACTGGGACTAAGAATGGAATGCAAACACATTGGCAAAGTTAAGTAGTAGCCAAAGGTCCCTGCCACTGAAGGCCAATTCTTTTTAGGTGGATGTACACATGTAAAAAGGGAAAATGCAGTCACTCACGGAGCAGGAGAGCCAACAGCTGAAGTGGGATGACCCATTGCTCCAGTAGCATGCTGTGGCGAACAGAAGTAAAATGTAAATGCTGCCCAAAGTCCTGTTTAGCTAAACATCTAGTCAATATTAAACAGACTGAATTTGGCTTACAAAACGTTTGTAGTGATTGGTATGCAACAGTGTGCACCTGTGCAATACACTGCAAAGCATGCTGTCAAAAAACAGCTTTGGTGTTTGCCGCTTAGTGAAGGTGAGTTTGTGTTCTAAACACTGTATGAGTGAAGTCACCCAGGTCCACCCCTTAGAATATGGGAGCGTGGACCCATCTATCCTCAGGAAATATGAAGACTCTCTTCCTGCAGTAGTGCCAGGACCCGTAATGAGTTCACTGTCACTCACAGTGCAATTGCTTAGCATCTCTCTAGCTTCAGGCCCTGCCATGGGTGTACTTAAGTAAGGGACAGTCCATCATTTTCAATGAAGTCCACCTTAGACAATAAGAATGTGGGCAACTGTTACTCCAGTACTGGATTGCTGTGGCCGCAAGGATTCTGGAGAAAGTGAAATTAATCGAGCTACTTTTTGGAAGAACAAGGTAGTCCGGATCATTGCCAGTCTGGCTTTAGATCTAGACATGGTACAGAAATAAGACCCGTGGGTGTGTGCGATAGTCTGCTTGCTATCTCCGTAGGGAGTGATATTTCTCTTAATAATGTTGGACCTCTCACTGTCTTTTGATACTTTCAAACAAAGGCTGCTGCTTGAGCCCCTGAGATATTTCCTTTGTTGGTCTGCCTCATTTCTTCCTGGCAGAGGTCTATGCATAAAGTCAGGTAGTTTTGTTCCATCATCTCAGGGAATAACTTGTGACGTCTCTCTATGCTCTACACTTCTGTCGTAATATTCTAACCAGTGCTTAAATTGAACCAGTGGTTTTCGGTGCTCACCACCGGAAATCAATCATCAACACCGGTGCTCTCCATGAGCACCAGTTAAGGACACATTCATTTACAGGGAGATTAAGTGATTTGCCCAGAAATACAGTATATTGAGTCAACACCAAGACTCAAACCTGGCTCCCTAGCTCTGTAGTTGGTAGCTCTGGCCATTATGTCACATCCTCTGCCCACTGTCATGGTTAGGGACTGGTTCTGGTTTAGGCGGCGTTAACAGGAGGAAGGGGCTGGTGCAAGCTGCCTCCGGACGAGAGCCCCGGCACTTCTTCTTTTTTTTTTTTTTTACAAATTAACTGCTGAATCTTACATTTACATTAGACTAATTCTCCAATTGCTGAATAGAGAGGGCTTGAATGTCACTCCTATGCTAACAACACGCATATCTATTTTTGGGTGGCTAGCTCATGGAACATCTTTGGAGCAGTGAAAGTAAGCCTACAAAAATTTGTTGACTGGTTGAGTCTTTGGTGGATGTAACACGGAAGTCATACAGCTATATACAAAACATGTATGTGAAAGGTCAACGATCTGTCCTCCCCGTCTCTGCACTTTATGCCCCTATGACGTTTTCACACGTAGCCAAAAACCTTGTTCCTTCTCAGACTCTAATATGAGTCTCTCTGCCCAGATCAATAGTAGTTAATCAAGAGCTGCCTAAGTTAAGGTTCATTATTTTCTTAATTTGGGTCCATGCGGAGTAGTCGTGGGAGCTCTAATCAACATTAAAGTAAACGTGCTAATGCCTTTTATGTGGATCCATGGTCATGGCTGTAGTGCTTCCAAAACACTGTGGTACATCTGATGTTTGGATTCCTAAAAAATGACATTGTTTACTATGTTAGAAAAGCAATCCATTGACGTCCTGTGAAAGCTAGCATTAAAATTAACATTTTTATGTTGGTTCACAAGTGTCTCTAAGATGTGGCTCCCTGGTACCATTTACAAAAATGTATTAATACCTGCCTTACAGATAGCTTCTCATGTGCTAAGCCCTCAAAGAAAGTGCAAGTCGTTGGGGGTTTCCTTTTTTCTTCTTTCAAAAGAATTCCTTAGCCTCGTTGTTGGTACAGAAACTCCCTCGCATGGTGATGGACCTATACCCCTGCCTGAGGGCCCCAACTGCTGTTGTGTTTGGATCCCTAGTGCTGATTTTTGTTGTCATGGACAGACATGGATGATGCATGTGCACATTGACATAGGCCTGTCTCACGGAATGGGGTCTTTTGGACTGAGAGAGGAACCAAGAGCGCTACCCTCAAAGTGGTGACAGGCAATTGTCTTAGCCAGGAGTTGAGGAGCACAAAGGTTGTTGTGGTAGCAAATCATGTCGTGATCAGTAGGAATTAACAGACCTTTTTACCTGTGTTACTGGAGTGAGGCCTACATTATTTAAAGTTCAGCTGCAGTTTGCTTGACTCACCTTTGGGCTACATCGTGTGCAATATTGTGCGGTGCGTATATGTCATATACATGTGCTGGGGATATGTGTGCCTGTGAGCGGTAAAATACAGGGGTGATGTAGTGTGTGTGTTTGTCATATACATGTGCTGGATCTATGTATGCCTATGAATGGTACAAAACATGGTAGAGGTAGTACTGTGCAGTGCATGTATTTTAATTGCATGTGCTGGGAGCATGTGTGCCTGTGAATAGTACAATACATGGAAGATTTTTGGTTCCATTTTGGGAGACCTAAGGCTAACTGGAGGAGCATTAGGAGGTAGAAGAATACCCCCAGATATGTGCATTGCTGCATTCATGCGAGCTGGATGAAATACACTAGAGGAAGGGAGAGCCAGGCTCTTCAGTGTGGTTCAAAGGGTGCTCTTGACTCACTGAGAGGTCACTGGGAAGGGGCCTAGCACATCTCAGGAAGGAGAATCATAAAGAGTAAAGGCTGAGACCTTGGGGCTACCTTTTGATACACATATCACTGTGGCTGACATCCAGGTGTGACCGTTAGTCACTCCCATGGTCTGCGTTGTGGGACTATCAGATCCAGAGTCACTTGTGCTGTGACAGACTGCTTTCTGGAGGAAGAGCAGGGCAGAGGGCACTTCAAAGGAAGCATACTCCTGATGTAAACTTCAAAGACTCAGACTCTAAAACACATTTGATGTCCTGATAAGAAGGGGAGCTTACGCTACCAAGATTGTCAGCTGTCAAGCTGTCAGTCAAGTTGTGCAAGGGAGCGGAGCTCAGCAAGGTGTCTGCCTGTGACCAGTACTGGGGGCCAAGGCCTGCCAATCTCCCAGCTAGCTGCCCACCCTTCCTTAAAGTGAGTATAGCATACAGTGTGTTTGCCATGAGTGGTGCAAATTATATACATTACAAACCTATAAAGAATGCAGTAGAAAAAATGGTGCAGGTTGGTAATAGTCCCACCAAAAATGAAGTAGTAAAAAAGACTGAGGGACATTGTTGTTTTTCCTATTCCCGATATAACTAAGTGCTCCAATTTCCATATGGAGAGGGGAGTCCGAGTCCTGTCTGATTCATGTCATGAAGCTATGAAAGGTGTTAAACTATTCATCCCAACCCACAATAAGAACCATGAAACTGGCCTTAGTGATTTCCCTAGAGGGAGCGCATAAATTACCTCCTAGCTACCCATTTTCACAACTTCCCTACACATGGGCACATAAAGCTTTCAATCTCTCAGCGAGTGACAGCAGAAACAATGCAAGCAGTTGCACAAAATATGATAGTCTATTTCATTTACTTGGTTGTTATGGAAACCAGTTGCATGTAACAGGCTCTGTCAATTACTTTTCGGCAAGTCGTCTTGGCGAGTAATCAAAGTGCGTTCTATATGTAAGGATAATAAAAAAATCCATCACACAGTTTGCCACCAGGTACGTCTATGCCCCCGCCCACTTACTACCTGTTTATTTATTTATTAATTCATCCAATTTAAGCATACTTCAGCAAAGTACAGTGAAGAGTCGATAATATCATTAAAAACAAGCATTGACATAGCCAAAAGCTCTCGCCTTTGGTACTTTCTAAGTGTTTATTTATGCAATAGTTGATGTTGTTGCACTTAGGATACATCGCTGCATAAGTAAATACTTATAAGGTCCAAAAGGCGAGACCTATTGGCATACAAATGCTTTTTTGTTATGGTTGGGCCTAAATAAGTGGAGGCTGAAACTTGTGAAATAGTACGTGTGTAATTGTTAGTGAGGTAGTTAGTGAATTAGTTATTTAGTTAATAACCGAGTTATTTAGATAGTTATGTATTTAGTGAGTGGGTTAGTGAGTGGGGCAGTGACTTAGTGTGAGAGAGAGTTAGTTCGTGAGAGAGAGTGAGTGAGAGTTAGACAGTTAGTGAGAGAGAGTTATTTAGTGAGAGAGATAGAGAGTTAGTTATTGAGGGGGAGTGAATGAGAGAGATTTAAAGTTTGTTTTGAGATACAGAGATACAGAGTGTGTGTGAGAGAGAGACTTATAATACGTTTTGAAAGAGTTAGTTATTGAGAGATTTAGTGTAAGGGAGTGATATATCTATTAAGTTACTGAGTGAGTTAGTTGGTTAGTGAGAGAGTGAGTTAGTGAGATAGAGAGTGAGAGAGTTAGTGAGTTATTGAGAGAGAGCTTGAGAGTGAGTTAGTTATTAAGTGTGAGAGTAAAAGTGAGTTAGTGAGTGATAGAGTGAGTTAGTTAGTGAGAGAGAGAGAGCGTTAGTTAGTGGGATAGAGCTATTTAGTGTGAGAGAGTTCAAAAGTAAGTTATTGAGACAGAGTTAATGAGAGAGAGAGATTTAGAGAGTTTTGTGAGAGTGTGTAAGAGATAGTGATTTATAATTAGTGTTGTAAGAGAGTTAGTTAGTGAGAGACTTAGTGTAAGTGAGTTATATAGTTATTTAGTAATTGAGTGAGTTAGTTAGTTTGTGAGAGAGAGCTTGAGAGAGGGAGTTAGTAAGTGAGAGACTTAGAGTGAGTTAGTGAGTGAGAGAGTGTGTAAGTGAGAGAGACGAGTTAGTTAGTGATATAGAGAGAGCTATTTAGTGATAGAGAGTTTAGAGAGTTAGTTATTGAGACACAGAGTTAATGCGAGAGAGAAATTTAGAGAGTTAGTTTTGTGAGAAAGTGTGTGTGAGAGATAGAGATTATAATTAGTGTTGAAAGAGAGTTAGTTATTGAGAGACTTAGTGTGAGGGAGTGATACAGTTATTTAGTTTCTGAGTGAGTTAGTGAGAAAGTGAGTTAGTGAGATAGAGAGTGAGAGTTAGTGAGGTAGTGAGCGAGAGCTTGAGAGAGTGAGTTAGTTACTAAATGTGAGAGTTAAAGCGAGTTAGTAAGTGAGAGAGTGAGTGAGTTAGTGAGAGAGCGGTAGCTAGTGAGATAGAGAGAGCTATTTAGTGAGAGAGAGAGTGTAAGAGAGTCAGTTATTGAGACAGAGAGTTAATGAGACAGAGAAATTTAGAGTTCGTTTTGTGAGAGAGAGTTTGTGAGAGATAGAGATTTATAATTAGTGTTGAAAGACAGTTAGTTAGCGAGAGACTTAGCGTAAGGGAGTGATGTAGTTATTTAGTTATTGAGGGCCAGATGTAGGTAAATTTTATTTACCGACCTCTTAAATACCGAGTCATACCGACTCGGTATTACCGTGTAGGAAAATGAGATGTAGGTAATGAAGGCGGTAACAAATACCGACTCGGAACCAGTCGGTAATCGGAAACGGTATTTACCGTCTCGGAATATACCTACACGGTAAAATCCGAGACGGAAAAGCCCAAACCGATCCACCGGTGCCACGGCCCATAGGAATGAATGGCAACTTCCGACCCGGTAAATACCGAGTAGGTAAACACCGACCCGGTATTTACCGTGTCGGAACTATCCGCCGAAGATTTTGAAACTGACAAACATGTGCGCCTGTGAAACAATCAGGTACTTCAACCACACCCAAATTTCAAGCCACAGGGGAACTAACCAATCAGATCCAACCACCACACCCCAGTACTTGGGACAGGCCACGCCCATGCAGGTGCAGAAACAAACAGTCAGGAGAGCAGGAGGACAGAGTGTGGAGCAGCCTTACCTGAGACAGAAATACACTGCAAGATGGAGAGCCAGGAGGCACAGAGAGAAGCTGCAGAGCTCAAAAGGAAGCAGAAGTTCAGCCAGGAGGAACTGCAGGTGCTGATTTCGGAGGTTGTCAGACATCATGGCAGAATTCTAGGAAAGCAAACTCTGCATGTTGCAGAATCCATCAAACGCAGCACCTGGTTGGACATACAAGGCAAGGTAAATGCCATTGGTGTCACCCACCGTGACCTAGAAGACCTAAAAAAACGGTGGTATGACATCCGCATTATCACCAAGAAAAAGCTTGCTGCCCACCGCAAGGAATGTGATGCTACAGGCGGAGGACGTAACAGAGGCCCCAGACTCACCGACATCGAGGAGATGGTTGCATCCACCCTTGAGAAGGAATGTATACACGGAATAGGAGACGCAGACAGCTCAGCAAGAGGAGCCAAGAAACCAGGTAAGATGCAAGAACACTATCATTTACCCTTTTACCTATTCCCCTCACAGGACAAATCAGACTCCACAACAGGTTTAACTAATGTCCTGCAATGCATCCTGTGAAATGTAGTCACGTGTAGATCAGAGCAGTCAGCGTGCATTGCAGCAAGGGGAGCAACAGACAAGTAGCATAGGCAAATGAGAGACAGGCTAAAGTGCAATAGAAGTGTATTTTATCACATGACACAGGTGATCAACATAACTGACTCAATGTCCATGTCTGTCCACAGGAGAGTCAAAGCGCAACACAGCTGAGGTCAGAGAGAAGAGGAGGGAAGGAGCCGGACCTAGCACATCTCACGCAGGGCAGGACCAAGAGCAGGCAGCCCCGATACCTGAGGAGGCAACTGCTGAAAATCCACAATCCCCTCTCCTATTCGGTAGTCAGGACACAGGAGCGGCAGAACTATCACCCACCCCCACATCACCATCCCCAGTGCTGGGAAGAGTCAGGAGCCATGATGTGCCCCCTCGCAGAATACTGCAAACATCATCGGAGGAGGAGGAGGGTGGCACACAGGACAGAGGCAATACCGAGCAGCAGCCCACTCCCAGAGTCACGCGGGCCAGTGTCCGAGGGCGACGTCCACGGGAGGAAGAGGATGTGCGGCAAGTCCAAGGTGTCTTCTGCGGACTGGAGGCCACCATGGTGAAGGTGCAGCGCCTGCAGGCGAAAGCAATGATGGGGGTTCAGAGGCACGCACGCACAACAAATGAGAAACTGGATGCAGTAGGCAAGGGCATAGGGGAAATGGCAGAGAGCATGCAATCCATGGCGACAGGAATATCGGATATCACACAGTGCATGACTGTCCTGTGTGACAAATTGGACAGGGACCATTTGGCGAGACGCAAGGCCCGTGTGGATGCGCGCAAGCAAACCACGGCCCTGAACACGTTTGCAACTGCCATAGTGCAGTGCTGCAACAATTTAAGTGAAGGCATGGCCAGGATGACCTCTGCAATGGAGCTGGTGCTCGCGCAACAGACTGGCACTGGAGGCGACACTTGTGCTGCCGAAAGCGAGGGGTCCGCCAGCAGGAGTGGTGCAGGCACTCCTGTGCATGAGTTACGGAGGAGTGGCAGGCGTGGTGGAAGTGTGACAGGCCAGCGTGAGGACATAGATTCACAGCCACAGCAGCCCCGCCCTGTGGCCCGTGCCCACAAACAATGACTTATCACTCCAACCAAGGCTGTAGTCACGGTGGTGTTAACCGTGACATCACACTCATGGAGTGTTTGTATTAGTGAGCCCAATGTGAGCTAACAATGCTGTGGCGTAGTGAATATTAAACTACTTCAACAAAGTTACATTCATGCCTGTGTCTCTTTACTCACTCAGAAATATTGTTGTGTAACCTCTGCCCGTCTCAGTCTCCCATCTGTAGCTGCTGCTGCCACTGAAGCTTGGGGCTCTGCCACCTCTGGGTCGTCATCAATGTTCTCATGATATGTGAGCTCCACCTCAGTGCCTTGCTTGGTGGCGAGATTATGCAACATTGCACAGGTCGCTATTATTTTGCAGCAGATGATTGGGGTGTACTGCCGTGCACCTCCACTCTTGTGGAGGCAGCGAAACCTGCTCTTTAGGAGCCCAAATGTGCGCTCAACTACGTTTCGTGTGGATCTGTGAGCCACGTTGTATCGCCTTTCACTCCTGGTGGATGGGTTGAGGTAGGGAGTGAGCACGAAGGACCGCAGGGCATATGCACTGTCGCCTAGGGGGAGAAAGATAGACATTAATTGCAAGTACATGAGACGTAGATCTAATGTGAGTGTCAGGGTGTGTCAATGTGATTTACCTAGCAGGTATCCATTTCCGAATTCTCCGGCAAGTAGGCGCGTGTATATTCCACTGTTCTGGAAGATGAATGAATCATGGCTACTTCCGGGGAACTTGGCTACGATGTCAGTGATGAGGTTACCTGCATTACATATGACCTGGACGTTGATGGAGTGCGTCGATTTGCGATTCCGGTATATGTGCTCTGTGGCTGCAGGTGGACAGAGTGGGACGTGGGTGCCATCGATGCAGCAGATCACGTGAGGGAAGTGTGCCAGGTGATAAAAGTCAGTCTTGGTTTTGGCTAATTCTGCCGGTGTAACAGGGAATGAAATATAATGCCCCATCCTCTGCATCATGGCGTCAATAAACCGCCTGAAGAAGCGGGACAGGCAGCCCTGGGACACGCCACCCACTGCAGCTATCACACTCTGGTAGCTCCCTGAGGCCAGCAGGTGTAAGCTACATAGCACCTGGACATGAGGTGGGATCGCATGGGCCCTGGGTGTTGGGTGGTCCAGGAGAGGGTGTAGGTCCCTGATCAATTGCTTGATGGTGTCTGGGTGTAGCCTGTACCTCTGCAGTATTTCAGGCTCTGTCAATTGGAACAGTGTTATCCTCTGCCTGTACACTTGTTCCTCCCTTAGCCATTCTCTCTGTCCTGCTGCCTGTAGTCTCTGCCGTCTTGCTATGACGTAAAAAGCCGCCATCATGGGTCCTGAGGTGCATTTTGGGACTTTTTTTATAGCCCTCCCTTGGTTACCACCTGCTTTGAATGCATGGTAAATTCCGACTAATTAATACCGTTTTTCGGCGGAATCGGTATTTTTCTGCTTACCTACATCTCCATGGCTAATTTTTACCGTTCCTGATTTACCGAGTCGGAGAATACCAACTCGGTATTTATGTATACGGTATATTCCGACACGGTAATTTTACCGGGTCATTCTTACCGAGTCGGTATGTTTCCGACTCGGATTTTCACAAGTCGGTAAATCATGGCCTCCTACATCTCATTTTCTCGGTAACGGCCGATTTTACCGATTTTCGGCCGTTACCACCCGGTAAAAGCCTACCTACATCTGGCCCTGAGTGAGTTAGTTTGTGAGAGAGTGAGTTAATGAAATAGATAGTGAGAGAGTTAGTGAGGGAGAGCTTGAGAGAGGGAGTTACTAAGTGAGAGAGTTAGAGTGAGTTAGTGAGTGAGAGAGTGAGTTAGTTAGTGTGAGAGAGAGTTAGTTAGTGAGAGTTAGAGAGTTAGTTAGTGAGAGGTGTTTAGAGTTAGTTAGTGATTGAGCTAGAGATTTTTTACTCATTGTAAGCGTTGTATTTGTAAGACTAAAGTGCTGGGTACATATGAAGAATACTACTAAGAGTGTTGCTATTAAAAGTAGAATGTTAAATTCTAATTTGAAAACTGTTAATAAACTTTGTGAATGCTGAAGTGTATAAATGTAAGATTATTCCTTTGATTAATTTGCAGTTACATTGGTTTTGCTTACATAAAACACACTGCATTAGAGGAATGTACTTTTGAGTTCTTTTTAAGTATTAGTATCCCATTGCTGTTTCCATGCTCACCGTGCAGCTATTTACAGGGGAGCCCCGGGGGAGGTGGGGTCCGGTCGCTATGCAGAGTCTCAGGCCAAGTCTAATTGTCTCAGATGCGGTCTTTAACAACACTGCCAGGATGGACGGGGTCACGAGCCACAAAAATATTTTAAAGCAGGAGTAGCGCGTGGTCTGAGGCGGGAAGAGGGGCAGAGATATTCTTCAAAAATATTTATTCTCAGATTAGTAGTGGGACAAAGCACACAGATAATGTTTCTAACAGGGACCAGACACGCACAGCGATTACTTTTGTTTAAACGCATGCATGTTTTGCATTGGTTTGTATTGCCACTCGTGCACGTCTGGCGTTTGCCTTGCGGGAGCGAGAAGCGGTGTCATCTGTTTTGAAAGCGCGATCAAGATAATTAAAAACAGATGGCGCCACTGCCCGCAAGGGAAACACCAAACATGCATGAGTGGCAATACAAACCAATGCAAAACATGCACACGTTTAACGACATCGATGCTACAGCAATTCCCCTGCTGTGCTGAAGGGTCTTCATTCCCATTATACATGACGAGCTCAGCTCGTCATAAGCACAGCTCCACTGTGCCTCATGACGAGCTGAGCTCGTCATTAGCATCGATGTGGTTAAGAAAAAGTCCTGAGTGATGGCAAAAGGTCCCCTCCTAAGCAGCGCTTGCATGCTGCATAGGCGAGACCTAACTAGTAAGAAAATGCAACTGTGTGATAGAACTAAGTCAAGTCAGTCAAGTCATAAAATGTGTATAGCGCACTACATACCCAGAGGGTTTCAAGGCGCTTAGGAAGGGTAGGAGGATTATTTGTCAAATATCCACGTTTTAAGCTGCTTTCTGAACGCTAGGTGGTTCTGGGTGAGGCGGAGGTAAGCGGGAAGTGAGTTCCATGTTTTGGCAGCCAGGTATGAGAAGGATCTGCCTCCCATGGTGGTCTTGTTGATGCGAGGTACAGTGGCGTAGGCTTGGCTGGAAGAGCGTAGTTGGCGGGGGGGGGTGTAGAAGGACAGTCGTGAGTTGAGGCAATCTGGTCCGATGTCGTAGAGTGATTTGTGTGCGTGGGTAAGCAGTCGGAAGGTGATCCTTTTATTGATGGGTAGCCAGTGGAGGTCTTTAAGGTGACCGGAGATGTGTTCGTTGCGTGGGATGTCTAATATGAGCCTGGCTGAGGCGTTTTGGATTCGTTGGAGTTTCTTCTGGAGTTTAGCGGTGGTACCTGCGTAGAGGGTGTTTCCGTAGTCCAGTCGGCTCGTGACCAAGGCGTGGGTGACTGTTTTCCTTGTTTCGGAGGGGATCCAGCGAAATGTTTTTCTGAGCATGCGAAGAATGTTGAAGCAGGAAGAGGATACGGCGTTGACTTGTCTGTTCATTGAGAGTGAAGAGTCCAGGATGACGCCAAGGTTCCGTGCGTGGTCTGTCGGAATGGGTGCTTTACCGAGGGCTTCCGGCCACCAGGAGTCGTCCCAGGCAGAGGGGGATGTGCCTAAGATGAGGACTTCTGTTTTATCTGAGTTCAGTTTCAGACGGCTTTGTTTCATCCATTCAGCGACTTCTTTCATTCCTTCGTGTAGGTTAGTTTTGGCAGTGCTGGGGTCCTTGGTGAGAGAAAGGATCAGTTGAGTGTCGTCCGCATAAGAGATGATGTTAAGGTTGTGTTGGCGGGCGATGGCCGCGAGGGGGCTCATGTATACGTTGAAGAGGGTGGGACTGAGTGATGATCCTTGAGGCACGCCGCAGATGACTTCAGAGGCCTCGGACTTGAATGGAGGAAGGCGGACTCTCTGGGTTCTTCCGGTGAGGAACGAGGTGATCCAATCAAGTGCTTTTCCTTGGATTCCGATGTTATTGAGGCGTTGTAGAAGGGTGCTGTGGCAGACTGTGTCGAATGCTGCAGAGAGGTCGAGGAGGATGAGGGCGACTGTGTCTCCATTGTCCAGTAGAGTACGAATGTCGTCTGTTGCTGCGATGAGGGCGGTCTCTGTGCTGTGTTTAGCTCGGAAGCCAGATTGTGAGGGGTCAAGAGATTTGTTGGCTTCGAGGAAGGCGGCGAGCTGGTTGTTGACGGCTTTCTCGATGACTTTGGCCGGGAATGGGAGAAGCGAGATGGGGCGGTAATTTTTGAGTTCGGTGGGGTCCGCTGTTGGTTTTTTCAGAAGGGCGGTGAGTTCAGCGTGTTTCCAGCTTTCCGGGAAGGTGGCGGAGTTGAAGGAGCAGTTGATGACGTCTCGGAGGTGCGGAGCTATGACGGAATCAGCTTTGTTGAAGATGTGGTGAGGGCATGGGTCTGTGGGGGATCCAGAGTGGATGGAGTTCATCAGGCGGATGGTGTCCTCAGTGGAGATTGGGTTCCAGGCGTTAAGGGTGTTAACAGGGGGAGGATGGTCAGCTGATGGAAGGGTGGGTTGTGGTTCTCCCAGGAACTAAAACCACTAAAAAGAGAATGTAAAAAATATGAAAGAAATTGGAGAATTAATTACAATGACGCTTGCAAACAGGTCTTCAAAAACTCGCATAAAAAATATCAGCATGCCATCCATAGTGACTAGAAAAAACGACTCTGCATCAAGTATTAAGCAATCCGTACACTCCTCAAAAGAAATTTATAAAATTGTAAATTCTTTCTTAAAGCCTGATATACCAGAAGCCAGTCCTCCCCCATCTGTGGAACGCTGGGAACTACTTGCAAACCATTTTCTCGGGAAGTGAGATATATCTAAGATGCTCTATCGGGTTCAGTATGCAATAAAGGCAACACAGATGGAAGACCCACAATTAATAACACAAAAGCAGAACTGTCCACATTTCCTCAATTGGTCAAAGAGGAAGTCATTGCTGAGGCAAACTCAGTCAAATCAGGCTCACCACTTGACCCCACTTCAATAGTTTTTTTACTGAAAGGGGGAGGAGTGATGCTTTCCGCTTTGACAGATATTTATAACCTTTCCCTGAATAACTGAGGCGTTCCAGGGGAAAGGAAACATGCCATCATCAGTCCTGTACTTAAAAAAAAAATACTGTAGATCCTGAGGTGGTAGAAAACTACAGACCCATATCTTTACTTCCTGGAGTCAGTAAAATCTTACAAAAAACAATAAACAGGGACCTTGCTAAATATTTGGAAGCCAATAATATTCTTAATCCCACTCAAACAGCCTCCTGTGCAGGTTGTAGCACATAAACAGCACTTTTAATGGCCACACAAGAGCACTGATCTTCCTTGACCTAAGTGCTGTATTTGATATGGTCTTGTATCCCATTCTATTCCACCGGTTGAAAGAAATAGGCATTACGGGGAATACCTTAAAATGGCATGCCTCATTTCTGGACGAGCTCCCATTTCAAGTCAGCGAGGGGCCTTTTATTTCGACAAGCCATCAGTTGAAATGTGGAGTACCTCAGGACTCTTCCCTGAGTACCACATTTTTAATGTATATGTTCACTCTTTATCTAATATCCTCTGTGCATTTGGTTTTAAGATGATATCCTACGTGGACAATACTCAACTGATTGTCTCCCTATCACCCGATACAGGCTCCATCTCCTCTAGTCTCAACTGCTGCCTAGAAAAGGTCTCCAAATGGATGACAGCCAGTTGTCTGAAGCTAAACTGGAAGAAAACAGAGCTCTTGGTGGTCGGCAATGACTCCACACTTTGGGAACAGATCTGCTGGCCTCCCTCTTTAGGAGAACAGCCATCCCCCAAGCTGGAAGTTAAGAGCCTAGGGGTCACTCTAATCCGATATCTCTCTATAGCACCCCAAGAAAAAAAGGTGGCTGCCAGCTGCTTTGGTCTCCTGAGAGCCTTAAGGAAGATTCTGAAATAGGTCTCGATGAAGTCACAAAGAATTGTAATTCAAGGATTAATTCTTTCCGGCCTTGACTACGGCAACTCACTTGACTTGGGCACTCCAGTGTCGGTCATAAATAAACTCCAAATCATTCAGAACGCTGCCACCTGAATACTGCTAGGCATCCCAAAAACAGAGTCAGTACGTGCTCAAAACGCTTCATTGGCTGCCCATAAGTTGCAAAGTCAATTCAAGGCACTCTTTATCACCCACCGGGCGAAACACAAAGTGGGCCCACAGGTTCTCCACCAGCTGTTCATCCCATATCATACCAATAGAGCTATTAGGTCCAACAATCAAGATATTTTTGTTGCTCCCAGAGTAAAATAAAAAAAGCCAGAAGTGGATGTCACTCCTTCAAATTTCTAGCACTCAAACTCTGGAACTCTTTGCCTATGAGCTTGAGAATCGATGACGATTTCATGAACTTTAGAAAGAAACTAAAACATATCTTTTCCCCCTATCATGATAACTCTCCTCACTCTAACTAGTTCTGATAGCGCTGGGAAGCCCGTGGTTGGGGCGCCATGTGCTTTATAAAACAGGTGAATAGAATAGAATAGTTGCAAAATGACAGCACAACTGTCACAGCAACATTAGACACAGGTAATTGGTGGTTAAAAAGCAGCTGCTTACAAAAGGCTTTTGGTACCAGATGCTGCAGCAAGTGTAGGAGTGGGTGGACCAGGACAAAAAATGGAAGATGCATGACTGGCAGTGTATGTTCAATATGTGTATTACATTCTTAAGTCAGATGGACAGCACAAAGAGGTTCCATTTGCAGGTACCTTCTATAAGCCTCATAAGCCATAGCTGATGTTGCAGTGATGTTGGTTTTTCGACATAGCAGCTCGGCCTGTGGATGGCATTTTAGATGACAGCCATGCAGTCTTCATTGATTAGGGGTAATGTCCATTCGAGAATGCTCCTGATATTACTTAAATTGTCGTTTGCAAATGGGGTGATGCCTCCGATGTGATAGGATGCAGCTAGTAGCTCTCCTGTGTTTACTAGGGAGGATATGATGATACACAGCCATTGGAATATATGTGTTGAAGTCAGACTTTTGCACTCTTATGCCTCTGAAGGTCAGGTCAGCCCTTAAACTCTCTGGCTTGCATATTTCTACATTTAAAGAAGGACCACTGAATGAGCAGTTTATGGAAGATATGTAGGCCTTTTTAGGTTGAGCTTAGACAGCGCTTGCACTGTCTGGAAGATTTGTTGTATGTATCTGGTGTGGGATTTAGAACATTGTCCCATGACTTGTCTCCTTCCGCTTTTTCTTAAGGGCTACTTTTTTTCTAGCAACTGCATCCATTTAACTGTCTTTATAGAAAACGACCAGCAGAGGTCATTAAAACACCAGATTCACTTTACCCAGGATAATGTGCTTCCTAACTAAAAACGTATAAGGTACCAGAGGTGAGACCTATTGCGTTGCAAACGCTGGTTTGCAGTGTCATCACACTAGAACCAATCAATCAGAATCTGACATGCTCAAACACTAGGATAAAATGTGAAAGCCTTTCTATGTCCCACCACATTTCTGCCACTGACTATCCTGTTCTACCAGGGCAGTAGAGTTGCAAACTATGCCTACTAGAGAGAGGTATCCACTTTTGTTTGATTCATTAATTCATCTTCCAAAAATACTGCAATCTAATTCATTTATGTGTATTGCCTTCGGTCTCTAAAGATTCACCTTTTGTTGTGATGTGTGTGTCTGCCACCAATGGTTCCATCTTCTTAACCTCAGTGCTTTCCATCAGAGAGTCAGGCTTACACCATTTAGAGCACTTGAGACACATGCGATGTTGCCTCAGTAGAGTGATAATTACCTTGACCTCCTTGCTCAAGCCTGGCCCTCCGTCTGTTTCTAAGTGCTTATCGTTTCTGCATGTGAGCCAGTTTCCTACTGACTTCCTGTACATTGGATTCTACTCGCATTTTTTTCAGAGAGAGTCAGTTCCTGGACAGTGCCTCATGGGAGAGAGGGCTGATGCTACTTATCCACATGACTAGTACATTCCTAAACCTAACTGAGCAACTGCCTGCCTAGGTTGTGGACTGAACGCAGGCGCATTCATGTTAGATAAGTCTGAAACTGAAATTTAGTAGCAATGTATAGAATGGTTTAGGCACCCACGCCAAGTTGAATGAGTTAATTTTGATTTTGGTGTATGTTATTTTGTCAAAGGGATAAGGGGCTTTGGCTTGGGAATTCCTAGTAGGAAAAAGTACTAATCTGCAGAATTTTTTTGTGGATAATTAAATTGTGTCTCTACTGATCATATGAATATGTTGACCATGTGAAGGAGAGAGGTGTATTTTTCTTGTCATAGAAGCACAAAACAATATTCATAATATTTATTGATGATGAATAGCAGAGTATTCATATTGATGACATCCACAGATCATCTTAAAAAGTGCACATTACGTACCAGAAAAGCTTACATTGTTTACAGTGATTAAAGATAAATATGTTTTTACCACTCCTGAACAGGTTCTTACCATTTCATGTTTCTCATTTTCAGACAATTCCTCATCTTTTCAAGAAGATGATGAGATAGATATGGATACTGTCAACTGGCAGACCAACGGAATACCTGTTAACGGGCATGCGACTGCCCCCCGATCTGCTCATTTTTCAAGCTGGGTCACTTTTGAAGAGGATGACACCCCCTCCTCACCGTTACGAAGTGATCTTTCTGGGAAGCCTGAGAGCCCCCAACCTTCATCAGTACCAGATGCCAATCGAAACTTTGGTGGATCTTTCAAGAAGCGAGAACGGCCTAAGAGCATGCTGGTGGACTTCTCAAAAGTCCAAAAACTTGATCTTTCAGCGTTGAAGAAACCTCTCTCCCCAGTGAAGGCCACAAATCCATTTCTTGATGAATCCTTGAAAGATGTCCTGCCCTCTCCCATAAATCCTTTCATTTCATTCTTTGAAGAACAGGAGAAACGCTCTCAGACCTCTTCAGTCACCAGTGCACCAGGGAGAGACCAGAGAGACTCCTTCTATGTTATCTGCCAAGAGCTTGACACTATCAATTTTGAGGACTACAACAAAAGGCGTTCCCAGTCGGAAGCTCTTGAGCAATTGAAGCAGCTTCAAATCGGGGATCCAGATCTTCCAGGAAGCCCAACATTGCCGGATGACCCCATAAAACCTAATGAGCCCATTGGCCCTCCTTTAACTTTTGCCAGGCCTCAGCCTAAAGATGGTTGGACTCTGATGTTGAGGATTCCTGAGAAGAAGAACATTATGTCCTCTCGGCATTGGGGACCCATCTGTGTCAAGCTGACAGAAACTGGATTTATACAACTTTTCTATGAAAAGGGACTTGAAAAGCCTTTCCGGGAATTTAAACTGGAGATCTGTCATGAGATTTCTGAGCCAAAGCTCCAGAACTATGATGACAGTGGGAGGATACACACTGTTCGGATTGATCGAATCTTTTACAAGGAGAAGAGAAAGTACCAGCCAAAGCCTATGATTTCACACGCAGCAGAGAAGGAACAAGTGATCAAATTGGGCACCATAGACTATGAAGAGTTTGTCAGTTTTATAAATGTAGTTCGTGATGCACTCATGAACTTGCCAGCAACACTAGATCTCAGTACTGTCGGCTTAAATTACATTGAAGAAGAGATTACTGTTGACGTCAAAGATGAGTTCCATGGCATTTTAGCTAAAAAAGACAATAGAATTCTCCAGCACTCTGTGGTGACGCACATCTATGTGTTGAGCTTTCTCTCTGGACTTGCCTACTGTAGGTTGGGTTTGAATGATATCCTCATTAAAGGCAATGAAATTGTCTCCCGGCATGACATCATGCCTACGACGACCACGCGGTGGATCAAACTGTTTGACTGCCAGTTCCACGGATCAGTGGATGAAGAAGTGTTCCACGGTGCTAGGATGGTTGTCTTTAATCCTCTGGATGCCTGTAAGTTTGAACTGATGCGATTCAGGACCATTTTTGCAGAGAAAACACTGCCTTTTGCCATTAGGACTGCGGCTTGTGTGAAGGGGGCTGAGGTCGAGCTCCAGAGTTGGCTGGTGATGTCAACTGGATTCTCCTCCAATCGCGACCCCCTCACTCAGGTCCCTTGTGAAAATGT
This sequence comes from Lissotriton vulgaris, assembly GCF_964263255.1. Lineage (NCBI taxonomy): Eukaryota > Metazoa > Chordata > Amphibia > Caudata > Salamandridae > Lissotriton > Lissotriton vulgaris. Next base: position 288,143,552 of record NC_141697.1, on the reverse strand, counting down.
CATGATCCGGTATCCTGTGCCTATGGAGTGGATCAAAAACTTTCGCAGGGATAGCATGCTGGGAGAGAAGTCCTTGAAAGCGAAAGTGAACAGACAGGCCAGTTTTGGCTCAACCAGCGTTTCTGGGTCGGAGCCAGCCATGAGGGTGACTCTGGGAACTGCCAAATATGAACATGCCTATGGCTCCATCGTATGGAGGATAAACAGATTGCCTGATAAGAACTCGGGTGAGTAACCTTTTACCAGTTTGTTTTCTTTCTGCGTCCATGTGTCTAAGATCACAGAGGAAGAAACCTCTGCTGTTTGGAATTGATTATGAAGTTGTTTTTTGGATTTCCCTGTGCTACATTTCAATGTTACAGTTATCCTTCAGATATTATGTACAAGGCTGCAGTTTAATGACACTTGTAAAAACGCATCAAATTGCTCCTAGAAGCATCGAATATCGACCCCTTGACAGACGTGTCAAATGTAATTTCCCCTGAAATCCTTAAAACACTTTTTTTCCCATCCTCTCTTTCTGCACCCAAAAACAAACCGTAATATGTGTAATGCTGCTCCCTATAACTTTTTCGTCCCAGTACCCAGAGCCATTGCCTAATTGTAAATGTGGTGTACATTTTCAATGTAAAGGCATGTTTCCAGCACTCTGGCTGCTTTCTGGAAGTGTGGAAGAGGAACATTTATGTGAAAACTCTAGGAAGAAATGGCGCTATTTTGTTGCTGACTGCCAGGATGGGCTAAAAACGCGTTGTGACTGTGAGCCATTAGTAATCAGGGAGTAGAACTTTGCACTTCCCTTGGATAGTTTGGGGGGCATCCTTACTGCTGTGTGTGGGAGTCAAGCAGGCCGAATGCGGGTGCCTGGAATGGAGTGCATATTTGCGGTGTACAAAATGGAAACCCCTGCTTTGCCAGAGCCTGTACATCATGCTGCCCACACTCCATCCATCTTTCTCTTCACCTCTGGCCCTTTACGCTCGTTCTCTTTGCTCTACAAACACGGTCCCTCCATTAAAGAAAAATACTCTGCTGTACTTTAAGGTCCAAGATTTCTAATTCCATGCGTTGCTTTATCTCTGAATATGTTTTATGTACATGCGCCAGCCGGTTTCTAGGTCCTTATAGAGAGAGGTCTGTAAGCAAGAATGTTTCTTCTCTGCTCCTGCTCAAACAATCCACACTTCCTTAATTTATACATTGGCCATTGACCTTCCTAACCCTGTTAAGAAACCAACAAGGCCCACTCATAGATAAACCACTGTGATCTGGTTCAGCTTGAAGGCTCAAGGAAAGATACATATTTTGTGTTGAACTGTGGCTTGGGTAGTACTTTATGAGGGAGGGATGGTTTGTACACTGCTGTTCTGAGGGAAATTGAATGGTTCCCACATTCTGCATACTCTGGCTTCTGACCTTTGCTCTAGGAAAGGATATACCATTTGAGAGAAAATGATAAGTCATAACATGGAATTTCCTCCGGATTAAAGGTCTTTTAAGCTGTTTAATAAACAGATGTCCGAACTGTTGATGTGCTGCAAGAAAAAAATGCCAGAACAATATTGCAGCTTGAAAAAAAACACTTCTATTTAATGAGTGTAGTTCGTGAGAAAAACATAGAAAATTCCTGTATTGAAATAGAGCCACACGATGAACTTTAAAGCGTATATAAAGCATACAATAGATATAATTAAATATGAACTATGGCATGCTCAACATGAGGGAACAAGAGGGCCCACACTGAGCCTGATACAAACAGGCAACAAAAGGGGAAACCCAGAAGCAAAGACAGTGGAACAGTGCCCATTTCCACCTCAGGAGAGATCCTGCCTACTGGATAAAGCACACAAGGGAAAAGACAAGTAAGTTCCATAGGAAATCACACCCCACACAAAGGCCATGACGTTACAAGCCATTGAGTTGATAAGATAAAGATGGTTACAGACAAGCACATCCCATACTAGTGCATGCTTATGCACACTGGAGCACGGACCAGGCTGTTCAAGCTCAGAACCTCTAGCAACCAAGCTCAACAGGGCCGAGAAACACAGGAGCACCTGAATCAAAGATCCCACTAGTCCCGGACATGATCAGGATCAAGTCCATGGACTGTCCCCAAAAGGGTGCACAAGCATGAAGGTGTAACCAGATCCCAGTGCAAAAAAAAAAATAGGATGGAGGACTTATAAAGCTAGGAAGTCACACAATACCTGACAGAGCATGCCTGGGCAGGCCAAGCACAAAAAGTAGCACATAGGGAAAGTGTCAACCAGAATGCCCACACCAAAATGGAGACGAGCAAAAGTCCCAAATGCCCCCTGGCCCAACAGACAGCCGCGACCACTGAACTCCACGAGAAACACCAGAGGCCTCCAAAGAGAGGATTATAATGAATACTGTCAAAATGATCTTCTGGAGAAGCCACATCCTGCAGCACTAAGAAAGGACATCAAACAAGGAAAGGCAGGGCTCCCACTAAAGGCTCCAACATGCCAACCAAAGCACATGCCTGGAGCTGTGGAGGTCAAAGTGCCCCAGGATCCATTGGGTAAACCATACCCTGACCCATACATCCAGTCTGATTGCCCCTCACCACAAAAGGAGGGTACAGTAGGGTGCTGGAGTAGCAAGGCACAAAAAAGGAGGCCACATGAAGGGAACCCACCCCACACCCAAGCCTATGGAGGTAAAGAGCATCTGGAGTGCCACGAATCAGGATGTAGCCAAAGTGGCCAAAAACACCCAAGATCAAGGCAGAGCAATGGCGCTGGACAAAAGCTCCAAAACACAGTGTACACAATCGCTGATACCAGGGTCTGTAGTACCCAGCCTAAGACCCACAAAGAGTGAGGAGGTTGACAAAGCAAGAACCACTCAGCTCTGAGCCAGTTTGCTTGAACATTTATCAGGTTCACCATTAAGGCGACACAAACCCAGGTTCCCAGGCACCTGGGCAGGTAGAAGCTTGCAATAGAAGAGCCAAACGTGTCTTAATTTAGGAATGCTTCACTACCCCTGTAGAGACAAGTTGTGTGGGGAACAAATCAGAGGAAAAGGCTGCATGGACGAACCTTGTGCCAGCCAGCCTACCAGGGAGCACAGTAAGCATCCTTAGAGAAGTAGAGAAAGCCAGCTCCAAGGAAAAACACGAATACTTTGAAGCAAGCAACCCAAAAATGGTGATCGCAACAGTAAGCAAGCAGAGCATCCCAAAAGGTCAAGCAATGCACCCACATGTACCTGGACACCGGTATCCAAATTTAGGTCGAGACCTAGCCGCAGCAGAAGCACAGGGAGCAGCCAAACAGCAGATGCCACACAAAATAAAAGGGCACAAAAGGTCTTTCCACGGGTCAACAACCCAACACAGAGAAAAGACATTCACAGCAGCGAAGGAGGTGTCTAAACCGCACACCCACATCTTAAGCAGGCCGAACCTGAGCCCACAACACAACAGGGCAAATCAGGCAGCCAGGCCCGGCTCTAGAATTCTGCACATGTGAGAGCCATGAAGTAGCACAGGTAGGCCATGGAGATGCACGTGGGAGCAAAAAGAAAAGAAGGGATTTTGTAGCATCTTTAAGTTTAGGCTCTGACATCGGTCTAATTTTGACAAGTCGGGAAAGTTACTTCTCTTTGTAATGTTGAGTCCCATGTAGAGTACTGTTAGGCATGTCCTGAGCTCATTGAATAATTTGTCCTGCAAGGAGAAGCATTTGCCACAAGGCATGTGTTCCCAATGGGTACTGGGTGCAGGGTGCTTGAGCACAAGGTCTAGGCCCTAACTGTTATCTGTGCCATTGATAACCATGTCCCATTGTTAACATAGTGTATGACCTGAATTATGGCGCTATGGCACCACACCTAACCATAAATAGTGAAAAATCAATGTTTTTTTTTCAAATTCTGAATCATAATTATTATAATGTCCTTTTGGCAATTGTTTCAAATACATGTTTCATAGGAATTATGTCAAGCCTATGGGTTATTTGCTTTCCATAATTCTTTGGAAATTACACTTGTCCTGTGAATTATAGATTTCAATTAACAACCAGGATACATGGTGTTATAGTATAACACAGCATACAGCAGTAGGGCGTGGCAGCATTTTAAATTAGCATTTTACTACTCTAAAAATTGCAATATGAAAAAATGCATGTCAGATAACGTTATAGTGTTCCTGAAATTCACAAACCACTCTGCCGCATGATTTTCATGTCACAGGAACCCCTCACTGGCATTATAGAACTAAGGATGTGCAAACTATAAACTTTGCTTGTGTGGTACCCCACCGCAGGAAACCGTTACATTGTGCTCTCACTCTGGGATGAGTGACAGAAGGGACACAAAATAACCACTGCCCAACAGGATGCACAGTTGTCCTCCCCAATCCACAAAAGTCCTGCGACTGTCAGCCTATGATGAAGGAGCAGCACATCGGTAGTTGAATCTGATTAAAAATATCTGGCACACAGTATTCTTCTGGCCATGTGCGGTGGCAAAAACAATACTCCTGCTGCACAGCCCCCTTTTTTGCCTGTTATTAAAAACATTTTTTTGCAACCTCACAATTTAAGAAGATTAAGCAAAATATGCAAAGAGCAAAGCACTGCAACTTTGCACACCACTACACAGAAACATAACACACAGTAAGTAGCTCATTGTTTATCCTATATGCATGTAGATATTATAATGACACAATAGTTCAGCGGTGTCGTTTCATTTAGAATGACGTTACCCTTTTCATGGGAAATTCAAATTCAAAATTTAGAAGCGTGTTCTTGGTTGCACGTATGGTGAATACTGAGCAAGAATTTCATTGTTTGAAAGATGATTTTATGAAGTCTGTTTTTGAACACTATATCAACACAGGTTTCATCATAGATATTGTATCAGTAGGACTTTACTTTCCTGAAGTGTGAAGCACCACAAGAATCTTCATTTAGCCCTAGTTGTATTTGACACATGCATATCCCCACTGGAGACACTGATCCCGGAGTTTGGCCCGAGCACACAAATATTGTTTCTAGAATAGATGATCATTGGGCCAACGCCTCTTCTTACTTTCGAGCATGTCTGACAGCACTAGCAGATGTCAGCTTACATGTTAAAATGGACCTTGAGGCGTCAGAGATGCTTGCTACAGATGAACCTCTTCCTCTCTCTATATTGGACCACTGGTTGGTGGCCCCCAATCTCTGGCTGGTATCAGCCCTACTAAACTCAGAAACATAGGCATTATGTTTGATTCAGGCTTAACTTTCACTTTTTACTTCACATATCGGTAAGCTGGCCTCACCCTGTTTTCTCATCCTGAAAAAGTAGAGAATAATTCTCGCATTTACCCATGGTGATCTCAAAGTCTTGGTATTCAAGTGGCTATCTCAGCTAGCTTTGATGATGGAAATGCCATTTTAACTGGGCTTTGCCCAACCTGATGATCAATACACTTTAAATAGTCCAAAACATGGCCACTCGACGGCTATTATGCCTGAAAATACCTGATTCACTCCACTCCTATCTTGCAATGCTGCAATGTCTCCCAGAGAATCTCGGTATATACTTTTGAATGATTCATAAAGCCAAAGTATCTTCAGATGGATTTTCTAACTTATATCCTTGTGGACTCTTAGGTCTGCTAACAAGCAATACCCAAAAGTCATTTCATATACCTTTTCTTTAGGGTGTCGCTCCTGTTAAAAAATAGTGGTTTTGTGGAACTCGCTCCAACTCTCTTTGTGCCGAAATCCAGACCTGCCGTCACACAGTAAGAAACTTAAACCCCACTTGTTTAGAATGTAATGACTTCCCTGTTAGATGGGGAATCCAAAGTACCAGAACACCCTTGGTGTATTCATTATTGTTTAAATGAAATTAATTCATAGGTCTCCTTAAAGCACACATTTCTGATACCTATTTTTTTCGAATTTCACAAATCTTGACATGTATTTGATCCATGTGCCTCTTAATATGGGTTAAACCAACCTTTACTGTTTCAGAAAAACACTCTAAATGTGTTGAAGAATTATGTTTTCAGAGAGAAAAAACTATTTTATATACAATGGGTATCTTGAAAATACTATACAACCAGTACTTCACAGCCTTATTACAGATACATGTTTGGTTACTATTCCAAGGTCGTACTGGAAACTAAAATCTGCCAAGGCAGGATGATCAACCCACCCCACACTGCAGGAGACCACCACCACAAGGGGTCTGTTGGACTTTCATAGTCGTGTCTTGGCAGGCATACCTGCACTAGAAGAAGCCCCAAGCCTGCAACCCAATGGGAAAATGTCAGACTGAACCGATGGCCGAGCCTGGCTTGATTCTCCCGACAAAATAAAATTGACTTCCTTGAAGAAGCTTGAACAAAGTTATTTTCATTAACTTCCTGAACACAAGAAAGTGATCATTAAACAAAGAATGTACATTCGGATAGTTAATTGTATATTAATTCTAACCAACGCATATTTGAACTTAAGATTGCACAATTGCATTAAAGAATGGATGTTTAGACCAATGAAAGCTCATTCACCAAAATAAATGCACATTAGAATTGTGTCCCAGAGCATCACATTAACAGGATTAATCTTAACCTGTACCAAGTCAACGAATCATAAACATTGCATGCACCTGCCCTCAACTAAGCAGATGTGGAAAGGTAACTCTTAATTGTGTTCTATGTAGTTCCACTTAATCATTATTGCTCACCCGATTTATCATCAATATTCACCCTTTGTTCGGTTTTTACAAGGAAAACCATAAAAGTCAAGCACGCACAATCAAGACAACACCACCCGATATGCAAAATAGCAGTACAGTGTAACCACCATGGGCCTGTAAATACATAGTTAAAATGCAAGATCTAAGTCAAGAACAAAGAGGTCCAAAGTATGAAAAGACATTATGAAAGCACCATAAAATGCAAAATTAGTAGTAAGGACTAAATCAAGGGCAGTAAAACCGACCATCACGACCCCATAAAACACAGATTTGTAAACATCACCCAATGTATCATTATTTAAAAGTATTAAGGGTACAGACTACAACACTAGAAATGTGCCTCTCAATGGCACAGAAATTAAACCCATAATAGTGCTATGCCAAATCATTAACTCAGCCTTTCATCCTTTCAAAGTGGGTAATAATATTATCTGTGAATGTTACAGCACTTGGAAGTGCCAAAAGTTTGTTATTTACCGCTACATATAAAATGGCATCTTAATATAATATTTTTAATACTGTGTAGCCAGTTGGAAATTGCATTAAAACAAGAAGACAATAATTCAAACCACTACGAAGTTGCACATGTTCTAATTGTATGTAAATTTTAATTTCTTGGAAAGACACAATTCTTTCAAGAATATTTTTGTTATGTCACTGGTTTTGTCATTTAAGTAGCTTGTGAGATAAGCTTGTCTCTTCAGCTGTAGTGGGACTGTCACAGGCTACACCTACTATTCATTTGTGCATGAAAACATCAAGTTTCACAGCTGCAACAATGGCCAGCCAATGCTTAGTTTCCCTTAAAGACTTGGGCAGATTAAGCCCACGGTAGGCACCACATAAAGCATTACAAGACATAACAGGATGGCTGTTAACTTGTGAATGGCCTTAGAAGTGAGCCAGGGGCTCCTTTGGGAGGGACTGGCCCCTTCTGGAACCTTGTCAAGGGCAGCCCACAAACAGCTCTCATACCATACAAAAAAGTGGGTAATCAGGATGTGCTGCAGGAAAACAGGGAATTCATTTCTCCACTGCAAAATCACTAAGCAACCACAGAGTGCTTAGGATGAAGCCTATCTCCAGATCCCCTCCCCATCACAATCAAAGATCAAAAATGGGTAGGTTGGCCAAGCCAGGAGTTGGACACACATAGCTCACCCCATGTTGTCCCAGGAACAGCAGGGGACACAGTGGACAGCGCATCACAAACATAAACACCAAACCAAACCATAAGGGTCCGCAGGAACGACAATGGTCCACTCTAGTGGAGCCAAGACCCCACCCTAAACACAAGGCCATGCATGAACAAGCCTCTAAGGGCACAGGGGATAGCCCCACTCCACACCCTGAATCTCAAGAACAAAGGACGGAGGGGAAAGGAAATCCAAACAAGACTGTCTTTCAGAGATGGAGCCTGTGAATACATCTCGATAGCCCAGGCCCAGCAAAATACAAGGAATAACACAATCCTGCACACCAGGCATATAAAAACAAGCATTTACACATGCATACGGTTCGCTTTGTCCTACCCTCTATTCAAAACTTGGACATTGGCAAAGATAGAGGTTTGACCAAATACGAACGCAAGTGAACATGTTATTGGTAATAATAACATCAACCTCAGAATAGGGTTTCATACAGCACTCTACACTATGCAAATATACTGAGCTACTTGAAAGAATGAAAGGAACAAAGGAGCCAGCACGGTCATCGAGTACAGGCGTAACCCACCTGGGATTACATCCTTGTGTACTGTCCCCACCAGTATAAGGCATCCTTATACCCACCCTATACCCACACCATACCCCACCATCCCCCAGAGGACGAACATCTGTACATTAGCTGTGTACAAGAAAGGGTCGCTCCTCATGTCCCACATCACAGAGCCATGTCCGTAGTCTTCCTGCCCAAGCCCCAATGGGCTCAGCATGGGGCGCAAGTCCCATTTCTTACCCATCACTTCTGATACTACAGTGATAATCCCCTTCCAATATTCTTTGATCGGATCGCATTTGCATACCATGTAGAAAACAAATTAGCCTTTGCCCAATAACGTTTGGGAGATGGATCCCTCGCATTTGGAAATATATGAACTATCTTGCAGGGGCGAGATAGATCGGATGTAAATAATTAAACCGTGTACATTTGCTCTTTTTAATATATGCCAAAGCCACAGCTCGTTATTCTCCCTTAACCCTTCTTATTTACCTCTTGTAAATGACAACATTTTTATTTATGTGTTGGTTTTGAAAACAGATAAATAAATGGCATTGTCATTTACAATGCCAATAGCTTAATCTCTCGCAAATGCGAGAGCTATCGCATTTGCACCCACACACAGAGCCACACACACACAGAGCAACACACACACAGAGCCACATACACACACACAGCCACAGAGCCACACACACACAGAGCCACACACACACAGAGCCACACACACACACAGCCACACACACACAGAGCCACACACACACACACACAGCCACACATACACAGAACCACACACACACACAGAGCCACACACACAGAGACACACACACACAGCCACACACACAGAGCCACAGACCCACACACACACAGAGCCACACACACACACACAGACAGAGCCATACACACACACACAGACAGAGCCATACACACAGAGCCACACACACACACACACACACACAGAGCCACACACACACAGAGCCACACACACAGACACACACAGAGCCACACACACAGATCCACACTGGCATGGCATTCCCTCGCTGATCAAGCATTCCCCCTCTTGTCCTCTCCACTGTCTGGGCACTTTCAACACTGTCAGAGCATTCCACAGATGACACTGCTCCCTCCACTCTAGTTCCTTATGACTTATGGCTAGGACACTGTTTGGGGCAATAGTAGTCTTTGCAAAAAACTGTTTGCGCACTCCCCCCTCATCTTGGACTGCTCAAGCCTAGATGGAGAGAAAGCGTTAACTGTGCACTCCCGCACCAACATTGACGGCACAAAGGGGAGACTTCCTGGGATTAGAAATTCTAATACATGTACAAAAATTCCGTTCGTAAATATCGTTCATACAAGTTTGCTTCAATGTCTTTCTTCTCCAATGAATAAGGCGCCTCACGATGATTAAACGTTAATATTCTCAAGTATTGATAAGGCGCAGTTTTATTTCGCCCCACAGCAGCCTTTATAGTTTTTTACTTCGCGCTAACATTTTACATCGCAGCAAGCCCTCTGTAATGTATGTCACTCTAGTCTTTCTTTAGGTTCGACAGCCAAAGCGGACACCACAGGGTGGAGGAAGGAAAGGGGCGGCGAACAGATGATGTGATGGCCTCCGCCGTCGTCACCGCCAGAGCCTCACGGCTGTATAGCTGCTCCGCAAGGAGCTGCGAGTGCTGGCTCCGTATAACCCGACACTGGGTGGGATGGTCAGGCCAATAAAGACAAATAGACAGCAATGTAAGAGAACTGGAAATTCAGGTCGGGCGAGAGCGCAGCCTGTCCGGTATGGGCTGGGGCTCTCCAGACCTCGAACAGGCTGACAGTGCGAGCAGCGAGCGCCGGGCGGGCCTGCCGGCGCTGGGTGAACGCCATCACGGTGCAGGTAAGATCCTTCGGGATGTTGAAGGCCTGCGCGCGCGCTGCCATCCCAGGCTCTCGCGAGGGGTCAGCAGAGGGATTGGACAGTTGTTATCACCTGCGGTGGGTGGTGCTTCGTTTGATGGGAGCTTGTTTTTGTGGCTCCACCGTTCGGCTGTGCAACTTTCAGCTTATCTGGTGATTAGCGAGACGGGCAGCAGGAGTCTGTAAGCCCCGTCCTTTTCAGATTGGTGGCATGTTTTTCTTTCTCCCCTCTTCTCCATTGGCTGGAATGTAAACAACAGGCGTGTTTTTGGCTGTTGTTTTTACACTCCAGCCAATGGAGAAGAAAGAGACAGAAAGTTAAAAAACACGCCCCTCAATCTGAATTGCTTTTTCACAAGGGGAGCTGCATGTTTGAAGCTCCCCTTGTAGAAAAGCAATGCCGGCTCCTGCAGGAGGAGGGGAGCCGGCGGGACCGTGGGGAAATCGGGGCTCTCCCCACGGTCCCCAACGGAAACGGCCAGTCCCGGGGTATGGGGTCCCCGGGGCCAGAAGTGGTCCAGGAGGGGGTAGCCACACGACCCCCCTCCCAAAAAAATAAAATAAATGGGGTGGCTAGGCCCCAAACAATAGGTTTCAGGGACGTTCTAGTTAGAAATAAGCATTTAAAAAAACCTTTGAAATTCATTGAACAAAAAAAAATGGTTTCAGGCACGTTATAGTTAGAAATTAGCATTTAAAAAATCTTAGAAATTCCCTGAAAAAAAACACAAGTTTCATTGACGTTTTAGTTAGTTGGACATTTGACTCATAAAAAACGAAATTCCGTCATTATAGTTAGTTCAGCTAACTATAACTCGCACCCCCGCAATGCACTGCTGATGACGTCACATATTACATCATTCATGACATGGTCGGTGACATCACTGAGGACATCTCAAATGACAACACTGATGCCATCACTGATGACATCATCCAGTGACTGTGTGTTTCTTTAAAGTTTAAATATGTTTTGTATATATGCCAAGGTGTATTGAAGAATGAGTGGGTGTATAAGTGTCTGGATGGAGGATTTAGTAGGTGCTTGACTAACTGTATAAGTGAGTGATTAAATGTTTTTTACTGAATGCATGGGTTAGTGACTAAACTGTGTGAATGTCTGTATCAGTCTGTCTGTTGTTGTGTAAGCTGCTGCATGGGTTGGCCTGGAGTACATCTTATGCCACTGAAGACCTGCCCACTCCACCACAGGCTTTTTAGCAAATTATAAAGAACATGTTGATGTAAAATAAACTATTTAACCTAGTTTTTCATTTTTTACATTAACCTACTTGGATGTTTAGGTCTGGCTTGATAGTGCAACTTTTACTTGACCTTTTAACCTACACCAATGTTATTCTGCAGTTATTTGCTTCTACACAAACACATATTTATTGCCATGCTATTTACTTGTAATACTTTACGATCCAATACAACATTCTTTTAAAGCTAGACCCCTTGGCATTGTCGATGCTTGGTTTGAATCTAGCCTTCCATCCGCAATATAATCGTGTCCTCCTAGAGTAGATGTTTTCTATGCGAGAGATGTTTTCTATGTGGGAGGAACGCCTGTGTTATTTCGGTATGCGATGACTGGACTGGCACTCTGCACTAATGTTGACCTTTCCCACAGCTGTTCATCAAGTGTGCATGTGGAGTGTGACTTGAAGTAAACTACGTTGGCAGTAGTGTCTGGTTGCTGTACAGACTAGTCCTGACACCATGGGGTCACGTGATGCACGCCACCAGCAGGAAGCAGGCGGAAAGCCCAGAAAACGCGTTCCTTTGTTTAACACTTCCTTTATGGCTTCTTAGTAACAAAATATTCCTTTCTTATATAAATCCTTAATTCTGATACATGCACCACTGCAGCTGGAACGTTCTATAGCTAGATCGAAAAATAAAATGAGACAGCCCTGCTGGGACAAGCCACAAGCATAACATCACATGTATATAAGGTTTCTGAGAAAAGCCAGTCCCATTCTGATAAAAGTGCAACCACTTAGTGGGGAAGTATCGCACTTTTAAAGGGGACAGAACCCTTCAGTAAAACTGTACCAGCCTTGTGTAAATGCAGGTGTGACTCCTCCACAGTGGTCTTTGGCGGTGGAGCCCTCTCAGCCCAGTAGGGGGAAGTAAATTGTCAGAATGGTCTAGACGGCAGCTCTCCTGCTCTGAAGTCTAGCTGTGTAGAAGAAGTGTAGTATACACACACACGCACACACTTTCTCTATTTGTATTGCTCTATATTTTCTCTTTCTCTCCCTCTCCCGCTTTCTGTCTCTCCCCAAATGTTTTTTACAACATTTACGTAATGCTTGGCATGATAGTGACCAGTTCTTTATATAATGGGGGCATTCCTGGGAACATTTTAGCTTTCTCTAAGCTAATACTGTGGCATCCAATGCATACTGAGGATTTTTTTGAGACATACTGGCACAATAGTGGTGCATCGTTGACATGTTGACAACGTGGCGGTGGGAGAAGATTAACTAGTTTGTGAGTATAGCTCCATCAATTGATTATTTTATCATGCTACTATCGCGTTCTTTGTTTTTATGTTGTACCACATGTTGTGCAATCTGTGTGATCATAAGTATGTCCTTTGCATAAGCCTTGATGATAAAGATGTATTGTGTGCAGTGTGCACTCTGCTTCCAAAAGTACCGTTATTCTGCCAAATATACCTGTATTGACCGTCCTTGACACTGTGTGGACATTCTGAACATAACTGTGATTTTCAATGGTGAAGTGGAGTCTCGTGTGGCAGTGAGACATGAGCTAGAGACCGAATGTGTTTGGTAAAAATTTAAATCTGGCATCTCAGTACAAAACTAGTTTTGTGCATTGCAATGACAGGTGTTTGTTTGGAGGAATTGTAGCTATCCAAAGTGTAAAGTGTGTTTTACTGGCAAAATATTTAGTTCCAGAAACTTATGTTTAGAGACAAAATAGTTGCATTCCTAAAATATGTTTTAAATCGTTGATTCATTAATGATTTTCTATTTAGGAGATTTTTGTTCTGGCCTTTGTTCCCTAGTACTCATGGCTGGGCTAGACTGTTAATATATTGCTTTGATTTAAGCTTTCCACCATCTGAATCGATAAACTGTTTTTTGATATTATGTTATGTTATGTTATGTTACACCGTATTTGTAAAGTGCAGGTACACCAAGAAGGTCTCATGGCGCTAAAAACACTGAGGCAAAGGAGACCAAAACCTTAGCAATAAGCCTCTTAAAAGAGCCAGGATTTTAGCAGAATCCTGAAGCTCGCATAGGAAGTTGCGGCTTTGATGTTTAAGGGTAGAGAATTCCATACATTTGGAGCATTCACAGCAAACTTAATTCCACCCAATCGCTTCCTGTTAAATTTAGGAACTTCTAGCAGATTATGCTGAGTTGATCTAAAATTGTGTTTGGGAATGTAACTCCGGATTCTAGAAGTCACATAAATTGGGCTTTTGCTGTATCGGAATTTGAGGATAATGCACTATGTTTTAAAGAAAGGTTCCACTGAGCGACTGGAAGCCAGTGTAATTTTGCCATCAAATGTCTGCTGTGGCAGTCTCTGGCCTGACGCCAGACCAGCCTGGCTGCCTGATTTTGAACCAACTGAAGCCACTGACTCATTCCCCTTGAAACTCCCAGAAATAGAGAATTATCATAAACAATACGAGACATAATTAGGGCAATTAAGAGCTGGACAATAGACAGCTCAGTGACATTATCAAATATTATCAATACTGTTGTCTGAACATGTAAGGCTGGTTTAAGCTGTGTGTTTACTTTATCCTGCAATGCACCTGTAAAATGAGTAGCAGCCCTGCTTTGTTGGGTCTGCATTGGATGTCTAGCATTCTGTTTTTGTGGCCTGTGATCAAGAGATTTGTATAACTATTGATTTTGACACCCAGCCCTATCAAGTAGACTCTAAGTCACAAACATGTCACTGGGGTACAACATTTAGGGCTGTTAAAGGGGGAAACAGGTAGTAGCCAACAGGCTACCCACCTTTAGGGCATCTATGCCCTCTAGGTGACCATTTCCTGTAGGAAGAGGCACTACTATCGCCCTGATTAGTTGTTTTTCCACACTCTAAAGAAGGTGGATTTTCAAAAGTAATGTTTACATCGCCTGCCACACCTTAGGTGTGATGCTGGCTGAATGTGACACTCCTTCTCATCTAACTAATTTTCCCACCTGTCCTCCAGTCAAATGTGGCGAGGACAGGTGGTTGGCATCCCCCACTATCTGGGAAAGCCTTGGTAGCACTACCATTGAAGCTTCCTGCTCTGGAAGACCATTCCGGCCAGGAGGAGGTATGAAGCACCTCCGCCCATAGCAGGCTTTGTTTTGGGCCTCATAGAGCCCAGGCTCTTACCCCATGAGGTAAGAAACATGTCTGGTGGTGGCCGGCTGGCTATGACTAGTCAGAGATCACACCAGTGCTTGGTGAGTTTTCAGTGGACCCTCTAAATGGTCCCCTGTGTGCATGTATTAATAAATCCAACACTGGCATCAGGGAGGATTTATTAGGACAGGATGTTTGGTGCCAAACATCTTAGGGTACTGTGAAGCCATCATGGAGCTAGTAAATTCGTACTAACAAGTATTTAGTCCGTGTATTTTTTATAGTTTCCCTGTGCGCTTACCAGGAATGGCAAGCTTTGATATCCTCACTAAAGTGACTAAACATACAGAAACAATTGCTGAGTAAGCATGGGCAAATTTTGCGAATTCACAATCCGCGAATGTGCGGATTTGCGAATTCGCGATCCGCAAAATTCGCAAATTTGTGCGAATTTGCGGATTTTTGGGGTTTTGCGTGTTCGCGGGGTTTTTTGCGTGTTCGTGGGGTTTTTTGCATGTTCGCGGGGATTTTTCCGTCTTCGCGAGCCTCTTGCATAGCGAAGATATCCATGGAGTCGTTTATGGGAGAGGGAGAGAGAGAGAGATAGATAGATAGATAGATAGATAGATAGATAGATAGATAGATAGATAGAAAGAGAGAGAAAGAGAGGGAAAGAGAGAGGGAGAGAGAGAACGAGAGAAAGGAAGAGAGGCCGGATCTCTGAAGGGCCAGATTCCTGAGTTGCCCCTACAGAACATACAGCTTTTTATTTTTAGCAAAATACATATGAAAATTGTGCTGTAAAGGTCTTTTTTAGTTTAACCCCTCCTGACAACTCAAAATGGGTGTATTTGCCAACCTCTCCCTTCTTCCTGTTTTTTATATCTGTAAGTGCTTCCTGATGAGGTTTAATTCCTTGGACAGGTGCCTCGTTGCCTACTTGTAACTATTCTCTGACCCTGCTTCAAGGGTCAGAGCAGGGTCAGAGAATAGTTGCAAGTAGGCAGCGAGGCGCCAGGAAGCAATCAGCAGCAGGTGTCCAAGTTGAAGTTAATTTGTTTTTAACCCTTTTGTAAAAGGTTACAAAGAAATTAGGTTCAACTTTTGCACCTGCTGCTATAACCCTTGCTTGGCTGAAAATTCGTCCCCGCTGATTCGCGGATTTTACCGCGATTTCGCGAGATTCGCGGATCGCGAAATCGCGGAAAATCCGCAAATTCGCCTGCGAAACGGATTTTACGCCCACCCTTATTGCTGAGTTATGATTAGTGAGTGCAAAAAGATGTATAGCACAATGTTGTATTACCCCTAAATTACCTACTAGTAAGACCTAGCTGCTGGAGTATGTATGTTGGATGCGTTCTGAATGCGGGATGAGACTTAAATTGGTCTGCACTAGGCAGGGTCAAGATGGTAGGATGATATGGGAATTGGCGGAGATACAACTCCAACAAATTATAGACGACTCAACATCAGAACTCAATGATATACTAGCTGAGTTATGAGAGTATGCAATTACTTGCTTGCCTGTAATGTTACCTATGCATGTGTAGACTTCTGACATTTGTAATTAATGTGATACTACTGGAATTCATTCCAGTGGACTTTCCTCAGTCCCAATGCCCTAGGTATCAAGGGTACCATTAACTATGGACTTATAGGGGTTGCTGAGGTGATGCCAATAGTGGTACATTTTTAGGTAAAGAACACTGGTACTTGGAGCCTTGTTGGCAAGGACCCAGTACACCTCAAAAAGAGTTGCATCAAAAACCAGCCAGTTTCTCACAATTGCCAAAGCCTATAGCTCGCCCATTAGCCAGACCTATGGGCTTTGCCAGTGCTTGTTTAAAGTACAGGCAGCATGCCACCTGTTTTGTGAAACACAGAGCAACATTGAAGCAGCCGCTTTATATTTCACTTAATGCACTGCCACCAGGGCAGCTAGAGTTCTTGGCTGCCCTGGGGGCATCACATTTATTGTAATAGGGTTGTCCCTTTTATGCATCTGCCGCACGTTTAAAGGTGCGCAGTGGGGCAAATATGGACAGTGCACCCTTTCCATAAAACCCCCCCTGATTTTGTAGTCTTTGAAATATATTTCTGCATTTTTATGATAGCCCTGTGTAGTCCAGATTACAGGGTTTAGCTGTCCTTTCATTGGGATCCTTGTCCAGTCAACCTAAGAATCCTGAAAGTATGTCATCTGCTGTATAAACAAAGGGTTGGGGTATATGGCGAACAGAGATGAGAATGACTTCAAAACAGTCTAAATGCATGTTACATATGTCAATTAATTCGATGTAAAGAGCAATACATTGAGGCAGTGAAATCAAAAGACAACTGCAGATGAACTAAATAGAGTCAGGTGAATTTCAAGTACTGTTGGTAATTACCACACCCTCCGCAATATTCCATGAATACATTTGAGTTCAAATCTGTTGGAAATTTATAGTGTGAATATATTTGGTATATTCTAAAACACAAGTGACTATTAGCATAAGTGGTAAAGTACCCCCACTGCTGTACATGATGTGGACATTGCAAGTCACTGAGGAGTTCCATAACCAGAGAAATGTGGCCGAAAGCCGAGTTCCTTTATAAGGTTACAGAACTCTGCGATGACTTGCAATATCATTATCATGTACACCAGGGGGTGCTTTATCCCATATAATACATGGTCACACCATCACCTTTTCCACAAACTACTTAAAACCCTGGTGCGTAGCTCTTTCATATGAAAGAGCGAACAAGTTTGTAAACATAAAGAATAAACCTCTAGTTTAAAATTAGACGCATCAAAAACCTGTTAGTTATTTGTTGCACACAGATATTAGAAACAGTTCAATAGAAGTCAGTTAAAAAAAGCTACACTAGCGCGGAGTCTGTAGAAACGTGCAGAAATATTCTAGCTTTTCTCTATTTAAGGAGTGCAAAAAACATATTTTCTCTGCTTGTCATTGTAGGCTAAAAATAGAGCAGACTAAAGAAAAGCGACATTTTATTTTCATTGCTTTAAACTGCTTCTCGGTGATCTGACCTGCCTTTAACCCCAGTTGCTGGATCCAGCAGCAGGCATTGTAACATCAGAACTCGACTGTAATAACTTATAATAGTCGTTCTGAGGGCGTTGATTTTAAAGAAATTGGATAATTTATGCATGGATTACAGAATCCCATGTTTTATAATAACAATAAAAGACAGAATACTGGTGCTGTAAGGACATATAAGTCATCTACAATCCAGCAGAATTATGGAGACACGTTTAGGCGAAAATAAGAAACTTAGGGCCTAATCGTATACAATGAAGGAATGTGATGCGATACCACTAAAACCCATAACCCAGATACCATGGGGTGTAGTACTTACAAGGTGCAGTGTTATTGCTTCAAGCTGATTTGCTCACCTAGGCAGTGTGTGATTAAGCTGTGATATTGTTTGTTTTCCCTAGCTCAAGCTGTGCAGATTTAGAATACTGTGGTTTTTCTATGCACATTTTAGCTTAGCAGCCAGCATATCATTGTTAAGGTCAGTTAAATAGGTCAAAATCAGCAACAGGGGGTATTTTTCACTTTCGAATGTCAATTTAAAGTAGAAAAAACACTTTAAATGTATTTTAGAGAAAGGTGTATTGATTCTACATGATCATTAATGTAAACAGAAGGAGACATTATGGCTAACAATGAGTAGAGGAATTTACATTACATCATATAAATGTACAAGCTCCTCAATGCTACAGGATTTTAAACATGTACATTTGTCCAGTGTTTTTAGATCTGGCTTGACAGAGCAGCTGTCTTTTGACCTAATGTGATCGTTCAGGACTACTGCATAGAGGAGCTTTGGCTCTACCTACATGTTGGTAGCCAGGAGTACATGTTTTGATTGGGTAGAAATGGTGTGCTTCCTCAAAAACAAAATTCCCTCTCTTCAACCCAGCTATGATTATTTTGTTTATTTATCCAGAAGCCTGAGCCAGCAGCAGTAAAGCTGCCCGAGTTTGATTTTTTTATAGGCACACACATGGCTTAGATAACTAGATAATTTACAGTGTTTTGTTTTCTCTGGTAGCGGCATAGATGAGAGGAGTGCAGTCATGGTGAATGTTTTGCAGTCCCAACACCCTCCCCTTGTATTATTAACTTAGTGCAATGTTTGTGTTTGAGAGCAGTACGGGATGCTCAGTGCTACACTAACCTATGTGGTTTTTTTTTGTCTGGAAGTGCAGTAGTCGCCTGATTTTATATGACCTGATGTAATATAACAAAAAAGAGCTTTCAGAGTACCACTGAGATAGGAGCATAAGCTCCACCGACATATTGGCTTCCTTGAGTACAGGATTTGATTGGGCCGAAAGTGTATGCTTACACTAAATAGATTGCTTGTCTTGTTCTTTTTGGCTTTAGGCAAAACGTATTCTTGATACAGCAGGACTGACTTGGTTATGGCTGCAAGCAAATGAATGTGGATATAGGCCTGAGATGTTTATTATGAACTGTTATGGTAAAGGCACTATGCCTGATGTATTTATTTTGAAAAGTGCGTGTTAAAGTCAATAGACATTTAAGTGTGAATTGTTATTACTCTATATTAAAGCCTACAAATAAGTATTTTGGTATGTGGAATCTCACAGATTACTGTAGAGCTGAGTGGTTTCAATGTTGGTTACCCCACGTGGATATCGAAAGGTTGCTCTGTGAGAATCCTTGTTAGGACCTTTAGGGAGAAATAGCATCTTGCTTAGTCATCTGTAATTTTGTATACCTTTCTAAATGTATTACTGTGTGTCTAATGTTTGGCTTGTGGAAAAGCTTACAATGAAAGCTGTAGGCCTAAATAGGTATAATGAAAAGGTAATTCAAAAGCAGTGGGCCTGGCTTATTTATTGCAAAAAGTATAAGGCAAAGAAAGCAGTAACAGAGGATTGTTATCACAGTGTGTTACAGGCTGTAGAACAGTATTTGGTAACATGCAATCTCACTGATTACAATAGTAGGTAAGGAGTTTGGTGTCGTTCACCCTCTCTGACAAAGTAGAACTTCAATGTGATGACTGTTGTTAGGCCCTTTTAAGAGAGGGCGAATATTGTTTTCCCAAGTGTAGTTTTGCAAATATTTGCAATTTCCTAAATGTATGTCTTAATGGTTACCAGTGTAAGTGCACTTTAGTAGGACTGCATTGTATAGAGGTTCAAGCCAGGGTTGCAAAGGCTAGAAGCCTTACTGGTTCTCTGGTTAAAGCTATATCTGATTGCTTAGATGGGATCTGTTTGTAATGAAAGGTTATGACAAAGCAAGCAGGCCTTACTTATATTGGTAAGCATGTGGAAAAGACAATAGTCTTTATTAAGTGTGGATTGTTGTTACACTGTACTGAAGCCTGTAGGGAGGTATTTTGTTGCATGGAATCTTGCAAATTGGCGTAATTGGCAAGGGTTTTGGCGCCTCACACAAACAAACCAGGGAAATATAGATGATTTGCACTACAGTAGCCATTATTAGGCTCTCTTAATAGGAATGTTATATTGTTTTGGCAACTGTATTTTGTACCTCTTTGTACATTTATTATGTTGTACTTAATGGTTTCCTGGTGAAAAGGCTTGTGAACAACACTGTGAGATTACATTGGTTATGGTGACTAGCCAATGATAAAGGTTATAGGCCTGATTGTTAAAATGAAAAGTTAAGACAAAGACAGTAGCCCTGACATATTGACTGGAAAAAGCATATATTAAAGTCAATAGGCATTTAAAGATATTCTGTAGTTAGTCTGTATTAAAGGTTATAGATAGATATTTTATTGGAGTTGGTTACTCCCTCTGACAAACTGTGGGGATAAAAGATTTGGTCTGTCCGGATCCTTGTCAGGCCCTCTTAGGCGAGATAGTACTTTACTTTGCCAACTGTTATTTTATACAGTACGTCATTTTATGACTGTATGCCTCATGGTTGCCTTGTGGGAAAAAATTAAGCACAGTACAAGAGGCCCAAATTTGTTAGTGTAACAAGGCAGTAATAACAGCAAGAGACCTGATTGGTTAACTAGTAAAAAATATTTCCAATACCATTGGTCTGATCTTTATTATTATGGAAAGTTATGATAAATGCAGTAGTCCTGACATATTGATTATGAAATGCATGTGGTAAAATCAATATGCTGTTATGGGTAGATTGGTATTTGGTTGTAAAGCCAACAGATAGGTATTATATTACATGAAATGTCACAGATTGCCTTTGCAGGGAAGGATGTTGGTGCTGGTTACCCCCTGTGACAGACACAAATGGGAGAAGATTTTCAGTGTAATAATTATTGTTAGAATCTCTTCTTTGCTGCCTGTCAGGGTATTGTAAAACATAAGTACAGCCTACACTGGAGGCATATATCTAATGCCAGTTTTCCATTTTGCATTTTCCTTTACAGGTTATTTACACTTTTTGAGAGGATAACAAGACGGGCAGTCCTCTCTGCATGATACACACTCCTTAGCGTGAGTGTTAATATGCAACCCACATGGTAATGTTTTACCACTCACTTTATTTATTTATTTTCACTTAATCACAAGTATTTTGAGAGGTCCTGAAGAAAGCCCTCCTAATTTTTTCCTTGGGCTGAAACATGTTGGCCACCTGATGATACATACAGCTACACATAGTGACTGTAAGATCTCATCCACTCTCTATTGATTTTTAATCATACCCCAGAACTCCAGGAATAAAATAACAGGCAGCATTCTGGAGGTATTTTTAACGATAAATTCACACACTTAGTCACACATCACATCACCTCAAAAGAACCTGCTCCACTGTAATCCAGGTGTTGTAGCACAGCTAGGTGGCATTCGGCCGCCTGGCTGGGACCCGATGGTGAAGCATGACACCAACCAGGTTGGTGTGTAAGGGTTTTATTAACAAACCTTAGAGGTGCTAGCACTTCACATTTTGTCAGACAACATTTTGTTCCTGGCCGTCTTCTTTTATTTTTCAATATATTACCTGGGACATAGACGGCTGTCTTGTAGTCCTACCTCTCTAAGTTGTTTTCAAATTGTAAAACATCAGTCATTGGTCCTCTTGTCCTGTGAATGGTGGCATTTTCTGAGCATATGTGTACATTCATCTGAAAATGAGTGGATTTAGTGTCAGTGCTTTTTGACCAGTCCTATAGTTTGCAATTTTCTCTTTTTATAGTCCCCCTTTCATTTCTATGTGTCTGCTCTTTTTATTTTAATGTTTCTTAAGAGGATACTACAGGTCTCCATGGAGTGCCAATACTTTACTTGCTTGCCGCTCATTAAATCTGCAGTGTGCCATATTGCACATGACCACTTCTTCAAAACCAGGAGACCATTATTGAAAGCTGTTACCCATAGTTCATCATTGTGTTTACATCCCAAGTGGGCCAACACTTTAGTTCTACATGTGGAGCCTAGGCTGGAACTTTAAAGCAGTGACAACATACTTGCAATACTTCTGCAAGATGGATACCTGCTGCTATGTTTATTTTTGTAATTGGAAGTCTATACCCACTGTGATCAGACAGCCAAATGTTTTTTCTACTTGTATTCTTTTATTATGAATAAGTTGCTGAGTTTGCGTGTGTTTTATTGTGGTCGTGTCCGAGGGTGAATGCAAGAATCAGTGAGAGAACTGAGGAATAGGTGCTTGAGTGCAAATATGAGTGACCAATTGCATTCATGATGAAATTGCCTATACCCATCAGTGATACAAAAGTCAATTTCATTTGTCGCATGCCAGACCTATTGGCATTGCCAGTGCTTGTCTCAGAAGATGGAAACCTTACCACTGAACTGTGCCAGTGAGTTTCCATTTAAAATAATCCTTGAAAAAGAGAATACAAAGATTTGTTTTTACGAATATTGTATTTAACCTATACTTTAAAAAAAAGGAAATTAGTAGTTTGAAGGAGCAGTGATTAACAAAGCCAATGAAAAAAAGAAATGTAGTAAAAACTGTTCGTCATTTCTACATATGACATGCCCTTGTTTCATTTAAGTATACAGCCAGTTGTTGAATAAATGATGAACTCCTGTCCTGATCAAATAAATTAACGTTCTGTAGAGAGAAATGGCCAGTGAAGGCATGGCTGATACTCACTCAGTCTTCTAGAAGATAATAATAATCCTTTTAGGAAGTGTAATAGAATCAAGGGGATGCTGCAGCCTCCCTGATTCCAGAGCATGGGTATGTCTTTTTGCCTCGGGGCGGATTTAAGAATTGTTATAATTTACAAAGGTGTCCAAGAGTTCTGGAAACCTTCAACACTGGAAGATTTCCAGAAGTACTCCTGTACAAAGTTTGTAAAGTCCCAAATATATGTTGTTTGAAATGAATATTTGTTTAAAGTGTACAGTTGAGCATGCAGCAAACCTTCCTGTTGCATTGGTGCAGTTGCTCTTTTCTGTTTTTTCCCAATAAGGAACATATTTCCCCATGGAGAAAGCACTTCCCCCATAGTCAAACCAGTTTTAGGTGCATTCCCTTCCCATTCCCATTATGGTCCCAGGATTCATCCTGGCCTAAATTGTAGATAAATATTGTGAACACTCACAAACCCATGAGAGTGTGCATATTCCCCAAACGTTCCAGGGCATCTTCACCATGGAACACCCACTCCACATCCCTGTGAGAAGATTTACTCACATATAATATTACATCGTGTTATGGTAATAATGACTTTGAGTAATTCCAAAATTCATGGTGTGTGAGACATATCCTGTGTCTCTCAGCTCAGGAAGACAATGTATTCCAATCATTAAGAATGTTTTAGTCAGAATTGAAAACCTACCCTTGTGAACACGACTGAGACTCCCCAATTTATTACACACACACACAACACGATCATGTAATGGATCCAGAAGAAAAATGTGTTTTGCATCAAACCTAATAAAACAACTAGCTCCCACTTAAACTGTGATTCGTGCTCCAAACCAGGAACAGAGGGATTATGAAAGTTTTAAACCAGGGGCGGGAGTGCACTGGGTCAAACTGTGCTGTGATGTGAGGCAGTGTGCTCTCATCCCCCTTCTGCTTAAAAAGGCTCATTTGAGCCAGTAAGCTGAAGAGCTTTTGGAGATGCACCTGTGCGCCAGTGAGAGGTACTGAGACCTGAGAGTACTGTGGCTGCATTCTCAGCAACCCCTGATGTAAGTCATTTGTGTGATTTTAAAATTCAGAAGCACATATCTAGAGATGAATAGCACCATCTGTACCAACTCTGGTGAAAATAAAACTACAGCTAATATACAAGTATGCACAAATATTGTACTTCATTTACCATAATGCTAAGGGGCGAGTTGTGCTGTGATGTGAGCCAATGGGCTCCCATCCCAGTTCAATTATGGACATTTTAGTGAGAACTGAAATCCTGCCCTTGTGAACATGACTGAAACTCACCAATATATTAAGCACACACAGTGTGATCATGTAATGGATCCAGAAGAAAATGTGTTTTGCATCACTCTAATAAAACAGCTGCCTCTTACTTAAACTGCGATACGTGCTTCAAACCTGGAACAGAGGGATTGCAGCATGAATTCATGAGTCTGTTGTGACTTGTGAAAGTATAACAAAACTTTGTGAATTCTAGTTACTGGTTTAAGTCTGTGTTCCAATTGACACACTTTGTGACCTTCTTCAAATTGTTTTGGAGCCTGGCAGTTTAGTTCAATGCTGAGAATCCCTGTGCATAAAACAGCAAAATTACACTATTAAAATCCTGTACATATCCAGATGATAGCACCTATCTATTAGTTTTTAAGCGCTTCATTTGACTAATAAATATATAGATGCGTTGAGAAATCATGAAACATCAGGTTTCAAAATTAGGCAGCAGAAGCTTTTGTGCCTAAACCACGGTTTATATAGGTTATGTTTCTTTGATAATGCCTAAGTAGTTTGACACTGATTCTGCCTGTCAGTTGGTCCACTCGTGACTTAAACATGTGATCACTTGCTAAAAGTTTGCAAACACATGACTTGACCAGTGGGTTTACATGTCTTGAAGTGATAGTAACCTAAAGTTCTACATAGGATAAAGTATCACCAACAGTGCATAAACAAAATTTTGTAAGTCCCCAAGGAGTTCAACGACCAAACAGAGGCAAGAATCTTTAAGCTGGATGTAATTGAGAATGTCGTAATGTACAATATCATATAACAACCATGGGCCGTGTTACATAAAGTGCCCCAGGGGTGCAACTGAAGTTTGTGCCTGCTTTGCGTGCCCCAAGGCACTTTGATATTACAGAAGGGGCCACAGACGCTTGTGCAGCCCCTTCTGTATTTCCAATAGCCCTGGTGCACATACAGCGCCAGCACTACCTGCAAGGGGCATTCCCTCACTTGAATGGGGGCGTGCCCTATGTAAACAAGGGAATTCCTTTGCCTTTGCGCCTGCGCCGTATTACAGACGCAGGTGCAGGAGCAAAGAAGGCCTCAGGAGGTGCACTGAGAGTGCATCATCTAAAAGGTGGTGTACTGTCAGTGCGCTCCCTGATGGCAGCCCTCTGGAGGGGGGAAAAGTGGGTCCCATAGACCTCCCAGACCATCCCCTTGTAGGCGTGTGCAGTCACTGACTGCACTGGCCTGAAAGGGGATCTCTAATCCCCTTCAAAAGCTCAAGCGGTTTGGCACCTGCATTATGAAAATAAAGGTGCGCCTGGCACAAACAATTAAAATGCCCATTTACTGTAATACTTGTTGGGGAGGTCTATTGCTACAGTACATGATACCTCAAATAAACAATTAAAATGCCCATTTACTGTAATACTTGTTGGGGAGGTCTATTGCTACAGTACATGATACCTCAAATAATGAAACTCGGTAACAGTGGCATATGCAAACTTTCTTTATGCCTCTTTAACCCTCTATTAGCTCAGTCACTGTGGCATTATTACATTCAGCAACTAATTAAATAGAACAGCATAACTACTATTAAAATAGATGTTGGTGAAAGTGAAAATGTTTGGCAGCATACTGGTTTGATGTGAATCGTATGATGTTTAAACATTTTCCAAAATAGGATTCTAAATCAGAATAGGAAGTATAAGTTGGGCTTGCTTTCCCAGACTTGTCATAAAGATAAGAATAGAAAATCGTTAAAATGTACCATTTCTTTTCTATGTTTACATGCAAGGCAAAGGTTTATTTATTTATTTATTTTGAAGGTTTTGTATAGCGCGAACAAGACCCTTTACAGGACAGATAGTGGGTGACAAAAACATGCATACAACTAATATAAGTAAGACTGATACGAAGGTAGTAGCTATTACGGACTGGCAAATATATATATGAATACATAAATAGTTCAAGAGAATTTGGCCAGGAGAATCGATTTCACTTCTAGTATGACTGTGGAACGGTTCTGTCTTGTTTCTGGGGGCAAGGCATTCCAGATCCTGGGAACCAGTCCAGAGGTCTGGTTGTATGTTTTCATCTTATTAAATCTTTGTGGTTTCAGTAGAAGATTATAGGAGCTCCTGGTGGTTATGGTCCCACTCGATAACACCAATTTCTCAGCTATGTATCTTGGAGTTTTGTGATGTATTGTCTTGTGTGTCATACAGGCGATTTTCAAATTAATTCTGGCCTCGAAAGGTAGCCAATTGAGGGCATGAAAGTCAGGGGAGATGTGACTGTTTCTTTTGGAGCCTGTGATGAGTCTAGCCGCTGTATTGATTAAGGCTCTTAGAGGGGACGTTGTCGATCTGGGCAGGCCACAGAGAGTAGTGCTCCCATACTCCACCTTAGGAATTACTAACGTTTGAACTGCCTGTTTGAGGTCATTTACGGGCAAAAAGGGTTTCAGTTTTCTCAGTGTGTTCATTTGAAAATTTGCTCCTTTTGCCTCTGCGCTGATGTGTTTCTGCATATTTAATTTATTATCCAGAGTTATTCCCAGCGATTTTGCTGAGTCGATAATGAGAGGTTGACTCTTGAGAGCTGTTAGGTGCTTCATCCACTCGAGGATGATGGTTCATTGGTAGGGGAGAGCGATTAGGAGGAATTCGGTATTGAGGGTGTTTAGTTTAAAATGTTTTTTTGCCAACCAAGTTTGTGTCTTTAGGAGTGTTGAGTTGAGAGATTTGATGTCCTCAGGTGAATGGATGTTTACGTAGAGTTGTGTGTCATCTGCGTACATGTGATAGTGGACATTCGAGGAGCTGAGCAGTTCGGTGAATGGTTCCATAAACAGGTTGAAAAGTGTAGGGGAGAGGGATGATCCCTGTGGTACTCCTATGGTGACTGGGGTGGGCTTGGATAAGGATTGACTGACCTTCTATTTTGAAAGAAGGAGGTGAACCAGTTTCGGACCGATCCAGATAGTCCCATTCTGGGATTCAGGAGGTCAAGTAAGTTGTCTTGTTTGGCGGTATCGAAGGCCGAAGATAGGTCACGCAGGTTTAGTAAACAGGCTTCATTTATCTCCAGGATTTTTTATGCATCGTCTATTATGTGGGTCATGCCTGATTCGGTACTGTGCCCTGCACGGAAATCTGATTGGAATTGATCTAGCAGGTTGAAGTTGTCTATGTGGTTGCTGAGGTGCGTGTGAACACATTTTTCTAGCAATTTGGCCAAGGGGGGGATGTTGGATATTGGGCGATAGTTATTTAGGTCTGTTGGGTCACCCAATGTTTTTTTTAAGATGGGGGATTCCTGACCTACTTTTAGGATGTCAGGAATGGCTCCTTTAAGGAGAAAGGAGTTTATAATCCTAATCCATAAAGGTACAATAATTGGAATGAAGTCTTTTTGGTAGTTGGCTGGGAGAGGGTCTGTGAAGTGATTGGAGGGATTCAGGGCCATGAGCGTACTTAGAATAGCTTCTTCGCTGTAAGTGTAGAAGGAGGCCCAGATTGCATTGTTTTAGAGGTCGAACTTTGCAGAACAGCTAAGAAGGCTCCCTTGCGGTGCCAGTGCGGAGATCATGTAAGGGTCCGTGTGTGATAATAGATCCTTAAGCAAGTCTGTCTATATGTTTTCTGTCTTTGTTTTGAAAAAGGAGGCAAAATCCTTGCGATTGGGAAGTATGTCTGGATTAAATTGTGAATTGAGAGGGGGTGGGTGGGGAGAGACATCCTTAGATTGAGATTTGATTATTTCGAATAGCCTTTTGGGACGGTTTTTGGTTTGGTATAATTGTTTACTGAAGAAGTCTGCTTTAGAACATCTAATCTTTATATAATAGGAGTTTCTCGTGCATCTTAGTAACTTGAGGTGGTCAGAGGAAGGTGCCGATCTCCATTGTCGTTCGATTGATCCTAGTGATCTTCTGGTTTCATTTGGCGTACCATCACACCAGGGTTTTGAGTCTTTTGTGGCGACTCTCAGTTGTAAGGGAGCTATATTGTCTAATAACGTGTTCATGGAATGGAAGTAATGATTGGTCAAATCTTGTACCTCGTCTAAGCCTTCCGGTGGAATCATGATGTTGGAGCTAGAGGTTGCGAGTAAATCGGGACAGAGGTTTTTTAGGTTCCTCTTCCAGACTTTTGTCCTCTTCGGTTGGACAGAGAGTAGTTTAACTGATTCATTGATGTGAAAAGTGATGATGTGATGGTCAGACCAGTCACAGGGGAGGATCGATTCGAGCTGGGTAGAATCCGCTTTGGAAATTGCTAGATTGAAGGTCGAGCCTTTTTATGAGTGGGGCTGTCACAGATTTGGGACAGATTAAGGTCATATAGAAAAGCTTTAAGGCTATTGACCTCAGGGTCATCAGGGTCATTCCAATGGAGGTTAAAGTCCCCCAGGAATATTTATAGGTTTTGTTGTCCAGTATTTGTAGCAGGTATGTTCATGAGGTGTTCGATGAAGGTGAGGTTACCCCCTGTTGGGTGGTAAAATGCATGTAGTGAACATATTGGCTTGTTATTGTTCGTAATGTCTAAACATAAATATTCACAGGAAGAAAGAACGGGGGAGTTGGAGCGGTTCACAGAGATGTTATTCCGATGTATGCATGCAATATGAACACCTGGTCTATCGATTCTATTTACTAAGCAGTTTAAACACAAATACCATTTCTGTAACGCTTGTTGCTAATCTTGCAGCATACTCACTTATCTTTGTGCATTTATTTAAACACTTGTAGCACCAAGAAACCTAAAACTACAATCACTGACTGTCTCTCGTCTCACCTTCAGTTAGGGACAGATGGCAGGTGCTTGCGGTGCCTTAAGGAGTAGTGTGTTATATTTGCTGACCTGTAATAAAATTGTTACAGGTGACTTGTGTAAGAAAGTGACTCATTTTGACATGGTCACCATCACTTTTTGCCTGGTATTTGATGCAACTTTGACTGGAAGTTCACTGGGTTCCTAACATGGTCCTCAGTGCTAGGTCTCTTTACCAAACTGTACAATTGTTTCCCCAATGGCAAAATACTTAGCGCTCTTTGTAAGTCCCTAGGAAAAGGTTACCCCTGATACTTAAGGCAAAGAGGCTAAAGTGGGTCCCTATGGGCTGCAGCATTGATTGTGCCATCCTAAGGGACCCCTCACCAAACTCATAGAGACTGCCACTTCAGGCTGCATGTCTTGGTGCAGACAAAAGTCAAAACATGACACGGCGCACAGCCCGTGTGCCCGGTCTGCAGACACTGCATGCATTGTAGGTAAGGCACCCCTACAGCAGGCCTTTACAGCCCTAACACAGGGTGCACTATTCTACATGTGTGGACATATCTGCCTGAGAAGATATGCCCATGTGCTTTCTAGTTCAATTACTACCAGTAAAAGTGATCAGGAATGTAATTTTAAGTCCATGTCCTAGGTACTGGTCAAACACGAGTTCCACAGCTACATAATGGCGTAATTAAAACAAAGGATGTTTGGTATCAAACATCCTGTATTAATAAACCCACACTGATTCCAGTGATGGATTTATTAATAGATGCACCCAGAGGTCAACTTAGAGTTGCCCTCTGAAAACCTACCAACCAGCAGTGTGCAGACGGACTGGTCTCAGCCAGCCTATCACCACAGACAAGTTTCAGACCCCCAGGGGTGAGCGCCTTTGCGCTCAGGCCAGGTAAAAAGCCTGCTTGGGCAGAGGGTGCTAACACACCCTCCCACACAATGACCTGCAAATTAGAATTCCAAGGCAGGAAGCTTTTGGTATTCCGACCACCCCATGTCCAGGGCCCATTTGGCACATGCACAGGTGTGTAAATTAGTAGTCAGAGAGGTGTGTTCCCCCTCAGGTTAGTTCCACCCCTAAAGCTGGCTAACTGATGTGTACACAACATTTCAGAGCCTGCCTTCTTTGTGATGGCAGAATTAAGAACTACAGAGTTATGCCCACTTCCACAGGAAGTGGTCATATAGGGGGTGTAGGGACTCCAGGGTTAGGTAGCTCATTGGCTACTACTCTACACTCTCTTATTGCACCTAACTTTAGTGTTTAGAGGACCCCCGGGCACCAGGAAATCAGATCCTGTGGACCCAAAAGAAGAAGGATGACCAAAGAGCTGCGAAAAGCAAGAACTGAGGAAGAAGCACATGACTTGGCGCCAACACAGCCAGTCTGTTTGCCTATTCCCGACAATCGTGCCAAAGTTGACTCACTCTGAAAGCTGCTGAGCCTCCTAAAGCCTGGGAGGAATGCCAGCACTTCTACAAAGATTCAGGAGTCCCTGTGGAGCAGCAGAGCTGGTTCCCAGCATCCTGCAGGCACCCCAGAGACCTGTGAAGATTTCGGACCGCCAAAACCCAACACCGGAAACACCACTGCACCTGAGACACCTAGCTCAAGCTGAAGCGGGTCAATCGTGCCAGCGTGATCCCCTGGCCTTCCAGAGACAAAGGCCATCTTGGACCTACCCTCTGTGGACTTCTGAATGCCGCCTGCAGTCTCTGTGTACATGCCCC
Organism: Lissotriton vulgaris; assembly: GCF_964263255.1. Lineage (NCBI taxonomy): Eukaryota > Metazoa > Chordata > Amphibia > Caudata > Salamandridae > Lissotriton > Lissotriton vulgaris. The sequence goes on along the minus strand of NC_141697.1, from coordinate 288,112,963 downwards.
CTCAACCTTGAGTGTCTCCGATGACAAAAACCTGATATCTCGAAGTACCTCTTCACCTTACATCCCCGGCCCCAACAGAAGAGCACCAAAGTTGTCCCCATGTCCCCGAGCATTGTGAGATCTGAGCCCCCTTGTGGGTTCAGACCGACTCGCCTACCGGGCCAAACCTGCAGCCTCTTTGTGACCGGACTGATCCCGATTGACTAACATTGGGCACCCAACGCTGTATTGCACAACTGAAATTGCCCGCACTAGTGCCTCTGGAGGTAACCTACTGGTGCTGCTTTGGACTTTGCCCTGTGCTCACCTGAAGTCCTGAGAACTGGTCTTGTAAGTTTCTGTAAATAACTTGTATGCAGTATTTGATTTTCCTCCAAAGGATAACATTGCCACCTATGAAAAATATTTAAACCTAAAAGTATTTCTATTTCAAAACATACTTACATTATTGTACTGATTCTGGTGCCTAAATATATATAAAGACGTGTTCTTTTTTATAAATTTGTGTGGCCACCCTTTCATTGAGTAGTGTGTGCCATTTTATTGACTGGTGTGTATTTGCACATGTCTAACACTCCTCTCTGATAAGCCTAAGTCTGCTCAACCACACTACCCCCAAGAAGAGCACATTGGGATTGCTAGAGCAAGCTCCTGTCCACTCACAAGGAAGATCATGGACTCTTTGCACAGTGAACCTCTTTTTGGTATATTATATAAAGAGCCAGCTTCCTGCAACGTGAAATATATTTCTTATCTGTCACTAAGGAGTTTACAGTGACATTACCTTCTCCCATGTATTATATACAAGATAAAGTACCTCCGCCACACACAAGTAAATTGCAAATCCGCAATGAATCCTGTGATCACATAGAGCACAGATACTCAAAGTACAGCCCGGGAGCCTCATGAGGCCCTACTGACCTTAACATTTGGCCCCCTGATCAACAGGAGTACAGGGCTACTGTTTACTCCACTGAGCACTAACAATAAAACATATATTAAATAGATAGGCAATGATTTATTTCAAGGTTAATTGGGGTTAAAGAAACAAGTAACGTGGGCATCCTGTGCTTAACTTTAGAATCACCTTCACTTTTAGACATCTTGCAGCAAAAGTGTAAAATTATGAGTCATTTCAAAATTCGAAAAATGTATTTAATTAATATGCAAAACATTTTCATCTTAGTGTAATTAATTATATCAGTGCATTGAGCAGTATTAATTTAAAAGTGGTAGTTTTCATGCATGAATTTAGAAACGTTCATTATTCCCCCTACCCTGACCACAACGCCGATAGTGAACTAAAGAGACAAGTCAGTTATGTGCCCCTATTGGGTGGCTTGGGTTCCTTTTACACATGAACAACATTAAAGCATATGAAGCAAAGCGGAGGAGGTTTTGTACAGCACACACCATGAAATCATGTATTTCGAGGTCCTCTAATATGCGATAGTGAAGAAAAAGGAGGGAATGCGAAATGAAACACTTGCCTAGGATCACACAATTTGGAAAAGTGGGGAACCCAGGATTAATCGCAGGTTTTCTAGTTTCACATTGTTCAATCCAGCCACTACATGTATGTCCTTTGCTTCGTCTACACTTACCTTACCGTCAATCCACCCCAACTCCCTTGCTCGACAACCACCACACTGGCATCAGTGCAGCCCTCGAGCACATCACAGACCACATTTTTTGGCCCCTGGCAAAATGTTTGCGTGTACCTATGACATAGAGGAACGGTTCTGAAGGCCGAGTCCTGGTGTATGCTCATGGAATTCTGAAGTTACATACAATACATTTTCCACATACAACACGTTATTTTATCCCTTATAATAGATTGTCACACCAGCACCCATCCCACAAGCTGCTTAAAAGCTTGGTGTCTTGCTTCTGAATATGAAGCACAGCCTTAGGTTGCAGACATGAAGAAGAATAAAAGAGAAATGTATTAGGCACATTTATAAAATGTATTAGAATTCGTTTAATCTAAAAATCAAATCAAAAGGTTGCAGCTTAGAATGAGACTTCCTGAAATGAATATAAAGTTAAACATGTTGCTATGTCTCTCTTTTGTGCTAAACACTGTTTTTTAGAAAAAAAGGTCGTATAACTAAAAACCAGTTCTCATTTTTATTGTTTAAACAGCAGCTTTGCTGTGCGCCGTGCCCAGTCTTTTACCTTGGCATCTGCATCATGATTTCACAACTAACCTGTAATAAATTGTTACAGTTAAGCAGCCATGCCATTTTCTTAATACAGGGGATTAGACATGTCACAACTCGACTGTAAAAAAGAAATTAGAAACCGGTTTTTGTACTGGGATTTCAGGCTTACTTTAATGATTTAATGATGTGGAATGTAATTCTGTATTCGAGGTCCATGTGGCCAGTAATGTATTTGATAATTGTAGCTCGTGGTTTATGTGGCCAGTGATCTGGAACATGATGTTAATTCTCGTCAAAGGCCCTCATTATTAGTTCTCTTGATGAGGGTGTGATGTTTGTCTCACTCGATAAAATCCGACACCGTAGGGTTCAGAATTTATGGGGGGCGATAAATAGCACCAGTTACAAGGACTTTGTGCCTCACAATTCGCTAGTACTGGTTATTACAGAGCATTTATCACCTAGTAAATTTCAACAGGAATGAGCTGTGAAAATTTACCATAGGAAAATGACTATTCTGCAGTGTTTCTCTGGTAAGTCTGTGCAGTAACGGGAGTTGTCACACATATTGGAATTTATTGATCCATTAATGATCGGGGCAAGCTCTTACACCCTTTTCTGAATAGATCTGTGACATCAGCGATCTGCAAGGTGACCGCACCTCTACTGCTTTCATGGTACAAACTGATTGAATGATGAGCTGTGCGCCTCTGATGCTTATGGGGGCAGATGCGGTGGAATTTAAAGTCAACTCGTTTGAGGTGCTTGGTATCGGTGCTGTTAGTTTCAGGATTACTCACTCCTTGCGAGTGACATGGAGAAGAAGGGCAGTTCCGCTGATATCCCTCAACGGATAGCTGTATTCACCCCCATGATGAAAGATATTCAAATATAAATGTGCATGGAAACAATTGTGTGACTGATGATGGCACAATTGATGTCTTTGGGGTATTTATGAGAATTAGAATGCCTCTATTGTGGTTCATGAGGACAGTGTTGGACTAAGGATAAGCAATTAGGTCTCGCCTAACAGCACGCATGCACTGTTGCTGCAAGGGGTACTGTATATAGAAAAGGGCTTGGTGGAGCCCACTCAATACTTACCATTAGTTCGCTCCATCCTCACTTTTCTTTGGTGCATTTAATGTTTGACATTGTGCAGCATTCTCTCCATCAGTTGTTCTTTTTGCAAATGTATGCCCAAACGTTGGTCCTGTGCTCTCCATGCCACTGGAGTCAAGCTAGCCTGGCTGTTGATGGGTGATGCCCCGCAACTGGTCCCAGGATGCTTCTTTCCAGTCAGGGTAGGATCTGGCTTGGCAGTTCAGGCTGGACTGTTCCCATGGGTAACAGGTTCAAGACTGATTTGCCGATGGCTGGGTCTGAACTGGAAAGGCATGGGGAGCACAAAAATGACAGATTTGGGCCCAGATCTCTGTACTGGGGTGAATGTTTGACATTGTGCAGCAATCTGTCAATCAATTGTTCTTTTTTGCATTTGTCACCCCAAGTGGGACGGGTATGCCCAGACGTGTGTCATGTGCTCTCCATTCTACTGGAGTCAAGCTAGCCTGGCTGATGAGGAGGTGATGCCCCAAAACCGGTCCCAGGATGCTTGTTTCCAGTCCAGGGAGGACCTGGCCCAGCAGTTCGGGCTGGGCTGTTTTCCATGGGTAACAGGGTCATGACTGATTTGCATATGGCTGGGTCTGAACTGGAAAGGCATGGGGAGCACAAAAATGACAGATTTGGGCCCAGATCTCTGTACTGGGGTGAATGTTTGACATTGTGCAGCATTCTGTCCATATATTGTTCGTTTTACATTTTAACAGGGCAGCACAGGCCATTTCAGTTCCATTCCTTCAAGTGGAGCATGGATGAAGAACAGATTACTTAAACTTAATTAGTCCCCGTCCACTTCTTGCGCCGTCATTCAGGCAATATTTGGTTCACTTCCACGGCCTGGATTCATATTTACCTTTCATTGCTTGCCCATTGTTGATTGCCTCTCCATGCCGTTGCTGCTATCGCCTCTCACATCGTTGCCTGTTTTTCATTGGACAGGCAACATAAATTGCTTCATTGGGACAATGTTTCATCCTGGTATAACCCCCTTTAGAGAGGTATTGTACCCCTTCACATTTTACCCTACACTTCAGCAGATCAGAGTGAAAGCTGACAATATTCTGTACATAATTGCATCCAAAGATCTCTTTCTGGAGTGCAGCACCATCCCAGCAGTACTTTTGTCAGTGCTTTACTTTTGTGACATAGGGGCTGGAGAAAGCAGCACACTTAGTGAAGCTGCTTCATGTGTGTTGCTCCTTTAGGCCTCTGGGAGTTTCAGGGCTTACAAATGTAAAAAATCAAAGACCGCTGTAACTGTGGTGATTTTTTCTTAACTGTTCCCTATTTCTGATTGTTATAGATCAGTAGTGCTTCACTGCTCTTTTCAAGACATTACCTTCACTGTTTAGGTCTAGCCTAGGCTGTGCATGCGCTGCTCTGTGAGTCATGCTGTATCCAGAATATGTGCTCAAAGCACCTCCCATCTTTTCTATTGGCTCTTCTTAGTCCTGTTCCTAAATGCCTGCTTTTGTTTGGTGAATATGCTTAATTAGTCCTGCTTTTTGGTGTTTCGAACCCATCCAGCTGACTGACCCTGTTACGTGTGGTTTTACTCTTTTTTATGTATGTTCCTTCCTGGGCACTCTTTTTTTTTTTTGCTTTCCCTAGGCTCATGTTTCAGCACGGTGCCTGCTTCACACATGCCACGCTTCATGTTATGGACAGTAATGCAATTTTGTACTTAGCTGACAGCATTAGACTTGCTCCTCAGTAAGCATGGGCGAATTTTGCGAATCTCGCGTTCGCGAATTTTGCGGATTTGCGAACTCGCAATCCGCAAAATCCGCGAATTCCCGCGAATTTGCGGATTTTTTTTTTTTTGTGTTCGCCCGTGTTCCTGCCAGTTCGCGAGGGTTTTTACAATTTCGCAATTTGCGAACTTACCTGTCGGGTCGCAAGTTTTGCGAACTTGTTGTTTCTACGTGTCCAGCCTGTTTGGGACACTCTTCTTCATCACTGCCACTCTCTGCCACCACTGCCACTCTCTGACTACTCATGCCACCCTCTGGCCCACCCATGCCACCCTCTGTTTCATCACCACACCCTCTGGTTGTCCAGTGTACATTATTTTCGGCAAAGCAAAGCACACCTTCCCTGCCTCAAGTGACCTGAATTAATTTGGGGCTGATTAATGTGTCACAGAATATTTTTTTAGCTGGCACCTGCTTCCTTAGTGCTTCCTGATTAGTGATCTTTTGCACTTGCTAAGTGCTTTCATTGTTGCAAAATTAGTTACAACACCTGCCCTGCCCCAACTGACAATAATGAATTAGGGGCTGATTAATGGATTTTAACTTCCAGCCTGGCTCCTGCTTGTCTCCCTTAGCTGTAATTCAGGACCTTTGTGGCATATGTGTAACTATTCTGAGGTTCAGAGCAGGGTCACATAATAGTTGCAACTGGCAACTGAACTCTGGAGGGGCCCCTCAGGAAGCACTACAGGAAATGGCTACTAATGATGAGCCTGAACTTTTGAACCTGGTAAGTAGTTTCAGTTTTAGCACTTATTCGCGGGGCGCGAAGTTGTACTGGGAAGCCGCGAACTCACGCGAACAGTGCGAGCAGTGCGAGCAAAATCCGCTGCTCGCGGATTTGCGGATTTTGCGGGAGATTCGCGAATCTCGCGGATTGCGAATTTCCCGAAAATCCGCAAAATCCGCGAGCGAAACGGATTTTCCGCCCATGCTTACTCCTCAGTTCGTTTTTCAGCACGGTACCAGCTTCACGGATGCCGTGCTTTATGTTTTGAATGGTAATGTGATTCCGTGCTAAACCAAGAGCATTAGGTTTGCTCCCCAGCTCATCTTTCGTCCACTCTTAATATATCCAACCGATTGCATGGATTTATCTGCCTCACCAGTGTAGGGGCCCCCCTCTGAATATGATGAACCCTCCCCCCCACCACACTCCTATCACACTGCCCACCTCCCTACAGTGTTCAGGTCTCCTTCTCTGCTGCTGGCACCTGCCCCCCTTTCTCTCTCCCTCTATTTCTTCCTCTTCTTCCCTCACTTTCTGTCTCTGTCTCGCTCCTCCTCCCCTACTGAAAAACATGACATTAACAAATGGCTCTCCTTTCCTTTATTTGTTCCCTTGTGAAATGGATCCAAAAAAGAAAGAAACACTTTGGCTACAAATGTCGTCTTTTTCTGACATTTTCTATCCCAAAGTGCAGCCTCAGGATGGAGAGAAAAAAAGGCTCATGATATGAGAAATTAAAAAACAACCAAATAAAGAAAGACACAGTGGTCTCAAAGTGGCCAGATTGGTTTTACTCGCAACCACACACATTAGCGCCACTTTACAGTTTGCCAGTGAAGCGCTACTTTTGTTTTCTCATCTTATTTGAACAACATTGTATTCCCCGAGTGGGGAAGTGCACCATTCTTGGAGCTATTGCAATACCTGGTTTATGCGTAGAGTGGAAAACATTTTTAATGTGATCCTTATCAGCTGTTTTCCTTATTTATTGTTTATAAAATGTGTACCGCTGCTCTGTGTTCAGGGATGTGGTCTTTGTAGCCATACTCCTTTTTTGTGTAAGGATATCAAAATGGACATTTAAAGGGGTCACTTCCGGACCCTCTAGTCATGTCCTTAACTATTCAGGCAAAAACACTCATTGATTTCTGAATAATAAGTGTAAAAGCATTAAGGTAACCATGTTTTTCCTGCTTAAATTTCACTTGCTTTTCTTAATCTTACACATTTACCTTTTCCAGGATGTTATGACTTTTATCAGCCAGCATATTACTCTTGTCTCCTCTCCTTCATAACCTATTTCTCACTTTTCTGGTTCTCTAGCGCTGCAAGGTCATATGAATGGCAATAGTGCTATGCTGATATCATCACTCCACTGCGTACAAAAAACCATTGTCAATTTCAACGCCAAGAGATCTAGCTTTCACCGATTGCATTGCAAATGCTTGTTTTTATTTTTTTAAAGCAGGTCTAAAAACACATTTGCCAAAAATTGTTTTTTAACCCCTTCACTGTGAGGCTGTTTGCCCCCGCTGTACTGAGGGGCGCGTACAGCGCCCCGGTGCTCATGACGAGGTCAGCTCGTCATGAGCCACGGCGCTCAGGTGCTCATAACGAGCTGAGCTCCTCATGACCACGCCCATTCCAATGGAACGCTCAGCACAGCAGGGGAATCAGCCCAGCATGCGAGCGTTCCATTTAACGGGCGCGGTCATGACGAGCTCAGCTCGTCATGAGCACCGGAGCGCCGTGGCTCATAACGAACTGACCTCGTCATGAGCACAGGAGGAGTTAAGTGTCGCAGGGTGCTGTCTTTTGATTATAGACGCTTGCCTTGTGGACGGTTCTGTTAAGACTTGCAAATTCTGGCTCAGCTGTTCGTGTGCTCTATGCACATTGCGTGAGCTCTCTGGAATGCAAAGCTGTAAAATAAATGCAGGGTTTTACCTTGTCCTTAACAAATACCATTGTCCTTAAATACCGTGAAATAGTGATATACGTTTTTTCAACAACTGCTTTATGAATGTTTTATCTTTCTACAAAAGCGGATTCTGAGCTCCAAAACACATTGCTCAGCTAGTATTGGCTTGTTTGCCTGGCCATCTTTTGGCTTTTATATGTCCTGTTTACTTTTGTGCATTGTGATGGCATAGTGCCCTGTTTACACTTAATTAATGACTCCGCCGCATACCGTAAAACCTCAGATCTGAATAGTCCATGCAGAATCCGACAGACGACGATGAGGGAAAATTATTTATTTATTTAATTTTCCCTTGTGGGCGTCTGTCGAAGCCCCCCAACACGGCCCCACCGCCTGCCGCTCTTTCCTGCACGGGACGCTCCTGCCTCAGTCACTCCTGGTTTTCAGCTAACACTGAATAAAAGGCATGTTGTTTCAATTTTCACCCTATAAATACAGGCCAACTATTCACAGTATGCTTAAAGCTTATCAGCTAAATGAAGTCGAACGTGCACAAAACCACCCACATGACGTAGGATCACTAAATGCCAATTCCTCACAACTGGGATCACAGAACGTCAGTATGTGGGGACTGAGCCACCCTTCTACATCAGAACCTATGGGCCCAAATTCCTGACTTAGCTCATAGTGCCTTACCTGCCCTCCTAACCTTCCCAGAGTGAGTGGTATGTTGGCTCCCCAGAACACAACACTCTTTCAGTTGCGGTTCGTACAGGTGGGCGTGATAGGGCAGTGGGGCCACGTTTGGGGGGAGGGTACGACAGACAGCGATGTAAAATTATTTCTTTATTTAATTTTCCCTCGTGGTCATCTGTCGAACCCCCCAACCCGGCCCCACAGCTCTTACCTGCATGGGCCGCTCCTGCACTCTAGGCAGCATGGGTCGCTCCTACGCTCTAGTCCCCGAGGGGAACCTAAGTAACAGGTCATCATCTTTCGTTCTCTCACTCATGCATGTCAATAATAAACAAATGAAGGACACGAGGAAAGTTTACAATATTTATTGAGACTATTGTGCTCTATCATGTAGCAACTGTGCTGCAATTAGAAAACATAAGTAACTGAGCAGAGTAATTAGCATTAGCAATAAACTGTACATAATGAAAAGCCCTATCATGGCAAATGATATATTTTGCCTAAGCCTAACTTCAGGACAGTGATATATGTTAGTGATCTCTGGGATTAGCCAGGCCCCAAACCTGGCATTTGCTGTTCGCTGTCTGCACCTCAGATTGCGCAGAGCTGGAGAAGCTCATCCCGGACCTTTCCTCTGCTAGAAATCCTCCTCTCTATTTTCAAAATGGCAATTCTCGGATTATATGATAAGAAGTGCCATGCTAGAAAACAGCAGCCGGGTCTCGCTATAATGTCTTGGTGTTAGAATGTGTTAGTGACCGGCCACAAAAAATAAAAGGATTACTTTGTAACGTGTGCAAAGCAGAAGCGGCATACAGCCTACAATTTGGTTACCTAGCGGAGAACTGCAGAGGACCCTATAGGGAACTCACGACAACACCTTAAATTGAGACAGAAAACTAAAAACCTCTCAAGGGAGCTGTAATTCAGTGTTAGAATGGCAGCTCTGTAAGAAACAATCCCAGGCTCAGACTTTGAGTCACACAAGCAGTTAAGCCACTCCACTCCGTGCCACTCCACTCAAAAATAACTCTACTCCACAACACTTTACGGCACTCCATTTTATGACACTTTACTCCACGCCACTCTACTCTACCCCTCTCTACACTATGCCACTGTATTCTACTCCACTCGATGACACTCCGCTCGATGACACTCCACTCTACTCTATGGCACTGTCCTCTAAGACACTCCACTCTACGACCCTCTAATCTACTATACTGTATGACTCTACTCTGTGGTACTCCACTCTACGACACTCTACTGCACTCTATTCGGTGGCACTTAGCTCCATTCTGATATGCTACTCCACTCGATGGCCCTCCACTGTACAACATCTCTACTCCACGACACTCTACTATACACTATTCTACCCTGCCCCACTCTACTATGCCCCACTCTCAGCCACTTTACTCCCCTACAGTTTATGCCACCCCACTCAACGTTAGTCCACTCCACTCCACTCCATTCTGCACCGCTTCGCTCTGCGCAACTTTGCTCTGTGTCACTTTGCTCTATGCCACTTTGCTCTATGCCACTTCACTCTATGCCACTCGGTTCTACGCCACTTTGCTCTACTTTAGGCCACTTGATGCCACTCCACTCTCCTCCATGCCAATAATGTTTAACCATGCTGAACAGCAGTTGCGCTGGTGTACAACATGGCTAAAACACATTTCTAAAGTCAATAGCTCCTGCATAAGCAAGACCCATTGGCTTTGCCAATGCTTGTTTTTCTAAGCCTTCCTTCTTCAAATAAGAATAATCATGGCTAATGTGTGGTCTACTAGAGATGAAGAAAATACGTCTGTCACTAATGAGATTTTATAAGGTGTTGTTGAAATAGGTGTCCTCCAAAGGAGATCTACTAAACCAATAATGAGAACAAGATCACCTCCTTTAAGGTTTACTACATCCAGAATGAGCATAAGAATGCACTGCAAAGCAAAGGATGAGGACATGTTCATCTCCATTGAGGTGCCCTATGTCAAGTGTCAGAAAAGACGTTTCTACAGTAAGGTTCCTAGGACAAGTATAGGAATAAGCTTGCCTCTAGTATGTGCCTCTACCAATGACAATGAGCAGGTATTCCCATATTAAAGTCACAATAATCGCACCTCTACTGAAGTCACTAGATCACTGATGAGTACATGCAAGTATCCAATGAGGCCTGCTAGCTTATGGATGAGAATAAATATGTCTCCCATGATGGACACTACGGCAATGATGAGAATAAGCGTGCCTCAAATAAGGTCCCTGAAGGCCCAATGACAATTATCGTGGTTGACCCAGGCCAAGAGCGAGACAGGATTGTCTCCATCTTGGGTTGTCACATATATTACTGTAAGAGAGTTGAGATCAGCCAGGGCAATAATGAGAATAAGAAAAATGTCGCTGTAACTCAGGGTATCTGATTTTTTCATTCATTGGAAAGGATATGCAAATCCTTGAGATAATTTGCCTTTTTGATGGGATCCGCATCCTCATACTGCATCTGTTAAATGCAGTCACACTCACAGTCTTTAGGTCTCATAGTAAGATGCTTTCTCTTTCAATCTCATAATGACAAATGAGAGATTTCTTTTCGCATTAGTCCATTTCAGGAGTGGTTCCCAAGTTTGGCTGAGAAAAGCGACCTGATGGGTGAACCATAGTTATTCACCTTTGTGTAGTACTTTTAATGTGCCCACTACATTTACTTAAATCATGCATGAAAACCCTTCTAAATTTACGCCATAACTTCTCAATGTCAAAGCATCTGTGACTTGGACAGTGTTCAGTCTGGAACGTTTTCCAGGAATCTTTCTTCCACATCAGGAAGTTTCTAAATTGATAGGAAATATAAAAAGTCATTGTAGGGGCTACAAACTAGACTATGCCAGCAGTCTGTATCTGGGATGTCGGTCTACAAGTAGATCAATCACAATATACTCACAATGTTGCTGCTGTTCTGGTCCGGTCATCAGCAAATATGTATCAATTTTACAAGGACTGAGAGGACTTCATGGAAAAGAACCATCTTTCAAGAGCATTCATGGCTCTTTCCCCACTAGTGAAAGAAAACAAAATCAACCTTTACTCAGAGGGTCGCGATCTCACATCCAGTGAGCAGGTGCCTTTTTGGTCTCTTAAATCCTAGTTCACATGGACCCACTTTCCTGGCACCAGAGTTGTAGAAGGTACTCCGTACTCATGTGAAACTACTGCTGACGTTATTGAATGTGCTACGCAAACAAATGATGGACGGAATGCTGAATAAATCATACATTCACCCCCAGTCAAGAGTTCTGGGTTAAATCCATTGTTCTTTTGCTCATTCCACCCCAGTTTAGACCCAGCCATATGCAAATCCGTCTTGACCCAGTGCCTCATGGGAACAGTCCAGACCAAACTACCAAGCCAGGGCCTCACTGGAACGGAATGTAGCAAAGCTATTTTATTTTTTCTCTATTGCTGTTTCTGTAGATGTTCTCTTTCTTCTGCAAGTCTCACGATTCTGCATGTTCCTTAATGTGTCCTTGTGGTAAGGAGGCATCATGAGGCGATACAGTTTGTGTTGTACACCTCTTGAAAAACGTTTTAAAGTCCCCCCCCAAAAAATCTACTAGGCCAATAATGGATGGATGTTGTTGTCTCTTGTGAGATGTTCTTCGGCAGTTATTTTTAGCATGCCTGAATCGAGGCTCATTGAAGTTAGCGGTGAGAGTGTGGGTGACTACATTGTCTGAATTCACCTTGTCAGTGGTGTAAAAAGGGGTAGCTTTAGTGAAGTCTGTTACTTCTAAAAAAAGAGGTAAAGAAAGAACTCTGTATTTTGCTAATGGCGTTTAAATGTGTTGGTTGTATAATGGAACAACGTATGCAATTACTCTGCATGCATTAACAACGCGTCATAACCACGACTGCATCTTTACCACGCATGTCTTTACAACAAGTTTTGTTTTAAAGGCATGATTGGCATATTTAAATGAGTGGTAAAGGCTACATCTCACCCCCACGGTCAGGGGCCCTAAAACCCGGCCCCAACACTTACAATTATCCCTACCCCAGCCCTGAAAACACTAAAGCCTCCATACACTGAGCCCTAAAACTGGCCCCAGTCCTAAAGCCTACCCGACCCCAGCCCTATAAACACCCAGCCCCTCGTCCTGAACCCTAAAAATTGTCTCCAGCTGTAAAAACCAATCCCGATCTCCACCCTGAGCCTTAAAATCCAGCACCCTGTCCTCAAAGCTAACCAAACCCGAGCGCAAAAAACTACCCCGACCTCCTACCCTGAGCCCTAAAACCCAGCCTTGAAAAATATCCTCACCCCCCCCCCCCCCCCCCCCCACCCCACCCAGAGCCCTAAAACCCGGCCCCAAGCCCAACCCAACCTAAAAATCTTAAAAAACTACTCACCAAGCAGCCGTTCCTTCCTTTGGGCGTCTGCAGAAAATATCCAGCATCTCCCATCATGCCAAATCTCTCCAGTGCTAGACAGCTGACTGCCTTTACCATGCATATGCCTTTATTCCCTTTACAATGGAAATTGTTGTAAAGGCATATGTGTAGTAAATCGGGCGCCGCAGACGGACGAATAGGTCCAAGGAGGAACCAGACCGAACTACTCGGTCTCTTTCTCTGCCAGGCGACCCATGAGGCTTTTTACTGAGAAATAACAGAAAAAGCTTGAGGGAATCCCCCTCTAACAGTTATAGCGCCTTAGCGTGCGCAACACATAGTCAAAATCAGACACACACTTAAGTTAAGTTTATTATAATTTTGCACCTTATCACATTTTTCTTTGGTCCTGAGGAAAGCCAGCTTAGAATTAAAAGGCACTGGCTGAAACATGTAGACCACACTGGACGCCGGAGGTCATCATAACACTCCTTTAACGTCCTCTTGCCTTTTTAACCTGCTAACAGAGGCCCAGTTTATTAAATATTGTTAACCCTCGGGTGCTGGGACCTCTTGTATAGCATTTTAATCTTCACTTATCTCACCCCTTCACTGCACACTCAGCAACATACCAGCTCCGCAGTCACCTGGTGTTGTAGCACACATTCGGTGCCACTGTGGTGGGCCCGATGATGAAGCATGCCACCGACTAGGTCGGTGGGTGAGGGCTTTATAAGGAAAACAGTGCTTTTTCCTTATCTATTATTGGCTGACGTACCTGAGTCATTTAAAAATCTCCCCCTAAAACTAGCTAGTCCACATTGATTTATATATATGTGTAGTAAAGGCATTAAAACAGCAAGTGTGGTTTACATCATGTTGTTAATGCCATTTCTCAAATGTTCTAGTGTAGGTGTTAGACCAGGTGGTTTCTGCCTGGCTGGGACGCATCGAAGCCAGACAGAGTCCCCCATCCGAGACAGCATGAGTATGATACACTTGTCCGACAACCTGTGCTCACCCTTCGGTAGCTTGGCACAGATCAATCATGCCTATCCTCAGGGCTAGAGTGCAAAGTGCAAGACAATGCATAGGCTACAAAAAGACTCAACACTGTATGTATAAAACACTTTTCTTTGTATTACACACACATTGAATTCAACACTACATACACATTAGATATATACTTTACAGTCATATGCAATGTAGAACTCTCCCATTAGCAGCAGAATACATTAACGCACTATTCATAAGTATTCATAAAACATGGCATTCCCAATATTGCATACCACATACAGTTGCAATGGTCAAGAAATCACATGTTCTGATTACGCTTCGTGACCTGGCCCCTCTGTAACTCAAATTCACCAGGCAGTGATACACGTTGCCCTCACTGGTGACACTTTGATTAGATTATCGGGACTACCTAAAGTGGAAGGAAAAAGTTGCTGGGTTTCGTATACCAAGATTAGGGCTTCAGGCAACCCGCGGCACCTTCAGGAGTGTGGGATCACTATCCCCCGTAGTCAAAACACGGTGACAGCAGAAGCTGGCACACTTCACAATTGGAGAAGTGTATTCTCTCTGGTGGAGGTGCAAGCTGCAGTTGCTCCAGGTAGTCAGCTGTGGGTACCCACGAGGCACAAAGAGACCCCCCCAAGTCCAATCCAAATATTCTCCACAACAGAGTACCTTGTGGTGTAGGTCTAGGGAGAGGGAGCCAGCCGCATCGTATGGAAGCTGCGAGGTCAGGCACTGTACTCCTTCTGATCCGGAGGTTGGAGACAGACTAGGCTTTCTGTTCAGGTCCAGTGGACAAACATTCCCCAACACTCCTCAGACACCACGCGCTAAGGAGTGCAAGCTAGTACAGGTTTCTGGTTGAAAGCATGGGTCCATCGGACTTGGCAAACTTCACCCACACTCCTCAAACTCCTCAAGTTCCAGCACGCCATGTGGGCCGTTCATATTTTTTGAGCACACTCCTCTGCACATTGTGATTAAGGCATATGTTAGGACGGTATGCGACGTTTACAACGCAACCATTACAACGCCGTTCCATTACGACGCGGTCATAACAACGAAAGTTGTTACAACAAATTGCGCTGGGGGGCGCTCAAGGATAGTAAATCATTTAATTTACTATCCCAACACCTTCCCTACTATCCACGGGGACTGGTGTTGGAATAGTAAATTAAAATGTTTTAATTTGCGCCCCCCCCAACGCAAGTCGTTGTAACGACTTTCGTTGTTACGACCGCGTTGTAATGGAACGCGTTGTAAAAGTGTGCGTCGTAATGACGTACATCCGTTAGGACGGTCTTTCTCCCAAATGACGATCACTTCCACCCGTTTCCACCATACCCTGCATGGTCCTTACAATCTTCTGGCAACATGGAGATCCTTTATTATGTCCCTAGGATCTTGTGGACGGGAGGCCAGCCAACTGTTCCTTGGAGTGTGCTTCGGAACCCAGGCCAGGACCGTTGGCAATTAGCTGCTGGTCAGCAACTTCCAGGCAAAATGCACCAAGTGATAGTCCCCTTCCTGGAGCACAACAAGCCCCAGGCCACCACAAGTGTGTGGATAATCCAGTTGCAGTCCCTTCTGCCTCAATAGTTCCTCTTGTTGTTGTCCCAGTATTGAACAAGTGTAGTATGGTTCCAATACCAAAAGTGTCTCTCACTCCTGAGGATAGAGCCCCAATAGTTATACCCACAATGGCCTTTGAAGATGAGCTCAGTTCAAAAGGCCACCTTTGAACTGTACAGGCCCTCCCTAAAGTTTGTCCTGTCTGCCATTCTACCCCGGAACACTTGATCAGTATCTTTAGACCCTGCCCCTTGGAATGCAGGTGCCAATTCCACCTCCACGTATCCATCCCAGGAAGGCCCCCTCTGAGTCAGAGGTCGGCAGTTTCTCTTGAGCCCCTAGTTTATGGTGTTTTATAAGGAATGCACAGATGTAGCTGTCCCCCCAGCACCCAGATGTGGATTGGAGACTGGCTGACAGGCTGACAGGCACACAGCCACGAACACAGAAATGCACACTTTGCCAAAGTGGTATTTCCCCCATAGTAAGGTTGAATCTACTCTCATTACCGGAGAGGATTTGCCATTTCCAACTCATCGATATCAAACACTATACTGCCACTCTTCTGTACATAGGACACACAACCTTTTGTAGGAAATATAGCCTTTCCACAGATCCCTTATTTCAGTGCAATGTGAGAAGCAGGCCCTACTGTACCGAACACACTATCCTTTATCATTCACTACTAGTACATGTAGTGCACCCCTGCATGTGCCCTACTTCTTCCTGACACCACACCCTGCCCCTAGGGAATACTCATGTGGCGAGAGACATGTAGAACATTGACAAGTAGCTTTTTAAATGCCGAGCCGAGTTACAGTAACTTTTACACACAGGTCCCACTGTGGGAAACCTCTGGTATATTTGAAGAGCTACTTCAGTGGGTGACACAACCAGTGCTGCAGGCCGACGGAGGAGCATTTGAATTACATGCCCTAGGTATATGTCTTACTCATAGACAGTGGTCTTGCAGCTAACTCAAACCAGCTAATCTTGTAAAAACCAATCACCAGTATGTATATGACAAGCATACCGCTTTGGCACTGAATGGAAGTGTCAAAAGCGCTCAAAGTCCTAAGGCTAGCACATCGTTCAACGGAAAACAAGGAGGGACAAGAGCAAAAAGGTTGGTAGAAGGCACCGTAAAAGGGACATTTCCGACAGTAGGTATGAACACTGAATTTTGTGACATCAAAGACACAGGGAATGTGATAGCACAAACTGGAGAAGGGCATGTGAAAGATTTATAACTACTTACTTGTACGGCACACAGCTTTTTGAAAAACATTCATAGAAATGGTACTTACTGTTGCTTGATATGGCAGCTAAGCTCTTTCCTTTGAAAACAATTATTCATGCATTTCACATTTTTTAAGTTTGCAAATTGAAATGTGATATTAGAATGCATCTCTGCTTTATGAAATCTTGTTAGTAGTTTGGTAGCCATCTGTTACATGTTCATTTTTTTTTACTGTACTCATGCGTTCAATATGGATATCTTTGGCAGGCATGTGTGAATGATCAACATTGTACCATCTGTGTCTTTATGCTACACTGCCTTCATGATTTACAGACACACGCCCAGTGTGATGATTTTTCACTCCCAGGTATTGGCCCCTCTCCTGTTTACAAATATCTGCATTTCATGGCAATCTTAAGCATATGCAATCACTGATATGAAGTAAAATTATCCTGTGGCAATCCCTTGAGTATTAAAACGCTAACCTGTCTAGCCTATGGGACTTCCTAGAATGTAAAATCTCTAATGTTTGTAAAATTAGTAGCGTTTATAAATATCCCAGAACGATGGGTTGGGTGCTACCCCGATCAATTGCCAGTGGTTAGACAAATTGTAAGCATTCCTCCAGTCACCGTTTGTGAGTTTCACATACCAGCACTTGCTGTATGGGTATGCCCAGACGTGGATCTCATGCTCACTGTTTGGCTGGAACCAAGCTGTACCCAGCTGATGAATCCATAACTAGGATGATACCTGTCCTGGGTTGCTTGTGTTCCAGTTCAGGGAGGACCTTGTTTGGCAGATCGGACTGGACTGTTCCCCTGAGGAGCAGGGTCAAGACTAATTTGCATATGGCTTGGTCCAAACTGAGGTGGCATGGTGTGAAAAAGAACAGTGGTTTGGGATGCTACCCTGAGCAATTGCCAGTCGTTAAACAGATTGCAAGCATTCCTCCTTTCACCTTTTGTGAGTTTCATGTGCCGCCCTAAGTGGCATGGGTATGCCCAGGCGTGGGTCTAATGCTCACTGTGTCCTGGGTTGCTTGTGTCCCGGTTCAGGGAGGACCTGGCTTGGCAGTTCAGTCAAGACTGATTTGCATGTGGCCATGTCGAAACTGAGATGGCATAGTGAGCAAAAGAACGATGGGTTGGGATGCTATCCCAAGCAATTGCTAGTAGTTAAACAAATTGCAAGCATTCCTCCCACCACCTTTTGTGTGGTTGTTATATCCCAAAAATGTATCCCTAAAAGTTTAGACTACATACATGATATGATGTTCTCCTAAATATAAATATATAAAAAATACGTACATACTGTGGCAATCTGTTTATCGTGCCATACCTGATGCTATTAGGTAGCTCCATACTTTTCAATGTCCATCACTCTGTGTTGGACCTGTCACGTTTTGTAGTCACCCCCAAACGTCTTTGCCTTCCTCCTCTTCCTTTTAGCTAAGTTTGTTTTGCTGGCCTTAGGACTCTAACCAGTGCTAAAGTGCTTGTGCTGTCTCCTCTAAGCATTGTTTGATTGGTTTTGAACTGATTGGCATATTTATTTACTTATAAGTCCCTTATAAAATGGTATACCATATACACAGGGCCTATAAATTGAATGCTACTAGTGGGCCTGCAGCAAATATTGTGACACCCACTTAATTAGCCCTTTAAAACATGTCCCTGACCTATAATTCCAACCATGAATCCAGAATTAAACTGGCCATGTCTGCTTAGCATTGAAACCCTCTTGCCAAACTTTAGACTCCTCTTTTATTTCCCATAGGTCACCCCGGTGGTAGGCCCTAGGTAGACCATATGGCGGGGTGCTATGTAATTAAAAGGTTGGTCATGTACATTTAAGTTTTCATGTCCTGGCAGTGAAAAACTCTTAAATTAGTTTTCCACAACTAAACGGCCTATCTCTTCCATAGGATGACATTGGAGTGCCTTATCACCAATGTTCCCTCTAATTTTTTTCCTCTGTATGCGGCAGTGGAGGGTCTCTGTGCGCTGCAACCATGGCTATGTGCGCTAGGAGCCAGACCGCGCGCGCAGCGCCAAATGTCACCCCAAACGTTTACTTAAAAAAGTGAAAAGATGGTGCATTTTCACACATATAGCGCCACTTTAAGGGTTATAAGGCCGGTTTGCAAATTGGAAATACATGCCATAACATGAACTGGTTACACAGGCAAGTACACTTAATGGTTAGAAAAGCACAAGACTCCAACCACGGTACCATCATAAGATTTTACTAAATATTCTTAACTGGAGCACTGTTCATTGGGTGGGGAAGTGTCGAGAGCCTATAAAATATCACATATACACAATAGGTTACAAAAATTACATAACATATTTACAATTTGAAGTGAAAACTACTGAGTAATGTTGGGCTATCCCGCCACACATAGTGTGTAAAACTCTGACATCCAGGCAAACATGGACTGTGGGAGAGGGCCGTTCAAACATGTCAAGTGGCATCTCTAGATGGGTGACAGGGTTGCTTCTCACGGCGATCCTTGCCATTTTTCCAGTGCTGATAAACTCTATCAAGGTGAACTTTCCCATACAGGAGGTAGGCTTTTGTCCTCATCAGCATATCCAAATGCTTCTGCTCTAGTCTATTCCTCGCTTTGCTCTTGATAGTATTCATGAGGCTGAATCCTCTTTCACAATCAGCACTAGAAGCTTGAAATGTTGCGCAGACATCAACAAGCTGAGACACCACACTATACTGAGCAGCATTGCGTACAGTGAAATTCACCATGTCTTGAAAGGTGGTAAATAACCCACCCTTTACATGCTCTGCCACCACATATTTATAGTCTCTGTATTGTCGTACAACATCTTCTGGTGTTTCACAATCACCCAGGACCAAGATATTCTTATACTTTTTAACAAGTCTTTGTATATTTTCAGTCCCAAAATCAAAATGGGATTGTGTTGCTATTGCCTGGATTTCAAAACTTGCCCATTCTTTCAGTTCATCTTCAGGGAACCTTTTTTGCATGTGCTCACAAAGAAGGGAAACAAAAGACAAAATAGGCCCACTGTCAAACTCTTGCCTTTCCTTGTACAACACCATCAGATCTTTTACATTGCTGCTCCAAAAGACAGTGTCCCCCAAATACTGTTCTTTAATTTGGTCAATCTTTGCTCATGCATACTGTACAGCTTCTACAGTAGTCAAAGAACTTTTTTGGAACAGTTTGCACAAAGATGCAAATTCACTCAGAATATCATTAAGTACTGCAAGGGAAATATGGTAGTTTGAGTCAGATAGCTTTTTGTAACAATATTTAGCAACTGGATCAGTTTCTTCAACTTTCTCATGCTCAAAGTACTTAAGAACAACCTTGTAATTCCGAATTAGTGCACCAACTGCAAAATGCCGTGAAAGCCACCGGACTTCATTCAATGGTCGAAAAGAGACCACTTCACAATCAGTGACCAATGCCATTTCATCCAGCTTGGACTTCCTTGCAGGATATCTGGAGAACAAAGTGTAGACAGTCCTCAATAATGTATCCATCTCTTTAATCATTGACCATTTTCATGAGGTCCAGTTCATTGGCAGTGTAGAATTCTTTCACAGCAATAGTTTTAGCCTCAGCATTACAATTAGTCAGCTTCACTATGCCCCCAAACAGTGTTTTGTGCTCTGTTGAGGTTACAGGTCGGAACTTGAAGTACAGGATGAGCATTTTTGTAACAGAAATGTCTGTGCTCTCGTCAATTATCAGTGTGTGATATAAAGCGTTACGAAGTTCTGCCATACCTTCACAGTGTATCACACTATTGATGGCCTCAAGGAACTCAAAGGCATAGTTCTTGCTCCGCCAGCTGTCTGGTATCTGCACATACAAAGCTAGGTGGTCATGGATGTCTTGTACAGATAACATTGAAGTGTTCATCTTGACTGCCAGCAACACGTTGTTGATGAGAATCTTTATTTCATCAGGCAGGGATCTTTGTCGTTCAACTACTTCTATTCTATTTGCTTTGTCAGTGGCAGTTTCTGTCAGCATTGCCCGCACTCGAAAACCAAACCTGGCAGCAGCAATTCTGTTTCTCAATATCACAATGGCAGACTCATGAACTTTGCTAATTAGATGGCGTTTCAGGTAATCCAGTTTCCAGCCATCACTCCATTTCTTCCCTGTAGAAAAGTCCCCAACAATCTTGGCTTCGGCACATGTTTTGCAAATCAAACCCACGTCTGGACTGTATTGAAAAAGTTCCCCAAGTTGGACGCGAACCTTGCTTCCTGATTTCTGTGTCTCAGCCTCCACAATTTCTTTCATCCACTCTTCCTTGAATACAAGGCAACATTTCTTCCTTTGTGGTGAAGCATCGCACTCTGCAGAAGGTACAGCTTTGCGCTTGAACATATTTGTGAGAACTGGGTTTAGCCTGCTACGCCACAAAGCCTGCAAAATAAAGGAACATGGCTAAAGTTGATGCCTATGCTCATGATTGCAATGTTTCACATAGTACTGAGGCTTTGCCGGCAAAACGTAGAGTGCAATTACCTGGATTTTTCTGTTCACTGTCCTGCCCTGCCAAACTTAAATGTAGCACTGTCCGTAGAGCCTACAATAGAAGTAAAGATTATATCAGCACATTGTGAATTTGTGATACAGCAATATGCCATGTGCACCATAAGGGAACTCTACCAAACAATTACCTGTTCTGCTTGTCCTCAAGTATGCCCGTTCAAATGTGTGGGGTACTGTCTGCGAAACCTGCAACGGAAGAAAACAAAGGTAAGGTATGTTGTTATACTACAATGTTCAAGAAGCACCACAGTTTAACTCGACCAAACAAATACCTGTTGGGCTTGTACTCACGTATGGCCGTTCAAATGTGTGGGGTACTGTCTGCGGAACCTGCAACGGAAGAAAACATAGGTAAGGTATGTTGTTAAGCTACAATGTACAAGCTGCACCACAATTTAACTCTACCAAATAATTACCTGTTGTGCTTGTACTCACGTATGCCCGTTCAAATGTGTGGGGTACTGTCTGCAGAACCTGCAATGGAAGAAAACATAGGTAAGGTATGTTGTTAAACTACAATGTACAAGCTGCACCACAGTTTAACTCTTACCTGTTTCTTCTGCCTCTACTCACGTCTGCCTGTACAACTGTATTTGTAGCACGGTCTCCCAAACCTGCAAAAGAAATTGGGTGCAGATTGTGAATCTATTTACCCAGCACCCCCCAAAATCAAATGTGGAACATAAACAGAATTACCTTGTCTTTGTGGGTACTCACGCCTGACCATTCAAATCCAAATACCTTACAGACTGCAAACCTGAAATTTAAAACAAGATGGTTAGCAAAGGCTCTACTAGTTACAAACAATGAATGGGACTGGCCAGATACTCCAATAGGAAAAACAACCAAATAGTTACCAGGGATTCCAGTTTAGGCAAATAGGCATGTGCCCATGTGCTTGATTATTAGCATTCATTACGTTAAACTGGTCTACAAATCTGCATTATGTGTTACACCTTCTGTGATGTGTAAAACGAGCTCCAAGGAGTCACCCACAATTTTGATTGGGCTGGAGTTTGGTGCTCTGATGAGCTTTATATCCTGATTGAAAGGATCCTTGAATGTGGTGTTCTTGGTTCTTGTTGTACTGATCAGGGGCTGCTCCTCCTCTATGGCAGTGGAGCATCCCCCTCTGCTTTTAAGCAGTGTAAAGGAAAGAAACATAATATGATAATAACTTTTAAGTTATTATCATTTTATGCTTCCTGATGTGTCCTGCTGCTTTGCGGCTGGTGGGTGGGCTGGGCTGCTCTCCGATCAGGGGAGGAGTGGTTTGCCCACACCAAAGTGCCCAATGACTGTTTGGTCGGCCCTCTCGGGCTGTCTGTGGGTGTGTGTGTGTGTGTGTGTCTGTCTGTCTGTGTCTGTCTGTCTGTGTCTGTCTGTCTGTCTGTGTGCGTGTGTCTGTGTGTGTGTGTCTGTGTGTGTGTCTGTCTGTGTGTCTGTCTGTGTGTCTGTCTGTCTGTGTGTCTGTCTGTGTGTCTGTCTGTGTGTCTGTGTCTCCTCCGACTCTCTCCTCTTCTCACGCCACTCTGTTACTTGTCCGGTCTGTTTTCTGTCACCTCTGTTCATCTCAACATTGTCTCTCCTTCTCATCCTGCTACCCCCTCACCTTCTGTTTCAACTGCTCTTCCCGTGTCTTGTCTCTACACTCTTTGACCCTGTCTCTCCCACTTCTCACTCCTACTGTCTCCTTTTTCATGTCCATCCCTCTCTCTGTCATTTACAAAAGCCAACTTATTCAATTATTTGCTTTGAGCAAGAACAGTGTGCTCAGTAGCATTGCCTGCTATTTATCTATATTTAATGGTGCGAGTCAGCACATGACTTAAGCCCTGGTGTTTGTCTGGAATAGCCCATGTGATGTTCAATATGATTCTATACCCAAGTTGCCTTGTGCCAGTGCACCAACTGTGGACAAAAAACTAGGCTGTATTTACTTTGTATGTATCAAGGCCAAATTTATATCGCACCTCTTTCACCCTAGGTTTCCGTTTGAAAGGGGAGCTATTGAGTATTATTGCATCATAATGGTGGCATGTTGAGCAAAGGTCAATTTGTCAGTGAAGTGTGCACGTGGCACGTTGGCCACTCTACAGCCAATCATCTGAATAAGGGCTGCATAAGAGAAGTGGGAGACAATACAGTGCAAATTAGGACCAGCTATAGTCCAAGTGGTTTTGTTTTGGTTTAAAGATCAGGCCCCATCTAAAAGAAACAGAATTCTACATATTTACATTTAAGTTGAAAACTGTTAATTTTATCAACCATTTTAGATTGGAACTCTAGATGTACCTTGATCCTTAAGCACATCGTGTTTTTAACTGTTAGCAGTAGGTAATAGAATGCAAATAAGACTCCCTGGAAATGTAATTTTATTATTTTTATTATTTGCATCAGAAGTGTGACCCGATCAGCCAAAGTATAGATAATGTTTTACTTTTCCTATTAATAGTATCTCTCAATGGAACACCAGCGACTGTCTAGCTAAAATACCCTTAAACCCAAGTGTTCTGCATAGCAGACAGCCACTGTTGTACCCCCTTCTTTACTACATCAATTACTGTTCTGGAATCCAACTGTTGCAATGACATTATACTATTTGCAAAAGATGCATTTGCTGAGGTTAGAGTGTGAAATGGGCTGTACAGAAATAGGCAAAATAAGCAATTTCTTACAGCAGATGGGAGTTGGGGGAGAATGGAGAAGCTAGAGAAAAAAAACTTAGTAAATAAATCCAGTTGCGGTATGAACGTTACACCGATTCAATCAATTACTGTTCACATCAAATCAGTTCTCTTAAACGGAAGTGTGTCTGATAGTCAATGACGGACTTCAGAGCTTCGTGAATGGAAACGCAAGCCGACTCCATCTGAGTAAGTGCAGTGACTCTGTTTTCACTTGGAAACAAGGGAGGATCCTCTCCGACCTGGAAGTCGAAGTATACGGTTTTGTGTGTGAACGTGGAAAACTCATTGCTGAAACAAAACTTATATGTGCCATTTCTAGAAGCAGTAAATGTAAAGCTGTCAGACTGCTTCTTCATCTCTTTGTAGAGCACTATGCCATCAGTGTCCTCCAAACGGCAGTCTACATCATAGTGGCCTCCAGTGATCACCTGAAACTCCAGAGTGCACTTGGTGCCCTGAGCGATATTTCATAGAAACACTGCTTGGCTAGGCAGCTCAAACGTGATCTCCGAGGCAACAGCGTAACCCAGAAAAAGAAGGAAAGAGCAAACAAATCTCCACATGGGCGCGATCCTCAACAGCATCATAGTTACCACTTTTAATGCATTGATATGAAGAGCCCTTGCAGCGGTACCCCGGGCGCTGATACCAGCAGATGAGACGGGAGACGGAAAACGGAAGGCTTCCGGAAGCGCTCCCTCATATATCCCTCCTTGTTGCCGTTGCCTCCTTTTCATTGAATTCTTTGTCATTGGTCACACTTTCTTTATATATATATATTATATTAGGTGTTCTTCTAGCGCTCGAATGCCAAAAAAGGCTTCTTGGCGCTAGCTGAGATAGCAGGAAGCAATGAGATCCCATACGTGGCAGTTTAGCAGGAAGAGAAAAGCCCAGCCTGATGGGGTAAGGAAAAGTGCCCCCCTCCCCAAAACCCCGGCCGCTGTCCCGTGTCCTCCTGCATGCCTGCCAGTAATGAGTGCTAAAAGCCCTCAGCCTGCTCGGCGCTGTTTAACTCGTCACCAATCACGGCCGCTGGACTTCGGTTTAAATAATGTACATGTTGTCATAAATGACAAGACCTGTAAAAGTAATGAGCAAAATGCTACATACACAATATATTTAATTTGCAGCGTGGGCCACCAAATGCAATGACACTGTGCAGCGGCTTGTTTGAGCAAGGAACGGAAATGCATTATACAGTGTTTATTTTTTGTTTTTGGTGTTGCTCGTGTACAGCGCTAGCGCTCCAATGCCTTCGGGTCGATTTTGCGCTATATAACTGGGAAAAATAAATAAATCAAGGTTCTCCTCCTCAGAGCCACATGTAAGACTTCTCAAGAAGTGCCTTCAAACGCACGGCTGGCACCCTGTCCGCAAAAGTTGCATATAATCAAAACGATACAGTGCGTGCGCTTCAGCTGAAACAAAAAAAAGCGCCGGCGGCAGGTCTCGCTGCTGGGGGAAGCAACAAAAGCAAGTGCCCAGATTGTAAAACTTACCTGGCACTTCAAGGTGATTACTTTCGCCGTCTTCCGTCCACCGCAATTAGGAAAGTCTTCCGTCCACCGCAATCAGGAAATGCCAGTTTTTTGCGCCGCCCGTCTTTTAAAAGCGGCGGCGCGAAAAGGCGCAAAAACTCTCGCGGGATGTATGGTGTGTGCGCGCTCCACACATGGCACTGCGCGCTCGGGGCTACAGAAGCTGCGCGGCTTATTGGGAACATAGCTTATCACCTTTTATAAGTAATCAGTTCATGTTTTGTGTCTCAGGAATCCTAATTTAAAATCCTAATTTATGATGAATTCGGATTATAAATTACAATTCTGAAAATGCCACTTTGAGAAAGTTGGTGTTTTCTTGCCTTAGCCATTTGGTGCCTGCAGCCTGTTATTGGTCACATGACTGGGTGTAGTTGGCAGTTGGGCTTTGTGTATTCCTCCTAGACAGCCACACACAATGGCAGCTTAGGTGTGTCAGGATGAGAGGGAGGAGCTGGACACGCCCTCACTTACACCTGAATAGGCTGTGTCCTGTCTTCACGCAAAGGGCCTAACGACCCTGAATGGTCACTTCAGCCAGCTGGGAGGCAGGACAGGGGAGGCAGGGAATCCCTTGCACTTTAAAGCCACTGTCTACAGGTTTTTCGCTCCTTCGAGAACCAGGGCACCAGGTTTTAAAAAATGGACCTCACACACCACCTCTTCAGTATACTTCTGGACCTGTGGATACTCTGCTAGGAAGAAGGACTGATGTCCTGCTACAAGGACAATTGTAAAAATATGAAGGAGAAACCCTTTCAGAGAAAAGGGATAGGGTTATTAGGCACTCTAAGAAAAACAACAGTTCCCTTTTCTTAAATGTTATAGGGGTGTAGGCCCCTCACAAAACTATTTACCACCCATATCAAGGATAAACCGTATGTTGTAACCAGAGTTGCATCAAGATTGACAAATTTACAAATCCAACAGTTTTGTGTAACAATTTTTTTTTTAAAAAAAAGGTTTTTCCTTATCTATTTCCCCTCAGACCTAAACAATGTAACAGAGTATATTCATAGTTTTTTACGCACCACTATGCTAATAGCAATATGCATGTACACAGGAGAGTTTGGTTAAAAACAATTTCTTTATTTGATCAAGTTACTGACCATGTAGATTTAAAAACAAAGTCTATCACATTTATTCAATCATCATAATTTCAAATTAAAAGATAAAAAAACCATGAAAAAGTGTCGACGCGGCGTTTCGGTGATGTGGTTTTTCACCTTCTTCAGGACAAAGATTTTCAAATTTAAAATCACTATAGAATTAAAAAAATACAAAGTTTACAGTTACTTTCTGTTTATAATGCAAACTGGCATTTGTTAAAAACATGATTAAACAACATTTTCTTACAAACATGGTGCAGTATTCCCTGTGTCATTCACATATGATCTATTAGTTTCATTTACATGAGCATATTAAAGTCAACTATTTCTCAAACAAAGTTGTTGGTTCTAAAAAAACATTAATTCAATGGTCTGGGAGACACATACATTCTAAGGGGCGATCTCCTTACATCATGGACATATTACAATATCTAGGATATTTGAAAATCTTGCAACCTGTTACGGTGTTACCTTGTGTGGTATCCCTTTAATGTACACCCATTATTGCATGATTGACACCTCTAAAGGTTGTCTCTTAGAAACAGGAGAAACCCCCATATTAATTGGGTTTTTATTGGCTGGAGGGAGTGCCGTGTCCACTATTTCTATCTGTGGACCCTGCATCTTCCCTGAGACTGTAGAGGGTTCTTTTATCCCCTAAAGCTGAATGTTATTGTACCTACCTACTTGGTAGTTCAGTGAATCGCTTTTGTCAATGGGCGATATCCGTAGTTCTTTAAAATAAATTCTTATTCTGCAATTAAAACATATAGTGTCATATACTTTTCTTTTTTACCAAAGAGATAATTAATTGATCACTATTAATAGCTACCTTATTGCTATATCTTTCAAGCGGGGTAGCGTCTATGTTTATTGTACCCCTTCGAATTCTTTACATCAGCAAGTCATGCTCTCTGTGTAGAGAAAGGATATTTTATAGGCATTATTATTTTATAAAATCCTTTTGTTTTGATTCGTTTGTGGTTCTATAAACAAACAGTTTAGGTGAGACTCCCAACATTTTATTAGATTTTGGGTTCCTCATCTAAAAAAATGTTTCTTTCACAGTTTCTCACCCCCTGGCTTCTCCAGGTTACCCTTACAGATACTAAGTTTTGCTCGTGGCGGGTTTTATTTACCTGGATCATTCATTTACGATCCTGGAATAGACGATCGTTATAGTTTCCTGCCCAGCCGTGTTGTTGTGAAATACTCTGGAAAATACATTATTATTTTGTGAGGATATATGGCAACTCTGCAGATTACTTTAAATCTGTGGGAATATTTTACTATCTTACCGTATATGTATTTGTATCTCTTGTCTCTATGCTCGCGCTGTTTGTGTGAAGGGCGGCTTTTTCTTTAGACTCAGAACGCTCTTGAGCTGTTATTACCAGGAGTTTAAAGAGAAAGAGGAACAAGATTTTAGTCTCAACTCTAAGTTGATCAAATAAAGAAATTGTTTTTAACCAAACTCTCCTGTGTACATGCATATTGCTATTAGCATAGTGGTGCGTAAAAAACTATGAATATACTCTGTTACATTGTTTAGGTCTGAGGGGACATAGATAAGGAAAAACCTTTTTTTAAAAAAAAATTTTGTTACACAAAACTGTTGGATTTGTAAATTTGTCAATCTTGATGCAACTCTGGTTACAACATACGGTTTATCCTTGATATGGGTGGTAAATAGTTTTGTGAGGGGCCTACACCCCTATAACATTTAAGAAAAGGGAACTGTTGTTTTTCTTAGACTGCTACAAGGACAGCCACTCTGCTGGACTGCTGCTCTGAAGATACTGCTGCCCTGCTGTGCTGCTTGCTGCCTGCTGCCCTCTTTCCTGGGGAAGAAGAACTTGACATCTAACTTCATCTTGAACTCAGGACCCCAAAGGGACTCAAAGGGCTGGTGCATTAAAAGCTCTCCAACAGCTCCTGGTTCTATCTTCAGCACGTTCCTGACTCCCAAAAGGTGCCTGTCAGGTCCTGGACCCTTGTTGTGGCTTTCAAGCTTTTAAAATCAAGCTTTTGGGCTCTTTTTGAGCGCAAATGGGCCCATTTGTAAGGAAACCGCTTCTCTTTCTGAGGAAATCAGTGTGGGACATCTCTTTGCCCAGCAAGCATCGATTGCCATGGAGGACCATCAACACGAAGTAACAGTCGACCACCGACAGTGATGCTATCCTTGCTCCCTCTGACTTTCTTCTACTTGAGACAAACTCTTGTCACAAAACTTGAGAAGGTAACCATTATCAGGACTGATCTGGGACTGTATCCGACCTACGTTCCATCGCTGTTGGGCTGAACTTTTGACTTTGAACTGGTCCAGCTCGACCAGATAGCCATGGTTGGTGTTTTATGCATGAGAGGTGTCTTTCCCATCACAGGGTATATGCCTTCCAAGGCCAGCTCCCCAATCCTCTCGGGTATCCTGAGTATCTCTAGAGCAATTTCATATGCCTCCAACCATGTTTATTTCATCCCCAACTCAAAGTCAGACACCAAGTCTCTTGGCATGTGGACCCTTCCTTCACCAATGGACATGGTATTTTTCATGTCAGCATTCCTGATGGACACTAACAGCTATTTGGCCTTCAAGTCCAGCTCTTTAAGACTCAATTCATGAGCCCACAAGATCTTTCTCTCTTCCAAGGATCTCCCAGTCTCGTCTTTCTTTGTTCTGCCTCCTTTGTGAGTTTTTATTTGGCTAAGGCGTTCTCAGCCCCAGGCCACTCCTCCTCTAGGGCTTTGTCAGCCTCAGCTCTTCTCTTCTCTGCAGCCAGTCAGACTAGCTGCAGCCTCAGGTCCCTCTCAGCCTGTCTGACCCTCAACTCCTCAGGAGGAGACACTGCTTCCTTCTTTTGATCTAGCAGGGGACTCCATCTCTGTGGGCTACCCCCTCTCCTCTGGAGCCATTCCAAGTCATTTCCCTCCTCATCCTCATCTTTCTCAGGGCCTTCACCCCCTCGGGGCCCTGATAATGTGGTCAGGAGCAACCAAGGATTCACATTCTTTAGCCCTGGGACTACAAAGTAGCCCTCCTCAGCCTCTTACTCAGGGTCATCACCCTCTTGGTCCTCTGTTGAAGCCTTTACCAGTGTGCTTCCTTATGAGCATGCAGGGCCACCTAAAGGACCCTTTCTTCAAGCAACCACCTTTACGTGCAGAAATCCTTCAGCTCCCGCATATTGTAGAATGATAGGTATTTGAGATCCAGGGTTATTCCCATTCTGGCAAAGTATCAGCAGTTGCAACAACAAAAAGAGTCTAAAGTGTATGAAGGTGAAGCAAGAATCAAAATTGGGAAAAATGACCAAATGAGAGAAAAAGTAACATTTAAAAAAAAAACGTAATGGTCTTGGATATGAGATGGCAGTGTACACCAAGTCACTGTATGGCACTGCACAAACACAAGTCCTAGCCTCACCGCTGAACACCAGTGTAAGAAATTGGGTTACTGCTTGACTAGGGCTTACACCCCAGTCAACCCCTAATTGTTTTTTTTAAACTCCATCCTGTGGCATGCCCAGAATATCTCCAAGAGCTTAAAGGTATGCTGGTCTACTGCCATTCACATACTTGTGATATCGTATATTGTAAAATTCATTCATGATGTGGCAGCCCTATAATGTGATATCACTAGGAATATATGGCATGCTCATGGCTACGTCTTAAATATCTACGATCGACTTAATTTTGTGATCATGCTATATATTTAATATTTTAAATATTGTTGAAGGAGCTAATTCCGTTGCAATATTGTGAATATGATCCTTCTAATATAGTAAAATACCTGTTGTAATGGTCGCTGTATTATTCATCCTGTTGCAGTTTTATAAGTATGTATAATATTTGATGTTTCAGATATTGTAAAAAGCAGACACCCTTTGTGAAGCCATTAAATATATCCCTAATGTTTTCAATTACCTCAGTCTTGTCGCAATGCCATGAATAATATTTCTTGAATATGGTAAAATACCCTTATGGTAGTGGCGGGAATATGATTTGTAAAGCTTTGTGGACCACAACCACATAATATGAGTCCCAGGAACATAGTATACATAATATATAAACTACAGCCCATGGCAATGCACCAGATAGGATTTCTTTACTATGAGAATGTGCTTCAGTCTTCGCGGTCACACATCAAAACATTTTAGTAATCACATTTTAAAAACACATCTCCATTGTTCATAAATGCCATAAATATGAAAGCTCTAATACTCTCAAAGTACCCAAATCTGTGACAATCCCATGAACACTGAATATCAGATGATCTAGGTTAACTCTTCTTCAAATGATCAGCCAAGGATATTTGTATTGGGAGATCTCTGTCTTACCTTTGAGGTCAAAACACTGTTTTTGAGGGTAATCACATTGCTTCAATACTATATATGTCTTCGGAGGGGTAGGGTTCTCAGTGCTTGTCAGGGGTGCTGTGCAGATTGCTGACCAGATGTGAACCAGAAATCTTTGATGTTGTATGATAATAATCTGTGCCATTTGTTTCATTCTCGTGAATTCTATAATAGTTTAAAATCACACAATCTTGTGCCAATCCAGTTAGCAATTGTTGGTCGCCTGAAAGACCACACTGTCTGCAAAATATTTTGTCCTAATCTGAAAATATTAAACAAACAGGAATTCAAATAATAAATATGCACGTTTAGAGGATGTCACTTCTGTTTCTAGTGCTTTGCAGTTCTGAATTCTCTGCTCAATTGCCACTTTATATCTTGGTCTACCATCCTGTATTTTTTGGTGCTTTGAGTCTGTTTTACAAAGAAACCCTCATTTGAGACATCCTTTTCTTTCTTCCCTCTCATATGTCTAAAGCTTCAGGTCACCCGCACTGCTTTTTCTGCCACTTGGAGCTGGGATCCGACCGGGAAGTGCCTTCCAGCTTTGTAGGCCATGTGGAAGTAGAATTCGACATGCCCACTACCTCTGCATCGAAAGCCACTGTCAGGTCCATCTCTGTCGAAGACAAGACCGATGTCAGGAAATGGGTCAACTATTCGGCGCACTACAACTACAAGGTACAGTCAAGCAAGTGATGACCAACTTCCAACTATAAGGTCCAGTGTTCGCAAGCACCTATAAAATATATACAGCTGCAAGGTTCAGTAATAATGAACATCTGTTTAATGTGTATACATATAGGCTACAGTTCAAAAGGTAGTTACATATATATTTAGATAGAATGTTTGTAAAACTACAAGGTAAGCAACAATGAGCAGTTGCACTAGTGTGTACATACAGTTCACCAAGTGGCAACATAAATGTACAATTCTAAAGTGCAGTGTCCACGAGCTCTTCAGACAATAGATATTTCTACAAGGTACAGTAAGATTGATTTGCATTTATGGTGCAGGGTCCCAAATTCAAACTTCAAAGTAAACAGTAAACTAAAATGTAGACAGATTGTGAACAACTGCAAGGTACAGTGAAATAGAGTTGTTCAATGTAAGTGCAACGATAGGGTGTAGTGTCCACAAGAAGTTATAAAGTATGAGCAACTACAATGTATTACACATTGAATTGCATTGGTGCGTTTACTGCACTTTTGAAATTCTCTTTGAATGGCCTAAAGCACTTGTGAAATTTTGAGTATGGACCTACTTAATATGCATAATTTGCATAGCAGTTCATAAATGTGACAAGGTCACAGAGGGTGTACAGTAAATGAGCAGTTGCATGTTGTTTGCAGGTAAAATATACAATAAAAGTTAGAGATTACACAGTATTTACAACTGCAAAATATAGTTCAACAAGCAGCTACATGGTATGTACAACTATGGCGAGCAGTAGTCAATATCCTGTGGTTGCATTGAATATTGAACTGCAAGCTACTCTTACATAATGTGTATATAAGTAGAAGCTACAGTTTAGTATGCACTTCCATAACAAGTTTAACTAGATGGTACAGTTCAATCTGTGGATATGTACACTCTATAACTACAACAGGTATGTTTAACATTAGCTGTTACTCAGTACATTAGATAAAATAACCCATTCTCTACCGCTCTTAGGCCGAGCATCACATAAACGGCCTGATCCACAAAGGTATATATAGATCTACTTCTACACCTGGGTGTAAATATCCATGTTATTGCTATTCTCTATTTTAAAGGGGAGATTTACACCTAGGTGTAGACATAATTTACTCCACCCCCTCAAAGTAGGGGGTGGAGACTCCTCTGACTGAATTTACAAGTGTTAGTACAGCGCCTTAAGACCCTCATGGGTGAGTAGCGCGCTATATAAACCCACTTATTGATTGATTGATATTAGGAAATTTCCACCTGTTTGTAGAGCTCTACTCCCCTCCCTGTAAGAAAATATAGGGGAAATATAACAAAGTTGATTTATAAAATAAAAAAAGAATACATATTAGTATTTTAATATAAAATAGATATGTAAAATGAGTTACAGCAAATCATTTTAACCTAGGACTAATAAACAAACCCCCTAAGATGTGGCAGAATAGGATAGAACATTTTGCAGCACTTTATTTTAGTTATATTCATTAAATATGCAATCTTTCATCTTATGTTTAATGGTGGACTGCTTAAGTGCCGCAGCTGGTGTTCATATATGGTTTTTTTTACAGGGATGGTGGACTGGGCTGATGTGGCGGGGTGGTTACATTTTATAAATAATGATGGCTGGGGAGATGTTATACAACCTTATGTATGCATCATTTATACCCTAAATCTTTTTGCACTTTTTGAGGCAGCCTATTTTATACTGTGTGTAATACAGTTTTAAAATGATGACTGACGTATTCGCAGTGCAATCTCTAACAGGCTTGGATCTTGTAGCTCTATAAATACATCAGCCTCTACTCTCTACTGCACATACCAGGATTGTTCTGTGACTCTCTGATTAGACACAGACATCAGCAAAGATTGTATGAATCAATTGAGATCTCATAACTAAAGTCCTGCATTTCCTATTAATTAGGTGAATGTATTTTGCATTTAAGGTGTATGTTACTTTTAATCCATGTACATGAATTTAAAAGATCAACAAAGTAGCTACAGAATATTCTGTTCTGCTTGGCCGAGACTTTGCCCTGTCCCCTCCCTCATACCACTCAGGATCATATTCATAATACTCATCTGTTTTTTAAGCATTTCAGCCACTGACCAGCTCCTGTTTGGAAGAGATGAACTTCTGTTGAGCTCTCCAAGTACATTGTGTTGCCCACATGCAAAACATCATCTTTGGAAAGTCTCCAAGGACACAGAGATATACCCAGCTTATTTGCGCCCCCATAGCAATGTTTTTTTTGTTTTTTTTTCAAAATTGTCTTTTTATTAAGCATCAGACAAAAGCAATTACAAAAGACAACAGTCTAGGAGGTACAAGGGGCGTGCAGCTGCCCTGGAAGCAATATCAGGAGCTGCGACGGGGTCAGCTTTGCATAGTCCTCAGGCCGGTCATCGCCCCGTGCCAGGTAACTGATGCCAATTTCTAAACTAGCAAGACCCCCCCCCCCCCCCCACAACCCAACATAACAGCATGTTTTATTGCCCACAAATTTACATGAATAAAAATGACAAAAAAATAGCAGAGCATGGGACAGGTGCATGCTCTTGAGAAACTCTTCAGGAAACTACACACAGGCCTGCTTTCTTTGCTCTTCCCAATCCAGAGAGGAGGAGGCGTGAGGCTTTCAGATCGGCGTCGGCTGGTAATAAGAGAAATGCTGTACTTTAAAGCACGAATAACATGCTGATCTAAGCCTACAATAAAAGGGAAAGCAATGTTTACAGAGACAGCTTTGTTTTTTCCGCTGTGTCCGAACCTGAAAGTGCAGGCATTGCACTTCTAAGCAAACTTCGCTGTAATTTTGCGATTCGTAGAATTGCGATAAGCGGGGGGTCTGAATAAAGAAAAACCTATAACACACTAGCTTCTAAAAGTAGCTTTGTACTAAATTGTAGGTTAATTTAAATACATTTTATTTTTAAACATTACTCAAGTCACCTCCATCACTAACATTTTTATATTTATTTGTTTGGAACCAAGTGGGTTAAAAGTTATAAACCATTTTAAAATGTAAGTGACCGGTATGAAATACAATTAAGCCCGTTTTGACAAAATTAACAATGTAGTAGAATTAGAAATGTATTTAGTAAATTGCAAGGTTTTATTATTGTGTATTTTCTACTAGCATGTCCATCCCTAAACCTCTCCTTAAATTTCACTGATCCTCTCCCATTTAGCAGTAATTATCCCCCATTTTCCCACCACTCCCCCATATCCCGTATATATTTACATACATGTCGACAGACCCAAATCCTGACTTTTGAAGCAAAAAGTGGTACTATTTTACCTGTCTCCCATGTGAAATTGCCTCTGATTCAATTAAAGTCAGTGGAGAAAATGCAATCCCCCGATTGCTTTTTCAAAATCTCCTACTTACCACTTGTAAAATGTTGCCATATATGCATTTACTACTATAAAGTATACTTGCATGTGCTTAGATCCCAGCACAGAAAGATAGCAGAGGCCGATTTCTCCAGCCCAAGATTTGAGAAGTGTATTTTGTAGTTCGTGAAGTAGAAATACTGTAGTCAAGCATTATAAAAACATTGAAATGTTGGGAGCTCCATTAAAGATAATGAAGTAGTTCAGGGCTCATAATGGCAGGTGTAAGCCTTCTGCTTCAACATTGCAATGATTGTCATTCTCTTTCTCCCTTTTAAATTTAGAAAATTCTACCCTCAGTGGCTGGAATGTTCTAATAGCATTATAGCTCTTCTGCCTCGTGCTATACCGGTTGCTGATGTCGCTCTCCCTCGTTATAGGCCCTCGCCTGTGGCGTGGGCTTATAATTCTGGTTCAGGGCCTTAACCAAACAGTATAGCACTTGGCAGTGGGCTATAAGGCTAGATTACAGTATGAGCACACCTTTATAACTTATGTCCTGTGAATGTCAACAGAGCACTGGGTCAAAATAAAACCAGAAATGGTGTAATATAGCCTAGCGGGCTCTACCAGCCATTAACCCCTTCCATGCTCATGACGAGCTCAGCTCGTCATGAGGCACAGTTGAGCTGTGCTGATGGCGAGCTGAGCTCGTCATGAATGCAGCAGAATAGCAATTTCCAGCACAGGGGAAAAATAACCACAGCAGCGATGTGGTTAAAGTCCCGCTCCAGCGTTAACGGACCGAGCCGGAGGCGAGGGCCTTTAACAAGGGAGCGGGCCTTGAATGGTCGGTAGAGCCCACTAGGAGGGCTCTAAGGCTATTAGAACATTCTGCCCCTAGAAGGCAGAATGTTCTAATTATGAAAAACAAAAGGCCTTTCGGAGCCCGAGGGTATTTTAATCCCTCCCCTCGGGCTCTGAGAGGCCTTTGTTCATAGCAGCAGCTGTAAACAAAAACAACATTGGAATGTTGCGCTACGGGCTTCTACCGAACCGTAGAAGCCCGGAGCACTCCATTTTATTCCATAGAGTGCTCCACATTCCAATGTTCTAATATAACATATGTTCTATTCTAAAAATAATGATGCACCAGGTAGTGCATACATAATCATCCCAGTATTCACAGAATTCTGTATGACTAACGTTTGCTCATGAGGTCGTTGCCTACCTGTCTGGCTGTCAAAAGACATCTTGGGAACTTTCATGAAGTTGACCTGGTAATGCATTCTGCCCGTGGATTGCTATTGGCTTTGTGGTTTGCAGCCTTTCAATTTGCTGCGTTTATTTACTTTAGGCTGTGCAGCTTGAGGTCGTACCTCCCCATCCCAAAGCCATGTTTACATTATTCTTCCACAAACTCATTTTCTGTAGTAAACAGACCTTTAAATCTTGTTCCCATCTCATGTGTTTTTGAGGGAGCCTGGTGTTTATTTTGCTTCCTGCAAACTTCAAAGTGAGAGCGTTTACAGGAAAATGGAAAGCTGCATACTTTCTTCAAGAAGCCCGCTTGTGCCCTTTTAAAAATGTTTTATTTTAGACATAGCCATCTCAAAAGATATCTTGTTCCTCAGCTGCACAAAACATTTGCACGTTTTTGGAAAAATTCATCGTCTTTGGTTAGTCCATTTAATTTCTGAAACTGCCTTTTTAGGAACAAAGTACAAAACTAAATTACAGTCTCAGCGTCAACCTAACATTTGGTGATCTTGGACAATTTAAACTGTTTATGACCCATACACTGTCCAGCACAGGATAAGATCTTTTCGCAGGAAAGAGCCAGCTACATTGTAACACAATTTAACAATGCTTGATATTCACTTTGATGAATAAAGCATATGCTTTATTTATGACATCTGGGGCAACTCACCTTGGAGAGCTGGATAAGTTTAGAGGCACTTTTCATGAAAGCTTTTGGGTTTATGTTTAGCTGCACAATTATTGTGCATTCCATCTGCTACTGTGCCTTTTTCGGAACACATATTACTGGATATAAACCATTTCCTCAATTGTCCTTGCAGGCACAAGCTTCCTGATTTCAGTGGTGCAGCAGGTGCAGTGACACAGGGGTCAAAAGGTTTAGGAAACCCACTGAGCACTGATTATTGTAATATTTTACTACTAAACAAGCAGGCACAAGTGCAGTTACCTGGCCATGATTGGGGCAATGATTTGAATGGTGCAGCAGGTGCAGTGGCACAGGGGCCACAAGCTCTAGGAAGCCCATTGAATGGCGATTGTTGCTATATTTTACTACTAAACAAGCAGTCACAAGCCCAGTTACCAAGGAGGCATTAAGGCCATGATTTGAATGGTGCAGCAGGTGCAGTGGCACAGGAGCCAAAGTCCCTAGGAAACCCACTGAAGATCGATTATTGCTATATTTTACTACCAAACAATTAGTCACAGGTGCAGTTACCTTGCAGCCATGAGGGCCATGATTTGAATGGTGCAGCAGGTGCAGTGGCACAGGAGCCAAAAGGTCTAGCAAACCTACTGAACTCCGACTGTTGCTATATATATATTTTTTTTAGTTCAAGATATGACCACTAAACAAGCAGTCACAAGTGTAGTTACTTTGCAGGCACCGGGCTAAGATTTCAATGCTGCAGCAGGTGCAGAGGCACAGGGGCCAAAAGCACTAGGAAGTACACTGAAAACCGATTATTGGTATATTTCTGAGATCTGTTGGCTTTGTCAATGCTTATTTGGCCATATCACACAGCAATGCCAGCTTCAGTGCAATATAACTCAATTATTTTTTCTTAAAAGAGCTATTACGTGAACAGCGCTGACTGTACCATACAGCTTTTTTACAGTACTTTCAGCCATTTTCAGCATTGCTAAAAAAAATAGCAAAGCCTATAAATTTCACATAGCTCATAACGTTGATTTGAACATGTGCCGGTCCCTGGGGAATTAAATTCAAACTATACATAGTTAATACAAAAATCCCTATTTTAAGTTGTTGTAATTGCTTTTTTCATGGTCCTCTAATGTATTACCAAGTGCACAACGTTCAGCTTCCACCGTCCTTTAGACCATGTTTGCAAAACGGACATGGCTAATCCAATGATAGGAGCTTTTACTGTTTACTGTACCTCCAGGTTGTTAAACAATGCAAAAGCGTCCTCTAGTGTCCATTTTGCAGTACTTCAATATAACTATTCAAAATCTGAGGTGGACTTCAGCAGTATCTACTCACTGCTGGACGATCGATTTTGAGACGCATAATTACTATTATAGGCAGGGCCGGTACTAGGTTTTCTGGGTGAAAGGGAAGATGTGAGGCCCCTCTAATTTGCACGTGACATCTTAGAAAGTGACATCATGGAATTTCTAATTTTCTTTGGTATCGCCAAGGGACCTTGCGTGCGCATATCAGTAACATGGATAAAAAGATAGCTACCTAAATGACATAAGTCTGTATTTTAAAGCTGTGTCACATTGAAAGGAAACGCTGGGCACAGGTCTCACAAAGATGGGCTTCCTCACTCAATGTATTTTTCCTTACACTATTATATAGCGCGAACTCGACAACATGGCATGAGCACAATTTACATTACAGAAGAACACATTCATTTGTGGTAAGCACGGGGAGACAAAGCGATTTGCCTGGAATCACAGGATGTTGAGCTGATGCCGAGATTCGAACGTAGCTCCCCAGCTCTAAAATTCGCAATTCTAGAACTTGTGGCGGGAGGTGTGTCTAAAAGTGTATGTCGGTGCAGGCCATCAATGATAGAGACCTGTGCATTTTTCAAATCGGTGGTGAAAAAATATGAGTATGTTGCTGGAGATGTGGGCCGCCGTGCCACCAATGTACTTACCGGGGGAGGGTAAACACCCATTATTCCGCAACTTTCTTTCCGCATACCATCACTCCGCATACTTTCATTACGAAAGTACCATGACTCCGCAATGCCATTATAACGCATGGCATTACATTTTATAACGAAATTCGTTGTAAATGCATGAATGGTAAAAGCATGTTTTTTTAATGTTTGGATAAGGTAAGTATGGGTATAGGGGTATATGTTTTGGGGTACTGAGGTATATGTTTTGGGGTGTTTGGGTATTTTAA
Organism: Lissotriton vulgaris; assembly: GCF_964263255.1. Taxonomy (NCBI): domain Eukaryota; kingdom Metazoa; phylum Chordata; class Amphibia; order Caudata; family Salamandridae; genus Lissotriton; species Lissotriton vulgaris. The sequence goes on along the minus strand of NC_141697.1, from coordinate 288,073,939 downwards.
GGGTTCAGATATAGTTTTGGATTATGGGGTACAGGGGTAGTTTTAGGGTTTAGGGATAGGTATGGGGTTTGGGGTACAGGGGTATTTTTAGGGTTCAGTGGTAGGTTTGGGTTTTGGGGTACAGGGGTATTTCAAGGGTTCAGGGCTAGGTTTGGGTTTTGGGGTACAGGGGTATTTTTAGGGTTCAGGGGTAGGTTTGGGTTTTGGGGTACAGGGGTATTTTAGGGTTCAGGGGTAGGTTTGGGTTTTGGGGTACAGGGGTGTTTTTAGGGTTCAGGGCTAGGTTTGGGTTTTGGGGTACAGGGGTATTTTAAGGGTTTAGGGATAGGTTTGGGTTTTGAGGTACAGAGTATATTTATAGGGTTAAGATGGGTTAGTGTTTAAGGGTGTTGGGGTATTTTAAGGAGTAAGGGTGGGTTATGATTATGGGGTGCAGGGGTATTTAAAGGGAGCAGGGTGGACACCCGGAGCTGGAATGTACAGAACCTGGGAAGAAAAAACAATGAAATATTGGGCACAACGCTCGCTGTTTTTGTTCCGTAATCCCGCGCCCCGCACACACCCACGGCCACAGCGCACGATATGAGACATGGCATGAAGGGTGGAACGTACCACTCGGCCCCAGCATTTGTCACGCCCCCAGCACATGCCCACAGCACAACGCAGACACGCCCACAAGGGACTACTTTGCTGGCACTGTTCTTTTACCTTTTAAATGTATATGGTGGGCGTCTGCATAGCCTATGTCCTTCTGCTGCAACTGCCCTTTCCAACGCTGTATTGGGTGTTGTGATTGGTGCTGTGGTTCCTGAGATTACCCGCCTCAAAAGTTTGGGCTCTCTCTTTATAATATTAGTATATATATATATATATATATATATATATATATATATATATATATATATATATATATATATATATATATATATATATATATATATATATATATATATTCACTGAAAAAACCATAGGTTATAGACCATATATAGTTAGGAATTCGCATTTACAAAACCTTATTTTACTCACACAAAACCATTGAAATTCCATATATAGTTAGTTGCACTAACTATATATCGCGCACCCGCAATCCACTGCTGATGATGTCACATATTACATCATTCATGACATGGTCAGTGACATCACTGATGACATCACTGATGACATCTCAAATGACATCACTGATGACATCTCAAATGACATCACTGATGACATCACTGATGACATCTCATTTGACATTACTGATCACATCACTGATGATATCATTCATGTGATAATACGATGAACCTCTTCAGACTCTAATATAACCTTAGATACAATCAGTGTAAACAGACACTCACAGACTGTCACTCATCCATGGAGTTACTCACACACCTAGTCAGTCATGCAAAGAATCAATCACACCTCCATTTCCTCAACTATACAGTTATACAAACTTTACTTATTCAAACATATACTAACACATATTTACTCTCTTATACAATCCCTGATACAAGTTCACAATGATCCATACAGCCACTCACACATTCACTGGCTCTTATGCACAGTTATTTATATATGTCAACTCTCACATGTACTGTGTTTTACATATGTACTTACTTTGACATGTAGCACTGAGATATCCATTCACTCACCAATACACTCATGCACACAGTCAACCGCCCATACAGCTGTTTCCACATGCACTTTTGAAACCATACATCTAGTGAATCAACTGCTCACACATCTATGCACAGAGTCATACACCTCCCAGCCACCCACACACACACTCAGTCTCCCATACAAATACTTGGGCAACCAATCAATAACCCATATAGTTACTCATATAGCTACTTATCAACACATGCAACAGTTTACAGAACAACAAATTAAGACAGTTTAGTCACTAACCCATGCACTCAGTGAGACACATTTAATCACTCACTCATACAGTCAGTCATGCACCTACTAAATCCTTCATCCAGACACCTATACATCCACTCATTCTTCAATATGTAAGACATATTTTAACTTTACAGAAACATACAGTCACTGGATGTTGTCATCAGTGATGTCATCAGTGATGTCATTTGAGATGTCATCAGTGATGTCATCAGTGATGTCACTGACCATGTCATGAATGATGTAATATGTGACATCATCAGCAGTGGATTGCGGGTGCGCGATATATAGTTAGTGCAACTAACTATATATGGAATTTCAATGGTTTTGTGTGAGTAAAATAAGGTTTTGTAAATGCGAATTCCTAACTATATATGGTCTATAACCTATGGTTTTTTCAGTGAATTTTCAAGGTTTTGTAAATGCTAATTCCTAACTATATATGGTCTATAACCTATGGTTTTTTCAGTGAATTTTCAAGGTTTTGTAAATGCTAATTCCTAACTATATATGATCTATAGCCTATGGTTTTTTCAGTGAATATATATATATATATACATACATATATAAACATATATCATCTGTATATCTATATAAATACAAACATAAATGCATGCATACATATACTTATATGCATTTTAGGGTTGTTAGGGTGTTTTCGTGTGTATTATGTTGCTTTTTTAGGGCTTTTGGGTCAATTAAGTAGGGTTCCCAGAGCCTAGGGCTGAGGGGCCGGTTCAGTTTCGTGCGTATTGGTGTTGGCAAGGTTTTGAGGGATTTTGGCGGTTTTTGGTCGAGATTTGGCCGTTTTATGGCTTTTTTTGTGTTTGCAGGGGGCGCGTATTCGGGTTGAAATTCGTCCCCGTTCCAGTGGATGGATTGGGCTGATTTTTGGAGAGATGTTATGGAATCGCTGGAACTAGTGTCCAGCCAAGTTTGAAGCGGATCGGAGCAGTGGAAGTGCTTTAAAGAGCACTTTTTGTGCGGAGTAGCGAATTGCCATGTTATTCAATGGGAGTTTTTGGTGCGCATGGAGAAGGTGAATTTGGGGTGTTCCAGTTGCGCTAGAGGGACGGGGCTTGGGTGAGCTGTAGGGAGAGTGGATCGGCAGGTGTGCCAAATTTTTGGGATTTGTTGGCCGAAGGGAAGGGTGTGCTTGGGCAAAGTCGATTTGGTGAAAACGGTGCGTTATTTACATGAAAGTTGAAAAAACACTAATAAAAGCAAAGCTAAAAAGCCACCTCATTACAAACAGAATGGCTTTAATTTAAACGAGGGCGAGATCTATTGCATTTTCAATGCTTGTTTACTTTGGTTCCATCAAGAAGGCATTCAGATGTGTCACACATTTGCCATAAATTCTGAATGTTAGCACTCTAGTTGCACATTAGATCACTGTAGTAAAGCTACTGCTCACCAGGGACGTCTGCTGCTGGTATTCAAAGTGCATGTTTCAGTCTGCATGTCAGAATTTTTTTAATGAAATAGAAGAGGATTTGAGAAGTCACTCAAAATGATCCCTAATTTTTCTTTCTGAAGCACTAATCATACTTTCTATGGCAAAATTAACCCCCTCATGTTGTTCCTTTTTAAATTGAGTGTTTTCAGACTTACCACTTCATTACAATCAAGATGGCTTCTGGTGTGCCATACTTTTGTCATAAGTAAGACTGTTAGCGCTCTAGTTGTTCTTTAGAACACTCTGGGACATTCTGTCATTGGGCTATACTTGGGGTACATCTGGGTGATATTTGGGCTACATTTAGGCTCTTTTGTCTCTGGTGGCCATCTTGGGAAACTATGTCAGAATTTTTTAATGAAATTGAAGAGGGTTTGAGAAGTCACTCAAAATGTGCCCTAATTTTTCTTTCTGCAGCACTAATCATAATTCATATGGCAAAATATACCCCCTCATTTTGTTCCTTTTTAAATTAAATGTTTTAAGAGTTACCACTTTATTCCAATCAAGATGGCTTCAGGTGTGCCATACCTTTGTAATAAGTAGGACTGTTAGCGCTCTAGTTGTTCTTTAGAACACTCTGGGACATTCTGTCATTGGGCTATACTTGGGCTACATCTGGGTGATATTTGGGCTACATTTGGGCTCTTTTGTCTCTGGTGGCCATTTTGGGAGACTGCATGTCAGAATTTTTTAATGAAATAGAAGAGGATTTGAAAAGTCACTCAAAATGTGCCCTAATTTTTCTTTCTGCAGCACTAATAATACCTTCTATTGCATAATATACCCCCTCATTTTGTTCCTTTTTAAATTAAATGTCTTAAGAGTTACCACTTTATTCCCATCACGATGGCTCCAGGTGTGCTATACCTTTGTAATAAGTAGGACTGTTAGCGCTCTAGTTGTTCTTTAGAACACTCTGGGACATTCTGTCATTGGGCTATACTTGGGCTACATCTGGGTGATATTTGGGCTACATTTGGGCTCTTTTGTCTCTGGTGGCCATTTTGGGAGACTGCATGTCAGAATGTTTTAATGAAATAGAAAAGGATTTGAGAAGTCACTCAAAATGTGCCCTAATTTTTCATTCTGCAGCACTAATCATACTTTCTATGGCAAAATATACCCCCTCATGTTGTTTCTTTTTAAATTAAATGTTTTAAGAGTTACCACTTTATTCCAATCAAGATGGCTTCAGGTGTGCCATACCTTTGTAATAAGTAGGACTGTTAGCGCTCTAGTTGTTCTTTAGAACACTCTGGGACATTCTGTAATTGGGCTATACTTGGGCTACATCTGGGTGATATTTGGGCTACATTTGGGCTCTTTTGTCTCTGGTGGCCATTTTGGGAGACTGCATGTCAGAATGCTTTAATGAAATAGAAAAGGATTTGAGAAGTCACTCAAAATGTGCCCTAATTTTTCATTCTGCAGCACTAATCATACTTTCTATGGCAAAATATACCCCCTCATGTTGTTTCTTTTTAAATTAAATGTTTTAAGAGTTACCACTTTATTCCAATCAAGATGGCTTCAGGTGTGCCATACCTTTGTAATAAGTAGGACTGTTAGCGCTCTAGTTGTTCTTTAGAACACTCTAGGAGGCTGCAGTAGAACACAAAGGAATCAACTGACAGTCTCTGTCCTTGTTGGATGTACATGTTTTACTGAGAATGTCAGACTTCATTTTCACATGACTGAGAAAGATAATGTGAATTTACAGAAAATATGCTTTCAGTTTAGCTTATAGATCCCCTTCCAAACCACTGTGGGAAAATCATGAGATATTAGTTTTCTTTCAAACAATATTCATGATATCACAGCAGAAGGTTTTTTCACATGGTAAAATCACCTTAGAACCCACCACAATTCCTAAAACGAGTATGGTACCATCAACAAATGATTTATAATGTAACTAAAGTCCTAAAACCCTCTATTAACTACAATGCTTTTTAATGAGGTGCTATCATGTATATTGGTCCCAAGATGGCTGCCAACACTTCTTGGATGAAGTGCTGACAGCCAATCAGATCAGATGTGTGGTTAGGCTCCGCCCAGATATATATCTTGTTTTGAACCTAAATTACTCAAAATCCACTGGAGCACATATATTGAGACCTAGCAAAGGCACATCGGGCTAACAGTCCCTACAATTTTGCCAAGTTTCGTGCAAATCCATTCAGCCGTTCGAGCTAAAAGTGAGGCCAACCGCCCTATGGAAATTAACATGGGAAAAACGCGTTTTGGGACCCCCCTTTTTTCTCGGCCCCTCCTTGATGAAACCCCCCCAAATTTTCAGGGGCTGCTCAGAAACAAAATGTTTCATTTTCCTGAAACTTTCAGCCAATTCCGTCCACAAACGCCAAAGTTATTAGACATAGAATTTTCAAAAATCCCATAGAGAAAAAATCCTAACTATATATACCTACTGGCGACCGCCAGTAGGTAATATATATATATATATATATATATATATATATATATGTTCCTCTATGCTCTTTGAAAGTGTAACTAACTCGGGCTGGCGATAGAATACCTTAATGTATAGGTGCAATTATAGGGCGGCTTAGCTTCTAATCTTGAGATTGGGCAAGTGGAGAAATGGTGGGTATGGTTTTTTAGTTCAAGTAACTATAACTACTTTCAGGTAAAGATATTTTTGCTTAGAGCAGACAGTGATGACGTGAGCTCAGATATTTAATACACAAAAGCACTAAAGTGGCAAAAGAGTTTAGTGGGTTTATGCATCTGCCCCTCGGATCTGTGCTGAGCCTGCAGGTTATAGTTTTAAATCCAGCAGACTGGCTTCCAGGCCTCTTGCAAAAAAGAAATTCATAGGGCAGAAAATAAACCCCAATCTACCCAGGTACGTTGGGTCGGTGCTGTGTGGAATTCCAACCAGAGATAAACATTCTGCATCTGAATCTGAGAACAACACAGTTTCTTGATTTTTTTTTTAAACATATTTTATTGTTTTATAATATGATGATCATTCAAAATACTTTACAGTCAATCTTTCCATTTTCCTATCCCCTCCTTATGACCAGGATTCCAAAATATCTGTGCAAACATACATATTATTGTGAGGCCTACCACAGCCCTACGGAGAAAAAGTCCCATTATTCTCCACACAGAATATAATGTAACTCCCCTAAAAAGGAAATCTAATTCAACAGAGTTTCTTGATTATGTATTTGAAGCACTCTGACATTTGTATTGACATTTTTATTGAACACACTGCATCCTACTGGCCTAGGTGCGCAAGAAAGTACAAAATAAAACAATTTATGACAATTATTTTAATTCAGCGTGGCATTTAAAATACTTCATATCATTTTCAGTTGCATGGCTTCAGGCCCGAGGATGAGAAGTGGCTGTCCATCTTTAGGTATTATCATAATGAGAGTGGGAATTTTAGTAAAACAGATAAGTGTTTATCACTCTAGAACAAGGAAGGCTGTTAAATCAAAAATTGCAAGCGCAGGTTTTGGGAAATGTAAGGGAGGAGGTGGGTTTATCTTTATTAGCTGTTGGAAATCAGAGGTAGCGTCCATAAATATCATACCATTTCAAATTCTTTTCGCCAATTCGTTTTTGCGCTGCAAAAGTTTAGAGTGAACAAGGAAATACTAAAATACTTGTGTCAATGCAATGGGGCGATTAATATTAGATGCTTTTGGCTTTTCGAGCTGGTAACTGGTCGACAATGTCCCCTTTCAGGTTAGTGTTACCAAGGAACAAAATCTATATAATGATTTGGGCCAGTGTGGAAACCCTGGGGAAGGGGATGTTTAGCTAAGGGGCAGTCTTATGAACTATCAGATAAGTAGGTTCAAGTTTGAGATAGAGTTCAGAGATGTAGGTCCTCCTCCTCAACATGTATGCTTATCTTTCCAGTATAACACTCTTTAATTTGCTGGTTACAGAAGATTCCCTGTGCCACACGGTGTCTTGAGCATGGACTGGATCCCATGATCTACTCAATTATGTGTGTGACGTGTGCGTGCAGGCTGGCCAGGCCCAGGCCATGAATTAAAAGACGTCACTCTGGAGGGCGGCGGCTGGCGCAAAAAGGTCAAGCAAAGCTGCCCATCCACCGCCTGTGTTAGTCTGCCTCTGGCCAATCAGATCATGTTTGGTTACAGTGGGAACAACAGGCAAGGCACCACCCCACAGATGCACACAGGGCTAAGCACACGTTCTTTCACCAGGCCAGATTAGTGTATGACAACAACAGTGACGCACCATAAGGTACACTCAGTTTTGGCGATGATATATGCCCACAGGGGCAGGGCGCCAGAGCAGAGAGTTCCTTTCATGATCAGAGCCAGTGGGCTAAGTAAGTGTAAACATCAAAACAATTACAGTATCGCTGTCAAAGCACAGCGGCGTACATCAGCGCAATTGCTAATGATGTGCGGCTAAGTTCCTAGAGAGCACTTCAGGTGGTCAGGGACACTATAATTGCACAACTAATGCATTTTTGTTCAGTGAAGCCCCAGCACTAAAAAGCATTTAGCCTAACCCAGTAATACTCAAAGTACGGCTCAAGGGCCTAACGGACCCTGATGAACAGCAGCACGAGCTGCTGTTTACTTGCTTAGCAATTTTATTCAGGAATTTTTTTTAAAATAAACAGGCAAGCATTTATTTGCCAGTTAAATGAAGTTATGAAGTAACTACGGTGGGGTCCTGCACTGCTTAACTTTAGTTGACCTGCAAATAAATGCTTACCCACATATTTAAACATTTTTTAGACTTTCGTACACAATCCCGGACGCACCCAGGCACTCTACCGCTACCCTGCTGGCATCAGTGCGGCCCTCGGTCACACCACAGACCATACTTTGTAGCCTGTAGGCAAATGTTTGTGAGTACCCGTGGTCTAACCACTGATGCATGATACTTTGTAGGGCTGCCTGGTGAATCAGTGCCTTGTACTTCCACACTGGGTAATTCCTGGTGAATCAACTCCAGGCCCTTCAGAATCAGCAGTAGTGATATCCTGACTGATCCCCATAATGAGGCCCTACATGTTAGCACAATTTGCACTCTTGTGCGCAAGGTTTTTGTGTCCCCATATATTATGAAGCTAAATGTTTTATAATGAAGTTAAAAATACTGCATAAAATGAGTGATTTATGATCTTGTTCAATTCATGCAACCTCAGAATTAAGACACATTAAATCATTCAACCAAATAATTGCTGTTGGAAAGAGGCAAGGAAAGAGTACCAATGCAACTTTACTTCCTTCAAAGTTCTCTGTTGAGTGGCACTATGAATCAACAACCCCAGTGACACATTTTTTATGAATATGCAATGTCGATATTTCTTTGACTTTATTTCTTCAGCTTGGCTTGCAAGTAGGTGTAGAACTTCAGCATTACTCAAGTTTCTCTTTATGCAAGTTTGTGTACTGCATAAACATGGCCGATCTAGGTTCATCCTACACATTGGCTGGACTAAACTTCTTTTGTTGCAATAGTTAGTTATTAAAGATTTCTAGAGGAGTTACATATATATAAACAAGAAAGTCTCAAGATGAGCGGCGTGCCGAGAATAGTCCGGCAATCATGGTCCTTTCCAGTGTTCAGAAGGCAGACACGAGTAAACGGGTAAACCAAAGGGAGACTATGGGACTTTCTAATAATCATTTCTGAGGAGGAGGGGCAAAACAGAAAGTGGGAGGCGGATATTAGGGTAGGTAATAACAGTGGTCAAAGTACATAAGAAAAAAGTATGGAAACTGTGATGTGTGCAATGGGGCGGGAGGAGTGTGGGGGTGTGGTCAAAGGTGTGGCTAAAAAAAAAATTCTGTGACGTGGATAAAAAAAAACAAAATGTTCTGTAAGTTGTTAGGTCTGTTACCTTCAGGTAACTACATATATAATAGCGCACAACTTAAATGAAAGTAGAATGCAAGTTATGTTAATCAGTGGGAAATGCACTATCATACATTATGAAACCTCTATTAGTTAATGCACTGCACCAGAGAGCCACAGAATCGAATCATGGTTGGTGCAATTGGAGAATAGTGACATGTGTATGTTTTTTGTTTTGTTTTTGGGAGTTTTATATAGCGCAAACTTGACCCGAAGGTATTGGGTATCAGAGCGTTTTACTGGAGCACCAGTTGCATTACATGAGGGCACATTCATTTTTTTGTTAGGAACAGGGAGATTAAGGGCCCGATGTAGGTCGGTCGGTAACGGCCGAAAATCGGTATTTTCGGCCGTTACCGATCGGTATACATGATTTGACATGTAGGTGCACTATTTTACCGAATCGGTAACTTTACCGAATCGGTAAAGTTACCGATTCTGTAAAATACAGAATCGGTAACTTTACCGAATCGGTAAAGTTACCGATTCGGTAAAATACCGATTCGGTAATTTTACCGATTCGGAGCCACCCATATGTAGGTGGGACTCTTCAGAGTCCCAGGAGCCTTAACGAATCGGTATTTTACCATCAAATCCTATTTGATGGTAAAATAACGATTCCGGTGTGCATGCACATGTGTGCATGCACACCTATGCCATGTGACAGGCAGACCTGCCCTTAGGGCAGGTATGCCTGCCACATGGCACCCGTGCCTGTTTTGGGGGTGCCAGAGGGTGTCAAAGTGACACCCCCTGCACCCTTGAGAAATTCGGTATTTACCGATTCGGTAAATACCGAATCGGTAATGTCCATTCATTCCTATGGGCTTCAAAGCCCATAGGAATGAATGGGCATTACCGATTCGGTATTTACCGAATCGGTAAATACCGAATTCATCCGATTCGGTATTCCAGCACATCTGGAATACCTACATATCGGACCCATTGATTTACCGATTTTAAATTACCGAATCGGTAAAATTCGGTAATTTAAAATCGGTAAATCAATTTTACCTACATCGGGGCCTAAGTGACCTGCCCAGAATCACAGGATGGTGCGCGTCCTTGCCGAGACCCAAACCCAGCTCCCCAGATTTTAGGTCGACCGCCCTAGCCGTTAAGCCACATCCTCTCCCCTAGTGTTTAGTGCTAAAAGGTCCCAGTCTGTGATAGCAAGCCAATAGAATATGCAAGTTCATTATTTTTAACTTGCATTAATCACAATATAAGATAGGCTACCAACAAATGTGCAAAAGTGTTTAAGATAAAAAAAGTGCTGAAAATATAGATTTTACTGGATTTTTTATATAACTGTCTTTTAAAAGTACACAACTCACAGCTGAGCTGGTGGCTCTTTTACAATACCTCTCAAAAATATATGTTATCATGAAGCTTCAAGTTATTCAATCACCATTAGGAATATCAATTTAAGTCAATATCAGCTTGCAAGCACCCTTCACTATAGCAGTTAACCAGTACTTTCAGGCATGCAGGCACCCTGGCAAGAAGGCTTGTTTAGCTGTCTGCCTGCATTTGGTTTCACAGCACAGGACACTCCCTGCCTTACACTGCATCTGAAGCATTTCAGTACTCGGAATTAATCATTCCGGGACGGTTATCTTTTCATAGAAAGTAGGGGAACTGTTTATCTAAAATTAAAAAAGTATGGGCACGTCGTGCCCCTCAGATCTACCCCACTGCGACCCATGGGTAACAGTCGACATCTCTAAAGTCTGAGGATGAGCAAAAACGTCAATTCATTAGTCAATCCTTAATCTGAGGCACAAAACAGCACTTGTACAGTCATCGAAAGCATATAGTAACAGTAATAATACACAATCAACATGGTTGACAAAATCAGTCTCCTTGTAGTCACTGTTCTCTCTCTCGATTTCCTGGATGTATGGTATAAGTGATGTTTGGTCAAGGCAGTGGAAGGCCTGCAAAACAAAAGGGCAAGTGATGTCCTATTTCGGTGTACATCGGTTAGGCACAAGAAGCCTGTTGAGGTAAAGAGACAAAACAAAACGTGGTTTGAGGTCTCAACATGGTAAGTAATGAGCAACATCCCAGAGCAAATTGAGCAGAGATGTATCGCTACACTGAGTCTGGGTGCACAGAGCGGAGGTCGCTGAAATCGGAAGAAGGCCTATTAGAACATGGTCCACAGGGGTCACGGAAGGAAGCTGCCGACGTCTTTCGGTGTAGGAGTAGAATATCATGGGGCTACCTTGGGAATGCTTGAAGAGGACAAGAATATGAGTTAGCCCCTTCTAGTGCTAGAAAGGTTCTATGGATTCCCTCAAAAGTATTGAGTTTGTCATTGATTTTTATACGTTGTCCGTTTGTTCGGATGGGCAACCCTGTGCAGCTCAACCAGCCACTCAGTCCATGGCGGTATGGAGGCCTGACCCCAAAGCCGAAATAGGCACATTTTGACCACCGCAAGTGAGGTGGCCAACCAGGGGTGTGTATGGACATTCAGATCTGGTATGTTGGGCATGTAGTGGGGAAGCACCAGCTGAGCGTGGGAGAGTATTGAGAGGGAACTATAGTGTTATAAGTGCAAGTGCGACCACATTGCTGTCCAGGAGCGTTCTACGGTCGAGACCATAAGATATGAACTAGGTTACGGTTGTCACCGTCACATTACCAGCAGCGGTCACGGGGCAGTAGTTTTGCTCTTTTTAATTTCCATGGAGTCCAATACCAATCATTCAGGACCTTGAAATACAAGAATTGCAGCCCGGTTTCTCTAAGCACAGGACTAAACTTTTAATGTTTTCAGGACTTTAATTCTCCTGATTTTCTTTTTGTGGTCAACACTTTACAGTGGCGTAAGACATGTAGCACTTTATTAAACTTCTAAATAAGTAAGGTCTTGCAATCTGTCCATGTGTAGTTAGAATGAAACAAGAAATGACGTTCTTGACAAGCATACGTTGCAAAGATTTGATGTGAAGAGGATGGACTGATAGACAAATGGAAGATTGATTAGAGGGGTGTGTAGATGGATGAATTGATGGATGGATGTGTTTGTGGATGGATGGGTGGACAAAGTAAAGACGGGTGGGCATAACGATAGATAAATGGATATAGATGGCTACTGCTGCGATGAATAGCAAAATTATAACATGAGGTCAAGTGTGAATGATAACCCAATTAGAGCATATCAGATTGTAAAGAAATCTGAATCAGAAATCACAGGGACTCTGCTGCCTGTTCATTTTTTGCCATTCTGCCTTTCAGGTGGAGATCGAGCAGAAGAAAAGCTTGGACCTCGAGGTTGACGATGTCGACAATCCTAAGGAGTGTGCCATGCAGTAGCCCCGAAGGATGGGAAGACAAGGGCGCCTTTGCAGTACGAACGGAGCAGTCGGCCGCATAATTTGATTGGGAGATTCCCTCATTGACTTCTGACTGAAGCTTGGAGACACGAATTGCTGAGGAGAAGCCCAACTCTGGGCTAAAGGGCAGGCGATGGATTCTCCTGTCTGCTCCCTCCTACCTACAGTGCGATATTATGGTCGGTGGTGGTGGTGTAGTCTGCTTTGTCTTTCCCTAGACCCTCCAGATACCCTATCCTAGACTTCCCTCCTCCCATGTCCCTCTCTTGTGAGCTACAAGAGGCAGGACTGTCCTTGTATGAAGCTTAAAAACATCCTTCGAGGCCTGGTGGACCGGATGTGACATGAATTTCAGATGTCGTAGACGACTTGATCCCTTCATGATCATACTCCTGCAGAATTATGAGGATAATTATGTGCCAAACAGTGGTCCGTCTGCCAGTCCTCCTTAGACTATATCAGGGCATCCCAAGCACTGGAAGCACTGGATATGCCAGGGCCTCATGCATTGTAAGCCACCCAGGTACACAAATTCTTGTGGAGTTTGAGACCCAATGTGAATGAAAGGTGTCCTATTGCTCTTTATGGATATTCGAAATAAAACATTCCTCGTGATAATCTACACACTACTAGAAGTGGGTGAAATATTTCGCCCAAAATTAAATACTCTGAATTTTTACCCTTTTTACCTTGCCAGTCAATGCCATGTTTTCCAAAAACAATTCTTTGCTGCAGGTGGGATTTTCCCTGGTGATCCTAACTAATTAGAAACTTCCCATTTTAAAATTCCAAAATAACTTTGGAAGTAGTTTTTTCACCCCAAACTACTACATACATTGCATAATCTTTTACAAAGTGTTCACTTTCACTTTGATACTAATTTTAAAGCTGTTTAAGAAGCTTGTTTTTCAGGCCTATTTAGAAAGTTTTTGAAAAACGCTATTGTTTCCTATTCGCATCTAAATACGTTTCTAACTTCGGAAAAAGGTATTTATTCAAAGGCTAAAAATGTATTTCCGTGTTTTACACAAGAATGGACTGGTTTGTTGAAATCTTGCCCGTGTTCTTTCTATTTTTTAACAAACAAGGCAAACCTTTCTAAAAGCTGTACAAGATATTTATCAGTTCAAGAACAGGTTGGCTGCATACCTGATAAGGTAAATTTAATATTTTTGACTTTAAAAAGTTAGCATTATTTGCTAAAGAAAATATGTGTATTATACATATTATTTACATCTTTTTGAAACATAAGGCCTCTACTGTAAACGTTGCAAATGTTATGAAGGAGCCTTTTAAAATCCACAGTTTTAAATTATTTTCAAATTCTTACTAATTATTTTTGACGGAGCTTGGGGAGTGGAATAAGTGAAAAGTTGCTTTTATGTAATTGTGCTTCGGGAGTGTGATTTTTCAACGATGCAGGAGATAATTTGTTTTTTTTACCCACGCCTAATCACCGGCTGAAGCTATAGGCATGTAAACTGTCATGGGAACACAACCTCTATTTTTAGCTTTAACTAAAAGGGCAGAATGTCATAATTGAAACACCAGACATGTCTTAATATAGCCATATAGCCCGCCATAGCGGGCTATACCAGCTATTAAAAGCCTGCTTGCCGAAGTCAAGGGACTTTAACAAGGGAGCAGGTCTTTAATAGCCGGTATAGCCCAGCACCAAAGGGCTATAAGGTTATTAGAACATTCTGCCACTAGATGGTAGAATGTTGTAACAAATTAAACAAAGTCTCAGAGTTCGAGGGGTTTTAAATCCCCTCGAGCTCCAAGAGGCCTTTGTGGAAACAACATTGGGATGTTGCTTTGCGGGCCTTTACCGGCCCGTAGAAGCACGGAGAACGCCATTGTCTCCAATGGAGTGCGCCACATACCAATATTTTATTTATAGCGTTATAGCCCGCTGCTGAGGACTAAGCCAGTTGTAAAAGGCCCTGAACCCGAGTAATAGGCCTAAGCTCCAGGTGAGGGCCTATAAGGAGGGTTAGGGCCTTTAACAACGGGTATAGCCTAAGGCACAAGAGCTCTCGGGCTATTGGAACATTCTACCCACAGTGGGTAGGTGTTTTCAACTCAAAAGTGGGAAACACAAAGTCAGACATTCGAATGTTGGAGTAAAAGGGTTATACAAGCCATTATTAGCCCCAAGAGACTTCAGTGGAGCTCACAATGTTCTAATTTTTCTTACTTTCAGCCTATGGCAACTACATCGCGACTACATCACATTTCGTCACGCAATCTTCTTATGGTATTGCGTCTGCTTTAAATCCTTCACTAAGGGCTGAATGGTTTATGCAGATTTTCATGGAGAATGTGTATTCTGTACCATAAATTATGCTGGGGTTTTGCCTCTATTTGTGTTTATTTTCCATACCGTTGAGGTCGTTTGATATAAGATATTGGAAACCAGCTGTGTTATCAGGAAGGGGTAGATATGTTAGAGGTGTGTGCTTTATGACGTACACCAGTCATTTATTGACGTCCTAGGGTACTCGGATAAAACCATTGATTTGCCTAAGTGACACCAACTCAGACATGCACTTCCCAAGAATGACATTACATTTGCTGTTGGAATTTAGCCCATCCTGCAAAACATCTCTGCAACACAAAGACCAACATAGCTCCTAATCTAAATTTGCAGGTGTTCTATGGAAGACATGCATTCCCCCACCCTCCTGCAGCACCTAGGAGGGTGCTGTATGTCAGTCATGGGGCAAACCTGGGTAGGTTTTATCCAAGTATCCTTTACTCCAGGAAGAGACCAGCCCTCTCCATCTTTAATGTAGTCATGTCACAAGCCCATGAGATGAAATGAGTGCAACAGGGAGCAGTGACAAGCTTTTTTTCA
This sequence comes from Lissotriton vulgaris, assembly GCF_964263255.1. Taxonomy (NCBI): domain Eukaryota; kingdom Metazoa; phylum Chordata; class Amphibia; order Caudata; family Salamandridae; genus Lissotriton; species Lissotriton vulgaris. The sequence continues at coordinate 288,058,512 of NC_141697.1, read as the reverse complement.
CAGGAGCAGTTAACTTGCAGGGTGTTCCTGATGCCAAACTGCACTTCTGGCAAGGGTGTCATGTTTCGCTGAACCAATATAGTTGCATGGACACTTTACCACATTAGTAGCAGCTTAATGCCAAGAGTAAGAAAAAATACTACTTCATAATATTTTTTACAACAAGCTCCAAAATTTAGTATTAATACATGGGTAAATCACATCAGGTAATAAGTAGTGCTATTTGAGTTTTCAGTATGTATGTATGACGAAGCAACACCTCCAATTGTATGTAATAAGATGTAGCTATGTATGCATGTATGTATGTGATCTCGGTATAGTGCGAATCTAGCTGAAGGGAGTGTAGGGCTATGCAGGGTCAAAGACAATTATAAATCTGAGAGTGATTGATTCTCGTTTCATGGTGCTGAGTTCTATAGGGGCGGGTTTACAATGCGGTGTTGGAGTGCCATCCGATCTTTCCTAAACTGAACATGAGTACGGGCTATCTTCATGGATAAAGGGATGTCATTCCAGATCCTGAGTGTACAGATGGAGACAGCCTGTTGCCTCATGTTTTGTTCTTTCTTGCACATCTTCATCTTCAGCCTTACAGTATCCTGGCGGCAGGTGCGCCAGGTGCCAGCAAAAATGGTTAGCTAGTCCACCCCAGATGGGCAGGGCTGCCGTTCATGATGGATCTGTAGATGATGCAGATGGCTTTGAAGGTGGTTCGGGACTGCATTAGGAGTGAATGGAGCTCCATCATGGTGGGGCGGCAAAGTTAGGCAAGGCAATATCCACCACACACGCAGCTCCACAATGGAAGCATGGGGAATGTTGGGGGACACTTCAGTCGGGAAACAGCGACTACAATGCAGGCATTACATCGCAATGTCCTTATAACGCATTCGTTACAACGACCGGGTTGTTACCACACACTGCCATTACTACGCCAGTCATTACATCGACTTGCAGTAGATGGTGTGCTAACATTAGAAATAGTGTAGTTTACTATTCCAACAACTCCCCTACTGTTATAAAGGCTGGAGTTGGAATAGTAAATTATACATTTCTAATGTCAGCACGCCATCTACTGCAAGTCGATGTAATGACTGGCGTAGTAATGGCTTTGCGTGGTAACAATGTGGTCTTTGTAACAACTGTGTTGTTATGGCATGTATTGTGATGACTCACGTTGTAACGAGTCATATTCCTTCAGTCATATGCACTGTGACATGTGGCAATTATGACTTGTTGATTCATGTTCGAACCCAGTCAGAGAAGCATAATGTGACAACGACAAGCGTGACATTGTGAATCTGGTCACCTCCAAGCCCTTTCTAGATATGGCACTCATCTCTATGTTGAAGACAGTCACTAGATCTGATAGGTTTATGTTCTAGCCTTGGATCTAAAATTAGAGGAGCTTAGTTTTAGAAGATGGAAGGTTTGTTCCACAATCCTGGGCACACCTTTACACTCTATAAGGAAAGTGTTCTTTCTCTACTCAGTGTGTGCATGTGTGTATCTGAGTGAACTTGTGTGCATGTTGTATATGTGCAGTGCCTAGTGTGTGCTGGTGCCTGCAGTTGGTGGGCACTGGCAGTCATTTGTGGGGTCCAGGACTAATGTTTAATTTTCAAACTCTGGTACAGAGTTTTAGAGAAAAACACAGTAAAAAGAAAAAAATAAACCGGAAGAGAAAGCTAGGGAAAAATGACAAAGCGAGAAAGCAGGAATGAAAGAGATCCTGCAAAAGTGAGTTGAAGAACAGAAAGTATCAGGCAGTGAAAGAAAGATGCATGAGGTAAACTAAAAATGGCAGCCTTGGTATTCAGCAACCCAGGCATTGTGTAGGGCTGTTGGTGGGCTCCTAAGAAAAGCTTTATACCTCTGCACTTCTCACTCTACACATTTGGCAATGCATACATGAGAGGGACAGGCGTTACTGCTCTGTTATTTGAAGTCCTTGTTGTGTTCATAGACTGTTTAGTAAGGGCAGTGGTAAGTCAACCTTCCATTACAGAGCGTCTGTGGCTCCCACTGAATTCAATGTCCATGCCTATTTGACTCAACGTATATTGGTTAAATCTTGGAACAACTGCATTAATTGGTGTCAAGGGTGATAATGCTTAGTTTTTGTGACGCAGAATGCAGTTTTCAGGTGAATGGGTTGAAGAAGACATCAACCTGTGTTATTCTGTTCACTCAACAATAATGCAGACTTCATTAATTAAGGTCACGTACCATCAGAACCACCTTGATCTCATTTTCAACTAGATCTCTGGAGGCTTGAGGTTCTGTAAACATGTGCCAAACCGGAGACAACCACTTTTACTGTCGACTTGTGTCCATTACAATATAGTTGATGCCTTAAGAGTATTACTTTTATATTTCTGGCATTTCCCTCAATTGCCCCACAGTTGCCACTCAACCCGAGAGGTAGCCACTTCCACTGTTGACGCATGTCTATTACAATATAGTTAATGGCTTAAAGGTAGTACTACTCATGTCCGGAATTCCCTCTATTGCCTCACAGTTAAAACTCTGAACTCTTGTTGATAGCAAAAAATTGCTACACCTTCACAAGCAGTTCCAGAAGATTAAAATAATATGTTGATCTTTAATGCTGGTTTTGTTTTGAAAAGCCACCCTGAGATTACTGCTTCAAGTGTGCACAAGTATAATTTGAGACTGTCTGTCCACAAAGTTGCAAGATAGGATTGCTGCTCTCCTTGTGCTCTGTTCAGCTGGGCAGGAAGTCTGCAGAACAGATCCCCTACTTCCTGTTTTTGCGCCCATTACTGTAACACCTATTGCACTATTGTAATTGATTCTCATTGGTAACATTTTGTAATCACGTGTGTCTTTATTTTACAAGGTGGTCGTCACACTGGCTAAAACTTTAAGGCACTTCCCAAGAGGGACAGTGCTGTTGTATGTGTCATTTATACTGAACTGTAGAGAATATATGAAATAAAGTGTTCTTTTTCATGTAAAAAGCGAGTTTTCCTGTTAATGGGGTGAACTAATAGCTGCGGCGAAATCTTTGTAGAAGTGTGTCCTGCAATGGCAATAAGGAAAATAATGTATGTGGCGGGATATTATGTATAACAACATGAAAGGGAGGTTCCCACTAATCTGAAGGACCAATAGGTTCCAATATTAACAATTGCCCACAGAACAGCTGGTTATATTTAAATCATTTTATTGTCATTTATATTTATAAAAAATTCATTACTTTAGTAAATAGAACAATCATATATAGTTCATATAGCGTCAGCCCAGAACTACAAGGAGCAATAAAAGCAATTTTCATACATTATTCACTCATACACTCACAGACACACTCATAGATCAAAACATCCATCTAGATACAATCAACTAAAAACACACTCTCAACAGCCAGACAGCCAGACAGATATTATTATTATTATTATTATTGGCTGAAAGGAGAGCAAATGTTCACATGATTCATTGGACAAACTATATGCTATTTATATATTTTGTGACCTCTGTCCGAGCCACAGAGCCAATAACCAGTTGAATATTATGGATGCATCCTCTACTTGGACATGGGTTCAAGTTCAGCTTCACTTGCAGAGTGCATCGCTGCTGTAAAGGGGATGGAGAGACCAACAATATATACGTTGAAAGAACACAACAGAGAAGATGGTGCTTCACAGAGTATGGAAAACTAATAGCAGCAGAATTCGAAAGAAAACACAGGATATGAGACGTGTTGAGAAAGACTGTAACAAATACAAAGGTAAAGCATGCACAATCGTCGTTCGATTCAGCAGTCCACGGTCTTCTCTGCTCTGCTGTGAAGAAGAAAAAAACACATGGAAATAACACCTGACTTGGATCAAGGAGTTTTAGTGAAACTATATTGATGAAATAACTTTCAATAGACACTCTTTGACTGAAAGGTTTTGATTGAAAATGTACACCTTACATTACTTAGTGCTTTTAGTTGACTCTTTTTTGTGAATACATTTTATTGGAAATGTAGATTTTCTTTCCACAAGGACACAAGAGGTTAGATAAATCATTATTATATCTTCTCCTAAATACTGTGGCAATGTAGTTGCAATGGATATTCAGCATAGTAACCTGTATTGTTTTCAAGGACTGGTCACTGACAAGGTCTTTTAAATTGTCTTTGTGATTGTCCGAAGTGGTAACTCGTCTCAGTAATCCTGAAACCACTTTTTAGAGAACAGTATGCGTGGAAGGTGTGGACTGTCTCCTTAAGATTGTCCCAATTATAAGGAAACCCCCACAAAGGGATCAAAACGTGTTGGCAATCTTGTATCTCTTTATCGAAGCTAGATACCAAACTCCTCCTGAGACCAAGAAGGAGGAAAGAGCCAAGCTGAATCCAGATCTAGAAATCCAGAAGGAGGTCAAAACAGCTAGGAGAAAAACATAGGGACAAAAGTAGCAGCAAGAGTTGATGAATACAATGAAAAATAAGGGAGCTAATGCACTGCAATACATTCAGCACATTGAATGCTCCTTGTTTATGGTATTAAGAGGTACTGATGTCACAGGAAATAACTCTGTCCCATCTTGGATTGAGGTCATCTGTGAAAATTCTACGGGATTCCGACCATCTTGGGCAGCCTGGTTATCTGGCCTGACTACGCCTGCTTTCTGGAAATCATGGTGTTCATCAGGTAGGTGAAGAAGACCCCTAAATTTGACATCTCTTGACAAATGCTACAACTCTGTGCCCTGCCACCATTATCTCTGCTCAATACTCCAACTACCTCACAGAATAGTGGTTTGAGGGACTGCTCGTGCAGCGACACCAGGACGGTTCAGGTGGCGCGGCCGCTCAACCGCACTCCACGTACGGGTATCTCAGGACATTCTCCCTGCCTAAGCAACGGTGCTCTTGGATCTTTGTCCAGACAAGGCTTCTGGAAAGTTCCCCGCTCTGTTCTCAATACTATTACTGCAATTGTAGGGTGGAATTATGTAGAGATGTGCTTCTTACAGTATCCTCAAATATAAAATAAAGTTTATAAATATGGTGGTTGAAGAAATACAGTGTGATTAGAAAAATCACGATTCTAACTTGCTCCAATCACAGAATATTATGGTGTAAGAATGCACTTCACCTATCCTTGGCACAGTTGTTTCACTTTCTCACATTGAATGCTAAAATATCATATTCGATTTTTAATAATAATTGTTATAATAGTGTAGAGACTATTATATTCAGTCAGTTTGTTGTTTTGTCTGTAGTGTTTTACCAAAGTACCTACTACTATGCTAAGGTAGTTTTTTATGACTGCTCTTGTTTGGCCTAATATGCACATGTAGGTTCATGGTAAAAGACTGGTAATTGCTGCCAAGAGACTCAAATGACCAGTGATTGCTTTATCATAGGATCCCCAAAAATCAGGAGATGAATAGGAACCATATGGATGCCATAAGAAGCTAGTGACTTAGCATCATTGTCAACACCATTTTTTCAGACTGTGAACAAGTAAAAGAAACGTGACAACACAACAATCACCTATCAATAATGTTCTTGTAATATCAGAATGAAATAAGAGAAAAAAGTGAAAAAGAAATTTTAGGTTAGATGTCTAGTATCTTAAGTCGTGTGTAAGCACTATGTCATTACTCATTACTTAGACAGTGAAAGAAGTAAGAAATATAAAAAGGGGTACAGAAAAAAATAACAGCACAGAAAAATAAACAAATGAAGCCAGTATTTGGCATATATTAAAAAAGGATAGTTATTGCAATTCGAGGCTCTGGTCAAATCTCTGAAGGAAGTCATTTTGAATTTTGATATTTTGATAGAGGAACTCATTTTGATTTATTCCACCTTTCAAATTGACCGAATTCATAGCCCCACAAATCTTTGTGGCAGATAACTTCTTAATGGTCAGAGATTTTACCTATCACACAGAATTAACTGATATCTCCGACACAACCTGTCTAAACACGGAGTTAAAGTCACTAGGTCTACATCAAAAGGTGATAGGACCCACACATATTGCAGGGCACACCCTAGACCTACTGTTCACCGATGAACTAAAAATCAGGGTCAATCCCCCTTCCCCACTGGTCTGGTCTGACCATTACACTATCAAATGTCACCTTCAGTCTTGAATTCCTGTGGAAGGGATGGTCCCAGCCCCAAACCCAGGCAGGCCATGGAGAAAAATTGAACTAGCCACTTTCACCTCACATTTCTGTCCTCCCTCTTTAACTGGCCACAATAGTCTGGACGAGGCCATTGAAGCCTTTGAAAGTGCCATTTCTCAAGCATTGAACAATATAGCTCCTGTCTCGATGGGTAAAGGCAAAACTAAGCATAAGACTAAGCTGGCCCCATGGTTTACTGATCCCCTCAGGATAGAAAAGACAGCATGTAGGAAATTAGAATGCAAATGGAGGACGTCGGAAAAAAATGAGGATATATTAACCTACAAAAGGGCCCACAGACAATACCTTGATAACATTAAATGCACCATGAAAGCGCATATTGTTAACAGAATTGACAAAGCAGCCGACACGCATAAAGAACTGTTTCGAATTCTAAAGGAATTCATTAATTCCAAATCCTGTAACACATCTATACCAGCCTCCCAGGACTTGGTAGAAGAGTTGGCAAATTTCTTCGAGGAAAAAATAATCAAAATCTACAACACCTTTGTTAAGGAGAAGGAAGAAGGAATGAACATGGAGTGTAGAAGGATGGAAACTACCTACAGTATTACCGAAGGAGTTCACCATGGTAACGCAAGAGGATGTTAGTGCCATATTAAATAGGTTTAGAACAAAACTTTGGAAGACCTGTCTTCTCTCTTTATTAAGTCCACCCTTGCCCCTGCATTACTGCACAGCATCACAGACTTGCTCAATCTGTCATTAAATCTGGAAGTAGTTCCAGAAAACTGGAAATCGGTGAGGGTCAAACCTATTCTTAAAAAGCCAATGGCAGATCCTAGAGAACTAGGTCATTTTAGGCCAATATCCTACTTCCTTTTTTTGGGAATGTGATGGAAACATTGGTGAACACACAATTGATGACATACATAGAAAGTCAGCAATTTCTTGACCCTTCCCAGTCAGGTTTCCGTTCATGGCATTGCACTGAAACAGCATTAGTGGAAGTACTAAATCCGTATTTGTAAAGCGCAAACTAATCCCGCTTACCGGTCTCAAGGCACTGGGGGCCGTCGCGGAAATTAAGTGAGCTATTGCCCAGTGTCACATGGTGCTGAGCTGAGCTGGCGCCAGAGCCGGGGATCGACCCATGTGCGCCGAAGTCAGCTGCCCTAGCCCCTACACCACACCTCTCCACACAGACAACATAAGACTTTCTCTTGACAATGGGCATTCAGCAATGCTGGTCCAATTGGATCTGTCAGGTGCGTTCGACACCATTTCCCATGTAGTCCTAACTAAAAGACTAGAAGAGATTGGTGTCAGAGGGAAAGCCCTTGGCGAGCTAAAGAACTTTCTGAAGGGATGGATACATTCAGTGCAACTATATCCTTGGACATGGGAGGGCCACAGGCATCGGCGTTGAGCCCTATTCTTTTCAATATATATGTGGCACGACTTGTTCAAGTTCTAAAATTAAATGGCGTTGATATTATCTCTTATGCCGGTGGCACGCAGCTGGTCATCACAATGGGACCCAAGCCGGAAGAGACTAAAATAAGATTGCATGAATCATATTACCAAATGGATGCAGCAGAATTGGCTACAACTCAATGCAAGTAAAACAGAGGTTGTACTGTTTGGGGATGCTCATGAGTTCTAGCCAGATAACTGATGGCCCAGAGGCCTCATTCCCATTCCAAAGACAACATTAAGAAATCTAGGAATATTAGTAGATGAGATATTGTCAATGAAGGAAAATGTAAACCACATCTCGGGTACATGTTTTGGCATTATGCATTCCCTACACAAAGTATTTTAGTGGATTATTATTATTATCACCACTTATTAAGCGCACAGCTACCCCCCAACGGGGGTGTCCCGGTGCTAGCAGCAGCAGGATAGTGGTAGCGAAGCGTTTCAGGGAAGGCTGACCAGCCAAGTTTTCAATTACACTCAGATCTAGAAAATCCCTAGTCCAGCCCCTTATTATGGACTATGGAAATGCTCTAATGGCCTCCATGAATGAAGAACTGTTTATTAAACTTGAGGTGGTCCAAAACACTGCAGCACATCTAGTATGCCATCTTCCTCCCCTATCACCTTGAGCTCCCATCCTAAGAAGCCTACTTTGTCTGCCAATAAAAAAGTGCACTTGATTTAAACTCCTTTACCTGGCACACTAATCTCTATATGGAAATGGTCCCCATCTACAGAGAAAACTTAATTGGTATGCTCCGACTAGAAATCTACGGTCCTCCAGGAAATACCTGTTACATCCCCATTAGATTCGCACTGCCAGAAATGGTGGAAGATCATTTTCATACTTAGCCCCTCAATACTGGAACCAGCTCCCCCTACAGCTTCGGGTCTGCACTGATCATAGACACATAAATAAAAACTCGAAACGTGGATGTTTTAACCTGAGAACCTTTCAGGGTGATTTGTTGCGATTAATAAGTATCCAAATAATAATTCTGATTCCAGTGGTGGGTGTGCCAAGGAAAGAGTAACTTTCTGCCTATGGCTACCTGAAAGATCCAACTAAGAGAAAGACTATTAACCTTAATTAGCCCGGGCAGCCTTGTAGATTCTGGATTTAAACCATAAACGGCAATGACGAAGTTGTGAGTTATTATGTATGCGGCGCTCTGTCTGGTAGCCATCCTAGGTAGGATAGTTGCACCGATACCGCCGACGAACAAGTAGACAACTGGGTTCATGGAGCGCTAGATCAAATCGCTTTTGGAAATCGGGCCTTTTATAGACAACGGCCCTCGGCTGAATGGTTCAATGAGGACCTATTTAGTTTTCTTTAAAGTGCTAACAAATCTGGTGCAGAGAGTGTGATCCTGTTTGTAGAAGGGACTACAAGGAAGCAACAAAATAAAATCTGTCACCGCTGCATTAAAAAAGCTTGCTGTGATTTCTATATCAATAAAATTCAGATGGCCCAAAATTTCTCCTGTGAGTTAATTATGGTAACGTTGTCACTATCATCATTAAATGCTTTCTCAGCCTTAACAACTCCAACAGAGGAAGGATGCAACGCTTTGACAATGTTCTTCCTAGATTAGGGAGCCAATATATATAACTCCTTTTCTGCAGGAGCTTGATACGCCCCTGTTTGAACATTTGGTTCAACTGTCCAGAGGACAGTTCTAGGCTGCTCAGTTTTAGAACCATTTATATGGAAGAGCTAACTGCAATATATGAGTCAGTGAAGTCGGGTTCTCCATGCGATCCAGCTTCTCTGTCCATTTTGGAATGAGGCTTGAAGATGATTTACCCAGTTCTAGGTGAATTGTTCAATAACTCTTAAAACTCTGGCCAGGAACCTGGGAGATGGAAGCATGCTGTGGTGGGTCCGCTTCTAAAAAAATCATTGATCACCCCACCAAGCCAGAAAACTATCGGCCAGTTTGCTACTACCACTATTCTCCAAAATTACGGCGAAAGCCATCAACAGTTATTTAGCTTAATAGAGAGCATGACCTTTTACACTGAATCCAGTCTAAGGTCCGCCCCTCATATAGCACAGAGTCAGCCTTACTGCTGATGACAGAGCCAATTTTCCAGATCTTGGACGCTGACAATTATGCGGCACTGTTGATGTTGGATCTCAATGCCACGTTTGACACTGTGTCCTATAACATCTTATTAGAGAGACTCTGGAAATGTGGGCTAGGGCATAACGCAGTACAATGGTTTGCTTCTTTTTGGCAAGGGCTCACTTTTCAGGTGGTACAGAAGCCCCATCAGTCAAGGGTAATCCCACTGAAGCAAGGGATGCCACATGGCTCCTCTTTTAGCCCAACCCTGTGTAATGTATATGTGCAACCTTTGACAGATGTAATCGAGAGTTTGGGGTTTTTGATCATGTCATGTGCTAATGACACACAGCTCATCATTGCCTTAAGCCTAATGCGGGAAAAATAGAGGTTCTGATTTTGGGCAACCAGTCAAACATCTGCTCAACTCCTTGGTAGCCCAAGGAGCTAGGTCCTGTACCTTACTCCAAACCCAAGGTTAAGAATCTCAGCATTTGTGTGGATGAAAAATTATCTTTTGACTTCCAAATTTCTGAAGTAGTGGGAACATGCTTAGGGCTTCAAATAATGCTGGGGAAAATATTGTGATTCTTGCCCGACGCAACCAGAAAGACAGTGATTCAGGCCTTGATCGTGCCAAGGCTGGACTACGGTAATATTTTATATCTTGGAGCGACACAGGGCAAGATCAATAGACTATACAGAGTGCAAAATGTGGTGGCCAGGCTAATTCTGAATCTGCCAAGACGTGTCCATTGAGGCTGCTCTCAAACAGCTTCATTGGCTTCCATTAAGAGAGAGATTCAGTTTTAAAGCTTTATGTTTTTGCTATAAAGCACCGAATAACAAAGGTCCACGTTATTTGCACCCATTTGTCAGACCTTATCTACTGCTTTTTAGTTTCACATCACCATTATGTTCTCAAAACCAAGTACCTAACGTGTGCACAATTGGGATAACCAAAAACAAGGTAAGGCACAGTCATGCAGTAGGAGACACAATTTATTTTGCATATTAGTAGCAGTCAAGTGCAAATTGGCTTTAGAGTCTGACGTGGTTCAGCTGCAAGGAAAGGCAGTAGAAAACCCCACTCTGGCAGCCATACTAGGACTGGTGGTGAGTACCAAATCTCCCAATGGTGCCATGTTGCCCAAGTGCAAGTGGGCAGAAGATGGGGAACACCCATTACACCGACAGTGTTACGTCGCGCTGCCATCGCATCGCGACCTTTACATCGCGGGGCGGTTACATCGCATGCTTTCTCAATGCATGCAACTACTGCGCGTTTACAGTTAGATCGCAAGGCATGTCACCACCAATACCGCCAATGCGCTCAAATATTGCAATCAAAATAACTGAAATACATTTATGGCAAGCTGCTTCACAAAGGTGGCATAATCCCATGAGTCACCTTTACACAATATGCACAAAACGGAAAAACCGGATTGTGCCCTTCAACGCGTGCACCTGCTTTATTTTGCTCTGATGAGGCACCTCCGGCACGGGCTCACAGCTGTTATTATTCACACAGCTCTGATGATGCACCTCAGGCACGGGGCTGACAGTTATTATTCACACAGCTCTGATGATGCACCTCAGGCACGGGCTCACAGCTGTTATTATTCACACAGATCTGATGATGCACCTCAGGCACGGGGCTGACGCAGTTATTATTCACACAGCTCTGATGATGCACCTCAGGCACGGGCTCACAGCTGTTATTATTTACACAGCTCTGATGATGCACCTCACGCACGGGGCTGACGCAGTTATTATTCACACAACTCTGATAATGCACCTCAGGCACGGGATCACGGCTGCTCACATCCACAACAGAAACACAATGGCTGCAGAGAGGGTGGGCAATATGGTATATACCCCCCCAAATCCCCCCAATCACTCATTGGCTATAAAGATTTTAAACCTGGCACAAACATCGCGTTGTCATGTCGCGCGATGTAACAAGCTATCCAATGATATGGCCGCATTAGCGTCACAACAACGTGCGATGCAAACAATGGCGATGTAAGCGCCGTTGCGATGTAAATGCAGCGCTGTAAACGCACGCGAAATCAAAGTACACGATGGATCGTCATACAACCCAGAAGATAGACTCTCACTAAGAGTTATCCTCACAATAGCCCTGCATATTTCGAGGGCACAGACGGCCATTATTCCTATAAAATACAGCAGTCTCTTAAGGAGGGTGTCACACTTTCCATATAGCAAGAGCCAATATAGATTTGTTTATAAAAGCCATGGACTAACCCTCAGTACCAAAGATCACCAATCAGTACCAAAGGACATATATATACCTAAAGGTCACCAATCGGTTTCACTGCAGTGGAGGGTGTCAGGGCCCGCCTCGCAGGATACGACTGATGAACAAAGGGGTCCACCTCCCGATGTTACCAACACCCTGGTTATGAACACAGGGGGTTCGAACCATCAGGCGAGGGATAAATATGAAGAGTGGACCCGGGAAGGGTAGGGGACAGCAGGGACAAGGGATCTGAAAAGACAAAGCATAGAATATTATAAACACTGAACTACATTCAATGCTACTCTCAGTAATTCTCGCTAGAACTATATAATACCTTATGAGGCTGTACTCATTCCTCCAACCACAATAAGATAGAGCAAGTCCAGTTTCCATATTAGGAGGAATTGGACTTAGTGATGTCCCTTCTATGAACTGTAAGTTCCTTTACTCTGACCCCTTTAAAAGTTCGCTTCCCCAGTATTCTTGCAACCTTAAAAGAGTTATAGAAAAGTATATCTGTAAGCACTCCAATAGGTGATTCCGTTCTACTTAGGGGACAAAAGGAATTGAAATCCACAACATAGGAAGGCAACAGGAATTGTGTCCACCTTATTTCCTTTATCGTGATTAACACAAACGGTAACGTGTGGTTGCGACCACCACTACGCTCCGCTTCTTTCTATGAGGCAAAATGAAATAACTGCTAATCCGGCAGCGGGTAGTTGCGACCACCACTCTGCTCCGGTAAGAATGTTTTTAATTGGCAAACGGTAGCGTGTAGAACCCTACAACGTTCCGCTGCTATGAGTCTTCAGAAACTGCCTTCAATAATCGAGCTTCACGGCAACTAGTAGCATTGGCCACAAAGCTCCGCGGAAAACACACATATAACTCCTGTCCCCGAACTGGCATGCATCAGCCGATGCATTTCCTCCCGTTCGGATCAGAATACAAACAAACAAGAGCGCACGCGAGCAACGGCTCCCAGCGCCTGTCTCTCAGAAAACAGTAACTGGATGAACGGTTGTTTTCATCTCCGAAATGTTCAAACCGCGATCAGTAGCACAACGCTGACCGCAGCCAGGACTTCTCCAATCACAGTAACAAAACCAACGAAGGACTCGGAATTACGCGCAACTTCCCCCCTGTCACCACTATCCTTATACTTCCTGCAGCAAAGGCTCATGGAAGTCGTAGTCCATTAAAGTTTAGGCAGGCGCGGCAAGGCATACACCTGACAGAATGCCCTCCCCCCTAGCGCCTCCTAGGCCCAGGCTTAGCAGGGTACCTCCTATGAAAGGACCGGACAGCAGAAGGAGCATGCACATTACTGGATGGCTCCCAAGAATCGTCTTCAGCAGTGTATCCCTTCCAGGCTACCAAATACCACAGCGCACCTCTACTTCGCTTTGAGTCCTTAATGCAGCGAACCACATACTCCAAACCACCATCACACAATACAGGCGGAGCTGTTCTCCGTTGAGCAGACAACGCAGGCGTCAACAAACTGCAGTGAAAAACAGGATGGATACGAAGAGAATCCGGTAACTTCAGTTTGTACGCCACAGGATTGATCTGTTTCAGAATAACATATGGACCGATGTATCTGGGGTGGAATACCGAACGTAGCTTAAACCGAATGTTCTTCATGGACAGCCATACTCTGTCCCCCACCTGGTAATCCGGTCCTTCACCTCGATGTTTGTCGGCCCACTTCTTGTAGACCGCCTTCGCTCGGACCAATTGTTTAGATACCTTTCTCTGTACAGAATGTAGATGGCGGACCTGACTCAATACAGAAGGCTGACTGCCCACTTCACCGGGGATGGTGATGGGCAATACACGAGCATCAAATCCATAATCGGCAAAAAAGGGGGACACCCCTAAAGAGCTGTGCCAAGCATTATTATAAGCCAACTCAGCGAGCCATAACATCGATACCCAGGAGTCATGAGCCTCCGCAGCATAACAACGTAGGTACTTCTTCAGGGTTTGATTGAGTCGTTCCGTTTGACCATCCGTTTGAGGATGGAAACTGGTTGGCAACGTGGCTTTGATATGCAGCGCCAGACACCAGGATTTCCAGAAACTGGCGATGAATTGAGGGCCCCTATCAGAGATTGACTTCCGGTATTCCATGGTAACGGAAGACATTAGATAAGAGCAACTGAGCCGTCTGACCAGCTGTGGGGAGGTTCCTGCACAGTATAAAATGTCCCATTTTTGTGCGACTATCCACCACTACAAGCACTGCCGTATGTCCATGATCTGAAGGTAATCCAGTGATGAAGTCCATGCTGATGCTTTGCCATGGCTTCTTAGGTGTGGGCATGGGCATCAGTTTCCCCTTGCTCTGACATTGTAAGGTTTTAGCTCGAGCACATACCTCGCACTTCCCCACCCACAAAGTCACATCTCTGGACAGGAAGTCCCACCAAAAATGTCTCTGCACAAGGAGCACCGTTTTCCTTACTCCTTGATGACCAGATATAGGCGAAGAGTGACACCACTCAAAGGTCTTTTTCCTACTTTCCACGGTGGGCAGAAACAGTTTGTTGTGAACAAAAGGAAGTCCATTTTTTAGAGAGCGTCCTGTACCACTGTTACCCCATTTTCTCCAAGCGGCATCAGTCTTGAGACCTTTGATCGATTCAAGGAACGTATTCGCATTAAGCACACATATCACCTTGTTTGGTTCTATTATGGCTTCCATTGGAGGATCGGGCTTCCCCATTACCGTGTCTCCCAAGCAAGACAAGGTGTCCGCCTTTCTGTTCTCAATGCCTGGACGGAAGGTGATAATAAAGTTGTATTCGGCAAAAAACAGCATTCACCTCATTTGTCTCTGAGACAGATGTCTGGCTGTTCTCATGTATTGCAAGTTACGGTGGTCAGAATACACTGTCACAGGATAAGAGGCCCCCCATAGGTGCTGTTTCCACTCTTCGAAAGCCTTTTTTATAGCAAGTAGTTCTTTTTCCGCTATATTATAGTTCTTCTCAGCCTGACTCAGCTTTTTTGATAGGTACGTCACCGGATGCAGTTGACCTGTTTGTGGATCCCTTTGCGACAAGATAGCCCCCACTGCCTCATCCGAGGCATCGGCTTCCACTATAAAAGGCAGGTTAGGTTGAGGATGCGCCAATATGGGAGCGGAAACAAACGCCCTTTTCAGACAACCGAAAGCAGCATCGGCTTCAGGCGACCAACAAAAGCCCACCCCTTTTCTAAGAAGGCGAGAAAGAGGAGCTGCAATACTTGAGAAACCATCAATGAATCTCCTATAATAGTTTGCAAAACCCAAAAAACATTGGACCTCTTTCACTGTCTTTGGTATGGGCCAGGTTTGAACGGCGTGCACTTTTCTTTCGGCCATCTGTAAGCCTTCGGGACAAAGCATGACTTCCAAGAACTCCACATTCTCTACTCCAAACTCACATTTACTGAGCTGACAAAACAGTTTATTCTCTCTCAGCCACTGCAAGACCTGTATGACATGTTCCTGGTGGATATCGACATTGTCGGAATAGATCAAAATGTCGTCAATGAAGACCACAACACTAGAATCCACAAAATCTCTCAACACATCATTCAGAAAGTATTGGAAGGCTGCCGGGGCGTTACATAGCCCAAAGGGCATGACTGTATATTCGAATAATCCGTAATGAGTCTTAAAAGCAGTCTTCCATTCATCCCCCTCTCTCATCCTCACTAAATGGTATGCTCCTCGGAGGTCCAGCTTAGTGTACACGCTGGCATTCCTGACTTGGTCTAACAGAACGGGAATGAGGGGGAGAGGATATCTGTTAAGGATAGTGTTCTTGTTTAACATTCTGTAGTCCACACATGCCCTTAATTCTCCACTTGCTTTAGCAATGAAAAATAAAGGAGATCCAGCGGGTGACTTGGAAGGCCGGATAAAACCTATAGACTGGTAGTGGTCCAAATATTCCTTTAAATGTTTTGTTTCAGGTACCGACAAAGCATACACTCGACATGTTGGCAAAAGTGCTCCATCTACCAGATCGATACAACAATCATAGGTTCTATGTGGGGGTAACTCATTAGCCAGTTGTTCACTAAACACGTCCTCAAATGATAGATACTCGGAAGGTAATACCATCTCCTTTTCTGCCGCAGTAGCTAATTGAAAAGGAGCAGATAACCCTGCAGCCTGAGTGACTTGATGCAGGGTCATATGTGTCTGACATTCTGTTGACTGAAACCGTAGCTTTTTCTCTTTCCAATCTATATCGGGGTTGTGAAAAGAAAGCCAGGGCATGCCCAAAATGACCTCGTATTGAGGGGCCTCAATTATATTCAGGATTAACCTGTCTCGATGTTCCCCTTCTGGTACCTCAACAGTTAACAAAACTTCCTCGGTTTTTTCAGTGATCAACCCGGACTTTAAAGGTTTCCCATCTACCGCCCATACTTTCTCGGGGTGTTGTCTAGGTATAAGTTTCAACGACAACAAGGACACCAGACCACTATCTATGAAATTGCCGGTGGCTCCTGAGTCAATCATCACCAACACCTGATGTACCTCACGTTGGCTCTCCAAACACATCGACAATACTATGTGCGATACAGAATCCTGTATAACCTCACAAACCAATGAGGGAAGTTTCAAAGGTGCATAATCACCCTGGTCTCTCGATACCTCACTACCGAGTTCGGTGTTAGATACTGCCAATCTTTTCTTGACCCAACCCCCAGTGGTCTTGGGCTTGGAAGGACATTCCCTTACATAATGACCTTTTTTCCCCCAGTACATACACAAACCTTGTGTTCTACGGGTTTCTCTCTCTTCTCTGGTTAACGGAGCCCTCACCGCTCCTATCTCCATGGGTTCATGGTATTCAGTAACCCCCGGTGGTCCTTTCCTACTCGTGTAATCTGGCCTAGAAAAGCCCCTGTCCCACTTCTTTCTATCCCCACCACATTCAGACATCCTGCCATCCAACCTTACAGAAAGGCTGACCATTCCAGCACAAGTAGTGGGCTGGGGGTCTATTTGGGCGATTATATCCTTAAGACCCTCTCTCAGACCCTGATAGAATATGGACATTTGTTTCTCCTCTGGCCATGACGATTCCGCCACTAACCTATTAAAGGTCGTTAAATATGTAACTAGCTCATTTCGCCCCTGTCTCAATTCAAGCAATTCCTTGTCTGCACTAAAGGTTGCTGCACGTCTATCGAATACTCTCTCGATCTCGGCCCTAAAAGCCCCCCAGTCCGATAGAATGGCATCATCCTTCCTCACTAAAGGAACAGCCCAATTCGCGGCATCGCCTATCATGTATGAGATGGCGAACGCCACCCTCGAATGGTGATTAGGAAAAGACGCAGGTTTGCAGGAAAAATGCAACATGATTTGTGTAAGAGAAACCTGCGTCTTAGAGGGATCCCCAGAATATCTTTCGGGACTTGCCAAAGGTATAGGAGGAGGCACAGTGACCTGTATCCGGGGATTTTGTGTGGCAGCATCAAATGGATTACCGGCCAACCTATCTACTCTATCTCTTAAGGCAGTGGTCTCTGCTCTAGAGGCTATCAATTCCTGCTGTACTAACACAAGAGCTTGTAACACGTCCTCAAGGGTAGCCATGTTTATTCAACAATCGTATCGGGCGAAGCTTTTATCTTGGGCGCGTAATTCTGTCAGGGCCCGCCTCGCAGGATACGACTGATGAACAAAGGGGTCCACCTCCCGATGTTACCAACACCCTGATTATGAACACAGGGGGTTCGAACCATCTGGTGAGGGATAAATATGAAGAGTGGACCGGGGAAGGGTAGGGGACAGAAGGGACAAGGGATATGAAAAGACAAAGCATAGAATATTATAAACACTGAACTACATTCAATGCTACTCTCAGTAATTCTTGCTAGAACTATATATTCTCCAGTATTACATCTTTCATAGATTCACATGCTTGTATCTTCCCCGTCGTCATGGTGGGAGTCTCACGGTAACAGAATGACCAAGCAGTATCATAGAGAAGAAAAACTGCATAGAAAATCCCCATAGGGGCTGTATTATTTGGTAACCAGACCATTTCTTTGTTTTGGTCCAAAAGCCAGCCAATCAGCATTGCTGCCCTGCCCTCACACTCCCCAGCAGCAGCTTCCTGCCTCAGATTTCCAACCGCCTTCGTGTGAGAAAGGAGTCTCCCTGAGCTCTGCTCAGTTTTCTTCTGTTCCTGTGTGAACTTTTGACCCTTTGGAATCGTGTTTCCTGTCTTCTAAATTGAGGTATTGTGTGTACTTATTTTACTTATGATGACTGAAAGCTCTAAAAAGAGGCTGTTCAGGCCATGCAGATCCTGTGGGAAGGCCAGACTTTTCTCTGAGGACCCACATGAGGACTGCCTTTACTGTCTCTACCCTAAACACCTGGTGAAAGACTGTAAACTCTGTAGAAAATTTTCTGACAAAAGTAAACGAGACAGAGAGGCTAGATTACTGTTATGGCTTCAGAAGAAGAAGGCCACATCAGGCTCGGATTCTGAGGAGGAATCTTCTCACTCCACTCCCAAGAAAAGAAAGGCCTCTGTTTCTGTGGAGAAAGTGGAATCTAAAAGGAGTAAATCTAAGGAAAAATCGACATCATCTCTTCCTATTACTCCTCTGGAGAAGCAGTCAAGTCTTAAAGGACCTGGATCTGCACCTTCTACCAGTTCACTGGCTTCTGCTACTAAGCCTGTGGTGAAAACTTCAGTTCCGTCGACTACGGCTTCGTCGACGATAGGATCTAAGGCTGCGGCGACGACCACGACGTCTACGACAACGACATCGACAAGTAAGATTTCTCTGTCGGAGAAAAGACCGTCGACGACGACGACGACGACTCCGTCGACGACAGGTTCGATGTTGAGGATGTCGACGGGGGCCCCGTCGACACAGGTCCCGTCGACGATGGTTCCGCCGACGAAGGTCCCGTCGACGAAGGCCCCGTCGACGAAGGTCCCGTTGACGAAGGTCCCGTCGACGATGGTTCCGTCGACGAAGGTCCCGTCGACGATGGTTCCGTCGACGAAGGTCCCGTCGATGAAGGTCCCGTCGACGAAGGTCCCGTCGACGAAGGTCCCGTCGACGAAGGTTCCGTCGACGAAGGTTCCGTCGACGATGGTCCCGTCGACGATGGTTCCGTCGACGATGGTTCCGTCGACGAAAATCTTGCTTTCATCGGCTAAAGCGTACAGTTCTCCTCAGTCGAAGACCATGATCTCCATCCGCTCTTTTCAGTCGACGAGAGGTTCGGCTACCATCAGTATATCCGCAGAGTTCACCTCATGGACAAAGATTTCTCCTTTGCCACCATCATCATTGCTGGAGCAGGATTCAGATGGAGAGGAGTCCTCAGGTGCCGCCTACAGTCCTTCTCAGCTTCAGATAAAGAGCCAAGACACGGATGAGGAGGAAAGTTATTCCTTCAGGGACAGACCACAATCTTCCAGATATGAATCATTCCAGGAATCTGGTGATTATGATGATGAGGAGGAGCAGCACGTGGACTCACGGGAGGAGGAACGTCAAGAGACGGTTTCTATACCCCTCACCCTTGTGTCTGATCTTAGATTGATGCTAAACGACTAATACCGTCGTTTCCCAGGGGCGAATTCCTCGCAACCAGCTACGCAGACGCCTCCCCCGCAGACACCTAAAAAAGCACCTGCTTCTCAAGATCAAGGGGTGAAATCTCCGCAGGTGGTTACTATAAGGGACGACCTAACGGACTCCGATGAAGATGAAGAGCCCGAAGACGGAGAGCTTGTTCATGATGCCTCGGGGAAGGAATGGGACGAATACGTCTTGCCATCGGCTGCATCACCTGACCCACTCAAATCTACCTCCCCTCCTCAAGACATTGGAGGCTTCCATGATATCATGGAAAGGGCGGCCAAGAGATTCAGTCTGGATGTGGAGGTGCAAGAGACTGATTGTTTCTTGTACGATTTCAAGGATGATAACAAAAGGTCACTTCGCTCAATTCCTATTATCCCTCATATCTGGGAGGAGGGCCTAAAGATTCTGAAAACACCGGCATCTATAGCGGTTTCAGTTCCACGAATTGAAAAGAAATACAGAGCTCCAGAATCCACGGCAGCCTGCCTCATTGGACATCCCAGGCCGGAATCAGTTGTGACGCAGGCGGCGCAAAGAAATTCTAAAAACCCGGTGGGTACTTCACTAGTGCCACCAGACAAGGAAGGAAGGAGAATGGATGGGGCAGGTAAGAGGTTTGCGGTCATGGCAGCCTCTACCATTAAAGCGGCAAATGCTATGGCACTGCTTGGCCGTTACAACAGACAGATATGGTCCGATCTGGCACCCATACTCTCAGCGCTTCCGGAGGACCGAAAGGAAGAAGCGGCATCCCTTCTCAAAGAAGGAGCAAAATCGGCTGCCGAATCTATCGACATCGCCATGGATGTCTCGTCTATGGCCTTCAGACAAATGGCTGGGGCGGTTTCGCTTCGCAGGCAGGGCTGGCTCAAGGCGACTTCTTTTTGTCCAGAGGTGCAGGCGAAGATTGTCGATATGCCCTTTGACGGTGAAAATTTGTTTGGGAAACATATTGATGAGGCATTGCAAGGCATAAAGTCGGACACGGATACAGCCAGAGCGCTGGGATCTCTTCAGCAGGGAAAGTTTCAGTCCTTTCGAAAGAGGGGTGCAAGAGGTCAATTTAATCAAAGGCCCTCTTTTCAATCCAACCGATATCAACCGTATAATCAGCAGGGATATTGTCAGTTTAACACAAACAACCAGTTCAGGTCCTCTAACTCCTCTTACCAACAACAGTCCAGAGGTAAACCTAACGCCAGGGGGAAAAATCAGCAGTCTAATAGACGTCAATGATTTCAGGCAGGCGCTCCCCACACAAAAGATCCCGGACAATGACCACTATCTGTCTCAATACTACACCAACTGGATGTCCATAACATCGGACAAATGGGTTCTGGATGTCATAAGCAGGGGCCACACACTGGAATTTGTGGAGATACCACCGGACCACCCCCCAGTACTCAGGCTCAACCATCATCGCAAGGAAATGCAGAAGGAAGTTCTCTCGCTTCTGCAAAAGGGAGCCATAGAGGAAGTGCCACAACCTCTCAGAGGGAGAGGCTTCTATTCGCATTTCTTCCTCATCAAAAAGAAACAGACCCGGAAATGGAGACAGGTACTAGACCTGAGGGATCTCAATCAATACATAAAAAAGATACCCTTCAGAATGTTGTCGTTGCAAGAGATCTTACTCATGTTAAAGGACAAAGACTACATGGCGTCCTTGGATCTCATGGATGCATACTTCCATATTCCCATTCATCGGAAGCACAGGAAGTATTTAAGATTTGTTGTGGAGAGTCGCCACTTCCAGTTCAAAGTCCTGCCATTCGGACTCAAATCAGCCCCGAGGGTATTCACCAAATGCATGGCCCCGGTGGCGGCCCACTTAAGACTGCAAGGGCATTACATTTACCCATATTTGGACGACTGGTTGGTGACAGGTCCATCTTTGAGGGACACAGCAGAAGCTCTGCAGAGCTGCATCCGGTTGTTTCAGCGATTAGGTCTGAGGACCAACTTAGAGAAATCCTCGCTGACTCCGGCCCAAGGCATCCAGTTCCTGGGGGCATGGATATGCACCAGAGCAGGGAAAGCCTATCCTTCCGAAGATCGGATGAGAAAGATCATGGGGTTAACGGCTTCTCTTCAGGCAAAAAGGTCCACTTCTGTGAGGATTTACAAGTCCATGTTGGGGATGATGTCATCCTGCATCCCACTGGTACCAAACTGTCGTCTTCGAATGAGACCTTTGCAGGAACAGCTGGACGAACAGTGGGTACAGGCCAGTGGAACCTTCGAGGATCGCATTGCCATCACGAACCGTATGAAGGTGGCCATGTCATGGTGGAAGATCCTAAAGAACCTGGACCAGGGCTTGAGCTTCATTCCTCGAGATCACAACTTCGTGATGACGACGGACGCTTCACTGAAAGGATGGGGCGCGCATCTTCAAGAGCTGGAAATTCAGGGCCTTTGGTCAGATTGGGAAGCTCAGCTTCACATAAACATGTTGGAGCTCAAGGCGGTGTTCCTAGGGCTTCAAGCATTCCTTCCCAGAATACGCCAATCGTCAGTACTTATCCAAACGGACAGCACCACGACCATGTTTTACCTGCTGAAACAGGGCGGAACGAGATCCAAACAGCTGTCGACATTGGCGCAAAGGATCTGGAAATGGCTCATAACCAACGGAATTTCGATCCAAGTTCAGCATATACAGGGAGTCCTCAACACTCGGGCGGACGCCCTGAGCCGCACTCCCAATGCGACACATGAGTGGGAACTACACAACACTCAGATTCGCATTTTGTTTCAAAGGTGGGGCACTCCCACATTAGATTTGTTCGCGACACAAAACAATTCAAAGTGCGCTCAATTTGCGTCCAGGTACCGTCAACAGGGCTCCAAGGGAAATGCATTCCTCATGGACTGGACAGGAAGGTTTGCATACGCGTTCCCTCCGTTCCCGTTGATACCGCGAATCCTGCGCAAGATGAGATTGGAACCGTGCCGGATTATAATGATAGCACCAGCCTGGCCAAGACAGGCGTGGTTTTCAGACCTCCTTCAATTGTCGAGGGGCGACAAGATCCAACTCCCGACATTTCAAGACCTCATCTCCATAAAGGAAGGGCAGATTCTGCATCCGGACCTGCAATCTCTAAAATTGTCAGCATGGAACCTCATGAGCGGGAATTTCAAAATCTAGATATTTCGCAAGAATGCAGGCATATTCTCTCAAAAGCTAGAGCTGTATCGACGAACAAAACATAAGCAGCAAAATGGACCCGTTTCTGCCACTGGTGCAACAGACAAAACTTGCATCCGTTGGAGATACAACCTGAAGGTATCCTGCCTTACCTGCTTTCACTATCTAAGTCAGGTCTGTCGCATGCTTCGGTCAAAGTGCACTTAGCAGCAATATCACGATTGCGGCGGAAGCCAAATGAACCATCTCTCTGGTCATCCAGAGTAATAAAGGAATTTATCAAGGGACTTTTTAGAGTTTTCCCACCCATCCAGCGCCCACCTGTGCCGTGGCACCTCAATACAGTCCTATCGCAGCTTATGAGGCCACCTTTTGAGCCCATACACAAGACAGACTTACAGTTCTTGTCATGGAAAACAGCCCTCCTTCTCGCCTTAACATCAGCAAGGAGGGTTAGCGAAATCCAGGCCTTTTCAGTGGAGGAACCCTTCTTACAATTTCGTCAGGACAGGGTTATATTAAGAACAAATCCTACCTTTATTCCCAAGGTGGCAACGTCTTTTCACCTCAACGAACCCATTATTTTACCTACTTTTTTCAGCAATCCTTCATCGGAAGCAGAAAGAGCCTTACACTCTCTAGACATTTCTAGATGCCTAAAGTTCTACATTGAACGGACAAAAACGTTCCGCAAGTCCAAGCAATTATTCATTGCATTTGAAGGACAGAGGAAAGGTCTTCCATTGTCGAGACTGAGTATTGCTAGATGGATATCCTCAGCTATCCTGAAATGTCACGAAAAAGCGGGGAAGCCGCTATGTTCTAAAGTGCATGCACATTCAACGAGGAAGATGGCAACTTCCATGGCCTTGTTCGCAGGAGTGGCGCTGCCAGACATCTGCAGAGCAGCAACGTGGAAGAGTGTGCATTCATTTACAAGACACTACTGTCTAGACACTGCGTGGAAGGAGGACACGGCAGTGGGACAGGCTGTTCTGAAGCGTCTATTTCAGTAAGGTATGGTCTACTGACATATTGTTTTTATTATACAGTGCTTTGATTTATACTTATACATGCATTTATTGTATTACTGATGCTTTCATAGCTACTGTTATATCATTGCTTTGCGGCAGAGCTTCCTTCTGAGTTCTGTCCTGGAAACGCTACAAGTATGGTGAGCACTGCTTACTACTCTGATACAAGCATGTGAATCTATGAAAGATGTAATACTGGAGAAGGAATTAGTTACTTACCTGTACACTATAGTTCTCCAGTATTATCTTTCATAGATTCACATGCGCCCGCCCGCCTCGCCGTTTCTCAGGCAGATCCTGTTTCTCGGTATTTATCCATGTCTCTCACTCGGGGACGGAAATCTGAGGCAGGAAGCTGCTGCTGGGGAGTGTGAGGGCAGGGCAGCAATGCTGATTGGCTGGCTTTTGGACCAAAACAAAGAAATGGTCTGGTTACCAAATAATACAGCCCCTATGGGGATTTTCTATGCAGTTTTTCTTCTCTATGATACTGCTTGGTCATTCTGTTACCGTGAGACTCCCACCATGACGTCGGGGAAGATACAAGCATGTGAATCTATGAAAGATAATACTGGAGAACTATAGTGTACAGGTAAGTAACTAATTCCATACCTTATGAGGCTGTACTCATTCCTCCAACCACAATAAGATAGATCAAGTCCAGTTTCCATATTAGGAGGAATTGGACTTAGTGATGTCCCTTCTATGAACTGTAAGTTCCTTTACTCTGACCCCTTTAAAAGTTCGCTTCCCCAGTATTCTTGCAACCTTAAAAGAGTTATAGAAAAGTATATCTGTAAGCACTCCAATAGGTGATTCCGTTCTACTTAGGGGACAAAAGGAATTGAAATCCACAACATAGGAAGGCAACAGGAATTGTGTCCACCTTATTGCCTTTATCGTGATTAACACAAACGGTAACGTGTGGTTGCGACCACCACTACGCTCCGCTTCTTTCTATGAGGCAAAATGAAATAACTGCTAATCCGGCAGCGGGTAGTTGCGACCACCACTCTGCTCCGGTAAGAATGTCTTTAATTGGCAAACGGTAGCGTGTAGAACCCTACAACGTTCCGCTGCTATGAGTCTTCAGAAACTGCCTTCAATAATCGAGCTTCACGGCAACTAGTAGCATTGGCCACAAAGCTCCGCGGAAAACACACATATAACTCCTGTCCCCGAACTGGCATGCATCAGCCGATGCATTTCCTCCCGTTCGGATCAGAATACAAACAAACCAGAGGGCGCGTGAGCAACGGCTCCCAGCGCCTGTCTCTCAGAAAACAGTACCTGGATGAACGGTTGTTTTCATCTCCGAAATGTTCAAACCGCGATCAGTAGCACAACGCCGACCGCAGCCAGGACTTCTCCAATCACAGTAACAAAACCAACAAAGTACTCGGAATTACGCGCAACTTCCCCCCTGTCACCACCATCCTTATACTTCCTGCAGCAAAGGCTCATGGAAGTCGTAGTCCATTAAAGTTTAGGCAGGCGCGGCAAGGCATAAACCTGACAGAGGGCACTCTCATAAAGTACCAAACTCCATAGTGCTGCTTAGATCATTCAAAGTCTTTGGCCACAATCGGCTTCCATGCAATGTGATTAACACTCGTACTACCCTACACGCCCCGCAGTGGTAAACAAAGAACTCTATTCTGTTGGCATAAACACACATTGTCTTTAATACAAAGGATTGGACTCTCACCCCATAACTTGCGCTAACCTCCAGCTTTAATAATGGTCGCCTTCGACACAAGGGGACAAACTACATCCCCAGATTCAGCACAAACTGTCTCCTAGTTAAGGGGTTCACTCTCACTTGGAGACAACCCTGCACAGTACAGCCACCACACTCCAGGTTCTACACCATTCAGCATTTTAATACAAGGACCAATGCCCTCTTTCAGTAAAAACTCAATAATGATGCCTGTAAAAGATGAGGTCTCACATGAGGTGGCTACTAAACAAGTCTGGGGCCCAGAAGGAACTGTCTGATCTATATTGGCACTATCTTAGACAAGAAAGGGGGGAAAGGCTCTGCCCTTCCACACAAGCGAGGCTTCAAACTACAACCCAGTTAAAGGTTATGGCAAAATCAAACAAAATAAAGGTGGATCTCACTCAAGTCAATTTACTTGACCATACAAGGGAAAACACCAACATATTTCTTATAGATCAGGGTCTAAGGTGGGTTATCCTTAAAAAAAAAAGGGACAGCCATGTCAGCGCCCAAAAATCTTAAGCAGTCAAACATGCACTGACCTCACACACTATTAATAATCAAATTGCATGATCGCTGGCATTAGCGAGCCACACTGCGTGTTCAGGACAATGAGTCAGCTTCACGAAGTAGAATACATCAGCAAATTGAAAGCTTCACCATTGAAGCAGGGAGCCTGCCTTGTGCAACTCTGCCTTACCTCGAATTGCCCAAGTGGCAGATGACATCAGCTTTGGTACCTCTTAAAACAACTAAAGCTTGTCAACATCATTAGAACACTTCTAAAGGGCAGCAGTATAGTAACTAGTACTGGTGGACAAGAATATGTCCTTCACACTAAGCACTTAAACCTTTGTTTAATAACAGGGCTTCATTGCAACAATATATGAAGGGACATTGCAACCAACAAACAATGCAAACATGTTGTTCACTAAATGAACAACCAAGCATATGGAAATTGGTTGCTTTCGCAGCTCAGCACAATCAAACCATCTATCTACAGCATAGGTTGATTTCATCACACAAATCACCTCATAAATAGATGTCATATTTGTTCACTAGATCAACCTTATCATTAAAAAGTACATCCACATTGCTCTAAACAAAATTAGGTAAAATAACTATCCAATAAAATAGGAGAAAGTACAGCCGTAGCCTGACGTTAGGTGGGGAGCTGCAAACTGACACTACCATGTCATCTCCCAAATATTTTCATCTTTCAGAAAAACAAGTAGTAGTCTCGACACAACCACTAGATGTGGGCATGGTATCTGCCAAACTAAACGCTCCAAACAGTGCGTTACTGGTAAGTAACTTTTTAATGTTCAGTCCAGTGTTTGAGCAACATCAGGAATTTCGTCAAGCGTGATGGTTTGTGTTGTAATCTTGTGTTGAAGTTGATGTAATGCATAGGAGAGGTCCAGGTGGAATGTGGAGTTCGAGGGTGGTCAGCTGGGGCTGTCGCACTGTGGGGTTCAGCGGTATTTGACTTCTCTTTTCACAATAAAACCTTTAAGTCATCACGAGGCGTTGTAGAGGTTCCTTCACTGGCGACGAGGATGGGATTCCATTGTATTTGTTCTTTCTAATAAGTTGCACAGCTGCTCTCTTCTTCAACTGCATTAAACATATGTTTAGAGAACACATACTTTAGCTTTGCAGGATGTTGAAGACATGTTGGAATGCCTATATCTTAAATGTATCTATAACAGCCTTAAGCACTGTGGACTATTGTCTATCTAGAACTATAAGGTTTCACCAGCCGAACAAAGGGGCATTAGCAACAACTTGCGATAATTATTGCAAACCGCGCTTAGCGCGATATTTTTGATCGCCTCCTATCGCTGGATTTTATCACGGAGATAACGCAGTATTACCAACGTTTATCTCCACAGCGATAAAAAAATCCAGCGATAGCAGCGACTCCCATATATAACGTGAGATTTCCAGCGATAAAAATCCTATCGCTAAGGAAATCTTGCTAATAGGCAGGTGGGGAATTAGCTGAAGAATCCACCACCCATTGACTATTATGGCTAAGTCAGGTTTTTACCAGGTGTAAAATCCTAGCGCTAATCGCGGTTAGCGCGCGTTTTTTTATTGCGTCGCGGGTATTGCTAATAGGCGATAGCTGTGTTAGCGACTGCTTTCAGTCGCTACCAGTTTGGGTACGTCCACTTTGCATGTCATTATCGATAAATATCGCTGACATTCAAAGCGGGCCCCAAACCAGTCACTATCGCCTGGAAGCTGTCGCTAACTGCTGTTAGCAATAGCTTGGTAATTGGGCAGAAAACAAAATCGCCGATTTATAGGCAAAAAGTGCTGCTAAAGTGGCGATAACACCCTTGCTAATATGCCCCAAAGTCTACAAATTCACTTTTTCGTGAGTTCTGATATCATTTGATGCATTGTATCTTGTTCAAAATCCTATAAGATCTTCCTAGGTTTCTGGTTATTGATTGGTGTACATGTGAGTGTAATGAAAGAGTATTGCCGGATGAAGCAGAGCATTACTTGACATCATGTTCTCAGCAAGCATTTGTCTCACTTGAAGACCAGCTAACCTCTTTCTCAGCTTCGTCCATTCTCTTAAATTCTGCCTCAAGCAAAGAAAAGGTAAGCCACCCCACTTAAAAGGGGTGTAAATCATTTAGGGAAGTGCAAAATCTCCATGCAGCCTGGTGCTGCCTGTCCACCTCTTCGTAGGTGCTTGTCTGACGTAGTTTGGGCGGCACAAATGACTCTTGATTTGTTTTATTCAAATTGTGTTAACTGCTTCTACATCAAAACCACATTGGGATTCAAAGAAAAGACCTTGTCGTCCTTTTTTGGAGACAATGTTTATTTGACCTCATTTGCATCAGCTCATAAAGTGAGGTAGTGTGGCTCACTGGTTAGAGGCGGCAGACCCGAGAGCAGAGGACGGCCCGGGACCAGGGTTCGATTCCCGGCGCGGCAGGTTTCTGGACCAGGGTCAGGGGACTCGATAATTCTCTCGCCTCGGTGCCCACTCTGATCAGCGATCACACTCGGCAACTCTGGGCATTAGCTTGCCTCATCCTCACTAACGGCCCCACCAGACCGCCAGGGATGCCTGGTCTCACCCTGGAGATACCCATTAAGGGACCATCTCTCAGGGAAGCCAGGAAGGGTTTTGCAGCGGTCGAAGCGCCTTGGGACCCCTCCGGGTAAGTAGTGCGCTATATAAATGCCTATACATACATACATATACATACATACATACATAAATTGCAACTTCTTCTTAAAGGGGATACAGTATTATTACTACTGTCACATCTGTAACAAGACATGTTAAGTCTCTTCTTGAGTTCATAAAACGTGTCATTCTTCCTTCTAGGTTTGTCCACATAGCCCATTTCATCATGACATTACATTCCACATTGTGTGTTCACCCTAATCTCCTCTACAAACCTCTCTGACTGCCCAATTACTTGTGCTAGAGTATTGGCCCAACCCGGAATCTCCTTGGACTTTCTTGGTATTTTTTCTCATTAGTCTCTCAGAATTTGATCATAATTGATATTTTTGAAGTTGATGTTTGCCGCATGGGACATTAAGGCAGTCCGTGTTCTCTTTTAAAACCACATTGGGAAGAGAAGAGTATGAAAATGGCAGAGACAAATAGACTAACAATGTATTTATTTATTTATACCATTTTTAAAGCGCGTTGTTACCGGGCGGTGTCCTGGCGCTGAAATGATATGATTTCTCCCCTGTGTGGGTCGCTGGTTTCTAAAGGTCAAAGAGCCATGTTTTGATGTTTTTCCTGAAACTCATCAGGTTAGTGCTTTGTTTCAGGGCCAGGGGCAATTTTTTCCAGATAGTGGAGGCTCCAGAAATAAAGCTACGTCCTCCCCATCGAGCTTTCCTGATCCGATCTGTCTTAACTAGCCATTTGTTAGCTGATCTTAGCTGTCTGCCTGGCGTATACAGTTGAAAATGTTGTTGAAGGAAGGATGGACCAAGTCCATTCACTGCCTTGAACACCATACACAAGGATTCAATCTCAGGCATGGGAGGTTCACCATATCAGCTAATACAATAAACTTGACCTATGTGTGTATGTTCCTCACACCTCTATGTGGGTAAATTCCTCTTATAAATAGAACATATTTATACCTGGGTTACCTCCACTGTAGTATTTTGCTAACAAAGTAGCTAACACAAATGTTCCTATACCTCGTGCATCTCATACGGTCTGCTCACAGAGGCCTGCCTCAATCAGCATCAAATTCACAGTTGCAGTTTTGTACAGAACAGATGACAATTCAGGTAGGCAAATTTGCATCTGAAGTACAGAGGCCCAAGCGTTGATCAACGCCACGCGTGGACTCCAGAAATGACTCAAGTCTGATATTCAGAATGTTGCTCAATGTCTGCCCTGGTGTTAAGTCCTCTTGCTATGATGTAAAGACATGAGGACCAACTCCATTTTATGTAGGCAGAGGCTCCATTTTCTGTATTTTTGCTAAATCCTCATCTGCCTTTGACGCAGATGTCTTCTGTCCTTGTCTTTCCAAGAACTATCTTTCCAAGAACTATGAAACTGTCAAGTCATTTAGATATAGACATCAAAAAAATACTCAGTCTGGAACAAGTGCCTTGTTATTTCAATCTCAAACAAAGAGTAGCCAAAACAGCATAGTCTGAGTTCTCATACTTTTTACCTTATATTTTTAAAGGAATGTGTCTGCGACTAGCATCTTGAGGCTCATTAGTTATAACAGACATTCCTAAAGTGATATTAGAAATTCCATCTTAGATGAGATAGTGTATAACCGGACTGCCACTGGACCACTTGTCAGGAGAGATCCTTTACTCCAGGTTATTTTGCATGTTTCTGCCAGAGAGGATTCTTCTTGTCAGAGATGCTGCCATATCTTGCTTTCTACTGAAAGCTGATTTCAAGCCTCAGCTCGGGAGAAGCTGATGCTGAACGTGTGTTTGCCTTTTGCAGGGAACACAGCCTCCTCGACTCCTGATGATTACAGCATTTTGCTGTAATGCCGAGAGCGCCCATCTTCTTAAGAAAATCTAGTTGCGAGTTATTCTACTCTCCATGCTCTCACAGAGTAGCACATAGAAGTAAGTTCTAGGGTGTTAGGTTTCTTAGGTGACATTTTAACTATGGTAAAAATGTTAATTTTATTCTTGTTGTTCGCAACATGCATTTGTGTTGTTTTAGTTGTATTCTTTGTGGTTATTTTAGATGTGTTGAGCAACAGGGTGCGCTTGTTGATATAAAGGTGTGTTTAAGCTAAAGTGTATTTTTCTTAACACATCTTGTGTGTGTGTGTGTGTGTGTGATTGACGAGATCGAAAAGGTGTGTTTCTGATAACCGTGGTGTCCCTGGATCCCTGTTTAGGGACCTGTACTAATCCAAAAGCATTTACCCCACTTCAACTATGCATTGGGAGGAGTTCTGCTAAGTTATATCAACCTGTTTTTCACATTAAACTTTTGTGCAAAGAACTAAGTTCAATTGTTTCACCTGTGGATGTAAAATCAAACCTTGTAGAGTTGAGCCAGAGTCTAGGGGGCTTATTTATGAGAGCCCTGCATCACTTTTCTACCACATAAAGTGGTACATGCAGAATGCAGGGCTCTCATTTCAATTTATGAAGCCATGCATAGCCACACTTAAAGGCAACAGGGCGCAATTTGCTGCGTCGCCTTCCTCTTCTCATGGGAGGCGTTTCATGGGTGTTGCAGTGATTTTCCCACGGTACACCCATGAAATGTGACGCTGCCCCATATTTACAAAGTTATGTAAACCCGGGGAAGCGCCAAATCCATATGCCTCCAAGATGAGGAGTAACAAGGAGAAATATGTTCATTTCGCCTAGTTTTTTCCTCTTTCCATGTGTGCCGCATCCTGTAGCACACATGGAAAGAGCAAACTGTCTCTTAGGATTGTTTTTGTGCAGAAGGTGCTTCTTCCAACACAAAAACAATCCTGCATGCAACTGAGACATTTGGCTCTAGGCTGCTGAAACGGTGCCAGCGCAGGGACAAAGGACAGGAATGCACCATATTGCTTAAATACAGTGCATTTCTGCCCTTTCACTTTGGCGTAGGGCAGCTCAGCAAGGTGCCTTGCCGTGCTGCCCTACGTCAAAATCCCATAAATAAGCCCCTCCGTTTTCGCAACACCAAATGCTACACCAGTCAAAATGGCGAGATTGGCAGTGAATCACCCTGATTTCCTAGACGATGAATGTCTTACTTGCAGCAGGCAGGACATGGTTCCTGCAAAATGAAGCCAATCTACTGTCGATATGAACTTGTACCTGTCGCGGACTTCTGTTCACTTGCGCACAAGCGATTTCTGCTGGTAGTTACAGTAGATGTAAACAATGCCGTTGATCTAAGGCCTCTTGCTACAAGTGCTCTGGGTAAATAACTGTGACAGATGTGGAAGCAGAGACCAAGTAAGGCACAGGCAGAGGGAGCAAGTGCACTGGAACCCCACCTTCCAAGAGGCCCTCTGGGAAACTATCTCACACCTGTCCAGGGCCGGACTGGGAACCAAAACCGGCCCTGGCAAAGTACTCGGCCGCCCCCCCCCCCCCCCTACCGCCCCCCTCCCCACTGCAGGGGTTGGAGGTGCCACCGAGCGCTTTGCTAGGGTCGGTTATGCTGCAAAAACGGCCCTGTAACAAAATCGGCCCCCAGAGGTTCAAAACCGGCCCCCACCCTTGCAGCGCACTGGGGGATTTCCCGGTGCCCGCTATGGCCAGTCCGGGCCTGCACCTGTCTATTTCTCCATCTCAACCATTACTGTATAATTCAATATTGGTTGGTATCATAGGGCTTGAATTAGTGGAAAATGGGTAACAAAATGCAAAGCGGTTCCAAGGGGCCACCTAAAGTATGTGTTGCACGGGGTCCCTAAAATATTTTAGATGACACTGCGGGAACAGGCTTTTAGCAAATATTTTCATGCATCAAATTATGAGTACAAAAGGGAACGGGGAAAAAAGTGTTAAGTGACCAAGAATGCATTTCAAAGGTAACTGCTTATTCAAATCTGTCTCAGATTCCCCCAAACACCAGCAATATCCAAGGAGACACCACATCTCTCTCTCTTTCCTTTTCATCTGTGTTATGTTTCTTAGGTTCCTTTTGAACTAACCAACACAGTGAAAGTGGGCGTTTACATGAAGACTGTAACGATTTGACCACCATCACGTTCTACTGCAAGGAATAAATGGCATTGCAATTTAAGGAGGAATGCCCAGGTTTATTTGGAGCTGTACAGTTCCAGAAATATACGGAATTATTAGCTAAGCTAAACTAAGTTTCCGAAATCGATTTTCGTTTCAATAGTTTTAAATACTAAATGTATTATTAACTATGGATTTGTTGTTATTGAAAGACAAGCATATTCACTTACTCTTTACGGTAAAACGTAAAAATGTTTTAAAATATAAAATGTTAAGATTCACAAGTTCTGGTTCTAGAAAGTTGTTTGGTGGTTCTGTGCTGCCATCTCGTGGTCATGTGTATAACATGAGTTAGACCAAGTGATGTAAAAAATGAGCAATGCTCCGAAAGTAAACACGTTAGAAAATATGAATTGTGCCAAGAGGCCCAAATGTTTGTCTTTTTAGGGGCTATAAAACAGCTCCACATTTTGAGACCAACCTGGTTGGGCACCGGTACATGTCTGACAAATTGATCGCTGACTATCTGGTAATCGCCGTTTGATTTTGAAGCACAACCGGAGAGACAGGTTAAATAAAACAAGACTTCTTCCAGATCACAAATGATGATTTTTCAGCTAGATAACGGGTGATGCCATACTTATTGCATATTTAGTCATACCCAGGGCTTTAAGTGGGTTGAAAAAACTGGGGGTTCTCTTAAAGGGGCTTGGCCAATGTAATTAAGGGTGTGGCTTAGAAACATGTAAGCTACAAATCTGTGTTTACCATAGTGTGCCGCCCTACTTGTATTTTGCTGTTTCTGTCATTGCATCCAGATATATGATACAGCAAGTAACATCATACCTACAGCAAGTCAGGACTATTGGCTTTGTCAATGGTTGCCTAAGATAAATAAGCAGCAACTATGGCTTGAATATAATATTGAAAAAGCTTCCACTTAAAGCCCTGGTGACACCACATCAATGTTGCTGCTCCTGAGTTTCAAAAAGAGAAGGAAAATCCAGAGAGAAAATGACTCTCTTTAGGGGATTTTCCTTCCCCTGCCTCGCTCACCTGGCATGATGTCATGCTGTAACCTCCACTAGAGAGAAGAGAGCTGTGTGAGCACGCGCGCATCGACACATCGTTGTGCCTGCTATCACTGTAGTCCGGAAGAAAACGGAACTGCTGTGCCAGGTCACAAAACAGAGCCCGATAGAGACCCGTTTCGAAGCCCCCTTTAAAAAACTGCTGATGCTCAGCACCAGTGAGACCCGGCCCACTTAAAGCCCTGTCATACCCTGTGATTGGTTGAGTACGGTGGCTCCCTGCCCACAGTGATACACTTGCTGGACTCTGGTTGGGGTGGGACTTTGTCCCCCAGACACTTGTGAGCAGAGGGGAGGGGGGGGGGAGGGGGGTGATGCGCTTAAAAGCGCAAGGCAAGTTCCGCAGCGCGGGTTGAGTACAGCGGTTTCCTGCCAGCAAGGATCACTTGCTACATGAACTCAGTTTGTATGGGGTGAGACTTAGTGCCCAAGATGCCTGTGAGGAGGGGCGAAGACAGGAGGAGACGCGCTCAAAAGCGGAAGTCCATGCCAGGTCAAGAGCGGACCCATCTGCGCCCCTCAGATCCCGGAGGAGTCTGGGATGGGCCTTGTCTCTTGGCCTAAGTATCTTAAATCCCCAGCGGCACCACTCAGAATCTGGCAGGGAGCATCCCTATTGACTTTACCAAAGTAACCAACAGGTAACCAGTTTGTAAATAACTGTATCTATAAGGATAGGGAAGTGGAAGGGAAGCCCCCTTTCAGCCTGCACAAAAAAGCCTGCATCTCTGCCCAGTACAAGTTACCTGGGATCTGTTATTGCGGGGGAGGGGCATTGAAATGGAGATTGACCATGTGGAAGCAAGGATGCACTCAGCTGTGAAAAGAACTGGTCTCTCTGAACCCAAGGCTCTTACTGTGGATTTAACGGATCCCAAGGAGAAGAAACTTCTCTGTCAGACCCCCCAGATGATCTAAATACTGTGGAACTATTATCCACTTCTAAGAGCATCCGCCGTACATCTGGTCACCAAAACGCATGTGTGACACAAGATTCACAGGTACTGACTAGGCTGCAAGTAATGTCCCACTCTGACAGCCCCCACCCAAGAGAAGCAGACAAGAGGTGGCTAAAGCATCTTCTCTCAACTCTATCTCCTCGAAACTCTATCCCTGTCTCACTCAAAAACAAGGCCCAAGCGGTAAGAATATTGCGTGGAAGAAGCCTGTGAAAAAGGCTTCTACCAGTGAGACTGATTTTAAAACGTTTGCTCTTAACTGCTCAGTCAGTTGGACCAACTGGGAAATCCTTTTAAGAACATAGCTCAATACTGCTCTTTGGATATAACAAAATGAGACTGCTTGGAGGGAAAGTTTGATACCACCCAGTCAGGTCAGGAGAAACTCGCAGACAGAATGGCTCTTTTGGAGAGACATGGAAAGGGCTTAAGTGGCCCGTGAGCCCGAGCACAAATGACCAAAACTCACCCTGAGCTACAGAGAGAGGAAGTTGAGTGCTTGTGTGTGCCTCTGTGTAATAGAGTAATACTACCCAATCTACAGCCCCAAACCAGAAAGCCCTGAATTGTGGACACCGATAATAGGGGCTCTTGGACCACAAAGGGCGTAACCCGGAATGAGGGACATGATGTTCGACCCCCATAGCCCTGGCTTTGGGGTCGAACATCGTGTCCCTCATTCCGGGTTACGCCCTTTGTGGTCCAAGAGCCCCGGTGTTCCGGGTCGACTCGGGGTGAATGTTTGCATTGTCCAGCATTCCGTCCATCAATTGTTTCTTTTGCATAAGCCGACCCCCACAGCCTTCCTCCATGCACACCTTACATAATTGTCTTGGAGAACAAGCCGAAAGTAGAGCCCTCGCACACAGAATCCATTATCCCTCTATAAAACAAAGTCTTACACTGGTTGAGAAAACACTCTAGCTGTCTAATAATCAAAAGAAATCATTACTACAAGGAGAGTTTCTTGGATGGGCCCACTGGCGAAGGCCTCGCAAGTTGACTGTGTAATTATATATTTAAGGAGAAAGGGTTAAGTGCAGGCTTTGTTACATTGCCTTTCCAAAATGGCTACTATTCTGGAGGGCATTAGAGTTCAACCACTTGGATTTTTCTATCGCCCAAGAATTTCTCAGTCCCTGGACACTCATAATAGAGCTTTGCAGTTTGGTTGGATTTATAAAAGATAAAGCTGAAACCCTCCGACCACAAAGTAACATACCCCTTTCCAATAGATTTAACCTGTTCGCTGCTGCCGTCGGCCGTTGGACGTCGCGCGAGCTACCTCCCTGGTGCCTCGCACGTCCAACTGCCGACGCGGCCGCACCCGTTTCTTCGAACGTTCAGCACTGACGCTGAACGTTCGAAGCAGGAAACGGGTTAAGGCTTTGTCATCATTGGAGCAACTTGATTGACTATCACCGTATGTAGATAGTACAGAAGAAATCAGTGACTCTACTATCCCTTCTGCTCCCACCCAACGGTTGTCTAATGCCATAGTCACTCAAGGTAAGTCCCTAAGTGTAATTTCGTGGAGTGTGGTGGAACTGCACTCCAAGCAAGGG
Organism: Lissotriton vulgaris; assembly: GCF_964263255.1. Taxonomy (NCBI): domain Eukaryota; kingdom Metazoa; phylum Chordata; class Amphibia; order Caudata; family Salamandridae; genus Lissotriton; species Lissotriton vulgaris. Next base: position 288,022,229 of record NC_141697.1, on the reverse strand, counting down.
AATAAAAACTGGTTAAGGATCGTGGGACAACACTTAATAATCTGCTTTCAAGAGACTTGGCTTTTAGGCTTGCTCCACATAGAAGAATATGTCACCTATCATGTCCCAGCTACCCCTGCGAAGTCAGGCTGGGGCTAAAGCAGGCTTGCCTAACTTTATATCAGTGACTCTGGTGGACATTAATGTATGAGAAGTTATTATTACACCATATTACCATATGCTTTTAATTACTTTGCAGAAGTCTTTTTGATTTGTTATTAGTTAATTTTATCTCAACATATTTGACTCAGCTGTGACTGAGGTTGTGGACGGGTTGAAGGATGTGCTACATAAGACACAAAATGATCATAGGAAGGAAGTTTTATTCATTTGGACAGATTTTAACATCCAAACATGTGACCCTAGAGTTATTTTATCATGCAATATTTGCGATGAGCCGAAACAATCCCTCACATACTTTAAGCATAAGTCCTCTGTGGATATGCTGAATAAAGTATGTTTTGCTAATAACCTGATATTTGCTCAAGACTTTAGCACAGTCAGCCCTTCGCAAATTCCAGGGCATGTTGGGGTCAGGCTCAAATTCCACTATTGTACACATAATAATCTCTAAGGAACTGTTACAGGTTCATAAAGGTTATAAAGTCCTGGGTAGTCGCATAAGTGACCAAAAACCTTTTATAATGTTTTTTAACCTAGAACTGGGTAGGAATATTCATAAAGTATCGCAACACAGGGTAGGATATAGTAAGAACAAGGGTGTGAACTTTAAGTGGGAGAACATTAACAAGGATGTTTTTCTTAGAGATCTTTTAGCAAATAATCAAGCACAAATTGAGATGGTTCTGCAAGATGACCCAAACCCGGCAGACATCATACAGGCCTATACCTCCCTTAATAGTTATATGGCAGGAAGAATAATTACACACAATGGCATATTCAGCATGTCTCACCTTTGGGACCTTATAAGTGTTTAGCAGGAGCTATTGGATTTGCCAATGTCTTTAAGCTGTGTTGTAGAGCAGCATGTTGAAAAGCTATAATAAAACAGTGTTATAAGTATTTTTGTTGGGGGGCGTGGCTTGCGCCCGAGGAGGATGGCGGCTCTCTCGTAACTCGCCTGGGGTGTCGGGGCAGTTCACAGGATTTTCTCCTGCTAGCTGTGGCGAAAATTACAACAAAATGAAGTGAAGTGGGTCGGAACTCTGACATTACAAGGTGACCTGCTTTTTGACTGCACTTTGGCGCACAACATCTTTTTATTCTTTAATGTGCTCTCCGTGGATTCACCAGCAACTGCCATTTTGAATCTGCCCGAGCGCTGAAGAGAAACGTTTGCGTTGTGCGCTCCAATTTTCAAAGCTGCCACTGCCTTTCTGATATCAGAAAACCAACTCAAGTTCAGACTGCGTGGGTTAAAAGGCAAGTGACTTTACTATCTGCTCTCACACTGCATTATTCCTCCTCATTCCTTCATGGCATTTTCCTTCATGGCATTGTCCTCGTACTAATGGAACACGCTAATTCAACTCTGGTTGCGCACTGAGAGGAGAAGCTTTTCTCACGCACTTCGCGCTTCAAGCCATGCACTGTGCTACTACAGCCAAGGAATGACTTAATAATAGTTCCAATCGAAGTCTAAACAAAGAGGCACTTTTTGATTTTATTTCACTATGCTTTAACCCTCCTATGTAATTCATTGAATTATTGACAGCCATCTTGGTGTGCGCATAGTTGGAGGTGATAACTTCACAGCAAGCATTCGTGTGTGACTCATTAATTGTCAACTCATGCACTTTCAGTGTGCGCTATATTATTTCAAAAGCTTGTGTTGATTTATTGGAGGCAGAGCACTAAAAGCGTGAGGAAATTGACTTCCATAACGCAGTGTTTCTTTAAAGCCTGCAATGAAGTATTTATGACAGGAAACTCACCAAGCAAAGGTAAGAATTCAGGTCTAAGGAACAAATGCCCAGATGCATCAAGCATTTTTGGAGTCGCAAACGGTGCAATTCCTTAAAATCGGCCGTTTGCGACTCCAAAAATGCTTTTTGATATGCATCATTAGTTTTTGTACAAATTCGCTAATTTTGCGAATTTCTTAAATGCGATTGCATTTAAGGAATCACAATTTTGCGATTCCTTAAATTGAATGCATCATTGTTAAAAAATTAGCGAATTTTAAAATTGCAAGTGCAAATTACCACGAGTTTGAACCTCGTGGTAATTTGCATAATTGTTTAAAAAAACACAAAAATGCGTTTTTTAAACTGTTAAGTTACAGACACACATGTCCTTAGGACATGTGTGTATGTAACTTACATGTAAAAGTGCATTTCATGGGTGCAGGGGGGGGGGTCCTTTGGACCCCCCTCTCCACCCTTGAAATGCTTTGTTGAATTCCGATTTAAAATTGCGAATTCGCAATTCCCATTCATTCCTATGGGCATTTCAGCCCATAGGAATAAATGGGAATTGCGAATTCGCTATTTGAAAATCGCATTTTTTATGCGATTCGGTAAAAATTGCGATTTTTACCGAATCACAAAAAAAATGCGAAAAAAATGATGCATACCATTTTGAGATTCCTAATTTGCGATTCGGTAATTTTCGCAAATTAGGAATCGCAAAACCATACTTTGATGCATCTGGGCAAAAGTCAATTCTAACCTCATTTTAACCCACAACAGTAACCTGCATGCTGAGGAGATTTATTTTCAATGCACATTGCGTCTTTTTAAAGTAGCATTGTTTCAATCATTTATTGACTTTCAATTACTGAGAAGAGTTTCTCTTCATTGTGTGCTGAATTTCTTCAACAGCAGAATTGTTTTATTCAGTTAATAACTCCGGTTTACTGACTATGGATGTTTCATACTAAATAGTCATGTAAGAAAATGTTTTTGGTCATTACTTCCATACGCTTATATTAACAGATTTTGGATGGGCATTTCTGTAACCATATTTCTATGTTGCTGAAATATGCATGTGGAATTATCTGCATCTCTTCAGTATGTTTCACAATAGAAGTCATATAGAAAAATGATTTTGGACATTACTTTCATGCGCTTGTACTAACAGGTTTTGGATGGGCATTTCTGCAACCTGTTCCTGTGTCATTGAAATGGTCGCCTGTTTTTCCATTCACTCCTTGTAAGGAGCCTGATCTCATTGATGCTCTGGTACTTTCTTCTTTGCTCTATTTTACTCAGCTGATCCTTCTGCACAGCGCTGCTTCCTATTATTCCCCTATATTGGGTCTTACTTATGGGTAAATTGCTCAAGGAGTCTTCTCATGCTAAAACCACTGCCCGTAAGTTCCTGATCCACACAGGCTCACGATATCAGTGTTTATCCATGGCTGAGTCAAATACCTCCTCTTCTCAATCCGCTTCTCCTACGACCACCTCTTCACCAGCAAACACGCCCACTACTCTTAGTGGTAAAGCTTCCTCCAAGAGAATAAAGAAGGACCCACTTTCTCCTCCTTCCTCAACCTCTTCAGTCACCATGGATTTACTCCTTGAGGAAATCAGGGCTCTACGCCCCTTCGTTGAAGAAACTACTGCCACTCTCCAGGAAACCACTTCTACTCTTCAAGAACTTTCTAACAAATGGTTGACTGTGGAAGGTCGTGTCACAACGTTGGAACAAAATGTGGACTCCTTAAATGCCTCCGCCTCCAAGGTGGACTCTCTCTACTCTCAAGTCTCCAGCCTGCACAAACAAATTGAAAATTTGGAAAATAGAAATCACCGCAACAACCTTCGCATTTATGGCCTAGTGGAAAATTCAGAGGGATCGGATCCAATTTCTTTAAGTCCTTCTTGCCTAAACTTTTGAAGCTTCCAGAAAGTCCTCCGCTGAACATCCAGAGAGCACATAGACTGGGTTCTTTGCCACATCATACATCTGCTCCTTCAATGAGTAAGCCCAGAGGGATGATTCTTTACTTCCTTGAATACACAGACTTATTAAAAGTCCTGGCAGCCGCTAGGGCACTGAAGATGATTACTTGGTCTGGAAATACTTTATTTTTTGTTCAAGACTATGCTAAATCAACTGCAGATCGTCGTAAGGAGTTTTTGGCACTGAGACCCCAGTTACGCTCCATCGGTGCCAGATATGGCCTCTATCATCCATGCCTCTTTAGACTTACTCTCAACAATAAAACTACTTCTTATGAAGATCCACTGAAACTCAAGAGCTTTCTTTACTCCTTCAATGCTGACTCCATGGATACTGCTTCTTCATCTGCTGCTCCATAATATATCTTGGCCTTTGTTACACTTTTGCCATCTGCATATGTGTTCTTCGCTTTGTTCTAAGATGTGCATTTTTATTTCTTGCTTATCTCTTTATTGTTCTTGCAGTTTTAATCTTCTTGGCTCCCTCTTCCTCTTCTGTTTTCTATTTCCTCATCTCCTCTCCCTGGGATTTTCCTTCTCTCTTGCTTTCCAATTATACTTTTTCTAGTTACTTGTTTTCTTTCATATGATTAACATGTTTCTTCTTTTCACAGGTTGTCTACCCACTACTCCTTCCTCTCCTATGTTCATTAGTGGCTCGTTAGTGCTGTTTCCCTCCTCGCCTCGCTTCTCCTCCGTGAGATCGGTGAGCGTCATTCCCTCATATGGCCTCCTACCCTCCCTCCCTCCATTTGACCTACAGTTTATGTAAGTTCTTACTTCTTTCTTTGTCTGTCCTTTTTATGTTCTATCTTGTTTTCTTCAATGGTCCTTCCTCTCTTCTTTTTTCTTTTCTTGCCCTTTCTACACGTTTCTCCTTGCTCTCTCTCTCTTTTTGCTTTACTTCTTCCTCTACCTTTTTGTTTTATTTCTTCACTATTTTTTACCTGATTTGTTATTTGTTTCTATGGACGGTCTGTTGTATTGTATGCTTTACATGTTATTGTACTATTTTATCTTGTTGCATTCAGAGTTACCTCGTGGAATGTTAAAGGATTAAATAATTCTATTAAAAGACAGCGAGTGTTATCTCACCTGTCTAAGCTAAAGACAGATATTGCTATGTTACAAGAGTCTCATCTTTCTGATGTTGAAGCTTCTAAATTGACAAGACTCTGGGTTGGTAATGTTTACTTTTCCCCAGCTCTAGGAAAAAAGAATGGGGTGGTTATCTTCGTTCATAAAAAATTCACAGTTTCTGTTATCCATCAAGAATCAGACTCTGATGGTCGTTGGATACTTATCAAATTACTAATCAATAATGTACCTTTGGTTATTTTTAATGTTTATGCCCCTGTAACTGTTGACAACACTTTTTGGCCATTTATTTCTGATAAGTTGCTTTCCCTTGATGATGATTATACTATTTTCGGTGGTGATTGTAATCAAATCCATGATCCCAACTCTCCTGTTAAATTTGTTCATTCTAAAATGCATAATCAGTTTACCTCGGCCACCCGTCGTAAACCCTTAGTTGATATATGGAGACTTTGCCATCCTAATCTCCAAGAATTTAGTTACTTTTCCCCTCCCCACAAGACACAATCCCCTATTGATGATCTTTTTCTCAGTAAATCCTTAACACAGTACACACTTGCTTCAGAAATGGGCTCTATTCTTATCTCTGACCATGCCCCAGTCTTTGTTGACTTTGATCTAGTCCCTTTGTCTCCTCCCTCTGGCAGATGGCCTTTTAATAATTCCCTTCTTGCAGACCCTAAATTCTCTGGTCAATGCAGTTCTTTTATTGCTGACTTTTTTGCTGTCAATTCCACCCCGGACTCTTCTCCAACCATGATTTGGGATTCTTTTAAAGCAACCGCTAGAGGTTTTATCATTAATTACGTTTCCCAGAAGAAAAAGAAATTCGAGAAACAGTCTTCCCAACTTTTGACTCAAATTAAACAATTAGAACACGCATATTTTCATTCCTACTCAGATGCCTCCTTAAAAGAACTCATTACTGCTAAGGTTGCCTTCAATAAAATATATACTGACGCTGCTGCTTCTTATCTTTTAAAAAGTAGTGCTCGATATTATGGAGGTCAAAATAAAATGGGTAAGCTTTTAGCTAACTATTTGAAAATTCGCCGCGACAGAACTCGGATTTCCTCCATAATTGATCCTTCTGGTATTTCTCTCTTTAAGGATGATGACATCTTGCAGGAGTTTGTCTCTTTCTATAAAGATCTCTACACCCCTGAGTCCTCTCCGCTTCCCTCTGATTTATCCTCTTACTTTTATTCCATCCCTCCTCCGTCTTCTTCCCATGTTGATTTTGCTTCACTTGAAGCGGATATATCCCTCCAAGAAATATCCCATGCAGTATCAGTTTTAAAACGTGGTAAAGCCCCTGGCCCTGATGGCTTCTCTATTGAATTCTATGATCATTTTTCGAAACTTCTTCTTCCACACATGCTCGCTTTATTTAACTCATTTATTTCAAATGGCTCTTCCCAAGGCACCTTTCAAGATGCTATGATCTGCCTCATCCCCAAAGACAACAAAGATCCTTCTTTTTGTAAAAATTACCGCCCCATTTCCCTTGTCAATACGGATTATAAGATTTTTGCCAAATTACTTGCCCTGCGTATTGATCCCATTTTACCCGAACTTATAGGTCTTGAACAATCAGGTTTTGTAAAGGGACGTTTGTCCTCTGATAATTCCAGAGTTTTCTTTAATGTCCTTAGTAAAGCTTCTTCACTTTCCTACCCACTTGCGGCCATCACATTAGATGCCGAAAAGGCCTTTGACAGGATTAGTTGGGACTTTATGTTTCGTGCCCTCACTTGGATTGGCTTCTCACCTAAATTAATCTCTCTCATCTCCCTTTTGCACTCTGGCCCTAGAGCTTCTATTTTTGCTCTTGGAAAAATTTCTGATTATTTCTCTCTCTCCAGAGGTGTCCGGCAAGGTTGTCCCTTATCTCCCTTATTGTTTATTGTTGCATTGGAACCTTTTCTTACTAAGCTCCGACTAGATGCCCAAGTTACCGGTTTTAACCCTGGTCCCCATCAAGTTAAATTGTCGGTTTATGCAGACGACATTCTTTTTTATTACTCTAACCCTGAGTCCACTCTTCCTGCCTTTTCACTCCAAGTTGACGCCTTCTCACAGGTTTCGGGATATCGTCTTAACCGTGACAAATGTGAAGTTTTACCCCTTAATGTTCTATGTCAACGTCATTATTTCGATCATACTGGTTTCTCTTGACAGTCAACTAAAGTAAAATATTTAGGATTAAGGTTTTCCCCTTCCATATCAGGCACTTTGAAGGCTAATTTTGATTATATTACAAAGAAATTGAGTGACTCTATTACTAGATGGCATCCCCTCTTTCTTTCATGGTGGGGTCGTTTGGACTCCATCAAAATGATGCTAGCTCCTATAGTTTTATATTTCCTATATATGATTCCCGTTCGCATACCCTGTTACTATTTTAAGCGGCTAGACTCATTCTTGGTGAAATTTCTTTGGAAAAATAAACCCCCTCGGATCGCCTTATCCTCTCTTAAAAAAGATAAACAATCTGGAGGTCTTAAATTTCCAGATTTTTAAGCTTACAATTATTTTTTCATCCTTAAACAAGCCCCTCGCTGGCTTTCCACTGATACTCCCACTTACTCTCCTGTTTGGCTCACTCTAGAAAAATCTCTCATTTCACCGTTTACTTTTTTGGAGATTCTCGCCTTTTCTGCCAACGTTTCTCTCTTGAAATCCCCTGTCATTGCTCATACCCGTCATCTCGTAACCCCCCTTTTACCCTTTTCTTACCTCTCTCTTACTTCTTTATCTCATCAGTCCATTTGGCATAATAAATTACTGCGCATCAAGAATCGTTCCTTTTATTGGAAATCTTGGCAATCCAAAGGTCTATCTTGGATCTGCCAACTTCTATTCCATAACGCTCCTCTCTCTTTTACAGTGCTTCAAACTCAATTTTTCCTTCCCGCTTCCTTTAGGAAACAATACGACCTGTTATTTCCTACTCTTCTTCAGTATCTTCAATCTCTTCCTTCTTCCTCTGAGATACCTTCCTTTTATTCTACTATTCGCCCACTTTTGGATTCTTCCCCGCCCGCTTCTCTTTTATACAAATGTCTTATGACTTCGCCCCCTCGACTCAAATCAAAGACTGAATTGACCTGGGAACGGGATTTATCAATATCCTGGCCTATCTCTTTATGGGATAAGCTGTGGTTAAAAATACACAAAACGTCCAGAGCTGCTAATACCACTCAGACTCTTTACTTTTTATATAATCGTTTACTTTTCACTCCACAAAAATTAGCCACCTTTTCCCAAGACCTCTCACCTAAATGTTGGTCCTGCTCCTATCCACATGCAGATTTACTTCACATGCTGTTTCATTGCCCTAACATTGCTTCCTTTTGGAAACTGGTCTGGTCTCGTTTACATAAGATTTTTGGTTTTACACTTCCTTTCTCCCTTCCCAATGTCCTTTTGGGTTCCCTATCCCCTGATTTACCACTTTCTCCGTTTCACTTTAAGTTGCTTGACCTGTTTTTAGCCGTTGCATTTCATCTCATTACCTCCAATTGGAAAGATTCCACTAAAGTTAGTTATTCTGCTTGGTGGAATGCTATTTGTTTCCATCATAGACTTGATACCAACTATGTTACCCCTGTTTCTTTGGCTGTTAAACGAGATATGTTATGGATCCCTCTCACTACCTACCTTTCCAAAACCTCTCCCTCTCCTCAAACTGTTATTGTTAATTACCAAAATCCATCTGATGATGTTCACAAACCACCATGATTTTGCTTATTTCTCTTTTATTTCGATTTACAAGTTCTGTGCTTATTTATTGCTTGCTGTCTATCACACATTGTTTTATTTACATTCATTATTTGCATACAATGTAACGTTTTATGAATTGTCATGCTCCATTCCCTCTTTTATTTTGTTTTCTTTTTTCCTTCCTTGCTATTTCTTTTTCATGATTTAGCTATAGGTGTTTATTGATTCCGTTGTATTATACCTCCCTAAATTTCATTTGTATATCTCTTATGCCTCTCGTTGATTGACTGTATTACATTTTATATTTATGCTATGTTTTTGGTTTCAATAAACTTGAACTTAAAAAAAATAAGTATTTTTGTTACCTTATATACAACCTAGAACATTTTGTACAGCTGAATGAACCCATTAAAAAATAATTAGCATAAAAAATGATTTCTAGTCTTTTTGTTCTTGCAATGCTAGCAGCGTCTTCCTGCCTGTTCTAATGCTTGTTTGTTTTTATTTGTTATAGAGGAAGGACATAAACAACGTGATGGTAGAGATTGGGAAATAATACCCAAATTAAAACATGATCTAGGGACACTAGATGAGAATCAACAGAAGCCAGATTCCGAGGGCAGGTTGAGGTGGTGCTGTGTGATGCTAAGGAGGTGGTGTGTGCTGGTGTGAAGGTGATGCTCAGTCATTCTGAGTGGATACTGACGTGATGCTGCGGTGGTGCTGAGGTGTTGTGCTAGTGTGGAGGTGATGCTGAGTGATACTGAGGTGGTGGTTAGTGATGGTGTGGTGGTGCTGAGTCATGCTGAGTATGTGGTGCTGTGCTGATGCTGAGTTGATGCTGTGCTGAGGTGATGCTGCACTGATACTGAGGAGGTATACTTTGATGCTGTAGTGGTGGTGCATTGGTGCTGAGTTGCTGCGGGTGCTCAAGTGTTGTTGCGCTGTTGCTGAGGTGAAGCTGAGCTGGTGGTGGTGCCTTTAATGCAGAGGTGGTGCTGTGCTAATGCTGAGATTGAGCCATGCGTATCTTAAGGTGGTGCTGCGCTGGTGCTGTGCTGAAGCTGAGATGGTGCTGCACTTGTTATGGTGCACTGATGAGGAGGTGGTGTGGTGCTGATGCTGAGATGGTTCTTTGCTGATGTTGAGGTGGGGCTCAGGTGGTGCTGCTCTAATGATGAGATGGAGCTCCTTAGCTACCCATTTAGTGAATGGCTTGTACAAAGTGAATCCAGAATAACAGGGTTTAATCCCGATTTACCACTTAACCAAATTGTGTGATCTCAGACAAATATTTTCTTTGGCCAGTCTTCCTTTTGCTTCATTATCACATATGAAAGTACCTTCGGACTTCGGAATACGAGCTATACAAAATTGTGTTGTGTTTGATTTAATAGACTATAAGGTTGGCCTATAGGAATCTGGGTTGCATAAAGAATGCACATGAAAACTGAATTTTCTCTTAGGTCACTAATGGCACTGTCTCCTGGGCGCAGGCGGGTCAAGAATGGTTCTGAATTAAGGTTTAAAAAATATCACTTTTAATAAGTACCTTTGTTTACAGTGAAAAAGTGTGATTTAAAAAAAAAAAGCTTCAGCATGTTTAAGAAATACACTTGGTTGAGTTTTAAAGAGACTTTGACATATTTTACATGGTCTTGTGGCATAATTTACATGGCAAACATTTTCAGGGCTCCACTCTGTGTATCTGGGTTTGTAAAACCCTCACATGACAGAAATGCGGGAAAGCTCAACATTAATTGAATCCTGCGGGAGTGGGAAGAGCGAGTGGCAAAGCCAATAAGTTTCTCTTATGTAACATCTACTGGCGTTGTCAATTATTTTTAGACATGTTGCACTGCACAGCAACGGGGGCTGCTGTGTAACATGGCTTAAAGAAAAAAGCAATATAATACTGTCAGTGCCCTCAGGTGAAAACTAACATATGATCCCTATCCATTGTCGCTCATTGTGTAAAAGTTTACTCAGGCGCCACTGTGTTCAGTGAAGCATCAGAGAGTCTGTGCCTCCTTGCATGCCTCTGAGAGAATGTGGTGGTGTAAGTCAGATGTGTTGTGAAATGTATTGTGGGTGAAGAGAACAGGCTTAGGCTCCTCACCTCTCGAGTTTGAACTTGGGTGGAAAGGCACAGCACTGGTACGCTCAGGGTACCAGCGCTTATGTGTGCATGAGATTAATTATTGGCAGTGCTCAGGGATAAGTACAAGTAAACAAAACCAGTTTTACACTAACAAGTGCCAGAGGGCGGGTAGCTAACAATAGAAAAATGAAGGAGTAACCACTGAGGGCACTAAGGGGCAGATGTATCAAGAAACCATTTTGCACTTCTCAAATAGCGATTGGTAAGGAATCGCTATTTGAGAAGTGCAAAATGGTATGTATGTAGAATTTCGCTGTTTTTTAGCGATTCCTTAAAATTCCATAATTGCGATTAGCAAATTGCTAATCGCAATTAAGGAATAATTTTCCCATTCATTTCTATGGGCCAGGAGGCCCATAGGAATGATTGTGAAGTAATTCTCAAATTGCGAATTCGCAATTTGCCAATCGCAATTTGAGAATTATTTCAAGGGTGCAGGGGTGTCTCATGGACACCCTGCTGCACCCCTGAAACTTACATGTGTGTGCATATGGCACACATGCATGCCCTATGGGCATGTATGTGTGTCACATGTCACCTTCAAAATAGTCATATTTTGTTTTTTAAAAGGATTTCGCAAATTAACACGAACCTCAAGTTGGTGTTAATTTGCGATTCCTTAACCCGAATTCGCAAGTTAAAAAAGTTTCATACATGCCATTTAAGGAATCGCAAAATTGCGATTCCTTAAATGCATAAGCAAAATAAGGAATCGCAATTTTTTGCGATTCCTTATTTTGCTAATGTGTGATACATCCCAAAAGATGCTAAATGTCCGTTTGCGATTCCTTAAGGCCGAAATTCTGCGAATTTCGGCCTTAACGAATCGCAAAAGGCTTGATACATCTAGGCCTAAATACCTGTACAATTAGTACGGTATTGAGGTGCAAGCCCTGCAACCCAATCTGGGACAATCCTTTGTCCTTAGAGGACCCCTCACTCACCAACCTGGTTGGTGACATGCTTCATCATCGGGGTCCCACCCGGATAGCCGAATGCCATCCAGGTGTGCTGCAACACCTGATTACAGTGGAGCTGGTTATTTTTGTTTATATGTGATATGAATAAGAAAGTGTGATTAAAAGTTGTCTCAACGCTACCCACTCGAAGACTTTATTCTGGAGTGGTTGGACAACCAGTAACAAATATATATAAAAATATATGTCCATAAATATAAAATATGAGCAGCCTAAGAGTATCGCCATGGATAGGACAAACGGACCGCCCCGTGTTCAGTCTGTGTAGACAAGATGATAATGTGTATCTTAGTGATTCAGAGAGCTGTGTTAAAGTGAATATAAAAAACAAGTAGCGGTGTCCAAAACTTAAGCATAATACTCACTTTGGTCAGTAGAGAGTACCAAGTCATAGAGGTCTGTATCTGACTTCCAAAGTATGTCCACATGCAACGAAACATCCGGTCACACTCAGATATGGTGGGCCAGAGTAGAAAAATTAATGGTTCCACACCTATGGGCAAGGACAAATGTGTTATTGCTGATTTTTTATTTATGTGCTAATGCTGTTTTTATAGCAATGGTTTTAAGTAACTGTGCTAAACTAATAAAACTTTGAAACTATGGGCAAGGGATAACAATATCTAATTTAATGCCCGTATCATTACCCTATGTGAACCAACAACAGGGTGTACAATTTCTACATATGTCAAATGGCTGCTTATATAATTTCATTGCCCTAAAGTTGAAACTCAGCACCCTCAAAACCATTAGTGGTGGCAGGGGAGGGTGAAAAGTTTAAGAAGACACCCCAAGCACTGGGAAAAGTCACCAGGGTCACCCCTTCCTTATTGAGGCATTATCAACACGAACGAACGAAAACAAATAACGCAGCCAGTGCCAAAAAGTAAAAACGGGTGCACCGTAGTCCTACCATGATACGTGTGGAAGCAGGAACGCGATGCCGTCTCCTTCCAAAGTCAGGAAAGACTGACTGCAAGAGAACTGTTATTTATATAGCCCGCGATAACTACCAAAAATGGAACAATTGTGAGGGGGTGCATTCCATTTTCAAACAAGCTACGTTTCGTCCCACATAGAAGAATAGGGGCCGCCATGTTTAAGTGATGAATGTTCTGTCTTTCTGGACCATGTTTCCAAATAGAACGCGTATTTACCGGCAATATTTTTCAATGTTTCGCTTCACTATTAACATACCCAGGGATGACCATGCATGAGAGGTGTGATTTTGGTCCGTAGTCTCCCAAATGTTTAAAGGCAGCATTTAGGCACTGCCGATACCGGGCATTCACTAACCTGTGTAATTGTGTCCATCACTTCTGTCCAGTATGATTTAATCACTGGGCATTCCCATAGTGTGTGGTAAAAGGTGCCTACGTCACCACATAGACGCAAGTAGGACTGATTGCTAGATTTTCGGATCTTGGCTAGTGTTACTCTGGTAAAGTATGTTCTGTGGAGGATTTTTAATTGTATCAAACGTAACCTAGAGGATATCATCCAATTCACCGACATCGGTTTGCCATTTTTTTCACAATAGTTGCGTAGAATCTACCTGATTACTAATGATTGATATCGCCTTTTTGTCAATATTTTCCTGTAAGGACTCTGTCCTTCAGTGGGGAGGACACTGGAAGGGCCATTTCCGTAGGGATGGCCGCTTCTATGGCGTGCCTTATCTGCAAGTAGCAAAACAGCTCGGTAGGTGCCATCTCATATTAAGTACCAAGGCAAAAAGGAACGGGGACAGGGGGCAGCCTTGTCTTGTTCCATGTCCCAGGGGGAATTCTTCGGAGATATGTCCATTGGCCACCACATGAGCCAGTGGGTTAGTGTACAGCAGCCGGACCCAGGAACAGAATTTTAGGCCAACCCCTAGACGTTGGAGTACCGCAAAAAGGAATGCCCATTCAACCGAGTCGAAGGCCATTCTTGCTCCAAGGGACAGTAGGCCTCTTCTTGTATAGTATGGCTGTGGCTCAGAACACTATGGAGGCGTCTGAGATATAATGATGTGTTTCTCCCTGGCCTGAATCCGGATTGGTCCGGATGGTTCAGTTTTGTGAGGTGTGGGGTTAATCTGTTAGCCAGTGTTTTGTGCATTATTTTGACCTCTGCGTTGATTAAGGAGATGGGATGGTAGGAGGTACTTTCAGTGGGCAGTCTACCCGGATTATGGATGGCTGCTATCGTGGCTATACATTGGTCTTTGGGGAGTTCTCCCTTTTCCTGGCTGGCTTCATACATTTTGAGTAGGTGGGGGGCTAGGATAGTTGAAGTCCGTTTGTAGAGTTCGATAGGTATTCCATTGGGACCCGGGGCTTTCCCTGACTGTATTTTTGCGCTCTCAAGTGTTAGTTTGTCCGTGGTTAGATCTGCTTCTAATGATTGGGTATCTTCCAGTGTGAATGTGGGTAGGTGTATATCTTGTAGGAACGCCGTTGCATCTTGTATGTCAGTGTTGGTCGTGGATAAGTAAATGTGTTCTTAGTGTGTTGCCAAGGCGTCTACTATTTCGTGTAGGCCTGATGTAATTGTCCCATCGTCTAATCGGAGTACTGCCACCCATCTATCCACTTGTGCCCATTTGTCTAGCCAGGCCAGGAGTTTGCCTGCCTTGTCCCCGGTCTCATAAACTCTATGGCGAACTGCTGTGAGTCTGGTTTTGGCTTGTTCCCCTGGTTTTGGCTTGTTCCCCTAGGTACTCCTTGCATTCTTGTTGCTTCGGGGTCTTGGGCATGCATTGCCTCCAGTTGGTTCACTTCCAATTCCAGGGTTTCTATTACTTTCTGCTTTTCCTTTTTTATGATTAGAAATTAATAAGTTCGCCTGTCCCCTTAGGATCGGTTTATAAGCTTCCCATAGAATCAAAGGAGAGGATACTGACGGTTCGTTTTCCGTGAAATAATGTTTTGTGGCGGTAAGCAACCCCTTCTAGATCTTGGTGTTTTGCAAATAGCCAGGGTATATTGGATACATGCAACAGCGTGCTGGGACCTGTAGTGCATAGACTGCAAGTACGGGGGAATGATCAGAGATGCCTCTGGGTAGATGTGCTATCTCTTGGAATCTGCCCACACTCTTTGTTTATGCCAGTATGTAATCTAATCTGGAGAGACTATTATGAGCTCCGGAGTGGTATGTGTATTGACGCACTTGTGGGAATTGAAAGCTCCAGGTATCTATCAGGCCGAAGGCATCTAAAAAGACTGCAAGGTGTGTGCAAGGGCGGTGTTGTAGCTTAGGGGGCATTCGATCCAGGGTATCATCGAGTGTTAATTTAAAATCTCCCCCATTATCAGTTCTCCTTGCGGAAGCGTGAGTAGGAATTTTCCTAGTGCTGGAAAAGCTAGTGAATGAAGTGCCGGGGGGATATAGACGGTGACCAGATTGAGTGTGCGTTCTTCCCATTGGCAAGAATTTGCTGCAAATCGGCCTTGCTCATCCTTATAAGTACTCTTTACAATCAGAGGGAGTGCTTTTTGACCAGGATTCGTACCCCCAGTGAACCTGATGTGAATTAGGAGTGTACCACTAATTTGAAAACCCAACGGTCTAAAGCTTTACAAGTCGATCCCATTAGGTGTGTTTCTTGGCCACTGCTAGAGCCTAATGCTTGAGATATTGCAGTACCAGTCCCCTCTTTAGCTTGTCACCCAAGCCATTGACATTCCAGGAGACGAGCAATAAGGACGAAGCGCGTGTGGAGTGCACCCTGTGAGTGTCAGGGGCAGTAGATGTGGACTTTGATGTCATGTAAGCCGTTAGTGACGGTTATCCTTAGTGGGAATTCAATGGAAATTGTCGTGAATAGTTGTAAGTCACATTCGAAACATAATTAAACCATAAAGAACAAACAAAAAAGATCAACAGTCCCAAAAAACCATACCTCCCTCTCCCTGACTCCCTGCATGACAGATGTAGAACTACCCGCCTCCTAAACAATGCAGAGTGCCTATTTCCCATTTCCTGTTACTTTTATAGGGGTAGGGGATAATCTCCCATTCGCCCCCCACAGATCTTCTCTACTACTTTGTATGTACCAATTAAACTGTAGCATCATCATTCCCTCAATAAATTTAGTACAGTGGTTGTAACTTGTTATCGGCTGACAATTCTCAAAACACCTGGTCCGCAGCATCAGAGAAGTCTTTAATTAGACGCAGCGCCCACTGGGACCACAGACTTTACAGTTCGGCTGGCGAATTAGGTCAGCATGCATTCTCCTCCTACTCTGGAATGAGGCCTTTATCAACATCTCTCGAGTAGTTCACCCTGCAAGGAGGATGTTTCCACTGGCGTGGAGTGAGTCTTTTCAGTTGGTAGGTGGTGTTGTGTGCTGTTCATCTTCCCAGGTTTGGCGACAGTGCGCCATTCCACAAGCCACTCTTGGGCCTCTTCTGGGGAAGCAAAGAAACATGCCTTCCACCCCGCTTCTACCCTCAGATGAGTCGGGAACAGCATGGAGTATTTCAATTCTCTGTCTATCAATTCTTTTTTAATTTCAAAGAAGCTACACTTTGCTTCGTGACCACCGCTGTATAGTCTGGGAAGAAAGTGATCGTGCTGTTGTCTATATGTACAGGTAGAGCCACTCTCGCTGTTTACAGGATGTGGTCAAGATTGCGGAAATTAAAAATGCGGGATAGGATAGGCCCTGGGGATGCACCCGGTTTGGTTCTACCACTTGGGACTCAGTGTGCCCCCTCCACCGCAAAGTAGTTGGATAGACCCTTAGGTTGCAGGTGTTGCCTGGTAAGATCTTCAACAACGTGGTCCACTGCTGGGCCCCCCTTTCCTCCCGCACCCCAACTATTCTGACTTTATTGTAGCGTGAGCGGCCTTCATAGTCGTCTAGCTTGGCAGCCATTATTTTACTTTACATTTTGAGCTGCCTCACCTGCCACTTAAGTTCTTTAGAATCCTCACGCAAAGTTCCCGTTGTGGTTTCTACTTCTGTGACTTGTGCGCTCATGTTTTTAAAGTCGGAGCGTATCAGTTAGAGTTCTTCTGACAGTGTGCCAATACGGGAGTCAAGGGGTGTGTGCACTTTATTCAAGGTAGATAGGATGTCCTGCAATGGCACTTCTATCTTCCGGTGACTCCTCATCTGGAGCCAGTGCCGTCGGGTGGGCTGCCGCCTCCTTTTGGGATTTAGTACTAGTGTATTTGTCTAGTTTGGTCTGATGCGTAATACTCTGACCTCGGCCCCCCATCACTATACGTTTGGATTGTAGCACGCCCTGGCACGGAAATTAGAGTGGAAGTACTCACCGCTGCCTGCCTGGGTGATGCACTGTGTCACCCGCGGCCTGTCGGGTTTCCTACCACCTGGTGCAGTCATTGTTTCCAGAGCGCAATGGCAGGGGAACAGAGTGGTGAAGCAGTCAGAGTCTTGGGGGCAGTGTGCTGTATTAAAGTGTCCGGTGGTGTGCGTCCGTTAATGTCCACTCATTGCCCCGTAGGTTGTGTCTGCTCATGAGGCTCTCGTCACAGGTGTATGTCCCTTACTCAAAGCGAGGGGCGCTATCTTGGGGAGAAATTGTCTGGTGTCCACCTCTTCACTGGTAAGTGGCACTCTGGTGTTATATGAGCCAGGTGGGGAAGGGGGTGGGGAGAAAGTGGAGGGCCCCCACTTGCCATGTCTCTGGAGTCTCTCCTAGAATCTTATTCCAGTGCGTGGGGGGATAGTCCAATTAATGTCCTGTGCCTGGGAGGGAATGTTAGGTTAGGAGTCTTGTTATACAGCCTGGAGCTCCCGGTGCTGCAGCGAGTCTCTGTTATGTAGGGGCGGAAAATCCGTTCCGCTCGCGGATTTTGCGGATTTTCGGGAAATCCGCAATCCGCGAGATTCGCGAATCTCCCGCAAAATCCACAAATCCGCGAGCAGCGGATTTTGCTCGCACTGCTCGCACTGTTCGCGTGAGTTCGCGCCCCGCGAATAAGTGCAAAATTGCAGAAATACGATCTTAGCAAAACTGAAAGTAACTACTTACCAGGTTCAAAAGTTCAGGCTCATCATTAGTAGCCATTTCCTGTAGTGCTTCCTGAGGGGCCCCTCCAGAGTTCAGTTGCCAGTTGAAACTATTATGTGACCCTGCTCTGAACCTCAGAATAGTTACACATATGCCACAAAGGTCCTGAATTACAGCTAAGGGAGACAAGCAGGAGCCAGGCTGGAAGTTAAAATCCATTAATCAGCCCCTAATTCATTATTGTCAGTTGGGGCAGGGCAGGTGTTGTAACTAATTTTGCAACAATGAAAGCACTTAGCAAGTGCAAAAGATCACTAATCAGGGCGCACTAAGGAAGCAGGTGCCAGCTAAAAAAATATTCTGTGACACATTAATCAGCCCCAAATTAATTCAGGTCACTTGAGGCAGGGAAGGTGTGCTTTGCTTTGCCGAAAATAATGTACACTGGACAACCAGAGGGTGTGGTGATGAAACAGAGGGTGGCATGGGTGGGCCAGAGGGTGGCATGAGTAGTCAGAGAGTGGCAGTGGTGACAGAGAGTGGCAGTGATGAAGAAGAGTGTCCCAAACAGGCTGGACACGTAGAAACAACAAGTTCGCAAAACTTGCGACCCGACAGGTAAGTTCGCAAATTGCGAAATTGTAAAAACCCTCGCGAACTGGCAGAAACACGGGCGAACACAAAAAAAAAAAATCCGCAAATTCGCGGGAATTCGCGGATTTTGCGGATTGCGAATCCGCAAATCCGCAAAATTCGCGAACGCGAGATCCGCAAAATTCGCTCATGCTTAGTCTCTGTGGTGTCCAGGCGTGCCGAGTCCAAATCGGCTCCTTCGCGCCTTATGGAGGTGAGGACGGGTTTTTACAAGAAGCGCAGGCAGGCGGACTCACCCTTTCTTCACCCGGGTGTACGGCGAAATACCTCTGCTGTTTTGCGCCACCATGCGGGATACAGTGATCTGAGGACGGCACTTCCTCAGCTGTAGGGGCTACGTACACGAGGCCCCAGCTCCACTCACACTGGCAGGCCGTACTCACTCCGCACGACGACGCTGCTGCTGTGTTAGCCCGCTGCACTTCACGGGCCATTCATCCTGTGCCCAGGTACTTCCAACATCAGTAACGTTGCCTGGTATCAGGAAAGCAGGTCGGATTCCGGTGCCGATTTTTGCGATGACTGTGTGGGGCTCAGAGCGAGCTCAGGCGGTGCCCATTTCAATGGGCGGCAAGCCACACCCCTTGCAACAAGTATTCTTGATGCCTCTGCTAATTCTCCACATCTGTTAAGTGCATGTGTTCTGTGTCTAAGTTGTACAAGCGTATCTTCCAATTGGAGCAGATAGAAGATTGAAGTTTGGTGTCTCTGGACTCCCACTTTAAAATTTGCATCTTTTAGTGAAGTTGGTTTTTAGGTTGCAGGTCTGAAATTGCCACATTTAGAAAGTTGTAATTTTCTTACTTCAACCCTTTTGTACCTCTGCCTTTCCCTAGAATACATGTCTGGGTAGGATGACAGCTGGGCTTTGTGAGTTCACTCTAGACAGCCACACACAAAGAGAGCTGAGGTGTGCCCTGCATATCCTGATGGCCCATCGCCAGGCTGATGAGCCTTCCTGAGCTACAGAGTTGGGAGGAGCTGACACTTGCACCTGAATAGGTCTGTGCGTGTCCCCATACAAAGAAATGCATACCCCTCTGCCAAGATGAAGAGCTTTTGTGCTGCAAGGAGGGACTGTACTTTGCTGCTTGCTTTGCGGTGACGGCCTGCTGCTTCTTTCCTGGGAGTGAGCGGCCTGAACTTAACTCCCTATATCCTGCATCGAAAGGTTCTCCAAGGACTTGTTTGTACTTGCCTCCTGTTGCTGAATTCTCAGGAACACCAAAGACTTCACTTGTCTCTTGTTACCAGTACCTGGGCTCCTCTGCTGTGAGTTCAGCTAAGCCAAATGGTGCCAAATCCAGTCATTGGCCCTTGGAAGTGAGCATTGGTGTTGCAACCAAGAAACCAACTCATCAACTTCAAATCGTTTTTTGGGAACCTGGGCATCCCTCCGAAATCGATGCATCACTGCTGCCTGCATTGAAGCCATGGTCCTTATTCACTGTGTGTGCTATACACCAACCTTGACTCTCAGCGCAGCTTGACTTTGCTGCTGCATGAGTCTCGGACTTTGCATCACTGACGTCCATGATGCACCATCCCGACTCATACGCAGTCCCGGCTGTGGAATCGACGCACCGCGCTCTTGACATCAATACATCATCGACACCGCACTGCCTTCAGGAACCGATGCCTTGTACCAGCCTTGTACCAGCAATCAACACATCACCTCCTTTATACACAGCGTTGTTCCCAATCATTAAAACTTGCATTGCCTCCAGGAACTATATACCATACATCAAGTCTGTGCGATCAATTAAAAGGAATATGAGAGGTAGCCAGCGGACGCTAGAAACTGAAAATCAGCCAAGATCTGACTGGGAGAAGACCAGGGAAATGTCCAGAATAGGTGTTTAATCGGGAAAACAATTACAAGTAGACCAGAATCAGCCCGTGAAAGTTGCTGTGGTCTCTGTGCAAATCGTTTTTTCTGATTGAACACCTATTCCAGACTTTTAGATTGTCTTCTCCCAGTCAGATCCTCGTCCAGTTCCAATTCCAATTCCTAGCGTCCACTAGATACCTTTCATATTCCTTCTAATTGATCGCCCAGACTTGATGTATGGTATATATTCGTAGTAGCCCAACGTGTGTGTGTCATTCTGAACTAGGTGCCCCCTACCTAGCAGACTTGATTAGGATCCAACCAGTGCTATTATGGCACAAAATATGGTCATCCGAACATACTAATTCAAAACGAGCCATAACTGCCGACTGCCAAAAATCCCCTAAGGTTTTTAAAATTCCGTGGCTCAAGTATGTGCACAATTTTTTGGTAAACTCGGCTATCCTGAATATTTTACCCTCCCCGATGGCTTGGCCAACGTGCAGAGGAAAGCCTTGACATTGAAATGTATCTCTTTATTGGAAGAAATCAGATTAGCATCTGAAATCTGTAAACCTACTGCGCTGAGGAATCAATTGATCTTGACTAGTGTTTACATGCAACCATACCTAACTAATGTCTATAATCCTCGCCACAGGTTTGTGCTTACCTGTTTTCGGCAGGATATTTTCCATCTCTTAAATAGCTTCCCTTATGTTAACAATTGGTCAGCTGACCTGGGGAACTGTACGTGTGACGATATCTCATCTCAGAACACCATGCACACCGTACTGTTCTGTAAACACTTCTCAAGGTTGAGACAGAAACTCATAAAACCCTTCTTACTACAGTTGGGGTTCAGAAACTGTCCCCCGGCGTATATCTATTTGCAAATTCTACCAGACATTTTTTCTTGTTTTGTCATGTCACGTTTCTTGTTGGCTGTCATTAACTTTAGGAAGCAGCTGTAAATATTAATTATATGTTTGTGTCGTGATGACAGTCTTTTTTAATACTCTGAGCTCGCTCACTTTTTATAAGGAAGAATTTTGTATCTTGTTTTAAATTGTATTTTTTGTCATTTTTAATCATTTTCACTGATGTATTATGTAGCTTTTATGATTCACTCAAATAAAGCATACTTTGAGTTGAGTAAATATTCGCTACCTCCATTTAGATTGAACCTTGCTGGATTTCTTTACAAAATCATTGTGTGGCATCCCCTTTACCACAGCGACTTGGCATTTTCCCCTCAGGTATCACCTGTGTCCTGATGATGATCCCATTAACATGTTAGGGATTGAAACATTGTTGACCTCAGCACCTAAACACACACTTGTTTATTTATTTATTGCAAATCTGTGCAATGGTGCAATTTATATGTTTGTGACATAATTATTGATTGTAGTTCCACCACTTGTTGCAATGCCTGAGTTCAGAAACTCCCTTTTAAAGTTGAATACTGTCCACTTTCATGGTTTCTTTATTTTAATTTAAATGAAATTATTAAATCAATTGGGATATCTATAACATAGACATCATTGTATTTCTGCGCTCATTACTGCTTATAACTTCTGTTGTAAGGGACCATTGAGTCTGTAATCGGAGCACTGTATTGCAGCTTCCCTTTGACTGTGAACCCAGTAACGGAGAGGATCCAAATCTACACAGAAGCCCTATGTGGGCCTCTTCTTCATAAAGGTGGATGGCTTTATCAAATCCTTCTGAAATAAAGTGATAGTCCTTTCCTCTTCTCAAGAAAAAAGGGACGGAAAGAGACTGGTCTGTGAACTCTCCTTCCTGAGTCAAAAGTTTTTAAGAGTCAGGATACAAAGTTATGATAGCTGCATACAAGAGAGGCTGACATCAAGAGAGGTATTTAATTGCAATCTTCGTTACACCAGACAGCTTTGGCCACCAGAGTTCCCCTTGCCCACCTCCACAGGGATGCTTGTTAAAAATCTGGGGGTGTGGTTTGATGAGAGTCTCTCCTTTTCGACACACATTAAGAAGTTGGCTGGTTGTTGTTTCAGCCTTCTCAAAACCCTTAGAAAAATGTTTCCTCTCCTACCCCAGGTGGTGAGAGAAACGGTTACTTGTGCACTGATTCTGTCGCGGCTGGACTATGCCAATGCCCTCTATGCTGGTATTCCGGGCTACCTGTTGAAGAAGCTCCAGGTGGATCAAAATACTGCAGCCAGAATTCTATTGGGCATTTTGACTAGGAACAGCGTTCACCATCAGTTGCGATCACATCACTGGCTACCCGTGATGAATAGAGTGAAATTTAAATCATTGGTTCTGGCTCATCATGCTCTTCATGGTTGTGGTCCTCTTTATTTGCAGAAACGTTTTTCCTTTTGTGTTCCTTCGCGACCCCTGTGGTCTATGTCCCTACAATTTGCTCAGGTTCCTCGCTTTAGGTATCAGAGGTTAGGGGGCAGCTCTTTTGTTTTGAAGGCTGCTGTTGTTTGGAATGCCCTTCCTCTTGCCCTGCTTAATATTCAGGATCCAGTGGTTTTTAAGAGGAAACAGAAAACGCATTTCTTTGCTTAAAGTTCATTTTCCATACTCCACTAGGGACCGTGCCGGGACACTCATGAGTATCTGTGAGTGTTTCAAATGTATGTAACATTTATGTAACATACCAGACAGTGTGTTCAGTTGGCTGTGCCCTAAAACAAGCACAACGATTCAACGTTCATATCAAATAGCAGGACATCAAAAAAGACACAAGTGCACACATCACATTTGTATAGCAAAGCTGGCATCCAACACTTATTAGAAAGTGTAAAATGGATATAAACCTTTCCCTACTCAACTTGGCAGTAAACCCTATGCTGAAACACAACATAAAATCAGTGACTAATATGCCCTTTGCTGCCCAGAGTTTCCACTAAATAAATATGGCATAGGTGCAGTTATCACTTGTTGTTGCTAGCATCATAGATAGATGCAAAAAGAACAACTGATGGACAGAATGCTTAACAATGTCAAACATTCACCCCAAGTGCAGATCTCTGGGACTAAATCAGTCATTTATTTGCACACCATGCCATTCCAGTTTACACCAAGCCATATGCAAAGCAGTCTCGACCCTGCTCCCCTTGAAAACAGTCCAACCAGAACTGCCAGGCCAGGTCCTCTTTGGACCGGAAACAAGCATCGTGGGACCAGTTTCAGGGTATCCGCCCTCATCAGTCAGGCTAGCTTGACACCAGTGGCATGGTGAGCACGGGATCCATGTCTGGGCATACCCTTTCCACTAAGGGCGACCAATGCAGTGATGGATGGAAGGCTGAACAGTGTCTAACATTTACTTCCTGTACAGAGATCTGGGCCTAAATCCTTTGTTATTTTGCACACCAGTTTAGACCCAGCCATATGCAAATCAGTCTTGACCCTGCACCCCATGGGAACAGCACAGACCCAATGGCCGTGCCAGATCCTCCGTGGACCAGAAACAAGCATCCTAAAAGAGAGAAGCAGGGATTCTACACGTGTTTGGAGGTATTGCCCTGTCTAGGTACTGAGGGACAATAACCATGGCAGAGAAGTAGGGTTACAGTTAAATACATTTATCTTTTGAATATTTGGACCTGTAGCATTTCCTGCTGCAAGGCTGTCAGCCAAGGTGCAGAGGAAACCTCCAGGGGATTACACAGTCCCAGAGGTTCAATATGGTGCTTCTTTACTGCAACATTGGGAGGGGTCTGTCTTCTGGTAAGCCTTCCTTCCTCACTGGCATCTCTCCTACATAATTGCTCAACCCTCTGTGGCCTAATGTCCCTGGATCTTTCCAGTGTACCTGTGTTCCTATGCTCCACCATCCAGTGTCTGCATCTTGCCTCCACAGTCCCATCTGCTGGTTGACTGGATGCTACCCTATCGGGATCAGTGGGCTTGCACTTGGACTCATCTGATCCCTATCACTCTATCTTCTTTCTTCTACATCTCACTCCTTCTCTTATAGTTTCCCATTTCTTACTTCCTTATTCCTCTTATTTTATTTCGCTTCTACTGATTCCTATGCATTCTTATACTTTCTTTCTTTCTGCTTACACATGCTTTACCTTTAATTCCATGTTCTTTTGTCTTACACTCTTTACTTTTTATTCCATCCCATCTTTTCTGTTCCTATCTTTTTTTCAAGCATTTCTCTTTCGTTTTCGTCTTTCATCCCTTAATTTCTTTACTTTTTCCTAGCTGTTGTTTCTACTAACTTCTCTTCCTACACATTTTCTTTACTTTCATTCATCCCTATATCATAGTTTCACTTTCCTCTACACTCTTTCTTCGTCTCTACTCGTTGTATTTTTCCTTCTATTTCCTTCTCTCTATCTTCTTACCGTATCTTCTTCTTTTCCATTCTCTCTGATTTTTTAGGTTTCTCTTCTTTCTGTTATTTCCTGTTTCTTCATTATTTCTCTTTTTTCATACTTCCTCTTTATTTTCACTTTTCTCTGCCCATTCTCCTTCCCGTCACCCCAATCCTTTGGATGTGGGCTGGGCTTTATAGAAATCAGAAGACAGATCAACAGATTGATGCATCGTTGCTTCCTATGGCCAGTAGGGATGGAGCAGAGTTCATATCAGGGTCGGCATTACCCATATCGCAATTGTATTGGGCCCCAAACAATGGGACCATTCAAACCTCCACCCTGCCTTCCAACTCTCACTTTTTCCTAAAAGGTCCTCCTTTAGGTCAGACAAAGGTTGCAATCAAACCTCATGTCACCTGTATGATGTCCATGATTGCTTAATCGATAAGTGTGGCTCACTGGTTAGAGGAGGCATACCCTGAAGCTGAGGTCAGACCCGGGACCAGGGTTCGATTCCCGACGCGGCAGGGTCCTGAACCCAATTGTCCACGGACTCGATAATTCTCGCTTCGGTGCCCACTCTAAGCACGAGTACACACTATGCAGCTCTGGGCAACAAACTTGCTTAATCTCCACAACGGCCCCCCGCGGCGGGATGCCTGGCTTTCACCTTGGGGATGCCCAGCACGGGTGATCTCACAGGGAAAAACCAGGACGGGTTCCCAAGGCAAGGGCTGAGATGCCCAAGGGTAACATCGAGCGCTATATAAGAACACACATACATACATACATATATGAGGTCCAATGCACAAAAAGTAGTAAAAGTGCAAGAGGGGGTCTCCACTTCTACCTTAATGTACTTTTCCTACTTTGTATCACCAACATTCCCAGCAATATGTCTAGACTGCTGCACCAGGTGCAGGTTTCCATATATACTCCTAGAGAAATCAGGATGTCTAGCAGGATCCTGGCCACACTGTGCGGAGTTTCAATAGCAAAGGAGCCCACACAGGAGCAATAGGATCCCCTGTGCCAAAATACATAGGGAGATATGTACAAAGAAGTGGTGGGGTGTGTCGTTGACCTCCTTGGCTTACCAACACGCTCCGCCACTTCGGAAAGGCAAGGCTGCACCATATTTACAAGAATGTGGTGCAGCCTTGCATTTCCACCTGCGATGGCGCTAAGTTTAACAACTTAGCGCCAACCCAGGCACCCTTGCGCCAGAGTGCAAGGGTGTCTGTGTGCAGGGAAGGATTAGTTATGTGTAGGAAGGTGTCCCTTCCTGCACATAAACAATCCTAAAATGCCATATTGTAACTTACATGTTGTTCCGATTCTTGCAGCACACATGAAAGTTACAAAATTGCATTTTTTAAAAAGGTTTGTTCATGTGGAGGAAGGGACACCTTCCTGTACATAAACAAACCATGGCATTTTGCTTTTTCCATGTGTGCTGCACAAGGCAACACATGTGGGAAAACCAAAAACGAGGAGAAATAATTATTTTCTCCTCGTGTAGCCAATTTAAGATCAGGATTTTCCTGGTCTTCATTTTGGCGCTGCCTCCTATGTACGCCATCCTTGTACATAGGAGGCAGCGTCAAATACATTGGGTGTTGCGGTGAAACGCCCACCACAACACCCACTGCACGCCCCTTTCACGCTAAGTTAGTGTGAAAGGGTGCCTTATGTACAAGGCAGCGTTAAGCGGCTTAACACTGCCTTGTACATAATGCAAGGCCCCTATCGCCACAGGAACGTCACAAAAAGTGACGTTCCCCTGGCGATAGGTCTTGTACATATGTCCTATTTTCTTTTCTCCACATGGAAAATATGTTTACACGTGGAGAAAACCCTTCCTCTACACCAACTGGAGGTGATCCTTTCTCGTTTCCACCCGGAAGGGGAATTAAACCATCTATGTGCTGTAGTAAATGTCTGACCTTTTCCAGAGTGGAAAGGGGAAGGAGAGGAGTGTGAGACTGACAAGAAATACCTGTTGCCGTTGCTTGTTTCCGTTCCCAAGTTCCAAGGCAGACCACATATTGGAATGCCCAACTACCAACCCTTGAATCTAATGAATGGCTCTGTATAACTCAGTATTCAAAACCTTTGTGAATTGCTGGCAGGTGTAAAAAAAAAAGGTGTCCATGAGTTTACCACTACATATACTTTTGTGGCTAGGCTCAATGGAGTTTCAATATTGCACTAAAGTACATGAATATTTCATTGGTACAGTTCTGGGAAGAGGCCACGTAAGCAGGTGTTTCTACATTCTTTAGGGACAATTCTCAAAATCATTTATGGGAATGTGTAGTAGTATTCCTGGAGAACTAATTCATACATTCATAAATTCAATTTCCTTTGTTAGAAGTGTGGATCGAGGACTATGTCACTAAAATTCTTTTATGCGGAATTCTCATCAAAGATAACATAAACTTTAAAGCTCTGCACGTGTTTTATGTTATGTTATGTTAAAGGTTCTTGTAAAGCGCGCGTACACCAGGCGGTTTCTTGGCGCTAACGTGTGGTCGTACATTTTCGGTATACATGAGAGTTTCAAGGAGATGTGACTGGACAATGGGTAATATCTGCTACAAAGACAGAGGTGGAACTGGATTAATTAAGCAAGGAACGGGAAGTGCTAACAAATATAACAAGCATTTGCAATGCAATAGGTCTCGCAGCATTAAAGTTTGAGTTATTGGCATTGTGTATGACAATGCCAATAGCTATAACATTTGCAAATGTGACACCTATATCATTTGTAATGCAATATGAGTTGTATTTACATGACTTAGATGTATTGATATTACAAATATCAATGGTTTTTCATTTTTTTAATACTTAAATAAAAGTTATTGTAATTGAGTTGGTGGAAGGGTGAAGTGGGTCATGTCCCCGAGTGATGTGGTGGTGTCCCGAGTGATGTGGTGGTGTCCCCGAGTGATGCCCCCGAGTGATGTGGTGGTGTCCCCGAGTGACGAGTGGTGCCCCTGAGTGATGTGGTGGTGACCCAGAGTGGTGTGGTGGTGTCCCCGAGTGAAGTGGTGGTGTCCCCGAGTAATTACCACACCCTATAAATACTGAAAACCTCCGTTGTGGTTTTTATTGTCTGCTATGACTGCTACATTCAAGGGTGGCAGACTCCAAACAAAGGTCCTCAGTATAAGAGGCCTCTTAATTCCTATGGGGCCGGTTCCGGCTTCATTTGAATCACGTTTTTATGTCACCCAGAATTTTGAGTTGCTAAAAGGAGCCAACAAGCCTGGTGAAAGTCCAACCAAAATGAGAATTTACCATGGAAAAGACACCCAGATTCACTGATTCCTGTGGGAATTCCTCATTTCTTAAGCTCTCATTATGAGTGGCCTGCTAAATGGCCTAGATTTTCGACCCGACCCCCCTCCCCACCCCAGCTGAAGATCTCCCTCAAGAGTTAGAAAAAAGCATGTGTTGCCTAGGAGAGGGCATTTTTGACATACGGGGTAACCAATAGCATATCGGGAAGCATCAATGGCAACATTCTGGCACTGGCATGTATGTATTTCTTGGCATAAGGGAAGCACCTATCGCACAATGATGGCTTTGGCCTACTGCAGTTCATTTTTGGCATATGGGGAAGCCTATGACAAAATTCTGGCCCTGACATAGTGCTGGTAATTTCTAACATATATCAGATTTTGAAAAAGAAAATGAGGCCAGCTCCAGGGGGGGGTCATAAGTTTTCCTTGTCACCATGAAGGTACTGGTATGTTTTCTGAGAGCCCTTTCAGAACTGAAGTGTTTGAAGAAATGTGTGTGAAAACTGTGCTTCAAAATGAGCTATTTTATCAATTTGTTTCCTAATTTTCCCATGGGAAGAACTCCTGGCCCTACCTAGAAGAATTCGGTCTCACTCGATTTGGATTCTGGGCAAGTGTTACTCCCGACGACTCCCCAAAATCAGAAGCCATCACAGACGAGGAGAAGGGGCAGGGAGCAAAGTGTGGAGTGGATGAGAAGAGGGGACGGGAGCAGGGATTGACGATCGGCTATTCTCAAAAAATGTTGCTCAGAAGTGATGTGTGTTACTCAGGCCCACTGCTGATTTTGTGAACCTGGCTCCCATATCTGTGATCGGCTCACTTTGGTTCACTGAAAGCACTTTTCATCACTCACAAAATTATCACAAAGGATCAGTCATGCCATGATCTGATCCACTTTATTTATAAAAAATACTTTGAGGGAAATTGTGTGCGTTAGCATAAGCAACTTACGGGGATTAAAAAAAAAACTTGCACTGCATACATGCATAGATTTCTTTGAGCGCTGTGGATCTGATAGCGATCAGCAAAGGGGGATTCTGTTTTCCTTACTAACCTTCTGTTTGCAACCGTGGCCGGGCAGCGGAGCCCGTGGCATCCGAGAGCTGTCACTGGTGGAAAACAGTAATTAAGATTCATCGCCGCATCTTCCGGCGCGCGATAGCGGGGCGACCATCGCGCATTGTAAAGTGGCAGACATCACGCAGCGTTTGAAGGGAAGGTAAATAATTAGCAATAAATAGAGGTGCCTGACTGCGCCGGATAAAAATTACTGAGAGAAGTCTCCAGAGACTCGGATAGAGGGGTCTGACTATTTCCCAATCTCTGCTTAAATTATTATCTCAGTGACGGGCTGCCTGCATATAATTGCTATTAATAACTTGAATTGCAATACATTATCTTTCATTTCGCGTCTGACAGTGCAATGCAGGCCACCCCGGAAGTCAGGCACGGTCGCCTGTGACGGGGGCGGGGCCACGTCCAGACCGGAAGAGGAGGCAGGCGGAGGCAGGCGAAGTCAATGCGTCTCGCGGCCCGGGGCTCCTGTGAGCTGTGTGGAGCCCCGGGGCCGCGCTAGCAGGAGGTTGGGTGCCGCGTGCTGAGAGAAGAGTCCCCGACATTGGCAAGGTAAGTTCCAAAGGCTGGGGGGGCTTGGTGCACTTGTGTGTGTGTGTGTGCGTGTATGCTCGTGTGTGTATGTATGTGTGCGACGGTGACGGCGGGGGAGGGGGGCCTCGGTGCACTTGTGTGTGTGCGCGCGTGTGTGTATGTGTCAGGGGGGGTGTCTCTGTATGTATGTATGTGCGTGCGTGCATTGGCGCTTGTGATTATGTATGCGCATGCGTGTGTGGTGCTTGAGCTTCCCAGGAGACAGCGCCAGGCCACAGCGCGCGTTCCCGTTTCAAATCGGCTCCAAGGATGCGCGCGGCCGGGACTGTCTCCTGGGAAGCACAGTTGCTAACAAAAGATCACTAGCGAGACACAGCGCTGACGCGCTGTGTTTTCGCTACGAGACCTAAAAACACACTTACAAAACAGTAACTAGATTGCAGTTCACGAAAGGTACACTCATACGAACTCCAGCAGTTCTACAGCCCAACCAGGCTCATGTCAACTCCTTGGAGAAAGTCACAAACCAATCGTACTTGGAGGCCATCGCATAAAAGTCAATAGAAGGATGGCATAAAACTGCCAGCACGACCATCTACGGCAAAACAAAAATTAAATAATTATTGTAAAAAATGGTTATTTAATCTTAGACATTGGAAACAGCCATTTCAATCATGTTCTACAAATGGTAGATAAAATACAAAATAAAAGAAATGCAATTAATTAAAAAATTGTGACATTGGTTTAGGTAGTGCATATGCCGATGGAAATCACAATTGAAAAATGTAAACATTGCAGCTTGAGTGATTTATTGATTGATTGATTGATTGATGATGGAGGCATTTGTACCAAGCTTCATGACCCTATGTGGGGAGCCAAAGTGCCATCCCGGGATAGCAGCAAGTTACTTATATGGGGATGTGTGGTTGGTAGAGTGTTGCCTTAGTTCTGTGCCTGTGTGGAAAGTGATTTTGTGTTGTGCATGTGGAGCCAGAGAAGGGTTCTTGTCTTGTCTTTGGATGCAATGTGATGGATGAAGGTTGTGAGAGATAGGTGCACCAGTTGAAGGAGTGTTGGCAGGTGACCTTAGTCGGCTTTGTGGATCCATGAAGCTGCCAATTTTCCATCAGTCTCCTACAGTGTTAGCTGCAGCAGAAGGTTGCCCACTTAAGCTGTGATGACTCAGGTGGGTGTGTCAGTTACGATAGGAAGTGTAGGTAGAGTGTCACCTGGATTACTTGTTATATTCATCCTATGTATGACTAGGCAAAAGACAGAAAGTATCTAGTGTGTGTAAGAAATTGGGGTATTAGTCGGGGCATAGGTACCCACCTCAGGTAATAACCACAATCATTGTCAGAGTCCGCCCTCAAAGTCACCACATTAACTTGACCATGTCCCCCCTGGTAGCTATGGAACAGAGCAGACAGGCTTACTTTAGAGGGTATGTGTAAAGTAGTTAAGTGGTAATAAACCAGTAATAATAGTCGAAATGCAAAATAATAAAAATCCCAAAATAACTAGAAAAATTGAGACTAATTCAATAAACAAAATGATAAAAATCCAATAAATGGAACCAGAGATCTGCATTTGTAAAGTATTAAGTAGAAATTGAGCCAAGAAGCACACAGTGCCTACGGTAATAATAGTCAATGGTTGAGTTAACGAAGAACAGGAGGTATGCACAAAGTGACGCTGACCACGATGGAGCACAGGTTGTATACACTAACCAAGTCTGTCTTGTTTAAAAATGTTATCTATCTATGACTTCAGTCCTTTAGGTCCCAATCCACCACATGAGTACACTTCTAAAACCCCCTAAAACCTAAGGGAAGGCCCTTAAAGACTGATAGGACAGCAGGCACATGCCAACAGAAGGGTACAGTCCAGGTCTAGTTGCCACAAGTCAGATGGGCAGTTGCCTCTTGTAGCTTGTTGTATTCACGTAGCCTTAGTAGGAGGTCCGCCTTATGAAACTTTGAGTTCATTTCTCTGCCCTTCGCAGGTCTTAGACAGCAGGTTCAGTCCTCTTCTGATCATCCACAGGTCCAGAAACGTTATAAAGTGGGTGCTTGGAGATGCCACACTTTAAGGTAGTGGGAGAGAATAACTACTGGGATCTCCCTAACGAATGGGTTAAACATTTCTGGGGCTAACTCACCCTCGTTGGGCATTTTTAAGATAGCCAAAGTCTTTGGCCACACTGAACTTGCGCTCTGAAGACTTGTGGTGTATGTGGCGATTGTACTATGGTAATCCTAGTGTCCTCCCGCATCTAAAATAAATCCAGTTTTAGGCAGTCTGTGCATTTCCAACAAACTCATAAACAAAATACTGTGAGAACATAAAAAACTTAGGGCCTCATTTATGGGTTTTTGCCATAGGGCTGTGCGCTGCCCTACAGCAAAAGAAAAGGGCAGGTATTAGATACAGCGCATTCCTATCCTTTTCCCCTGCGCCGGTGCACAATTGGCTACTGTGCTCTAATGCAGGCACCTTCGCACCGTTGCGTTACCGCTGCGCGGAAACAAGCCACATGAGGACGCTGCAATCCGTACTGCCGAAAGGCCAGAAACGCTGTGGGCCGCGTGGCAAAGAAGACAAACTGCTGCGGGTCACAGTGCAAAGTACTCGTAAGCCACCATGGTAACAGAGGTAATGAATGAATCCTTACAGGTACCTGAGGGGGACAAGTTTTTTGATGTTTGATTAATCCCTGGACTGGGCAAGGGAGGAGGGGAGTGGGGCCTGCTCAGGTAACTCTAGGCCCAGGCCCAATCACTTAGCCTCAAACGGGTGTGCAAAGGGGGAAGGGAGCTGCTGCTCAGCTCACTATCTCTTTGGTTGCAAATTAGCCCAATATACACTATCCAGTTCAGTTCAACACTGTAGGTTGATGTCCAATTTAAGGACACTAATAGTGCTATTACACACTTTAACCGCATCGCTGCGGCGGTTATTTTTCGCTACGCTGCTTTTTTCTAAAAGCCGCGTTAGATGACGAGCTCAGCTCGTCATCCGCACACGACCACCGTGGCTGATGACGAGCTGAGCTCGTCATCAGCATCGAAGGGGTTAAAAATCCGTCTCTTACTGGCCCAAAATCGCGTGCACGGCATCAAAGTCGCTTCAGCAGCGGATCAGAAAACTGGTGTGATTATCTATGATGATCTATTTACCGCATCTTCATAACTTAAAATTCAGGTACAATATGCAGGCTTGTGTCTACACCTCGGTGTGTTCTACGGCGAGTCAATTCAAGGAACTGTTTCTCTACCATAATTTGCATACCTGTTCTGCAGTCTGGGCATAGCTTACATCTCTGCCAACACGAAGACTACATAACACTTTTGTGTTTTATGAAAGTGAACTGCTTTACATTAGCAAATGCCGCTTCTAATCCGGTTACATACTCAGGAATCTCTGCACATGCTGGCATTTCTCTGTGATGTGCACACCTGCAATCTGAACTAAACCCCTCTATATGACCACTTTCTGTGGGAAGAGGGCGTAACCCAAACCCTAATATGGCTAGTTCTCTCAATTCTCTCCAAAACAAAATGAAGTATTCCGAAAAGTAGGGTCTACCTCAGTTGGCTCGTCCTAAGGGTGGTGCTGGCTGAATGTGGGCAAACCTCCTAATCTAACTAATTTTCTTGCCTGTCTTGCTGCCAAAAGTGGGGTGAGGACAGGGGGGGTGGGTTATCTCCACTATCTGGAGAGGCCCGGGTCGCATATTAAAGGCGACAGGGCCTTTGATGCTACCCGCCCTGGAAAGCCCATCCTGCTTGCCCCTAAAAACTTAGGGGCATATTAACAAGGGCTTTATCTCTGCTTTTTGGCTTTAAAAGCCAAAAACGCAGAGATAAAACTAGCGCCCTATCAGCAACAGAGTGCTAACATGCAAATTTGAATGTTAGCACCCTTTTACTCTACGCTTCTCCTTGCATCTCTAATGAGATGCAAAGGGGGCGTTCCAGAGTAAAATAATAGGAGAAATGTCACTAAGCGACATTTCTCCTATTAGCAAGGATATCGCAAACACTGTTAGCGATAAAAAAAAGCAGCGCTAACCGCGGTTATTCGCTGCTTTTTTACGTCTGGTATTTTTCTGACTTAGCCATGATATCCTATATGTAAGGTGGATATCATGGCTAAGTATGTCTATCCCTATCAGCCAGCTATCGCCAAACCTTGTGGGATTATTGCTGTATTTCCAGCGATAATCTCACAATTTGCAGCTTGGGCTCTGAATTTTATCGCTTTGGAGATAAGCGTTGCTGATAGCACGCTATCTCCACGATAAAATTCAGAGTTGGCCGGCGATAATTATCCTAGCGCTAAGTGCACTTAGCGATAATTATCGCCTGGCCTTGTTAATATGCCCCCTGGATCTTTGGATCTCCAGACGATTTCTGCCTAGTCCCTCATATAGGGCTCCCGTGGCTTCCTCTCAACCTTCCTCTGACTAGCACCAGGATGCTCCTTTCTGAGTGACTGCCCATGCTCTATAAATACAACAATCAAATAAAATTAAATCAAATAATGAGTGAGAGTTCAGACACTTTTTCTTTGGTTTGTGAATGTGAATGCTTTTTTGCAAGAGATTAATTAAACAAACGTTAGCTATGTTTGGTGCATCACATTTTTAGCTGAAGTGGTGTAATGGTGCAGACAAACGCATCATTGAGGTCAATATATTCCCTTAACTCCTTCGATGCTGATGACGGAACCGCTCTGTCATCAGCCGCGGTAGCGCTGTGCTGATGAAGGAGCGGCTCCGTCATGGCCCGCTCGCCGCGCCTGCACGGCGCGGATTCCGCGCCTGCGCTGGGCGTTCCATTTAGCAGGTGGGGCCATGACGGAACCGCTCCGTCATGAGCACAGCTCAACCGAGGCTGGTGACGAAGCGGTTCCGTCACCAGCATGGGCGCGCCGCCGGCCACCCCGCCCCCTTAGCGCTGCGGCGGAATAGCCGCCGCAGCAAAGGTGTTAAAGTGCTCTTTGATATCTGCATAAATATCAAGATGACTCAATTGAGATGAAATGATGTCATGAGCAGAGGACTGCATCATAGTTTTCATGAGCAGATCCTGGATTTTTTGGGGGAAACGTGTGGGAGTAGATATGATTTCAAATATGTATGTCAAATGGGACGGGAAATGGTTGACTAGTCAAGTTTCATTTGTGAGGAACATTTGAATGTAATGAAGTCTTTAGTGATTAAAGTGAGAATTCTGTATTTTTTGAGGTTTGGAAAGGTAGACAAGTTAATAGAGATTGGGGAGGTTTTTCATTGCAATGTAGTGTTTCCCCTGGTGTTGCTCCAGTCAATGCTAAAATTTCCATAAGGGTGTCGTCTGAAGAGAGCGTTTGGCTGAGCCTAATGTAGTCTGTCATCTGTTCCATAAATCTGAGTTTGAGATTGGGTGGATATTAGATAAAGTGTAGTTAAGTGTGTGCTAGATGGCAACAATGAGTCACTTAAAGGTGGAGGTGGGACGTTACCCGGATTTGCACTTTACTGACTATAAAGATGATGGCAATACCAATGAAACTCATGAACCCCTGAAGGTCACAGGAGTCCATAACTATCTGGGAGTGGGCATTGAGCCAAGTTTCAAGGATGAAGGAAGTTTTTTTTTCCTGTTTCTAAATAGTTGTATTGGGAAATAAAGACCAATATTGCAGTCTTAGAATGTCTGGGTATGATACCATAACACGTGTGCCTTATTCCAACAACCACGGTTGAGAAATGTTCTGCCCGTCGGCCCATCACCAG
This sequence comes from Lissotriton vulgaris, assembly GCF_964263255.1. Taxonomy (NCBI): domain Eukaryota; kingdom Metazoa; phylum Chordata; class Amphibia; order Caudata; family Salamandridae; genus Lissotriton; species Lissotriton vulgaris. Next base: position 287,986,876 of record NC_141697.1, on the reverse strand, counting down.
CCGTTCCAACAACAGAAGAGTCACCACACCGGCCAACATGCCGGTGGGGGCGAGTTCAATGAGAAGGAATAAGTCCTACAGGGAACGAGCTACTAAGCAGAATACCCCATTAGAAGATTGACGTCGGATTACACAATGCTTGGGCGGGGGGCAAGAGTGGGTTAATTGGTGGGGTCTAGGTGGGAAGCAAAGAGTGGGGTAGTTCAAATGGGTGCAACAGGCGGGGAGAGGGGGAGACCCGCACAAGAAGTGGGGGTGATACAGGAGCGTTGGGTATGTTCGGCGCCCCAGCCTATTGTACACTGCAGAAAGGGAGGGTGGGGAGGGATGGTTGGCACTGGCACAGCTGTATCCGGATGGGAAGAAGATGGGGGGGGAAATAAAATACAAGTTAAGACACAACTCTTGGATGCAGGTAAGATTAGGAGAGGGGGCCCCTTGGGCATCAGTGGCACTGTTCAGAAAAGGGGACCAAGTGGCTTCAAGCAGATCTGTCTTATCTTGGAGCTGATAAATTATGCGCTCACATGATGCCACTTTCAACATCTCAGTAAGTCAAGTGCAAGGGATGTAAGACACAAAGGTTGGCCATGGTCAGTGTCATAAACAAGGATCACCATGTGTTTGTTTATAAGATCAGTAGATATGGGGTGTCATGTAGCATCAACAGGGAAGCAGGGCAGGTTGAGTAGGAGCCCAAGGGTGTCGCCAGTGTGAGACCAAAGATGGGAAAGGACTGGGAAGTTGTATAATTATTTGCATTGCATCACAGTGGGGTTGTGAGCAGCCCAGCTGCTGTGAGTTTTTGGGGTCCAGTACCAGTTCTTGCTCGTTTTGAAGAGGGAGAATTTCATTCTGGCCTCGCACACCCCTTTGCACAGGCCTGCTATCAGTTCTTTTCATTCTTCTTCCATATACTGTGTAGCAATAACATTTAGCCATGACATGAGGAGAGAGAACAGTAGAGGATGTGAATAGAGTTGCTGGATATGACTCTCCTGTAGGTTCCCTAGATGTCCAGATATTGATGTATAGGAGAGACTGGGACGTTCCACGGTCTAGCACCCAGGGAACCATGGAGGCAGTGTTGAAACTGGGAGTCACCCCATTACTGAGTGGAGGGTATATGAAAATCGTCTTGTACTACGGCAAATGATTTCAGTTTACCATCTTGAACAATATCACCTAAGGTTCCTATCCCTGCCATCATCCAGGCTGTCCATTGGAGGAGGCGGCAGTGCACTTGAATGGCAGCATTATTCCACAAGGGAGTTTGTTGATGAAGTCGGGCTGGGCTGCCTGTGAGTTTGTGGGCATGGTTCCAACACCCATGCCATTGTTTGTACAATAGGATTAGTCATCAGAGTAGAGGGTACCATGTGGTGGTATAGGACATCATAGCCAGGGTCACTACCGGTCATGGTGCGTTCCAACTAGAGCCAGAAAGGGGGTCCATCACCCCTTGTCCTAAATAGGAAAGTTGCGCCAAATCCAAGTTGAGATAATAGAGTTCGATACAGGGCACTCCTAGTCCCCCACATCTGCGCACTGCTAGTTAAGAATAGGATAGTCAAGGTCTCAGGCCTCCCCAATTGAAGGAGGGGATACGCTAGTCTAGAGTCAGTAGAATGGGGGCTAGGATGGGAAGGCGACTCATTCCAAGGTCATATGTAAAACAAGGGGGCTATCACCATCTTGACTGCCTGTGTTCTTCCCAATAGGGATAAGTTTAGGTAATACCAATTAATATTTTCAAGATTGATTTTGGCTATGGGGGGATCCTGGTTGTCCGCAACCATATTTTCTAGACCTCTATTGATATGTTATGTTATGCTATTGACATTTATAGAGGGAACGTACACCAAACGGCTTCTTGGCACTGGAATAACAGAACCGCCACACAACGCCCGTTTTAGTTGTATGCCCGTTTAAATAGCCATATTTTCAAGAGCTGTCTAAATCTGCTATAACATGGTCTCATCCTCATTTCTTATGGCAGAGAGTTCCATATTCGGGGGCGAGTATGGGAAACCTAAAGCCACCGAGCCTCTTCTTTTTAAAGGAGGGGATGCTAAGAAGATTCAGATGAGAGGATCCTAAATTGCGGCTTGGTGTGAATTTTTGGAAATGGGCCGAGATGAAAACATTACTGTTGCCATGTAGGGATTTAAAAATTACGCAACCAGTCTTGAATACTGTTCGCTGTTTCACCGGTAGCACTGCCTAGATTTATGAAAGATCAACCCGGCTTCTTGGTTTTGTGCTAGTTGTAGACTATGGTTGAGACCCTTAGGAAGGCCAAGGTAAAGAGAGTTTGCATAATCTAGCCTGAAGATCACTAATGAAATGAAAACCCGGACAATGACTTTAAAAGTGAGAAATGTACCTATTTTTCTTATTTTACGCAATTGCAGGACGCACAATGATATTCTGACCCCTACTTGCGGCTTCAAAGACAAGTTACTTTCAATGTGGACCCTGAGGCTTTTCACTGAACTCTTGGGTTGTGGTGGGGTGCCGATAGCTACTGGCCGAAAATGAGTATTTCGAAAGTCGGGCTTGGTGCTGGTAATGACAATTTCTGTTTTTTCAGAATTCAGTTTAAGCTGATTACTATTATCCAAACCTGAATGAATAGTACTGTATTTTGAAAAGCATCCTTCGATTTTGGTGAGTTGCCGATAGCAAAGAGAAATTGCATGCTGTCTACATAGTTGAAGATCTTCATCTTTACCAGAGCATGCACCATTGGGCAATGTAAAGACTGAAGAGGTGGGCGCTCATAGATTACCCCAAGGGTACTCCACAGGAGAGTTGGACCTTGGAGGATCTGAAGGGGGGCAGTGGACTGACTGAAGATGGTCTTTCATGAAAGAGGCAATCCAGTCTAATGCTGATCCCTGTAGTCCTGCAGCTCTGGTATGGTGGATCAGATGTTTATGGTTGACTGCGTTGAAAGCTGCCGAAAGGTCAAGGAGTACCAGTGACCGAGGGTTGCCCCTGTCCGCATATTTCCTCATTTCATCCACAAATGAAAGAATAACAGGTGGAGTGGGTTGGTCGAAAGCCTCCTTGATGTAGGTCGAGGAAATGAGTGTCCTCTAGGAAGGAGTACGTGTGGCAACTGGCCACGTGTGTCTCCAGAAGTTTTGCTGGGTACGGTAGTAATGATATGTGTCAATAGTTTTTCAGCATGTGTGGGTCATCCCCGACTTTCTTTAATAGTGGGACCACTATTGCTTCCTTGAAGGAGTTGGATACCACCCCTTGACTCAAGAAGTCATTGAGGAGGGATAGAGCTGGGGCCAGAATGAAGAAGAACATTTCTTTTAGGACCTTTGGGGGAACATATGTTGTTTGGGGAGCCTGACTTTACTTTAGTTAGCAGGTCCAAGAAACCCACCCTACTGATGGCAGGCCACTCAGACAATATAAAATGGTTTCTGTCGTTGATTTGAGTTATTGCTTGGGGAGTGCTGAGAGGAATGCTGTCTTTGACCATTTCAATCTTGTCAATAATGAAAGAGTTAAGAGCATCTCACAGAGTCTGGGTGGGCAGGATAGTTGCGGTCACTGTCAGGATTGGATAATTTGGCGACGATTCTAAAGATTTCTTTAGATTTGTGAGTTGAGTTAATAGACAGTACAGAATGTATAATTAATTTTTAAATATTTTTTGTGAAGTAGATAGGCTTCCTTTTTTCTATGTGAATAATCCCTCCACCAGCTGCGTTCTGCCCGATGAAGTTCAAGTTTAGTTGCTCTTAACTCTTCAGGAAACTATTTAGACATGTCATGACATCCAATTGGTCTGGTTTTTTGGAGAGGGGAATGCAAGTTGCTAGATTCTGTTAACTAAGCAGTAATTCCTTCCTCCTGCTTATTAATATTGGACTTTATGTCAGGGGGAGACGTTGCCCGTGTGGTACAGGAGGATACAATGTTAACTATGGGCCAATTCCTAGCAGGAATTCCTGTGTTTTTGGAGGGTTTAGGAAAAACCAAATCAGTAAGTAAAGATTTTACTAAATAATGATTGGACCATTCACATGGCGTAACCGTAAGATTTGACACCGACAGGTTAGTTGGCTATCCCTGGACTAATGTATGACCTTATTGTCGGTGTACAAAAACACATATTGTTCAAAATTCAGAACACTTAGCATGCCTGTAAAATCCGTGAACGAGTGCAGTTGTTTCCAGTAGCACAAACAAAACTGTGACTGATGCTTGTGTCGTAGTGTTGGACAAGGCAGAGCTTCGCTCTTATCTCAGTTGACTTTCTACCCCAGGTTTTGGAAATAGACAAGATCAGAGACATCAAGGCTGGAATCGATCTGTCAAGGTCAGTGAGTGTAAGCAAACTATCATCAGCGTAAAGTAGAAGTTTGGCCATGTCGGCGTCAGTAGAGATGCCAGCAATATGGGGTGACTGCTGCAAGGGGTTCTATGGTCAATAGGAACAGCAGGGCTGAGAGAGAGAACCCCTGTCTAGTCTCTCTTTGAATCTGGAAGGTATTTGATAGCAATATGCCAAATTTCACCTGAGCGGTTGGCTCTGAATACAGTCATAATTATTTTTTTATTAAGTTGTTCTCCAGACCCAGTCAAATAATAACTCTAAACATATACTGATACTCTATGCACTCAAACGCCTTCTCAGTATCCAAAAAGAAGGCAATCATGGCTTCCAGAGAATCCCTGGAGAGCCATAGTACGTAAGCATGAAGCTGCCTTGTTGGACATACTGGTAATGGATCCAGTGCTCTCTGCTTCCTGGAAGACGGCATGACGTTGCTCAACCGCATTTGCCTTCAGCCAATGTTGGAATTCTCCCGGGAACCAATTCTCTTCAGGGGCTTTGTTATAGGGCAGGGCGGAGATGACCTGCACTACCCCTTTCTTAGTGATTTTACTGTCTAGGAGGGATCTGCCCTCATTTCTGTGACTGGGAAGGGAGAAAAAGGTATTCATTTGATCTTCGTCATCGCTAAGGTCAGACCTGTATAACTTGGTGTGGAAGGCTCCAAACATGTCAGCAATGTCTTGCATATCCAGGATTGTGCCGCCCGATTCATTCTTGATGGCAGGGATAGCTGTTTCTGATTCCCTCTGTCAGAGCTGTGCTGCCAAAAGTCTGCCAGCTTTCTCCCCATTCATAATGGTGGGCTTTAAGTTTGTAGAATGTGAATTCCACCTTAGACATGTAGTTCCATTTTGGCCTTCTCCAGAGCACGTCTGGTGGCCACAGATGAGGGTTGTTGTGTACGATCTGTGTATTTCTTCATGTCTTGTTCCAGGAGTAGAAGATGTTGCGCCCATTGTTTGTTGGCCTATGAAGATTTGCTCATCCGTTGCCATGGTAGGGTGGCTTTGGCTGTGGCCCAGAGGATTTGAGTGGGTGCCAGAAAGCCCCTGTTGACTGCCAGATACGTAGCCATGTGGTGCTGAGGTTATTCTTCTCCTTTGACAGTTTGTAGCGTGCCACATTGACGCACCAGGGTTTGTGGGTGGGAACCCGCGGATTCATATCTCGGGCTGGTCGAACCAAGGCTTGATCTGAGAGGGAGCCTTGAAGGATGGAGCAATTTTGGGTTAGCGGTGAGAATGGATGTGAAACAAGGTAGTCATCTATCCGAGACTGTACAGTGATCAGCTGAGAAAAAAAGAGTAGACTTTGTCTGTCAGATGCAGAAGACGCCAAATTTCAAAGAGTCTGTGATCATCACAGAAGGCCTGTAGAAGGGCCCTGTCAGCGTTGTTCAGTTTGTCTATAGGGCCCATGCGATCAATCATGGCATCCGGTGCCAAGTTCCAGTCCCCACCAAGCACTATGTTGGACATGTTAAGTTCAGTCAGTGGTCTATGAAGGCAAGAAAAGAATTAAGATTTTGGGAAAGTTACGGCATAGATGGAGCCCACCCCAATCAGCATAGGGACAATGGTATAATTTGTCATCTATCCACGTATACAGAACAGTGCAGGGGAGGGCCTTACGAATGAGGAAAGCCACTCCACTCTTATTAGAGGGCAGCATTGAAGGGAGGGTTGCCGGTTGAGTAGGGTGACGGAAAGATGAGCAGCCCAATCTCTTTTATGTTTTTTGCCTCTTTAGGGGAGAGGTGGGTCTCCTGGAAGACGGCAATATTAGCTTTACAGGAGGTGAGGTAGGATAGTATCTTCTTACGTTTTATGTAGTTGGTCACCCCATTCACATTGAGTGAGATAATGGTAAGGGGTAGGACGTCATGGCAGTTGGAAGGTTGACAAGAAAGTTGCGCCCAGTGGCACCAGAGAAGGAGGGGGCATTCAAATTGGCACTGTCCAAGCTGGGTGACGGTAGTAGAAAGGAGCTGAAGTGAGGTTCAATGCGGTTGGTCATGTAAACGAGGGAGCCTTGAGACCCGTGGAAGGAAGGGGGAGGGAGGAACATGCAGTAGTGAGAGGGAGGTCTCTAGGAGGGGGTGGATGTGAAGTCCAGAGGAGGCAATTGAAGTGTACGCTAGGGTCTAAACTGTCAACAGCGTTTCTAGCTTCCTCAAGAGGCCATGGTCACCACGAGGTCTGGCAACTGCCAGCAGAAGAATGATCCTTGGATGCCAAGGCCGGAGCGAGAAGAAAGAGACAAGAGGATGGTGATTATGGAAGGGGAAATGATGACCAAGGAGGGAGTTATGAGGATGATAAAGTTGGGGTAGCACAGGTAGCAAAGACTATGAGGAACAAAGAGGACACATAGTCAGAGGAGGATATAGGTGAGAGGTGGGGCAGGAAGGGGAGTAGAGGGGAGGAATGGAAGGGAATTAAGGAGTAGGGAAGGAGAGGTATCGGGGTTGGGAAGAGTGGAAGATGGGAATGGGAGATGGTGAGGCGATAACAGAGAAAATAGGAGCAGGTAGTCAGAGACATGCAGGAGCAGTCACATATTGAGAATAAACAAAAGAATCAGACATTATAGAACGTCTGTTTTTAAAGACGTTATACTCAACTGTCCCAGAGGCTTAGGATGTTACCAAGCATTATCTCTGGGACAGGTCATGGAGGTTGGGATGGAATCTTGCCGTCAGGCGGAGAGGGTTTGAGGGAAGACCTAGATTTGTCTCGATCTTCAGAGTGAGTCAGCTCCTCCACTTTCTTTACTGAGCTTTCCCTCTCTTTTTACTTTAGCAGGAGTCATCATGCTGACACCTGTGCCAAGAATGGCTATCTCTCAGTGTATTGTGGCCATCCTGCTCCTTAGGTGGAGGAAGAGCTGTGTCCATGGTGGAGTCACTCAGGGAGTCTGGAGCACCTGCAAATCAGTCGGATCATGGAAGTATCTGGAGTGCCAGTCCATGGTGATCCACGCTATCATGCTAGGAAAGTCCAACACTGTCACTGGTCTCCGCTGAGAAGTCAGCCGCAATATGGAGCCCCCTCAATGTCGCACAACCATGCTTGCGTGCTTCTAAAAGAATCATGGCCAAAGAAACATGCGATAATTGGATAAAGCTTGGTTCCTCTGGCTGTAGGTGGGCGGCGGGCTCTGATTCTGTGTGCTCATTGGATTTCAAGAGGGGCTGTGAAGGAGAGCTCTATCCCTTTGGGGATGAACTTGAGCAAGAAAGTGCAGGTGATGGATCCCCGCGTCTTATTCCGTACACCATAAAATCTGACATTGTTGCGGTAGGGGCGGTCTTCTAGGTCGATCTGTTTCTGCTGGATTAACCAAATATCTGGGCAGGATGCCTTAAGCACCTGCACTTCCTCCTCCATTGTTGAGAGACGTTGATTTAGAGATGCCCGTCAAGTGGAACATTCCTATCCCATATCAATTTTGATGTTCCGCACATCCTGGGTGAGGTCGGTGATCTCTGTGTCCATTGCAGGGAGGCGGATGCACATGGATAAAAGTTCTTTTAGGGTAGAGTCTAGGCGGTGCCTCCAACAGCGAGGACAACAACTGCTGAGTCAGCATTATGGCTGCCTTCCCGCTGCTGCCAACCCCTGTTGCGAAGATATGCTGGATGCCGTTCTAATCGTAGGGTGTGTGGTTGTAGAAGCAATAATGTCAGATAAAAGAAACTAAAAGTGAAGTTGTGGCGAGGATACTGTCAACTCCGGAGGGTCACCCACAAACAAGAGGACTATCGAAGGATCACAGGAGCACTTGGCTGCAGAGTTGTCCAGTGAAGGTTCGACGGAGGTGACAAGGACAGTCCGCAAGAACAAAAGTTCCTAGTTACTAGGCTAGGTAGACCCTACCTCCACTATACAATAGTAGGCAAGTTTGTGTTAGCATCCGCTGAACAGGCCATAAGAATGGAGACAGGTCTCGATATTGTAAAGAGGTGGCCCCAATGAGAAGGTTGTTTCGTGGTGAGTCTCCAGGGGTGGGCCACCAGGCAAACCCACTAGACAAGGGAAGAAGCAGAAGGCTACCCAACCACAAGTCCACTGGATAACCCCTACTCAAGAACAAGGGGCAATGTCGTTCTGCAAGGGGCAAGTTCCTCCGGATGCAGAAGAAAAAAAAATTGGGCCACCTCCGGGCTTTAGCAATTTGCTAAAGCAGAATACTTTGATACATGTGGCCCATAGTGTATTGCATGCATGACACTGAAAAGTAGGACACTCTTGAACTTGTGCTTTTGTTACGTCGGCTAAATAAAAGACTCCACTGCATGTAACTGATACTTATTCCCTATCAATTGGGAAGGTTTGTATTCAATCCACATTATAGTCCATAGAAAATATACACTGAGATTCAAAGCCTTTGTTGCTTCAACAGTCTTTATTCGGTTCAATTAATTCTATTTAAAAAATAATGTCTCTCAGAGATTGGATAAACAGTAGGAGTTCAAGATTACACAAAATCTAGGAAATATAAAATTTTCTGTTTTTTAAATTGCAACATTAAAAATTGTGTATATCTCAAAAATTGTCTGTATGGTTTAAAGTGTGAGCTGCACCACCCGTAAATTGAAAAAACACAGGTGGAAAAAGCACCAGAGAGCCTTGATAATGGAGATCCAAAATATCTATTATTCAAACGTGAAAAAAAAAGTTAGACATTGATGGGATAACACTTTTAGATGTAGAACAAATTAAACAAAACCGTGGAGGAGGAAACTTAACAATACGGCTGAGAGCCAGTGAAACGTTTTAGATCAACAAGCTGAATAGAGTTTGTGATGGTTTAGAAGGTTTGGTTAGGAAACTTCAGCTGCATATATTGCTAAAAACAGTATACAAGAATCCTCTAGAAGGTAATTGAATCTGCTGTAAATACTGATGAATGAGAGGATATATATATATACTGTCTAGATAGATGTAATCGAATGAGTTGGGTAGCAGATGAATTCTGGATTACTTAATAGTAGCTTCATCTACTAAAGAGATAATTAGTTGCAACTTCTGTAAAACGTATTACGATTTGAAGGTGGTGCTCAAAAAGAAAGTCAGGGCAATCCAGAGTGGCAGAGTAGTGTTCAAGCCAAATTTACGAAATACAACAATAACGAAATTAATTACATATTTTAGGAGATTGCGAGGAGAGGGAGAAGGATTTAGAGTGTATAGGGCATGCTGTCACCTCCACCTGCCACAGTAGCTTATGATCAACCCGGAAAAGAAAAAAAATTTACAAACAGATTAAAGATTTACAGGGAAACGAAAAGGAGAGAAACAAGTAACTGAAATGGGACTTCTGTTTTTCCCACAGAATACTGTACAGGAAGGAGAGGATAAATTCGGCTGGAAATCAGGCCACAAGGAGGAGACGGACGGTAGAGAAATAGCGAGCTTTCAAGGGGAGTGGACGCGACATGAGTAGGGTTGGCCTCTGGCGGGAAAGCCTATGGCCGATCTCACAAAAAGTGGAAAGAAGACATCCTTCATCAGCCAACAATACACTCAGTCATAGCCAACATCGGATGGGGCACTCGGGCAATGCCCGAGGGGCCGTTATCGGAGTTCGAGCTAGGGCTGCTTTTTTGAGCAGCCTGGGGAGCCCATTTGGGCGGTTTCTGCATTGGTCCGTGCCTCCAGCGGGTGCCTGAGTGGCCTTTCTGGAGGTAGATGGGCGACCATTACCTCCCTTTTATCAATGACAGACTCAGAGGTGTCACTCCCGTTGTCTTGCTGGGCCGCCCAATTAATATATGCATATTGAGCGGGGGCAGGGGGGCTGAGAAAAAGTGGCCTTACTTGTTTTCAGGTGTGTTTCACCAGTGTAAACTAATCGGTGCATTTAAAAAAAAAATACTTTTTATGTCTCGCTGAGTCAGTGCATGCGCTGCTCTCCGAGACTTTAGTAGGTGAGTTTTCAAAGTGCTGCTGGCTGGCCTAGCGCTTGTGTTCACGTGAGCATGCACACGCGCAGCCATCGTCTTTCACGGGTCATTAGCTCCATTCAGCCGCACGTCTTGTGGCTCCTGCCATGTCAGCCCCCATCTTTCTCCTTCTGTCACGGGTCATTAAGTGCATGCTTCTTCCCGTCCTCTTGTGTGCTGCTTTCCATCTCTCCAGACACCCCGTTGCATCCCTCACTCAAACGTTCTTCCGTTGCACCCTCCCGCAGCATTATATATAATTTTTTATTAATTCTTTTTAAAAAAGTATTTGCGCTACTTTATTTAATTTTGGAAACGTGAATTAATGCGTGCTTACATCCTCAAACTTGCGCTCACACACTGGGGCAGAATCATGCTCAAACCTCTGTGTTTAATGAAATAGTTTACTTCACAGTCATTGAAGTTATTGGCGGTTATCATTTCCACACCGTGCAGTCTGAGACAGTCAGCTGGAACATGAATCTGCTGCTGGTACAGTGTATCGTCTTTTCAAACTTTTGCCACCATGGCACCCCCACGCAGATAAGATCGGCCAAAGCCCTGCGGTCCTCCGCTCTCAGGCGGGATGGTAAGTGCACGCTCTGCTCGTGCTGCTGTTTTTTAAATCGTGCCACTCCTCATAGAGCGCCCCTCCCCCACCAGAGAGCGCGTCTCTTTATCGCTCTCTTTATATGGACCTGCTCTGGTCGTTTTGGTGGGTGAGAGCAGATGTTGCACAGGCCATGGGAGAGGCAAGGCAACATGAAAGGAGCACACAGGTGTGAAGGGATGTGTGGGAGATAAGCTTGAAATGGTAGAAAGTGTATGTGTGATTTCGAGAGCAGCACATTACCAATGCATTTTTGCTGTGCTGATTGCAGAGAGAAAAACAAAGACACGCATGGCATCTTCAATGAAAGTTAGACTGAGTTTAATCGCTTCCCTTTCACACACGCTGTTCCACTGTTTGTTCCTCATTTGCTTTGCTCACTGCAACAATGAGGTTTTTTTTTTACAAAAGCTGCATACATATTGAACCAGGGCAGTTTGCTTTTCTTTTTCTTGGCTTCAAACTTCTCTGTTTTGATAAATGGAATGATTTAACCTTTGCTTTTGCTTTAACAAAACAGTCGATTGTGTTGCTGTAAGTGGTGATATATATGGAAGAAACACGCCTAGACATCAACCAGCACCCAGGGCTATGAAGATTATATAAGATACATTATTTACAAAACAACAACAAATGTCGATGTTGCAACAAGATCAGATCTATGTGGTTCCTGCACATGATTGTCTGTTGTATTGAGATTTTAAAGCCATGCTAGTCTTAAGCCTTGAGAAAGTCCTGGGTCTGAATTCCATGATAGGGTAAAACACAAGCTGGCTGGCAAAAAGGCACATGATGAACCCCTGTGGAAACAAGCATTGGCATAGCCAATAGGTCTCGCCTTTGGGACCTTACAAGTGTTTAGCCATGCAACAGTTGGTGTTGTTGCACCAAGGATATTGTGCTGCATAACTAAATACTTATAAGGCCCCAAAGGCGAGACCTATTGGCTATGCCGATACTTGTTTATAAAATGTTGCAGAAACAGTGTTTTGCTGAAAGGCAATATGCAAATGTGGCCCACTTTTTTTTTTTGCATGCCCGGGCCGATTTTGAATCCCAATCCAACCCTGGCCATAGCATCTCTTAGCAGAGACACAGTTCGAAGGGGCACCTGGCCCTAGCTACGCTCACCAGGGCGCACGTCTTACGCAGGTCAGTACTTGCATAGGCGAGTGGTGGAGCGCAGTGAGGAGAGGGAGGGAAAAGTGGTTTAAAGAAAGGGGGAAAAGTGGTTTAAAGAAAGCCAGAGACGAATCTGGGAGAGACTCTAGGTAGAGTGAGGGAACTCAGGGGTATATTATCAAGACAGGCGATAAAGTTATCGCTGTTTTACCGGCAGAAAACTGCTGTTAAAACGGCGATAATGGACTTGCTAATATGCTCTATGGAATTCCAATTGAAGCCCATGTTAAATGTTTAAGGACATTTAACATGGGCTTCAATTGGAATTCCATAGAGCATATTTTCAAGCCCATTATCACCGTTTTAGCGGCAGATAATTTTATCGCCTGTCTTGATAATATGCCCCTCAGTTGTTTTGTTTTGATTTTAAGTTTAGTCCATTTATGGATAGCTTCCCTAAATCGTATACAGAGAAAGGGGGAGGGTTTCTCTGAAACTCCAGAAGAAAATAACTTTTACTACTGTTTATTTCTTTTCTGTTTAGAGCGACTACGGTCAAAAACAAAGAGACGCCTAAAGAAGAAAAGAATAAAAGGATAACAAAACATTGCACCAACAGACTCAAGGAACTAATATTGAAATTTATTTCGGTAACATAAAATAAAGAAGATCAAGAGAAACAAAAACAAGCATTGGTAAATGTATGATTATTAATTAAAAGAATTTAGTTGTAAGTTTAGGATGAGTGATAACAGGTGGGATTAGAAGCAGAGAATATATAAGGGAAACTAAATGGTAGAAAAGTGGCTGTGAAGTAGAGGGAGATACAGATAGCAGAGTAGCAAGAAGACGGAGACCCAATAAAAGAAAATAATTAATAATAAGCTGCTTATTGTTGTAAGTTGTAGCTTTGCGAGCAGTAGTGCAATGTAAGTTGCTGAAACACCGTTAAAGATTTTTGACTTTCAGTACCGCTCTTTAGGGCTGTTTTTCTGGAGATGTTGAATGGCTCATGACTGCTGCGCCTTGCAGCCAGACCTAAAACTGGACTTCATTTTAGACAAAGAACGGTGGGGCATATTATCAACAACTAGCGATATTTATCGCTAAATAAGCTTAGCAAAATTTTTTTTATCGCCGTGCATCGCCGGATTTTATCACAGAGATAACGTGCTATTAGCAACGTTTATCTCCAAAGCGATAAAATATACGGGGATAGCGGCGAAATGCGTGAATATCGCTGGAAATCCAGCGATATTCAGGCATTATCGCTAATAGGGACTTAGCCTGAATATCCACCTCCAATTGGATATACAGGCTAAGAACTGGTCTGAGCAGGCATTAGTTTTCAGCGATATTCGCACTTAGCACAATTTTTTTTGACGCTACGCTTGTGTTGATAATAGGCGATAGCGATGTTAGCGATAGTTTTCAGTCGCTAACAGGTTGGGTACGCCCACTTTGCGTGTCATTAGCGATAAATATCGCTGACATGCAAAGCGGGCCCCAGACCGCTCGCTATCACCTAAAAGCTGACGCTAACTGATGTTAGCGACAGCTTGCTAATAGGGCGATGTAATTATCGCCGCTTTGCGGACGAAAACGGCCGCAAAAGCGGCGATAAATTCATTTCGCCTGCCTTGGTAATATGCCCCTGTGTGAGGTCACCCAACATGATCACTGAGAAAGGGGACACATTTCTGTCTCACTGCCCACCCCAGGAATGAGGAAGCAGTGCTAGAACATGTGCTTGGTGATTCTAGGAGAGTTCCATTTGTGAATAGCAGCATTTTCCCATAACTCTTCCTACTACAAGTGTGCCTTGTAAGCGCTATAGACAACATGCATTACCGTTACCCAGTCTGAGGATGCACAATTTACCAACCTCGGAAGGGTGATGTGGCGCTGTGAGTGTTCATGAATTGCTGACCAGTTGATGCTTCTCGATAAAACATTAACTTGCTGAGCCTCCTTGCTGGCTCCAAGGAGTTGTGTCTGAAGACTGGGCCACAGTTTTTCGATATAAGTAAATGTAATAGAGTTCAGAGTTATGTTACCCGAGTTTTCATTTCTGTGTTTTATTGTGTGGGAGATCAGAAAACAAAAGACAAGCAAAATATAGCTTTCTATCATCAAAGAGAAAAAGGCACACCTGTTACTTTGTGATGTCAGAAGTGGGATAATCCATCATTTGATGTAAGTTGGAGAACACTGTGCATTACCTTGTTCGCTGCCAACAAAAACATAAATAGACCATAGAGAGGTCCATTAAATATACAGAGTTGGAGAGAGGAGTCTTTAAATGTACTTTGTACATTTAGGGCAACTAATTACATTAGGTATCACATAGCCATTTACAATTGGCTATGGGTATAGCACAAAGTAAAGGACTCATATCAGTAGGACTTACGATTTATTGCAGAAATGGGAACCGGTCAAGACCCAACTACATTCTTAATACATTTTGAGAGAGGGCCAAAAGCAAGTTGGTGACTTGAGGTTAGATGGGCTCACTACTTGGCTCCCTTGTAAATTGGAGAAGGACTGGCCACGTATCAGGTGGCCAATCCAATATTTCACACTTCCTATCAAGACGTGAAAACAGTGATATTAAACCGGTTAGGGGGTTGATGAGGAAAGCTATAGAGTAGCCTTTCTGAAACAAAGAGGAAGGCCAGGCGATACCCTTAGAGCCTTGTTCTTTAGCCTAAAAGATGCTGTTGGTAAATGCTTAAAGCCACACAAGAACACCAAGGAAGAGATAATGTCCAAAATGTATCTAGAACAGTTCATAGAAGACCTTCCTACGGCCAGGCAGAGATGGCTGAAACAACATTCGGGTTGACCCTAGAGAATGCCATAGATACAGCTAACTCCTTTTTTCAGGTACAAACTCCAAGATCTTCTGGGGACTCTAAAAGTCAATAAGCCTCTCTGTCTGCTTTCTCGATGAGCACCTGGAATACCTTTCAGGAGTGTGCCTCCTCCCGCACATCTTGGGCCTCTAGTGCACCCAGTCTTCCTAGACCTCAATGTGTTGAATGTGGCGAGTGGAGCCAGATCACGTGTTTCTGTAAAACAAAAAAGTGAAGAAGAACCTATGGGAGTGAACTGTATAGAATGACCTATATATTATACATACCCAAGAAGCCTGACCTTGATATTATTTGAATCTTCAGGTGAATCATAAGTGGATTATAACTTTTTAAGTTTCAGGCAGTAGATATTCACTTATTAGGAATATTTGATCTCTTCCTGCCAAATGAGAATACATTGTAAAGTTGTAAGTTAATGCATGCATGGGGACCATAAGGAATATGATCTAACCAAGTTCCTGTAGTTGGCCTCCATGTGCAAAAGAGTTTTATAGACATTGGAGTAACTTGCCAATCTCCCAGAGGAACTCGCATTAGGTACCCACAGTCTTCATTTCCTTACAGTGGTGGCACCTCCACTAAGGCGGAGGAGTGTCGCCCTACTGCTCTCAGAGCAGTGGAAAAAGGAGAAATATAATAATAACTTTATTATGATTTTATTTTTTGTTGCTGCATTGCGGGCTGGTGGCACAGGGAGGGGGTGTATTTCATGCACTTAAGTGTGCATAGTGGTTTGGCTGGCCATCTTGGGCCAGCCAAACAGTCATGGGCACTGTGCATATCCCCCACCAGGCTGTAATGCACAGCCTGGTGGGGAACATGCACAGGCTCCCTGTCACCGTCTGAGCGCCAATCCCT
The DNA here is from genome assembly GCF_964263255.1 of Lissotriton vulgaris. Taxonomy (NCBI): domain Eukaryota; kingdom Metazoa; phylum Chordata; class Amphibia; order Caudata; family Salamandridae; genus Lissotriton; species Lissotriton vulgaris. The sequence continues at coordinate 287,971,097 of NC_141697.1, read as the reverse complement.
GGCACTCAGACCAATCACAATGCCACACTGCAGCATTGTAATTAGCTTAGTGGGCCTGTGTGCTTCCTGTTTCTTCCAGACTCAGAGTCAGGAAGAAAAGCGGAGACGGCGAAAGAGGTAAGTGTTTTTTATATAATTTTCAAACCACCGCCCAACCTCCCCCCTTCCCTACCAGCTGCCACTGTTTCCTTAGTCTTCTAAAAAACTGTTTGAGAAAAAGAACCCTAGATAGATAAAGCTCCTTTTACCCAGAAGGAATTAAAAGGTCCAGCTCGTCTTAAACTATATAAAACCAGAAAATAAAGAAAATTATAGAGAATAAAAGGACCTCCTCAAAATTCTTTTTTCAATAAGAGAGCCCTGGGAACTGGATAGAAAATTCCTTGATTGTTGTATTGGGTAGGAAAAGCTGAAGTTAAGCCATGTTCTGGGAACAAGTACGTTTTTTGTGCACTCTCATGTATTGGGTGGACAGTTTGAGTTGGAGAAAACTTTAAAAGCCATTTTGGAACAATTTTATTGACCCGCCATTTTCAGTCGAATTAAGACCAAGGGCCCGATTACGATGGCGGTTGGACAAGTGTCCGCCCGCTATTGTATCGGTATGGAGACTGCCCGATATGTAGTCGGCAGCTTCAACCCCTTATTACGTTGCGACCCCCATGAAGACGATCGTAAACATGCCTTTTTCAATTGCGGCTAGTGTTGCGGCCAGCGGCAACTCATCTGCAATGGCAGAGGAGCATCGCTCCCTGGCCCAGAGCCAGCAACTGAAAAAAATAAAACAATATCTTCCTATGGTTTTATTTTGCTGAAATGAACCAGCGTTTGCAGGGAGGGGAGGGTTGTGGCATGGGGGAGGAGGGCTGGTTTGTGCACTTCTAAGTGTGCATGGGTGTTTGGCTGGCCTTCTCGGGCCGGCCAAACACACATGCGCACTTAGATTTCTCCAACCCGGCTGTATTGACCAGCCAGGCTGGAGAAACAGCACAGACTCTCTGTCCTGAGCAGAGCGTCAAAGTGGCCCACTCAAGCCACAACCACTCGCTGCTTTCATGATTGAGGGCAGCATGGGGATTGGATCGGAGTCGTGATGCTTTCCTAGGGACTCCTGGGACAGGTACTGCAGCGGAGGAGCACAAGGTGGCCGGCAGCACCAGGGAAGTGTTAAGTGTTTTTAATTTTTTTTTTAATCATTAATTACCCCGTCGCACGCTCCCTTCCATGTGCTTCCGGCTGGCCCCCCTTTAACCCCCGACTGTGTCCCTCTCCAGCCACCCTGCCGGTATTTTTCAGTGTCGCCCGCCACTGGCTGCGGCCCGGAAAAGAGCTACAGTACAAGCCACAAATGAAAAAGGCATGTTTTCAAACATCCATGCACCGTGTGCATGGCACCTCGTGATGCCTGACACATGTTGCAAGGAGGTTTGGGGGGCACTACATGTTCCCCCATGGGTCCATAGCGAAGGCCCACAGGGGATGAGGGCCCTACTAGGGGCCCTCGAAGTCCCGTCCTGTCTGCTTTAAATTGGCGATTGGACCGCCATGTAAAGGCAGGGAGAAAGGGCCATCATAATCCCTACATCTGTGCCTCTGCAGGCTTCACCTCCTTTGTAGGGATTACATTTCAATCGAATGATGCTCTGACGGTCTCCTTGAGCCTGTTGGAGGTGTTGGTCGGTCCCCCGCCTGCTGTGCTCCGGCCGACCACATCATTATGCAGCAGTCAGACCACAGCCGGCGGCCTGTCTGTGGCAACTCTCCCGACATCATAATCAGGCCCCTACTGTCAAGTATGTCAGAATAAAAACCCACATCGTCCACCAGAAGCCCCTCTTCAGAAAATTCCAATAATAGGAACGTCATTCAAAAGGATAGCATTAGACCTGGTGGGCTATTACATTAAATCCTTCTAGTAAAGGGTACAAATACATACTTAAAATGACACAAGGAGCTTGGGAGGAAACCTCTTAAAATGACAGGGCTTGCTACATTATGCATCATAACTTAAAATCAATTTAGGAAAATTAAGATAGCTGGCCCAAACCTTATTAGATAAAACACATTAAAATCATTAAAAAAAATTATAATAAGGATACTATGTGAAGAGAGCTAAAACTAGTTGGTTGGGTTTTGGTACTATTACCCACTACTGATAACAAATGCAGATTCCAATGTCAATGGCCAGTCTAAATGGTTGAGTGAATAGGAATGTTTACCTATAAACTTCAGGTGTCAAGAACCAGAATACAGAACTATCACAATAGTCTTCTTAAGAAATAGTTAAATCCTCTTTCCCATGAGGTACATCTAGTAACAACCCTTTTATCTGAAGAAAGTGTGATAGCAGCTGTTTCTATCGGAGACACCCTGAGTGAAGATCAGAAAATATCTTGAATCAACCTTTATTACCTTGTTCTAAAATCTTTTCAGATTCAGATTTACCGGGAGGAACTCATCTAACTCCCATCCTGTTATATCTGAACCGGGGGTATTCATTGAAGAAAAAAAAAAGCAATTGGATACCCAAAGCTGATAGAGAAACTATTCAAACTGAGGTCACACAAATGTTAAACATGAGAGTTTTAGAGTCCAGTGAATGATACTTGCCCATAGTCCTAGTCCGCAAGCCTGTCAGAAGTATCCGCTTCTGTATTGACATTAGCAGTCAATAAGGTCTCAAAATTCGATAATTACTCTTTACTAAGAGTCGCCAAAAAGAAATCGAAAAACTGGGTGAGGCACAATATATATCCACAATAGACCTTAAGAAAGGACACTGGCAGATTCCCTTGAGACGAGGATAAGGAGAAAATGGTTTTTGCCACCCCCTATGTTGCCTTTTGGTCTACACAGTGCTCCAGCCACCTTTCAGAAGTTCTGGAACCACATATGGAGTATGCTTCTGCCTGTCTGGATGACATTGTCATTTTCAGTAAATGTTGGCAGGACCATTTGAAACATCTAATTGAAATCCTTAACCCCCTCCAAAAGGCAGACCTCCGCACCAGTGCACAAAAATCAGAGCTTGCATACAAGCAAGGAAATGGTTTAATTGCGCCGCAGGAAAAAAAAGTGAAAGCAATAACAGAAATTCTGTTGCCAAACAGTTAACAAGAGATGAGGGCTTACCTGGTCCTTTTGGATTACTACCAAAGGTTCATTATTAATTATTCACACTTGTCTGTTCTTCTAACCAACATGTTATAGAAAGCCAGGGGTAACATGCATTTTGCTTCCTCTGCAGAGAAAGTCTTTACTAGCTTAAAAAATATAATTTCTTCTAGACCAGTTCCCCAATCACGTAATTTTAAGAAAATATTCATGCTGCAAACAGACGCTTTAGACATAAGACCGGGTGCCCTTTTATCCCAATTGAATGATAACAAAGAAGACATGCCTATCCTGTTCTTAAGTTGGAAGCTGTTCCATAGGTAGATGAAACACCTGCAGTGGAAATAGAATGTTTGGCAACTAAATGGGCCTTTGACAAGTTAAGTTATTACCTAGCATGCCCACCCTTCCTCTTTCATAATGACCATGTTCCTCTCACATGGATGAGACAGAGTAAGGGTAAAAATACTAGGACCCTTTCCTGGTTCCTATCCCTACTGAAGGACTGGGTTATTTAAGACCCAGCGGTGCCAGGGAGAACACCTGAAACCTTCGTGGGTTACCTGTTCCGGCGTACAAATAACAGAGACACGGGACACTTCCTTCGGCGTCAAAGATTCGAGGTTTATTTACTGCAGGGAACACAAAGTACAGGAAGTACAACGAGTGTAGGTTTGTGGAGTCTGAATTCAACTTGCTTCTGTGGGTCGCTCCTTTTATACAGATTTCATGCATAGAACATCATAGTACACAAAGGTTTACAACTCGGTTCCCATCGTAAAGACCATAAGGGGTTGCTTTCATGTGTTCAAGGCCCGGAACATAAGTACAGAAACATTTGGTAGCTCCCAACTGTAAAGACCCGTCTTCCCACCATTAGTACATTCCAATCAACAATAAACAGATCGAGGAAGGGACAGAAACAGGTGCGGAGGAAGACAGAAACAGTGGGGAGATCGAAAAGGGTGTAAAAGGGGGTGGTATCAGGAAACACGAGCTGCGGGCATCAAAGGGACGTGCCTAATGAGATGCACAACTAAGACAATAGTCCGGCACGGCAAGATGAGCCTCGAGCGGGGCCAGCTGCCTTGCAGTGTCATCCCCCTCATCATAAAGACACTTTCAAAGGAAACGTATCTTCCGTAAGAGCTTGGGAATCCCAGGGTCGCGAAGCGGACAGCGTCCGTTCGCTGGCTACTTGAGGGCAAGAAACAAAATGGATGCCGTATCTAAGATGGAACCCGTGGGTACAGATGAAGAAACCCACGAAACAAACGAACGGTATAGGATAGTACAGCGAAAACGCGTACACCCACTAAACTCGTCATATGCGGTTCATAGATACCAGACTCGACCATATTCGTGCGAGTCGAAAACACCACTTACGAATGTCACGGAACCTCAGATGCTCCTTTTGCCCTCATGTAGGCAAGCACTAGTCGGAATCGTATTCGATATTCATCAGACCATCTAAGTGCTGCTGCAACATCATTCTATCCATCAGAGTTCCTTTGGTAACAGGTGGCTGTCTCATACACGTTGTAGCACAGAGGCCACATAAGGCAGGACCACACTGCACACAAAGGCAACACGTGAACAGGAATGCCACAACAGCCCCGATAATCATCAGAATTTTCCAACCCCAAGTCGACAATAGGCCCCAAAACCACCCAAGTAGCGTCCAATCCCCTACGTCCACGTGTATGGACTCAGAGATTTTATGGAACTTCGAGATGGCTTGATAGACAGTCGGAGCGTTATCTGGAATGAAAATACAGCAGCTCGAATGGATCACCTTACATACTCCACCTCGATCTGCTAAGACCACGTCTAAAACCATACGGTTTTGTAACGTCATAAGCCTATCCGCCTGAAGCTCTGCTGTGATGTTACCAAGGGCACTGGCAGTGATATTAGCGGTCGATTCCACCACTCGAGTCAACTGTCTCAGGTTCCTACTGTTGACCATAGGTCCCCAAAACGGAAAGAAACCCTTGAAAAAGTCTCCTGCCTCTTGACCGGCAGTGTCCTCTTCGCTAATCACGCCCCTCACAACTCTGGTCTTGTGATAATCTGCGGCAACCGTAAAAGTTGGAGGCAACAAGTTTGCAATATAACAGGTGCCCGCAAAGTCAAAGGGCAACCATGTATATGCACGGTCATAACTAAGCATGGGCGGAAAATCCGTTTCGCTCGTGGATTTTGCGGATTTTCGGTAAATTCGCAATCCGCGAGATTCGCGAATCTCCCGCAAAATCCGCAAATCCGCGAGCAGCGGATTTTATGGCTTGCTCGCACTGTTCGCGTGAGTTCGCGGCTTCTCAGTACAACTTCGCGCCCCGCGAATAAGCGCTAAATTGCCGAAATACGATCTTAGCAAAACTGAAACTACTTACCAGGTTCAAAAGTTCAGGCTCATCATTAGTATCCATTTCCTGTAGTGCTTCCTGAGGGGCCCCTCCAGAGTTCAGTTGCCAGTTGCAACTATTATATGACCCTGCCCTGAACCTCAGAATAGTTACACATATGCCACAAAGGTCCTGAATTACAGCTAAGGGAGACAAGCAGGAGCCAGGCTGGAAGTTCAAATCCATTAATCAGCCCCTAATTCATTATTGTCAGTTGGGGCAGGGCAGGTGTTGTAACTAATTTTGCAACAATGAAAGCACTTAGCAAGTGCAAAAGATCACTAATCAGGAAGCACTAAGGAAGCAGGTGCCAGCTAAAAAAATATTCTGTGACACATTAATCAGCCCTAAATTAATTCAGGTCACTTGAGGCAGGGAAGGTGTGCTTTGCTTTGCCACAATAATGTACACCAGAGGGTGCTGTGATGAAACAGAGGGTGGCATGGGTGGGCCAGAGGGTGGCATGAGTAGTCAGAGAGTGGCAGTGGTGACAGAGAGTGGCAGTGATGAAGAAGAGTGTCCCAAACAGGCTGGACACGTAGAAACAACAAGTTCGCAAAACTTGTGACCCGACAGGTAAGTTCGCGTTTGCGAAATTGTACAAAACCCTCGCGAACTGGCAGAAACCCGCGCGAACACAAAAAAAAAAAATCCGCAAATTCGTGAGAATTCGCGGATTTTGCGGATTGCGAGTTCGCAAATCCGCAAAATTCGCGAACGCGAGATTCGCAAAATTCGCCCATGCTTAGTCATAACAGACAAAGTATGTACCCTTGGCAGTCAGGAGAACAGGGGAAGAGAGCATTGGCAAGACATACGTCTCGGAGCAAGCACTCTCTCCAAGGTGAGCTCTCGGGCTTCGGCCACGACCTTTTAGACAGAAATTACCAAGGTGGGGTACGATCCAAATTGGAGACGAGCTTCTAAGCTGTCTTTCACCCATGAGCGCACTATACTCAACCTCACTTAGATCCCTATAGGCTCGCACTTCTTCGTCTGGGATAAGCGACGGTTCATAGATATCCCTATCTAAGTCAGCAATCGCTATTGCCAAAGACTTATGGTACGGACCAGGACCAAAGTGGGGAGTTCGTGGCTCTCGATTGGGGTAAGAATCTAGTGCGCTTCGAAACATTGTTTGAAATGCTCGAGCTGAACCCTGGGAACTGTAAGGCAGAACCAAGTATGGAATTCCCTTATCGGTGGTATGTGGCATTAACCCACACACCCAACAGTTAGTAGTGTTTACGACCAACTGATGCTGATGAAGGAGCTGAACGAAGGAATTGTTCATGAACTCCGCACGTCTAGCCTGCTCGTGTTGTGGCAAGACATGGAAAGAATGAGGGGAAACAGTGGAGATAGTTTTAGGTTCAGGAGAAGAGGTAGGTGAGGCAGAAGGCAAGAACGTCAGTATCAAGTAATACACCCCACCCGCCAATAGCGAAGAAACAGTTAAAAACAAAAGGAACACTTGAAACATGAAGCATTTTGTACGAGTAACTTGCTGCAGCTTGAATCTTTGAGCCTGAGCTTTTTCCAAATCCAACAGCTTTGAGAAAGCCATCCTCTAAAAACGTCCGCAACGTTTCTTGATGCACTTCGTTCTGTGTAGCAGTAGTCAATCCCCAGGAGTTCCCAGGAACCGACGGTCTTCGACCTAGTGTCAAGACCTACTAACCAGAAGGAAGTACACGCGCGGCCCTACGGCGCACCCGGATGCAAGGTATTTTAATTACAAATATATACAAAATCTCCTAGCTGTGGAAGCAAAAACACATATATATGGAAAAAGACTCACAATATTACAAAAACCACAATTATACGAATGTGTTCAGACTGAATGGTGTCAATGGGGTAACGTGAATGTCGAGGGAGAAAGCAAAAGCTTTTTATTTGTCCTTAATATTAGATCGCAGAAAATAGCGGCTTTTCCCAGGACGTGTCTGTTCGTCAAACAGCTGATCCAATGATAAAACAGAGTTCTGCTGATCAGTCAATTGTTCAGATCTTGAGTTTTGTGATGACAAATGTTCAACGATGTCGTTCTGCTGCACTGAGGGTTCTCCAACTGGCTGAGCGTCGCTAAAGGGGACGAAGGTCTGTACAGTTTCCGTCTCGGACGAAGCAATGCCCTTCCTCACCCACGAGTCTGCTAGTAACGGTATAGGTACCTTTTAAGTATGGGTGGCATGCACCCAATGTTTTCGTCCTTCCAATCGAACAGCAGTCCTCGTGGGAAGAAGTACTTGATAGGGTCCAGTGAAGCGGGGTTCAAGGTTTCGTTTTCGTCCGAAGTTCCGCGTTACCACCCAGTCTCCAGGCTGGAGCTGGTGGCCTGGACCCTCCGTCTGCGTCGGCAGTGCTTCAAAGACCTGTTGGTGAATTAACCTCAGTTTAGCAGTCAGATCATGCAGATAATCGATCAACATTGGGTACTCAAGATCAGAGAACACACTCGGTCTAGGGACCCCCCACACATTCGCAGGACGGCCGAACACTATTTCGTAGGGACTGAGCCCTACTCGGGAGTGTACAGTCGCCCTTGTTGACAATAGAGCTAAAGGCAAAGCGTCAGGCCACGAAAGACCAGTTGTAGCCTGAATCTTCGCTTACTTCAACTTAAGGGTGCCATTATACCCTTCAACTAAACCTGCTGACTGAGGATGATTGGCGCTGTGGAATTTTTGTGTGATTCCAAGGCCCTTACAGACACTCTTCATCACACTCCCCACAAACTCACTTCCGTTATCAGACCATACAATCCGTGGCATTCCATACCGAGGAAAGTATTCCTTCAGTAGGATTTTCGCAGTGGACAAAGCAGTGTTATCTTTGAGTGGGTAGGCTTCGATCCATCGGGAGAATGCGCAAACCACTACTAAAACGTATTTCAGGTTATTGCATCGCTCCATATGGATGAAGTCTAACTGAATCACCTCAAAGGGACATGAAGGGGGAGCAAAATGGCCAGGAGGTGTAGGGGTTCCCTTACCAGGATTGTACATCATACATATCATGCAATTCCTAACCAGTCTCTCAGCACACTTAGTAATACCATCATTCTTCCACACAGGGGACAACAACTTGCAGACACCTTTCGCACTAATATGTGCTAAACCGTGTGCCATCGTCACAACAGCTAGCACATACGCATCCGGCAACATCCATCTCTTATGCTCCGACAAATCAATCCAGCAACCATTCGCATCCAATTTTCCCGTACTCTCTTTCCACTTGGTCTTTTCAGTCTCGGTGGCCTCATTCTGTATCGCTTTCACGCTCTCGATAGTGTCCTCACACATACCAGTCTCTGTAGGCCACCTAACCGAACTTGTCACATACATCCTAGTGCTAAGGTTTCGGGCAGTCTCCTTAGCAATCTCATCCGCAAACGCATTACCACGACCAACATCATCTGTCACTTTACGATGCGCACTACATTTAACCACTTGGCTGCTAAGGCATTATTTTACTCCTTATTTGTTTTCCATTGAAATCAATGGAAAGTCCATGACGAGTTACCCTTGTCATTAGCGGCGAAGAGGTTAATAATCGCCACCTGCTTGGGCAATGTAAGTGCGTCCAAAAGATCATTCACAAGCTGTCCATGCTGGATATTCGTTCCATGCGATGTCATAAAACCTCTCTCTCTCCACAAACGTCCGAAGCTGTGTGCCATGCCAAATGCGTATTGGCTGTCAGTAAACACATTCACCCGTTTCCCTTTCGACAACACACACGCTCTAGTCAAGGCAATCAGCTCTGCCCCCTGAGCAGAATTCTGATTCAATCTCGCACTTTCCACAACAGTATTCAATGTCACCACAGCATACGCAGTCGTTACAACACCATTCGGCAATTTAAAACACGAACCATCCACATACAAAGTCCCATCGTGATCTTCCAAGGGAGTGTTTTTAAGGTCCACGCGACCTTTTGTTTCCTCTTCTGTCCGTAAGTAGCAGTCATGAGGTGCTACTTCATCTGATTCCATACTAATTGGCAACAAAGTCGCTGGGTTCAGTGCATTACAACGTTTAATCTGAATATGACTTGCCAACAGTGTCAACTCATACCCAGACAACCTCGCACTAGTCAAGTGTTGGGTTTTCGTACGATTCAAAAGAGTGTCAACTGCATGCGGAACCATCACCATAAGCATATTATCCATGACCAATCCTGCAGATTGTCGGATGGACACCGCAGCTGCCGCTGTTGCTCTCAAACAGCTCGGCAATGCTCTAGCTACCGGGTCCAAGGTCGAGGAAAAATATGCACATGGACGCTGCTTACCGCCGAATTGTTGCGTCAAAACACTCAACGCACAACCTTCTCTCTCGTGAACGTATAGTGTAAACGGCTTACTGTAGTCAGGAGTACCTAACACAGGGGCCGAACACAACGCATCACGCAGTTCAGAAAAACTTTTCTGACATTCTTCCGTCCATGGCAAAGGAGTTGAAACATCCTTGCACGTAAGAGCCACCAATGGTTTCGCTAGCAAAGAAAAATTTGGAATCCATTGCCTGCAGTATGACGTGATACCTAAAAAGGCACGCACATCTCTCTGAGTTGTTGGCACAGTCATTCGAGCAATCGCTGCAATTCTTTCTGGGGTCAACCTTCTTCCCTCCTTTGACAATAAGTGACCTAGGTAGGTTACTTCTTGACAACAATATTGTAATTTAGAAGGTGACACCTTGTGATGTAAGTCACAGAGATGTTGCAACAACGATACCGTAGCAGTTTCGCAAATGTCCTGAGTGTCTGCAGCCACCAATAAGTCATCGACGTATTGGATCAAGGCCACACCGGCCGGCAACACAAACGCATCTAGTTGGCCCTTCAAGGCTTGACTGTATATAGATGGACTTTCACAGTAGCCCTGAGGAGCACGTTTGAACCTGAAGCTGCGGCCACCAAGAGAGAAACCGAAAAGGTCTCTACTTTCCTCAGCAATCGGAATGCTGAAGAAAGCATTCTTCAAATCGATCACTGAGAACCAGGATGCAGAGGCTGGAATCAGAGTCAGTAGAGCCGTGATATCAGGCACCACAGGGAACTGAGGAATCACAATTTTATTCACCTCCCGTAAATCGATAACAAAACGATAAACAGGAGGCTTCGAAGGGTCAGTACGTTTCAGAATGGGCAGTACAGGACTGTTGCACACGTTTCCCCGAGTCTCCTCAATGACATCTTTCCCGATCAGATCGTAGATGATTGCTAACAATGCTCGTTCACCATCAAGGGAGATACGATACTGGGGAATACGTGGTAATCGCACATTAGATTTTAAGTGAACAACATAAGGGGAGATATCAAGCAGGCCCACATCATTGTGACCTGTTGCCCACAGAGATGCAGGAAGAGAACTCAATTCCGGTGGAAGCTTATCGAGAGACAAGTACATTGGAGAGATAACTCTCTCACCCAAAGTAAGCTTTACTCCCGCAGGAGAACAATACAAAGTCGCATACAGACGTTTAAGCAAATCCAGGCCTAAGAGATTTTCACCACAACCAGTGGTCAAAATCAGCGGAGCTTGCAGCTCACGAGGCCCAATTGCAAGGGGCAAAGGGCGCGAAACTGGATTGCTAACGGGGGCGCCAGAGAATCCAACGGAAACATTTGTTAAGGCAGACAAAGGTGCGCCAGGGAGTTTCGAATGCATGATGGAACTTTTCGCCGCACCAGTGTCCAACAGAAAAGGCTCAACGACGCCCGAGGTGGCAACTGCGACGTAAGGCCCTCTCTGATCAACCGGAACTGATACTACTCCCTCTCTTTGTCTATGGCTGTCCTAGTAATTACCGTCGTCAGCATCCTGATCGACGTAGTAATCGTCCACATTATACTGAGCAGATCGCCCTTGCGACGATCCACGCTGATCGAAACAATTATTAGAATCAGAAGAATTGTTAGAACGATCATTTGGAGCTCCGCGACCTCTTCCGCGTGATGTCTGTTGAGAACCACCACGACCTCCTCTAGATGAATTACCACTATTACGATCGAGCAAAACTGGGCAATCGAATTTTAAATGACTCTCTCCCCTACAATAGGCACACTGATTGTACCCTAATGATGATCTCTGCGAAGAGGAGTCATTCCGTGATTGCGACCTATTAGACTGAGACTGCGATCGATTCCGCTGCTGCGAATCATTCTGATTCGAACGTGGTGGATACGCTTGCTGCAATAACACTTTAGTTTTGAGTTCTTTTGTCTTCTTATCGGCACGATCATTCTCCTCTTTCTCTCTATTCTCATAATATTGGGCCGTGGCCAATATTTGAGCAGAAGTGGAAACAGCCCACGCACTTTCTGAATTTCGTAATTTATTGCTTAGGTCAGGCAACAAATTTGAGACAAACTTATCCACGAACAATCGCTGACCTCCCTCAGTACCCATATCCTGACCACTGTGATCAATGAAAGCCTCCTCAAATCTCGTGAAGAAATCAGAGACGCTCTCATCCTTCTTTTGCTTGCAAGCGGACAGTTTGTCCCAATTCACCTTCATAGCTGGCATAAGTGTTTTCATGAGAGTAATTATTCTCTGAGGCAAAGCCGTAAGTAACTGATCAGGCTTAGCCCCACCAACTTGTAAAGCGTCAGCAGCCCGCAATGCATTCCAATCACCGCCTAATTCCGCCGCATGGTCTTCCTGTCGAATCTTTGCCCATACCGGTTGCGGTACGACATTTCCAAACAGCATATCAATATCGGCAAGATTCATTATCGTAGCATCCACTAGCTGCGACAATTCCTTATGATACCCTGCAGGATTTTTGCGAGGGTCAGGCAAAGATTGCTTTACCTGCAAAACTTCAGATCGCTTCCACGGATGGTGTATCCACACTCTCTGGAAATGTGGCAAAATCGGCGGGGCAGCACCAGGGTTACCTGGCATATACACTGGTGGAACCTCGCGCATGGGATACTGACCAGGCGCTGAAAGCGGTCCCTCAATATCTTCTAAAAACAATGCCCTAGGCATTATAGTAGGACGAAAAGACAACAACTGTTCAACAGAACGCCGAACATTGCTACCCACCATTATTCCGCTCGCAAACTGGAGCTGGAGATTAGTGAGAGCAGTCAGTACATTATCAGATGCGTCAGCCGATATTAAGTCGCGTAAATGCTTACACATTTCGTCAAACACGTACCTTTGTGTCGGTACATTGAATTGGCAGAACGTATCAAGCACAGCACTTGGAGAATTTCTAAGGGGGTATTTCATCCAACCCATCGCCATATTATACAGCGAGGCACGTTCCCTACCATCGGGAAGTTGACTTCGTCTTTGAAGACCGCCCGAACCAGCGGACTCAAGAATAGGTCCAAGAGAATTAAAGAAGTTAGCAGCAACAGAAGGAGTACGACGTCGAACAGATGGAGAAGTAGAGTAACTCAACGGGGTAATAAGAGAAGCGTCAGAAACAGAAGGGACAGCAGGAGTAACCAGAACAGCAGGAGCAGCGGGAGCAGGAGTATGAGGAAGTACAGGCGGAGGAGCAGTAGGGATGGAAACAGGTAGAGGAGCAAGAACGGGTTGAGGAACAGGGACAGGTTGTGGAATAGGAGCAGGAGGAATCGCAGGAGCTACAATACCCTGTGCATACAGAGGTGGTGACTTCAAAAGATAGGACAACAAGGGGTCCTCTACCGATTCCTCCTTCTTTTCCGTACCCGTCGGTAAAGCGTGGTAACACTTATCTACAGACATACGCTGCAATCTATCGAAAACTTCCTTTTCCTTTTCCTCCTTATCTGGCTGGAACTGCTCTGCTTTTCTTACCGTGGTAACAACTCCGTCTCTCTGATTACGTTTAATCTGTCTGATTTCTCTCTGTTTGGCTTCTTTACGCCACAACCGAAAGGAATCAAACATGGCCGGCCTTGATTTTCTCTTAAACAATTTCGCTTCAAGATTATCTAAAATTGGGGTCTCGAAACTACCATGAGGTGGCCAACTAAGGACACCGTCTTTTTTGGTATAGCGAACCCAACACTCATTGAACGTGATTGGACCCAAACCATGGCGACTATATAACTCGTAAGTTGGAGTTCCAACCAGAGGTATCGGACACGAGTCCTCCAGCCGGGAATCCGTACCACAACCTTTAAAGCAACCAAACAAAGTACTACAGCCAGGCATCGTGCACACTAACCGAGTTTCACAAACTTCAAGGGCTACGGGATTATACTATTATCCCAGCAATGAGCAAAAACCCTCGGTTTTTGGCGACTGCAGACGTCAAATAATACAACAAAGAACAAAGTACTAAGAACCACAAATGCAATGGAACCATGCAACAACTAAGCACCCACAACAAAGGACTATGGGAGCGACCCACAAATACTTAACTCAAAGATCGATGACGTCACCAGGAAGGCCCGTCTATCGTCTCGCTGTACCAAGGTCTACGCCAGGCACCAAAACAGGTCTACAGTCAGGGCAGCAGTCCGTCGCAGCCGTCAGGAGGCGGGAATCTTCGCAGGAAAAGTCGTCGAGCCACTTATTTCGACAACAGGATCGATGAAGCGGGGAGCACCTTCCCTTGGAGATTTCACACGAAGTTCCTCACGATCGTCGGGCTTGGACCGGTACCACTGATGCAGCCCCACGTTGGGCGCCAACTGAAGGACTGGGTTATTTAAGACCCAGCGGTGCCAGGGAGAACACCTGAAACCTTCGTGGGTTACCTGTTCCGGCGTACAAATAACAGAGACACGGGACACTTCCTTCGGCGTCAAAGATTCGAGGTTTATTTACTGCAGGGAACACAAAGTCACAGGAGTGTAGGTTCGTGGAGTCTGAATTCAACTTGCTTCTGTGGGTCGCTCCTTTTATACAGATTTCATGCATAGAACATCATAGTACACAAAGGTTTACAACTCGGTTCCCATCGTAAAGACCATAAGGGGTTGCTTTCATGTGTTCAAGGCCCGGAACATAAGTACAGAAACATTTGGTAGCTCCCAACTGTAAAGACCCGTCTTCCCACCATTAGTACATTCCAATCAACAATAAACAGATCGAGGAAGGGACAGAAACAGGTGCGGAGGAAGACAGAAACAGTGGGGAGATCGAAAAGGGTGTAAAAGGGGGTGGTATCAGGAAACACGAGCTGCGGGCATCAAAGGGACGTGCCTAATGAGATGCACAACTAAGACAATAGTCCGGCACGGCAAGATGAGCCTCGAGCGGGGCCAGCTGCCTTGCATTGTCATCCCTTTCATCATAAAGACACTTTCAAAGGAAACGTGTCTTCCGTAAGAGCTTGGGAATCCCAGGGTCGCGAAGCGGACAGCGTCCGTTCGCTGGCTACTTGAGGGCAAGAAACAAAATGGATGCCGTATCTAAGATGGAACCCGTGGGTACAGATGAAGAAACCCACGAAACAAACGAACGGTATAGGATAGTACAGCGAAAACGCGTACACCCACTAAACTCGTCATTTGCGGTTCATAGATACCAGACTCGACCATATTCGTGCGAGTCGAAAACACCACTTACGAATGTCACGGAACCTCACTACGACCCTACCTTTTTTGAATAGGCATAGGAAAGATGAAGATCAAGCAAATGCCAATTTTTTTTGTCTTGTTTCCTAATTTTTCCCTATTGGAAAAATCTAACGGAGGGGAATTGTGATAGAGGATATAGAGAACTTACCAGTCATGCCATCACACCCGCCTGCCATGGTAGCTCACGATCAATCTGTAAAAGAAAAAACACATTAAAAATAGACGAAGAACTAAAATGGAAATGGAGAGAAACAGAAAACAGAAAAAACTTCTGTTTTGCCCACAGAAGATGGAGCACGAACAAGAAGATAAATCAG
This sequence comes from Lissotriton vulgaris, assembly GCF_964263255.1. NCBI lineage: Eukaryota > Metazoa > Chordata > Amphibia > Caudata > Salamandridae > Lissotriton > Lissotriton vulgaris. The sequence goes on along the minus strand of NC_141697.1, from coordinate 287,955,715 downwards.
GAAGGAAGTCAGGCAACAAGGAGGAGACAGAAGAAGACGAATATGACAATTTGCAACGCACGTGTTACATCACGTGTCATTACAACGCATGTTTTACATTGCAAAATCCATTACAACGCATGTTGTTACAATGCATGTCGTTACAACGCATAATCCATTACAACACAATTACTATTCTAACTCTGCTGGGACTTAACTTTGGGGAATGCGTTGTAATGGATTATGCCATGTAATGACATGCGCTGTAATGGATTTTGCGTTGTAAAACATTTGTTGTAATGACATGCGCTGTAACGCATACGTTGTAAACGATGTTTCACAAAGAAGACAGATGGGAGAAAACAGTGAGGTTGCGGGGGGGTGTGGACAGGATACAAGAAGGATTGGCCTCTGGCGGTAAACCCAGGAATGAGTTCACCCAAAGTTGAAAGAAGACATCCATTGGCAGGAGGCAATCCCTCAGCCACTGCTTCTTTAAGCAGAAAAACGGACTGGAGAAGGGCTCGGGTCCAATCATGCTCATGTAGGTCAGTTTTCGCATATGTAGGTGGCAGAGGCCACCGGAACTCAGTGAGGAGAGGTAGCAGAAGGTACTTTAAAGAAAGTCCGAGAGGAATCTGGGAGAGATTCAAGGAATAGGGAGGAAACTTGGTTTTGTTTTGATTTCAAATGTAGTCCATTGATGGATAGCTTCCCGAAATAGTATTTAGAGAAAGTGGAAGGTTTCACCTAAACTCTGGGAGAAATAAACTTTTCTATTTTCTATTTGTGTTTGGCTTGACTAAAGTCTAATTCACTTAAGAAGAGGAGAAGTTTCCATTGCATGAAGAAAGGCAAGTGGGGAAAGGAAAAGAACAGAAAGTGAGACAGTGGTGAGAAAGAGCATCTTGAAAACGTACTTGTTGCTTATTTCTTTTCTCTTACAAGCGACTCCAGTCCAAATCGAAGAGATGTCTAAAGAAGAAAAGGTTAACAGAACATTGCACTGACTGACTCAAGGAACTAATATTGCAATCCCTTTGATAACAAAAAATATAGACGGTCGAGTGAAACAAAAGAAAATCAGTTGAGGAACTTTCTATCATAAGGGAGAAAATAACCCACTTGTTAGAGAGACATAAAAGAAAGATGAGGAATTACCTACAATAATGTATAATGTTATGCAATGGGCTGGATCTGGGAATCTATGGAACACTGTAAAGTTGAGAATGTTGGTCTATATAAAAACTGGCTTGAGCATCCTATTTTTTTAGAATATATATTTTTTGAGGGTAAACAGCAAAAGATAGGGCATCAATTTAAGAAGACAATCTAGCTTACATTATATCCAGTTGTAATAGACAATATAGTTAGGTACATAGCACAGTCAGTGGGAGGGGTTTTAAAAAAAGGGGGGGCATCAAGATAACAAGTTTGTGTGCAAGAATCAAAACAAAGAGGCATATCCCCAAAAAAATCTAATACATCGAATGGGCGAGCATGGAGTTATATGGGAGCAAAGATCAGTTGAAATAGTCAGTGGCAGTAACCTAGGTATCAGAATCCGGAGTCAATAGGTACGCACAAAGGGGTGCCCAAATGTCTTTAGGCCTGGAAGTTGGTGGCTGAAATGAGGCATAAAGCTTACTGGTGGTATCCCAGTATGCCATGTCCTTCAGCCAGTCATCGGTGGTGGATGGTCTGCTGCTGCCACAGAAGAAGGCTATGCACCGCTTAGCTAATAGTAAAGTCATGGCAGTGAATCATCTGTGGCCAGGGCTTAAGGACTTAAAATATCCTAAAAGTGGCATGAGGGGATCAGGATCAACAGTGTGCTCCAACATTGTAGAAATCAAGGCAAATATATTGCTCCAATAGGAGTGGATAGTAGTACAGTTCCAAGTCAGATGTACAAAGTCAGCATGGTCAGCCGCGCACTTGGGGCCGCAATGTGAATGTGAGGGGTCAAATCGTGCTGGGGCCTTGGTAATGGTGTACACCCGAGGGAGGTGATGTGTTTTATCTAGGAACCCGAATCAATATTGTGACTTTATGCCCCTATACGGCTATAATCAATAATATCCCTATAATGGCATACTAATCAGAACCATATTTCAGTAAATCGCCCTTGCAGTCCAAGGCACAGCAAAAGCTACTTCCTTGGATTCCTAGAGAGCACACCGAGTTCTTTCGACACACCAAACCTCCAGCAACCTGGGAAAGCCCCGCTTGCTTTTGTTTTGATTTGTAATAGAACTCCTGCGAGCACTGTAAGAACGGCCAGTTATTAGTGACATCTTTATTGACGTCTTATGTCCAAACCTTACGTCAAACTCGGCACCTTTCAGGTATAAATATACCAACGTTGCCTTAAGCAAACACACAGTGGTGATTCTGGACCAGAGCAGCTAATCTACTATCCGAGAGCCCAGCAGAAGCGAGAAGCCCACGGACGCTGCCCCTCCTCTTTGACGCGCTGAGAAAGACGCTGTCTTTTCTCCTGCCGAGAAAATCCAGCTTCGGCGTTTCCAGCCTACCCTTGCGGGTGACTGGGATATCGAGTCCTGAGAGAGAGATACCAGACCTCCTACATTCTATTCCCAAGGTACAGTGCTGACTAAACCCTTTGAGAGAATTCTTGAACAGATCCTTGGCAACAAACCTACTTAACTTAAACTGCTACTTACTTACTCCTTCCCAAGTATTAGCTTAGGTCAGGTACGGTACACAGACATAATATCGAAATTTAAATATCGATATACAATTATATCGAAGTTTAAATATCGATGTAACACAATATCGAAGGTAAGTAATATTGACACTATTTAATATCGATGTCAGTAATATCGAAGTTAAATATATCGATGTGTAGTAATATTGATGTAAATAATTTCGATGTTACTAATATCGATTTTCTAATAATTTGTTTGTATACTATAATGTATATAATATGTTTTTAAGTAGTTATTTATGTAATTTAATTAAATTTAGCATTTTAGTTCAGTAGCGGGTTGTGGGTTTATAGGGGAATAGGGTGGGAAGTAATTTAATTATGTTAAAATAAGTATTAATTAGTAGGAATGAATAATTAAATTTAATTAATTGGTAATTAATTTTAATTAATTGGTAATAATTTTTAATTAATAGATTAATTGATAAATATGTTATGTAGCGGGTTGTGGGTTTATAGGGGAATATGGTGGTAAGTAATTTAATTATGTTAAATTAAGTATTAATTAGTAGGAGTTATTAAATAATTTTAATTAATTAGTCATTCATTTTAATTAATTGATTAATCAATAAATATTGATTAATTGTTAAATATGTTCTGTAGTGGGTTGTGAGTTTATAGGGGAATAGGGTGGGAAGTAATTTAATTATGTTAAATTAAGTGTTAATTTTTAGGAATTATTAAATAGTTTTTATTAATTGGTAATTATTTTTAATTAATTGGTAATTATTTATGTAATAGTTTATTTTTTGATTAATAAATGTTATTTTTTATTTATAAGTATATTATTTTAACTCCTACGCTATCCAACACTTTCCCTACTGTTGCACTCTCTGGAGTGGGAATAGTAATTTTTACCCCTACGCTATCCAACACTTTCCCTACTGTTGCACTCTCTGGAGTGGGAATAGTAATTTTTACCCCTACGCTATCCAACACTTTCCCTACTGTTGCACTCTCTGGAGTGGGAATAGTAATTTTTACCCCTACACTATCCAACACTTTCCCTACTGTTGCACTCTTTGGAGTGGGAATAGCAATTTTTACCCCTACGCTATCCACCACTTTCCCTACTGTTGCACTCTCTGTGGAGTGGGAATAGTAATTTTTACCCCTACGCTATCCAACACTTTCTCTACTGTTGCACTCTCTGGAGTGGGAATAGTATTTTTAACCCCTACGCTATCCAACACTTTCCCTACTGTTGCGCTCTCTGGAGTTGGAATAGTAATTTGTCCTCATACGCTATCTATGTTTATAATTTTATTATTATTACTTTTATGTTGTTATTAATTGTTATTTATAAAATTAAATTATGTTTATAAAATTATTTATATATATTTAATGTATGTATTTTTTTATTTTATGTTGTTATTAATTGTAATTTATATTACTATTGTATGTATATAGGTTTATATTTATATTATTATATTTTTATATATTTATAAGTTATTAAAATAATTAATTTAGAGTTATTATTAATGAAAAATATACGGTGTATTATATATTTATTAGTAATTCTTTTTTTACATTAATTGTTATTATTTCATAATATATAATATTTTTAAACATGTTTATTACATTCATAATTATTATTTTGTTAATATAATATTTTTATTTAATTAAAATATAACGATATTGTACAAAAAACGATATTTTTTACATTCGATATTTTTTTCCGATATTTTGGTACTTACCTTTTTAAAGATAGCATCCCGATATTTTGTCCCTCGATATTTGTGTTGCGATATTTTTGTATATCGATATTCTGTCTGTCGATAATTAGTCAGACATTCGTCAGGTACACCAGGGTAGGCGTAGTTTAGAAGCACCAGTTGAGCACGTTAGCCTATGTATATATGTATATATATTTTATCCATTTTAAAGTGTCTTATGGCTAAGAAACCATATCAATGCTTTTACAGTATTATTTCAGAATACTCCTTTTACTGTACGTACTTTACTTTACATTAAGTATTGCAATTGTGGCAATTCATTTCTCTTGCATGAGAAGGAAGACTGCTCAATAAATAATACCTTTTATTGAAAACGCCCGTCTCTCTATTGTCTGCACCCTGGTGAAATTAAATATGCACATCTGACTGAGTGAAATAGCTGTCTATTGTTTCACACGACTCTAGAGATTGACTCTTATTCTGAGGGAGCAAAGTTGTCATGTTTATGCGGTTGTCGGAAGCTAAATCCCTTCTTGCCTGAGCCAGGGAAGCTGATCACTTCCTATTCAGTCAAGAAAGTTTCTGTGACCTCTGAGCTAGCTGGCGCAAACCTAAATTAAGTCTAACATAGTCAGTAGGACCTAGAACACCTCAGTCCTATGTCTACACTGCTGTTTATGTTATTCCAATGCGCAGGGCCTATAGGGAAAATAGGAACTACCCTACAGAGGTAATTGTGGTGAAGTAGTTTGTGCCTACTGGTAGTGGATAATATTGTGATTTATGTCCAGTATTAGTACCAGATTTTGTGTACGGTAGAGTATCTCAAGTCCCACTTCCAAGCCGCCCGGGATGTGGATCCAAGCGTTGACTTTAGTGTTAGACTGGAGTGGTAGAAGCGGGGGATACCAGCTTGGCACTGTCAGTAGTCGCTGTCGCAAAAGTTAGGGGAGGAAATTCGGCCAGTCCCTCTGGATAAGAGGGCCGTTTCTTGCATAAGGTACTGTGAAGGCAGAGACAGACAAATTTATCCTTGGAGGAGTTGGCTCCTGTGGTCTCAAATGTAGTGTGTATGTCTCCTCTGCCATTTGCGAAAAAGGCACCTATGGTATGTATCTGGTGGGCTGAAAGTATGCCTTGTACCAGTCATTGATAGCAATGGATTATTTATAAGGGGAATGTCTGGAGAGTATAATAGGTCAGGCCCAGATATCTATGGGATTTGGACCACGCTCAGCAAGTTGTGGAAAGAGTGTGTATGTCAGGGGGTTCACATAGCAGCCTGTGGGGCAGTATTGAGGATAATGTGAGCTTTTCCACTTGTCACCTGCTCCATTTTTAGGTGGGGAAGACTGGTGTCTTGGTGATTCCAGCAGTAGGAGAAGTGACACTGCGCATCCAGGTAATACAGCTGGAAATCCGGCACACTGAAACCACCTTTAGTATATGGGAGGGTTAATGTCTCCCATTTGATTTTGCAACGGTGGGCAGCCCATATAAGATGGGTCAAAAGGCTGCGGAGAGTAGTAAAGATGGAGGTGGTCAATGCAATCAGGATATTTAAGAACAGGTACTGGAGGTGTGGAAGCACTACCATTTTAATAATGGCAATCCACCCCATATTAGATAGTAGCAGCCAAATCCATCTGTCAATCTAAGTGGTGAGTTTGTCAACTGTAGGGCCATAATTGTGGGGAATCACCTCTTTCCTTTGTCTATAAAGTATAATACCAAGGTATTTAGGGAGGTCAACACACTAGTGAAGGGGGTAGTCAAACGAAAATGGTACAGTGGCATCCATGAGCTGAAAAAGCTCAGATTTACCCAATTGGCAGCGAGACCGGAAAGGGCTTCATATCGTATTATTTCTCGGATGATGAGTGGAGGTGTGTGGGAAGTCTTGTATAAATAGAAGGATATCATTGCATAGACCATTGGTACTCACAAACTTTCTCTTGGGGCAAAATTTACAGTGTGGTTTCTGTCCGAGGGCTGCACCAGTGGGGGTGGGGTCAGTGGGTGATGGGGCGGAACTAGAGCAAAGACAAAAAACTGACCATGAGGTTCATCACTGGTCCCTGCAGCGGACGCCTTCGTCCACTGAGCCACCAGACCCGGCACACACACATCTCTCTCTCTCTCTCTCTCCGTCTCCCTCCCTCACTCTCCCTCTCCCTCACTCTCCCTCTCTCTCACTTTCCCTCCCTTCCCCTCTGTCTCCCTCCCTTTCCCTCTGTCTCCCTTTCCCTCACTCTCCCTCCCTCTTCCTCCCTCCCTTTCCCTCCTCCTCTGTCTCCCTTTCCCTCACTCCCTTTCCCTCACTCCCTCTCCCTCCCTTTCACTCCCTCACTCTCCCTCCCTCTCCCTCTGTCTCCCTTTCCCTCCCTCACTCTCCTGCTGTCTCGTTTTCCATCCCTCTCCCTCCCTTTCCCTCCCTCTCCCTTCCTTTTCCTCCCTCTCTCTCCTTCCCTTTCCCTCCCTCCCTCACTCTCCCTCCCTCTGTCTCCCTTTCCCTCCCTCACTCTCCCTCTGTCTCCTTTCCCTCCCTTTCCCTCCCTCACTCTGCCTCCTTTTCCCTCACTTACTCTGTCTCTGTCTCCCTTTCCCTCCCTCACTCTCCCTCTGTCTCCCTTTCCCTCCCTCCCTCTCCCTCTCTCCCCTCCCTTTTCCACCCTCCCTCTCCCTGTCTCCCTTTCCCTCCCTCACTCTCCCTTTCCCTCCCTCACTCTCCCTCACTCTGTCTGTCTCCCTTTCCCTCCCTCACTCTCCCTCTGTCTCCCTTGCCCTCACTTTCCCTCCCGTCTTTCCCTCCCTTTCCCTCTCTCACTCTCCCTCTGTCTCCCTTTCCCTCCCTCCCCCTCCCTCCCTTTCTCTCCCTCCCTCTCCCTCTGTCTCCCTCCCTTTCCCTCCCCCCTCTCCCACTGTCTCCCTGCCTTTCCATCCCTTCCTCTCCGTCATCTCACCCTGCCTGTGTGTGCTTAGGCTGAGACAGCTTCCGGGCACACACAAGAAAGTCGCACCCGAGCACTTCACAAGTCTTTAAAAGACCATTCGCATGTTAATGAGGCTGTGTTGTATTTCACCTTTTAGCGCCGCAGCTCTACTCTGACTATGGCTGGCCCCCACAGAGTAGCAGACCCTCCGAGTCACACTGGGAGATGTCTGCAAGGTCCGCGGGCCGCTCGTGGCCCGCGGCTCGTACTATGAGTACCTGTGGCATAGACGGATGCCGGGTTGGGTCTCTTGCGGAATTGCAACCCTGTGTGCATATGGCATTCTTGTCGATGCCGGATCAGGGGATCTAGGGCTATGATGAAAAGCATGGGGGAGAGGGAGCACCCTTGGCATGTGCCTCTGGAGACAGAGAAGGTGTCAGTGAGTTGATCGTTCACTCTAAGCCATGCCATGTTGTCTGTGACGGTTGTGTCCTCCACAGTAAGAAGACTAGTAATATAGCTGCTCTGATAGCTAGGGCGTAGTAGTTGTAGTAGTGTGTGGCCTGGTCGTTCACCCTCACCATAGCGGCGGGCACAGCCACATTTACCCAAATAGGCTAGGTTGCGGTCTACAAGGTCCTGAAATTCCTGCAGTAGGATCAAGCCCCTGTGTAATTGGGAGGTCTGTGTGCCCCCTATTTTAGCAGAGTCGATAGTTTGGAGCTCCCTTTTCACACGGGTTTGGTCTCGACGGAGGCTTTTTAGGACCCCCACATGTTTAGATATGCAAACACCCTGGATACAGGCCTTAAAGGACTCTCATAGTGTAGAATGTTCATCTCAAAATCCTCATTGGTTGCGTTAAGAATAACGGCATCATGACATGCTTTTTCTGGGAAATGCCACTGCAAGGGCGTACATTCAGAATATGGGACATTCAGTGTAAATCGAACAGGTGCATGGTTGGATAGAGTGCAGGCAGATGGGCCACATCCATCAGCCAGAGGAGGGTGCTCCGAGATGTTAACCAGTCCAGGTGTCGTGTGGGGCCGAGTAGATTGTGTATTCCCTGACACGTGGATGGCTGGTGCCATTCAGGGGAGTCAGTGTTAGGCATGTAGATGTTTAGGAGAAGTACCACCCAGGATGGCTAGGGCACCAGAAACAAGTACATACCTACCGTCAGGGTCAACAATGTGGTCCTGATATATAATCAGTAGAGCTTTATGGATTAGGATACACACCCCACAGGAATAAGAACTGAAGTTTTAAAAGAATCAAATCTGCATCCACCCCGGGAGAGATGTAGGGGAATGCCAATTTGATATTGTGCCTGTTAAGGTAAGATATCAGATTAGTCCCTTTTCTAGGTTTGTTTAAGCTAAAGATTTTCCAGGATATACATGCTAAGCCCAGCTCACGGATGCTCCTAGAGTGGTGCAGCGCGTGGGGTGTTATGGGGTAACACTCAACCGTGGCCTTGCAGGTAAGGGTGGTGGAGGAGGGTTGGGGGGTATTTTGATGGATGATAACGAGGAAAAATAATAATTTATTTAATATTCCCTCATCATCACCACCCCGCCGCTCTTACCTGCATGGGCCACGGCTGGTAAAGCTGTGACAGTGTCAGAACTGTGCAGTGGCGAGATGCAATGTAGTAACAGAGCAACATAAAAACAAAACAGAAACAATACAACAATAACCCTAACCAGGGCTCGAGATGGGGTACCACGCGGGTGGACCCCGTCCCCCCACTTACTTTACCGGGGGACGCTGTCCCCCCTGCCAAACAGCTGGACTTCACTCTTCGGCCTCTCTGGGACGAGGAGCTCTGCACCTTTCATAACGTCACTTCCTGTTGTGACGTCACTTCCGGTGACAGCGTCCCCCCACTTCTTTTTCTAGGACTTATGCCCTGACCTTAACCCCCTCCCACACCAGTAATACGCAAGACTGGCGAATCACTACTAAACACAGGCAGAAAGAGAAATCAAACATTCAGGTGTACACCTCAGGGGGAGTGACAATGCTTCAGAAGGTGATGCCCTCTGAGGATTGTCAAAAAAACATTAGTGGCAGTGTACCGCAGCCATTATGTACATGTAGTAAAAATAAGAGGATAGATACAGGTTCATTGCAGGGTGAAGAGCCCTTGTCTGAGTGATGGCGGTTCAAGATGTCAATGAAAATTGCCTCAGTCCGGTGGGTCATGCAGGTAGGCAGAGGCAGTGGAAGAGGAGTAGGGAGTCGCGTGTCGCAAGGAACTGCCGCTCCCAGCTTGTCATTTACAGAATTAGACCACCTCTGCAGGATTGTTGAATATTTGGTGTCGACCATTGACCTCGAAGGTGCACTGGGTACATCATATTGTGCATGAGACCTTGCTTCCGAAGGGTGTTTTGACATCAGAGAATGTGTGCCTTGCCTCTTATACAGCAGGGGTAAGGCCTGGGAACAAGGACAGTGTGGAGCCTTGATAGTAAGGAGGGTCACACTCCCGGACCAAGTGAAGAGCTGTGTCTCTGTCCCTAAAGCTGAGGAGACTGTTGTGTGTCGATTTAGATACCGTACATAGATTTCCCAATTCATTCAGGTACAATTCACATTGCCCTTATTTAGGCATTGCTCATGCTAACCAAATACAGGCATGATCAACTGCATCCATCTATCCACGTAACAAGGAGTTCTTGGAAAACCAGACTCTTAAGCCTTTAAGACTTTGCCTTGCTTGGATATTGATTTCTCCAATAACTCGTTTATTATGCATGAGCATCTATTCCTTAGGGGTTTATTCATGACGTTCTTATGTCCGACTTTTACGTCGATACTGGCATTCCTAAACACCTTCAAGGTATAAATATAGCTTCACTTAACATGGCAAACCATGGTACGGTTCAGCTGCCTACTTGCACGACGCGGCTCGCCACAGCAAGTTCGGAAGAAAGTCAAGTCCCCAACTGACGCACTGACCAGACGCTGTCATCCTCCTCGCAGAGAATCCAGCTCCAGTGTTTCTGACTCCCTGTAAGGATGGACCGGGTGGTTGACAATGACGAGAGGGATGTCTGGGATTCTTTTGCTTGCAAGTATCTTTATTACTTCTTTTCAGTCTAAGTTTTTGTTGAGGGTCAATGTTCACAGCGCTTTAACAAAAATAAGGACTAAACATAAGAAACAGAAACGGATGTTCCTCCAGACCGTATTCGGCGCCGCCCTTGGTTTGGTCTTCTCTGGTGTGGACTCCCCGGGACTCCTCAGAAGGGATATAAAGAAAGATAAGGCCGGAATTAGTCACATCCGATTCCTTCGTTATCACTCTAGTGCAACCACCACCTTGCGTAGTGAGGGAGAGGGGGAAACGATCCGTGAGGGAAAGAGGTCGATGTGCCTGTGTTTTAACCTACCCACCACCACCACCAGAAAGCATCTCTTAACGGTACTTGCCTTGGGCCACGTCCCGTCCACAGGGCCGTGGCGTCCGGACCCGGGGCGGTTGTTCCCCTCCTTGGGCCACCGGGTGTATGATGTAGATGCCGGATCCTCGCCCGGGTAATGGACTCCGCCACACCTGCTCTCTCCGCTCTCCGCTCCTCCTCCCGAACTGCTGGGCTCCTCTCATGCGTTGATACAGCTGGGCTCCTCTCCTGCATTGATACAGCTGGGCTCCTCTCCTCCGTTGATACAGCTGGGCTCCTCTCCTGCGTTGATACAGCTGGGCTCCTCTTCTCCGCCAGGACAGCTGGGCTCTTCTCCGCCGTCGATACTGCTGGGCTCTGCTTCTTTACACTCTCCGTCCTCCTCCGGGCTCCAGGAAACCGCTTCCTGCTTACGCCGCCCGTCCTCCAATAGGGTAAGGTTTATATTGTCCCTCCTCTCTGTTTGGGACCGTCCGTCCTGGCTGTCAACTAGTCCGTCGAACGCTTCCTGGTTGGAGTTGATGTCACTCCTCAGGATACCCCACTTCCGGTCGTTGTTCTGGCTCGGGACGCCGTCAGTCTCACACTCCCCTTGCGGGGTGTTAGAGATCAAAACTCGGAAAGAGATTCCAACCTCACTCATTCTAAGGTATGGAGCGGACTAGAACCTAGAGAAACTTTTGGCAACTCTTGGCTAAACTAGACTATAGCTAAACAGTACATACTTCTTCCCTTGTACTACACTTAGGTTAGGTTCACTGGGGTAGGATTATTTTAGAAGCGCCAGATGACTATTTTAGCCTGTGTTATTTATGTATGTATTTTTATGAATATATGTCATAGCTACAAGCCATGTTATTACAGTATTATTTTATCTTACTGCAAATGCTGTACGTATTATACTTCGCATTCTGTCTTACGATTGTAGCAGTTCATATCTCTTGCATGAGAAATAAGACTGTTCAATAAACCCTTTTTATTGAAACGCCCGTCTCCCTAGTTCTGTGCAAACTCTGTAGAAACGAAGCATGCAAGATCGACTGAGTGAAACTGTTCTCTATTGTTTCCACGATTCTGAGATTGTTCAGACTCTAAGGGAAACAAAGTTGTCATGTTTATGCGGTTGTCAGAAACTAATCCCTTCTTGTTCATTCGAGAAGTTCCTAGCGACCTCTGAGTTAGCTGGCACACACAAGTAATTAACTTTAATGTACTCAATAGAGACATACTGACCTCTGTCCTATGTCAAAACTAAAGTGTATATTATTCCAATGCCTAGAGCCTATCAGGGGTATGGGAACTAGACTACATGGCGCCCCACGGTTTGGTAAGGCACTAATTTAATGCTAGATACTGAAGTAACTCAGTCGTGCTTTTCTCATAGGCCCCTACTCATAACACTCCATAAGACGTCTGGAGTGGGTAAGGGATAATATCTGCCATAGCTGAGTAGGACGAAAATCCTATGTATTAGCTGTTTGGTTTATTCAACGTAAAAGGCTACAGTGTTCCAAAATATTGTGCACCTTATCTTTGTTCCCTTGAAACTTGCTCTGCAACTTCCATTAAACAATGGCCAAAGACGCAGTTACTCCTAAAGCTGTACCCGGCTATGTCGCTGTACTTTTTGACAATACAGGTTTTAATGAAACCGATGAGAATGCAATAATCATTCCTCCAAATTTAAGGAGAGCCATCACTCTAAAACTTATAAGACATGGTCTAACTCCAAGAGGTGGTAGAGCAGTTTTTGTGATAGAGGCACATGAATCTTACCATACAGAGGTATTCTACTCGTGGAATCCAATAACAAGAGTGTTTCACTTCTACAAAGAAGATGAACCACCTGAGGAATATATTCCGTTCGAGGATATTGAAATTCCACTCACATACCAGGAGCATGAACTCTGGTTTACAGGCGCCCTAAAACACTTAAATCACTTTACCAGGCTCGGTCCACTAGGTAAACCAGGAGCAACATGGCCAGTTTTAGCAGGTTACACACCTAATCCTGAAATCGAGGACATGACCGACATAGAATTACTTGCTCAACTCAAAGAGTTAATCAAGATCTACAGGCAATTAGTCTAATATGTCATGCGGACTCTCACAGTCCAGCCACCATTAGTTATTCCACAACAAACCTCCCACCAGGGGACTACACTACAATCACTCCACAGACTTTACAGGCAGTCATGGGTAAATTGCCTGCAAAACAGGAACAAATTCCGTTCTGGATAGCTCAAAAAATTACTCAAATGGAAGGGGTATTTCCTAATACCAGCCCCTATGACAAACAGATAATTCTAACAATCTGTTTACTAATGGGGATAACACCACATTGGGAAGACTGTACCACTTGGGGCACAGTCTTCGCTGCTATCTACACTAAAACATGGTGTTCCGTCAATGGTGGTAATACCCGACGTCCTGAAACAGATTCAAAACGAAGACGGGGCAGAGCCTGCTCTGAATTGAGATATGAAATTACTGAAAATTTTTAACCAGCTCTCAACAATAATATAGTCTAATATTAAATGAGAAACAGCATCAGTGGCAATCCACCAGAAATTAAGGGAATTTGATGTAACAGAACAACTACAAGAACTAGCCAGAATAATTGAAAAATCCTATGAAGAATTAGGCAGAGACAGTTTGGGTGGGAAACCAGTTAAACCACAACTGTCTGAAAGTCCTGAAAAAGCTGTTACTAAAAACAATCCTACATCTTCTAAAAAGAAGTGGGAAAATAGCAAACAACATTCAAATGAGAAAGATTCTCAATCCTGAGGTAGGTCTCCTCAAAGGAGCCCTCTGCAAGGAGGTAGAACCTCAGGAATAGGGATAATTTGAGAAAAGCTGACAGGTATCAAGATACTGATACACGTTCCTCTCGCACCTTTCAGATATCGTGACAGACATCCGAAAGAAGAGGACGGTCAGATCAAAAAGAAGAACACGTGAAGTCCAAAGACGATCAACATGTTCAGAAAAACAAAACAAAACCTCAATTCTCCAAGAAGAAAGTAGCAGGTCTAAAAATCAGACTGTAATATGAACTTAATCAAGCATGACTTTTTATCATAAATTTGAAACTGTATAGCTATTGTATCTTAAAAATGATTGTGCTGTAATGATGTGGAATGTTTTATCTTATATCTTTTTATATATGTAGTGTTAGACCTGGCATCTTTGGCTTGAGTCCCCCATCCACTTTTTCGCCCTCTTCATGTATGACCCCTATTTTGTGCTGATCTAAGACGCGCTGAGTACTGTACCCCTACTAACCAGGGCCATGGTGCAAGTGCTCCCTTTCAAAAGTATAACCACGAACCTTGTATCTGACCCAGGGAAAATGGTAGAAACTCCAAATTAGTGTCCCTAACATAAGGGGTAAATGAGACATTCTTTTCGGGGAATGAAGGTTAGTTCTGGAGCATAGAAATGGCCTTGGTAGAAAAATGTGTAGATTCCTAACCTCGTAGTGTGATCCAGATTTGTAGTCAAATGTCTGGGTTGTCTCTCACAGCCTGGGGGTTGCTGGCTGCCATCAGATAAGAGAGGCGGGGTAGTTTCTGGTGTGTGTGCTGCCTGCAACAATGCCGGCCCCACTTCCCGCTGACCGTCTGACACCCCGGCCTCCCTCCTTCAAAGGAGGGGTGCCATCTGGAAAAGACGAGGGACAACAGAAACCGGGGTGGAGGGGAACACCCTACCTGATGAAAGACTTCAAATACCTTCTGAGATATAACTAGGGAACCCTTGAACGGGAGGGGAGATCGTTGCTGGACCCGAGAGAGCCCTGCTGACTTTGTTGCGGTTCACGGATCGTACCTCCGGTATGCAAAGCATTTCACCAACACGAGCCCTGCTGACTTCGTCACGGCTCGTACCTTGAGAATTGTACCTTCTGTACGCAAAGCATTTCACCATCACGAGCCCTGCTGACTTCGTCGCAGCTCGTACCTTGAGGATCGTACCGTCTGTACGCAAAGCATTTCACCAGCACGAGCCCTGCTGACTTTGTCGCGGCTCATACCTTGAGAATCGTACCTCCTGTACACAAAGCATTTCACCATCACCAGCCCTGCTGACCTCGTCACGGCTTGTACCTTGAGAATCGTACCGTCTGTACGCAAAGCATTTCACCAGCACGAGCCCTGCTGACTCTGTCGCGGCTCATACCTTGAGAATCGTACTTCCTGTATGCAAAGCATTTCACCATCACGAGCCCTGCTGACTTTGACGCGGCTCGTACCTTGAGAATCGTACCTCCTGTACGCAGAGCATTTCACCATCAAGAGCCCTGCTGACTTCGTCGGGGCTCGTACCTTGAGAATCGTACCTCCTGCACGCAGAGCATTTCACCATCACGAGCCCTGCTGACTTTGTCGCGGCTCGTACCTTGAGAATCGTACCTCCTGTACTAAAAGCATTTCATCATCACGAGCACTGCTGACTCTGTCGCGGCTCGTACCTTGAGAATCGTACCTCCTGTACGCAGAGCATTTCACCATCACGAGCCCTGCGGACTTTGTTGCGGCTCGTACCTTGAGAATCGTACCTCCTGTACCAAAAGCATTTCACCATCACGAGCACTGCTGACTTCGTCGCGGCTCGTACCTTGAGAATCGTACCTCCTGTACACAGAGCATTTCACCATCACGAGCCCTGCTGACTTTGTCGCGGCTCGTATCCTGAGACTCGTCCCTTCTGTACGCAAGGCATTTCACCATCACGAGCCCTGCTGAATTTGTCGCGGCTCGTACCTGGAGAATCGCACCCCTAATCTTTGACTGTGAGTATCTGAGTCGCCCTAGCTACTCGAACCCAACCTGAACTGACTCCATCCCCATCTTCAACCCCTGAACAGTCGCCCCAACCTTCCTACCTTATTGTGGATTTGTACTGTTATTGGGCCTTGTGATAAATCAATGTATAAAGGATACTATATTTTCATAGAACACCGGTATGGTGTCCGTTTGTAGTGTGGCAAAATATTACTGAACATGATCATAAATGCTTTACACTGGCCCTCGAGGTTCAGTCTGACTGTTTGGTGATACTACTAAGGGGATAGCCCCCTATCCTAACTAGAGGAGGCAGGTCCTGGCTGGCACAGAAGTACTCGCCTCTGCCCACCAGAGACCGCCCAATCTAACATGTAGTATACTTTTATGCCTTCATCATGTCGGCGAAATAAAGTTATTTTGCCTGACTGACATGCCGAGGATTCTGAGAACGCAGCTCAAGAACGGAGAATGGGCTCAGACAATGTTAGACAGCGCAGCAGAAGTATCAATAGCTGAAGGCAGTGGACCTGAATGAAGACATTCAAGTTGAGACTGCGGACACCTGGGTTAGTTCTCCACAAAGGTTATATGAAATAACAGTCCAGATGGAGGGAGACATACCAAGAAAATTGAAAGCACTCTTTTGGGAGCTACTTTTAAAGGGTTATATATACTTCTAGCAGAACGGGATTTGTCTGAGAGTACCCACATGGGGAACACATCATTTGCCAGCCATCTCCAACCATGCTCCAGTTCATTTAAAATATACTTATGCCAGGAAATGGGCAGTGGCCCAGGCCCCAGCATTATACAAAAATCATGTAGGATGGGATGAGGACTCACCTCACCACACAATCCAGTTAAAAAATCAACCAACTGCTAAAAGACAGTATCCAATTAAGCAAGAAGGTAAAAAACAGGTCAGGGAGATCTTAGAACAACTTGAATACCAAGGGGTGATTGAAGCATGCACCTCGTCAATGAACAATCCTTTGTTTCCTGTTTCCAAACCAGACAATACATATTATCAAGTTTTGGATTGCAGGCACCTAAACTCTTGTTGTAAAACATTTGCAGTGCAAAATGTACACAGTACAGCATTAATGAATAACATTGTGCATAATAAATATAAAACCACATTAGATATTTCTAACGGTTTCTTTTGTCAAAACATTGCACCTGAAAGTAGGCATTTGACTGCTTTCTCAATAATGGGGACCCAGGATCAATTCTGTCATCTCCTTCAAGGATTCAAGAATAGTCCAGGGTTATTCACAGCAAGGGTACTAGAGTTACTACAAACTTATGATGACGAGGCATTGTCATATGTCGATGATATCTATCTGACAGACGATGACCTGAACAGGCACTTGAACAGGGTGAACACCATTATATTGGGCTTCGCCTCTGAGGGTTATAAATTCAATTTTAAAAAATCAAGAATTGCCCATCTCAACGTCCTTTTTCTAGGAAATGAACTATCAAGTGAAGGCAAACGCCTGGCAGCCAACTTTTTAGAAAAGTGTGCGCTGCTCCAACCTCCAAAAATGCTCGAATATAAGTTTCCTGAATTTTGGAAGAACTTACATTCTAAACTACGCAGAAAGGGTTAAACCTCTCTATGAATGTTATGGCTGGATTTTCTGGTTAGATGGGATCAGCCCCTAGGGGCCCCTCCAACCCAGCCAGAACGTAATCACATCCCTCCTCAGGACCAACTATCCAGGCACCTGGGTACCTACCTGAGGATGGGGAACTCGCAATATACAAGCTCATATTATTAAAAACACCACTAAATCTATAGGGATACTAAGAATACTCACTGATTACTAAGGATATCCATACCCTACACCACACTTATATTCACATCAGTTGGTCTCGCGGCCACTCAGACCCAGACCGGTCTACCCTAGGGCAGATATGACACACAATCCGGTGTGTCTACACATGGGCCTGCAGAACCCAATGCTCCCTTTTCCAAACGGTTCGCAATCCTGCAAACCTCCACGCCAGTCTCCCACCTGACGCTCTCACTTATTCAAGCCACAATCTTGTGGGTATACACACTGGTCTCCTACCCAGTGTTCTCACTAACGCCGCATATCAACGACGACCACATTCCTATGAACACCTATATATATATATATATATATTGGGAAGTCTCTTCACTAAGGGTCTGCTACTACAATATTAGGAGTTAGCCAATTAATATAATGTACCTCCTATTCTTGGCATCATAGGTCCACTCACTCCCTATTTATGTGATCACCACTTACCTGATTGGGATTACTCATCCATTCATGTACCTAGTAAACACCTAGGAGATGCATTTACTCAGATTGAACAAGAATATAAGGCGCTTTAATTTACTACAAATTGGGGTTTTATTCTACTACAATATTAACATTTACACAGATCTGTAACTGACAAAGACTATAGGTAGAACACACCGCTGAAAGAGAAAAGATTAAACATAACAGGAACACTCCGCTGAAAGAGAAAAGATTAGACATGCAATAGCTTAGGGAATAAGGACAAGATTAAGGATGGAGTTCACCTTATTAGTATGTAGTCTTGTTCTAGCTGTCATCTGGGTTCCTCTCTCGTCTGTGCCTTGGCTCATCTCAGACTCTCTCTCTCTCCTGCACTCTTGGGTACACCTCTGCGCTGATCACTTTGCACTGGACTCCTCTCCCCCACGAACGGTCTCCACCTTCCAGCTTCAATCTAATGGTTCCTGCCGCTATGATCACCGTTCATTCCACTAGCTTATTCACTCTGTCTCTGCGCCAATGTCCAATTAACTCCATCTGCTCCCATAGGTTAGTCCACGATCTCTCCTCCGTCTCTTCTAAAAGGCATTACTTCAGACTCCAGCTATTCACACCTCCTCCTGATAAGTAACTGCTTCTGACTGCTTCCTTCAGTTCCAGCTCACTATTCAACTCAGCTCTCTCTCAAGCTTGAACCCTCTCTCTCTCTGCCAACTCCACTCCACTGCTTTCCACTCCTCCACCTTAACACGACTGACTGGCACCGCCACCTTCACTCGACTGCAACTCTACTCGACTCACTGGCTCCGCCTCTGCACTTCACTGATATAGAATGCTGTTTCCTCATGGAAAGTTCCAGCCAGCAGCTTCCTCCCACCAATCCCATGCACCAGGCTCCTTGCGCTAGACGCTCCCACAGTGACCAGTCTGCTTGTTTCGTCTAGAGACCTGAGCCCGGGAACAATTCCTGATTAGATTCAGCTCTGGCCGGTTCTCTCCGGTTCGCTTAGGGCGAACAACAGCCTTAACTATAAACTTTGCCTTTACCCTGAAAAGCCTCTCAGCTTCAATAAGATGGAGTCCCTCTAGCTCTAGGCCTGTAGGCCTGAAAGGGATGAAATGCCCCTTAGCTCTGTCAGAATACCTACATAAACCATACCAATGTGTCTAATATGTCAAAGCCAATAGGCAATAGACAGGTTAAAGTCAAGAATAAAGGATCTATTATCATATTAAGCAGCTATCCTCTTCTAGGTCTGGAAAAAAGGGCTTAAAAGGGCCAACACAGGCTAAGAATACCTATACTAGATGTGAGCAAGATTAAGGTCTATATCACTGCTAAATAAAGCCAAAAACTCTGCCATTACACTCCACCCTTAGATCCTTATCTTGCGAACATCAATAAACAACAACATCCATATAAACAAACATCAACATAATCTATCCAACACAGGCTAAGAATACCTACCCTAGATGTGAGCAAGACGAAGATCTATATCACTGCTAAATAGAGCCCAAAAACTCTGCCATCCACCCTTAGATCCTTATCTTGCGAACATCTTATAAACAATAACATCCATATAGACAAACATCAACATAATCTATCAACAAATCAAAAACTAAAAAACTCCCTAAAAAGAATGACAACTTAAGGAAATTCCACCTGAAACTCAATTGTAGGGAATACAAACCTAACAACCAACTGAAAACAAATCAAAGCACCCTTGACTTGAATGCTGAAACATATCTGAAATTGGATCTGATAACAACAGAAACTAACCAAAGCATCCTCAAACTAAATGCGCCTCAACTTCTAGTGATAACTGGTGAAATCTAGTGATGTAGGGACTTATGTGTTGAATGAAAACAGCAAGGGGCCTACCTACTTCGGACAACTTAAGCCTAAATGAGGCCTACCTACTATAGTCAACTTAAACTAATGATGACTCATGAAATCTATTGGTGTAGGGGCTTGTTTGTGGGATGAAAATAACAATGGGCCTAAATGAGGCCTACTGACATTTGTGAATTTAAAGAAATATTTTGGTGAAATCTGAGAAGTAGACATGACAAACTGTTCTCAAGGTCTGGACAAACATTAATACATAATCATACTAAAAGACACACCTCCCAGGACAATCTAAAGTCTAGGGTAACCACCCTTTGATCAATCAAGGTGAAAATGTAAGAACAGTAAAAAACAACCCCATTTCTACAAGACAGCTGGTGTATATATATATCACTTAGTTTCTTCACACTGTGGAACACATGTGTGCACCACCATTCAAAAAAAAAGTCCTTCATTGGCAAAAACTGTTTTGAAGAAAACAGAAAAACTATAACAGGTGACATGTTTGTGTTTTTTTAAAAGTGGGGCCTGCTCGTAGTGATTGCCAAGAAAAATGCAGGCCAAGGAAAAAGAGTCCAATGTCAATTTTGTTGCTTCAGTGTAGGCCACCACCCTGCATCTTCGGTATCCGGACACTTCCTCCGATGCGGCCATTCACCACCCTTCCGGTCTGGTCTGGTCTGGATCCATCTTCCAAAAATAATAAACTAACATAAAAACATGAAAGTAAAAAACTAAAACAATAAAGGAAGTGGGAGGGGGAGGTGCCCACGCACAACCACAACCCAGCAATCCTAGGGACAAGAAAACAAGTATCATTATTCTTGCAAAATAAAATTTTAATTTAAAAAGCACCCCGGGTGCCTTTCATTATTGAAAAGAAAATATCCTAATTAATTAAAAACATTCAAAATTGAACTTTTAATGAAATTGTAGTAGGGCCTAACATACCCTAATCCTTACTAAGACAGCCCCTCCCTTCAGAGCAGGAGACAGGCTACAGTATGAAGTAATTTGAATCACTGCCAAATGATGATCTCACAGCAGGAGCAGGGCACTGCAAGCCTCCCATTTCCCTGATCAGAGAAGCCCGCCCAGGCCTACTGCCAAGGACCAAGAGTGTGCAAGAATCCCTTATCAGCAGGCAATGAAGCTGCCTGCGTCAACAGCCAGGAAGAGCCAGTTCCCCCGCCCTTACATAAACAAGCCGTCCGCGGAATAAAATTGGATTATAGCCAATCATAACGAGACAGGGCCGTGTTCGGAGCCTGCAGAGGAAGAAAAAAAAAACTCGTCTTCACAAGCCAGCTGGTCTGCCAAGGTCGACAAACAAATTCTTTGCAAGCTTGTTCCCAGGCCTGATTGCACTAACTAACGAAAGCCAGCATTTCAAAAAAACAATTCTGTTACAGTGTACTGCTACTTAAAAGCTCCAGTTTCTAAAAAGACTTTTGTCTAACTAATTCAGCTAAAGGCAAGATAATTAAAATAAGGGCACTTATTTAGAAAGGGGCAACTAAGTTTTGCACACAAGATTATACAGTCTGTATTTAAAAAACGAATTAACATGGACCATTGTCAGCTGTTGAAAGAGAAATAATTTTAAAACAACATAAAATGCAGACACATTTCAACATTGTATTTAGTTCAACCAGGGGCATCATGCAACTATGCATTACAGTGTAATTTATAGCGCAAACTATTTAATCCAACCTATTAAAAGGGCCACATTCATACATTATGAAATAGCTAATTATTTTCTAACTGAGTTTGATAACTTACCAAGGCTGGTTTTGCTGACACATTTATAAAAAAAAGTTGTAGTTTACATATGGGAAAATAATAATGTTACATTTTTTTTTCAAAAGCATACGGTTGCCTTTCACTAATTAAAAGCACATGTTACCATGCACTGTCGGGCAAGATTGATTATTCTCAACCTGTGATCACTGCAACCAGCAAATTCCTTTCTAGATGGAAAAACCCTCAAAGAAATAATTAATGAAAACAGCCCGTAGCATGCATTCTAACGGGCCACCTCCTTAACATTTCACTCATTTTAAATCATGCATTCAAAAATAATACTCCACACGTCTATGGATGCATATTAAGAAGCGTATTTAA
The DNA here is from genome assembly GCF_964263255.1 of Lissotriton vulgaris. NCBI lineage: Eukaryota > Metazoa > Chordata > Amphibia > Caudata > Salamandridae > Lissotriton > Lissotriton vulgaris. The sequence continues at coordinate 287,933,938 of NC_141697.1, read as the reverse complement.
AAGAACACAGCTCTCTCCGTGCAAACCCTTATCTCAATCCGACTGGTTGATTTATAACTTACAGTTCCAAGGCAAACCCACACAAATTCGTAGACGCAGTTCAAAAAGAATGTGAAATGAACAGAACCCTTCGCAAAGCACAAGATGTTACCTTTCCGTCAAGAAGCTGACAAAGCACGTAGGCAGACCAAGGAATCAAAAAAAAAGTCAAAATCAAACCATCAATCCTTAAATTAATCCACTGACTTTTATAGTCAGGTCAGATAACCATGCGTGTTGACAGCATGTTTTAAAAATAAAGACTGCCATCTCAATTCAAGATATTAACCCTTTGGCAGCTCAAGCACAATCATTTCCCAATGTCCATGGATACATGGGAAAGTCATGAGCACATCTCTTCACGTTTAAAGATAACACGTACACACATTTTCAAAACGTTATCCCCAAGCACCCGAGAGAGATCCAGCTCTCTCCTGCCAAACGCAATGATAACATGCCCTGTCCAAGCCATGACCACATGGCGCTATTCACAAGCCATATTTACAAGACAAGCTATTCACAAACAATACATCCAAGGCGCAATGCACAAGGAACACAGCAGATCAACATGAGAACATGCACCTCACAAGCCACATTAACATGGCGCTATTCACAAGCCATATTTACAAGACAAGCTTTTCACAAACAATATATCCAAGGCGCAATGCACAAGGAACACAGCAGATCAACATGAGAACATGCACCTCACAAGCCACAATAATATGGCGCTATTCACAAGCCATATTTACAAGGAGCTATATTCAAAGAACTCCACAGAACATATTACAATGAACACATTTCACATTGCACAGCATAAGCAGATGCAGCAAGCAATTTAATGGACAATTTAAAAGCATTTTTTACACACATTTATACAATTGGACCATCACAAAGATGTAACTGGCTCCCTCATGTAATGCCATCCTTCAACCCTGACAGTTCAAACACCAAGATGAAAACCATTCCTTCCACCCTGAATAAACCAAATGCCATGATGTAATGCAATTTCCTCACGCTGCAACTGTTCAAGCCCATAGGTCACACATGCTACATAAACTGCAACATTACGCCAGATGGAACCGGCGTTCAGGGCACTCCCTCAGAACACATGGGAAACAATCTAAGCACATGGCAAAGGTCACACAGGTTTCGTAAACTGTTCGTAGACGCCAGATGTTATGGCTGGATTTTCTGGTTAGATGGGATCAGCCCCTAGGGGCCCCTCCAACCCAGCCAGAACGTAATCACATCCCTCCTCAGGACCAACTATCCAGGCACCTGGGTACCTACCTGAGGATGGGGAACTCGCAATATACAAGCTCATATTATTAAAAACACCACTAAATCTATAGGGATACTAAGAATACTCACTGATTACTAAGGATATCCATACCCTACACCACACTTATATTCACATCAGTTGGTCTCGCGGCCACTCAGACCCAGACCGGTCTACCCTAGGGCAGATATGACACACAATCCGGTGCGTCTACACATGGGCCTGCAGAACCCAATGCTCCCTTTTCCAAACGGTTTGCAATCCTGCAAACCTCCACGCCAGTCTCCCACCTGACGCTCTCACTTATTCAAGCCACAATCTTGTGGGTATACACACTGGTCTCCTACCCAGTGTTCTCACTAACGCCGCATATCAACGACGACCACATTCCTATGAACACCTATATATATATATATATATTGGGAAGTCTCTTCACTAAGGGTCTGCTACTACAATATTAGGAGTTAGCCAATTAATATAATGTACCTCCTATTCTTGGCATCATAGGTCCACTCACTCCCTATTTATGTGATCACCACTTACCTGATTGGGATTACTCATCCATTCATGTACCTAGTAAACACCTAGGAGATGCATTTACTCAGATTGAACAAGAATATAAGGCGCTTTAATTTACTACAAATTGGGGTTTTATTCTTCTACAATATTAACATTTACACAGATCTGTAACTGACAAAGACTATAGGTAGAACACACCGCTGAAAGAGAAAAGATTAAACATAACAGGAACACTCCGCTGAAAGAGAAAAGATTAGACATGCAATAGCTTAGGGAATAAGGACAAGATTAAGGATGGAGTTCACCTTATTAGTATGTAGTCTTGTTCTAGCTGTCATCTGGGTTCCTCTCTCGTCTGTGCCTTGGCTCATCTCAGACTCTCTCTCTCTCCTGCACTCTTGGGTACACCTCTGCGCTGATCACTTTGCACTGGACTCCTCTCCCCCACGAACTGTCTCCACCTTCCAGCTTCAATCTAATGGTTCCTGCCGCTCTGATCACCGTTCATTCCACTAGCTTATTCACTCTGTCTCTGCGCCAATGTCCAATTAACTCCATCTGCTCCCATAGGTTAGTCCACGATCTTTCCTCCGTCTCTTCTAAAAGGCATTACTTCAGACTCCAGCTATTCACACCTCCTCCTGATAAGTAACTGCTTCTGGCTGCTTCCTTCAGTTCCAGCTCACTATTCAACTCAGCTCTCTCTCCAGCTTGAACCCTCTCTCTCTCTCTGCCAACTCCACTCCACTGCTTTCCACTCCTCCACCTTAACACGACTGACTGGCACCGCCACCTTCACTCGACTGCAACTCTACTCGACTCACTGGCTCCGCCTCTGCACTTCACTGATATAGAATGCTGTTTCCTCATGGAAAGTTCCAGCCAGCAGCTTCCTCCCACCAATCCCATGCACCAGGCTCCTTGCGCTAGACGCTCCCACAGTGACCAGTCTGCTTGTTTCGTCTAGAGACCTGAGCCCGGGAACAATTCCTGATTAGATTCAGCTCTGGCCGGTTCTCTCCGGTTCGCTTAGGGCGAACAACAGCCTTAACTATAAACTTTGCCTTTACCCTGAAAAGCCTCTCAGCTTCATCAAGATGGAGTCCCTCTAGCTCTAGGCCTGTAGGCCTGAAAGGGATGAAATGCCCCTTAGCTCTGTCAGAATACCTACATAAACCATACCAATGTGTCTAATATGTCAAAGCCAATAGGCAATAGACAGGTTAAAGTCAAGAATAAAGGATCTATTATCATATTAAGCAGCTATCCTCTTCTAGGTCTGGAAAAAAGGGCTTAAAAGGGCCAACACAGGCTAAGAATACCTATACTAGATGTGAGCAAGATTAAGGTCTATATCACTGCTAAATAAAGCCAAAAACTCTGCCATTACAACGAATTAATCAAACCTGATTTTAAAACCAAACATTGGACACAAGAACCCACAGAAATGTTGCGTTCACTTCAAGCTGACACGTTAGCAACAAAACACTTACAAACACGCGTAAACGTACGCAACTTAGTGATCCGAATCATTCTGGGTCAATGCAGATTAACCATTTAACTTTTAACAAAGGTAAAAAAGTACCAATTGCATACACATCACATTTGTATACACAAGCAGAAAAGAAATTTACATCAACAGAAAAAATTCTGACAGTAGTTCAAACCACTGTAGCAAAAGAAAGAGCCCTAGCACAGGGGAAACGCATTATGGTTGGAACTCCTGTACCAGCCTTAGAGGCAGTTACAAAAGCTAGCACTCCGAATGCAATAGCTTTACATCCAAGATGGATACAATGGGTTAATTCTCTTGCTTCAACTGATGTTGAATATGTTTTGGATCCTTATTTGAAAACAAAAGCATTCCTGCAATACTAACACGAATGTCCTCTGCCTAATGAAATTGTACCTCTAGACCAGTATGAATGTATAATTTATACTGACGAATCTGCACAACCCTCTACGGCGGTAAGCAAGCTTATAGTGCAGCACGCGCGATCATTAAAGGTTGTATGCGCGATGGCAGATTTAGTCCTATGGTCACAAAAACGCACTCTCTAGGAGATTGTACAGCTCGAGCTGAACTACAAGCATTCATGATGGCACTTGAAAATGCGGATCGTGAATTCCCCACACTCATAGTGTGCGATTCCTTTTACTGTGTTCAATCTTACAATGAGTATTTACAGAATTGGCCTCAAAATGGTTTCAAAGATGCAAAAGGTGGCACAATCAAGCACAAAACGCTTTGGGAACAAGTACTTCAGTTGCGAAACGGACTACAAAACACTCATGTGATACACATGCAGATTCATCAACGTGATGGCGTTCACGTTGAAGGGAATTAATTGGCTGACGAAGCCGCAAAACGGATTGTGCAAACGGCTTCCGTAGCTGCAATCACTCGTTCAAAAAAGAAAATAGACAGTGAAATAATACTGACTGTCAATGCTTCAACCAAAGGCAGCGGTGCAGTGTTACCTAAAACTTTTCCACTCATATATAATTGATGCGAATAGCCCTCCGTTTGCTCGAATCCCTGCAGAGGGGGATAGGGTAATTCCAAACATGGACTGTAGGGCAGCTTTGATCTACAAAGCACACCTGGGAGAGGGTCTGATACATCAGGGGATCTCTAAAACAATATTAGCATTAAAAGAGATGTACTGGTGGACAGGGATGAATGCACATATTCACATCTTCGTCATTAACTGCATAAAATGCAATAGAGATCGCAGAACAGAACGCCACCGGATACCTGACTACAGCATAGCCAGCCCAGTACAGACATCATTGTTGGACAGTATTAGACTGTCTACCTGCAGGCGTCCCTCTGGACGAATGCAGTCCCACAAACACTAATTCAAGGTTTCTTTGGATGTGGCCTCAGCACTCGGCTGACGCTCGAACTGTTATAAAAGATTTGCGAGTCTTTATCGGCACATACGCAATAGGCACACTACACTCTGACCAGGGCCCTGCATTTAGCTCTCGAGCTTACAAAGAAGCCATGGCGAGTTTGGGCTTCTCCATTCCATCCTGAGGGAAATTCCGTTGTGGAAAGAAAAAAACGGGACATAAAGCAGTCTATTACAGCTAGGGTTTTAGGTTCGGGTGATGGGTGGGTCAAACATCTTTATGGGGTCCAACGTGCATTAAACAACTTGCCAAGAGGTTCTCTAGGGGGTGTCACTCCATATGAGGTTTTATTTGGGACAAGAATGTTGGTTCCGGATCTTGATTGTCATGGAACAGTGACAGAAAATAAGAAATTTGATATCAAAGATCGTTTGGCTGTTTTACAGAACTTCAATGAACTAAGATCGAAACAAAGCAACGTGCTCCTGAAGTCAACCACCACTGGGGAAAAACCAACCTTCCCAGCAAGGCCTGTCTGGATCCCAAAGCTTGGTGATCTAGTCAGAGAAAAGATCGTGGACAAGAAGGAATTTCGGCCTTCTTACAAGCAACCAGAACCTGTCCTAGCAATCCACAGATCAAGAACAGTACTACTACCACCCCCTGCTGGTAAAAAGGAGAAAATATTTGTGTCCATCGACCTGATCAAACCACACTATGTGGCCGATACTAAGCAGTAGGCCACATGGACTCTGACAATGTAGCGGACTCACTCCGCTAACTACAATCCAATCCAAGAGGTTCAACTGAGAGACTTATCACCTTTGAAGATTCTACAGTGAGAAAAGAAGGACTAAGCAACAAAGCTATGGAACTCGTCACTCTTGAGACCCAAATAACAGTTCGTCCTGATTCACCTGTCTACAACGAAGTAAAAAGTGATCAAGAGGTTCCAGCGATTTCAACAAATCCGAATGCAATTCCAACCATTGACAGAACTGCCTCTGGCTATTTCATTAACTTTGATACGTTTTCTGAGTATCCCAGCGAACCTGAAACAACGCCAGCACAAAAAACTTTCAAAGAACAAACGACAGACTTTTTTCATCTCCTGAAAAAGACTTATCTGGTTTCACCATGGATTGAACTATGGATTGTTTTGGGAATATTCTTCTTTCTACTTTGGTTAGATCTGGTAATAACTCTGGGTATGTTGATAAATGGAAGATATATTTAAATGGACAGAGAAAGTAAAAAAGTGAACTTACTTCTCCAGCCACACAAATCATCCCATCGTGAACAAAGAGACTTGTCAGCAGTGAACATAACAGCCGTTCCTATACCAGTTTGTTTAGTTTGGGACAGAAGTGAACATGACATTTTTGGCCCGTCGGAGCTTTTGAAGATTCCACACTTATTCAAGATTTCATTAAGTGTCTTTATTACCTCTAGTACCTTTTTTGATGATTGGGACTTCTAGACTGTTAATAGCATGATGTCTGATCTAGAAATGTCTGCAGTATTCACAAATCATGAATATTTAGAGGGTTCATCAGGCTATGAACAAATGTAATAATATAATAATAATATTATAATCATTATGGTAATCATTTCTTGCATAAATCTGCATCACCTAGAAATGTATTCATGTATAACCAATGGGAACATTGTCCTGCACCTCCAAAGGGTAGCTCAAAAACTTCGGCAATGACATTTTATATGTTTTCAGGGTTCAACTTGTCAAATCCAGAAACTTTTTTCTTTAAAGACAGGAAAGAAAAATATGTTAACAAATACAAAACAGATTTATTCTGCAGCCTTTATTGCCCAACTGTCTAGACAGAGTTTCGACTTTTGGAAAGACAACATTGAGACAAAAATCTGCCTGGGGTACAAAAGATTGGCAAGTGCAGGGGGTAGAAGCTTTGTTTAGAGCCTGCATCAGCCCTGAGCAAATTATATTTTTGAATGACACTGTCCAACAAACGTCTTGCCTTGGGTTAGCCAAGATCAAAGACATAAATACACCGACCATACCTATGCCTACAAGTAATAGCACTACACGGGGGAGGTCTAGATACATAATATTTTGCATCACAACAGATCAGATCCAGAATGGAAAAAATGGTTGCTCTAGCCCACAGACACAACAACTGTCAAGAGTGATTCCTGAACAAAACACAGGGTTTCACTATCAATAGGCCAGACCCAGGATATGTTCAAAGACAGCATCCTGGGGTAATAACAACATACAGTGTAGGGAAACTATGTCTTGAATGACTACAGAAATCTACACTTGAGGATGTAAAACAACACTTATCTTTACTTAAAGATGGCGCAGACCTTAGGGAATTCTTGCTAGGACCAAGAAAACCGCGTCAAAAACATTTCATATATGCAGGTATCTATGCTGCTTATAAAGAAATATGGAAGATTACCCAAGCAGAGACTGCTGAACAAATATGAGAAATTGATCGTATTCATTCAGAGAAATCTCTCTCTGTAGTAGACAATGGGTTAACAACTCTGTAGTCCAGCATATATTCATTGGACAGCATTGTGTCTTCTGCCATGGACATCATGGAACTTGGTCATGTTGTAACATGGTCAGTCTCAATTACGTTCTATCATGCTATTGGGCTGGACACTACAAAACTTGCGTGCAGTCTATGTGCCTTGGTGTTTAATCAACCCTACGTCGCTGTTTTCAGAATTTAATCTCACTGAAAAACAGATCAAACTGGCACAAAGGGGAGCAGTCTATACGGTGCTGAGCATTGAAAAACTGGAAAAATTACCATTCACAGTGGCAGAGAACCCAGCTACTGAGTGGATCATACATGGTAAAATTACTCTGCCTGTTACAATTGTCCATTTTCAATATTGCCTAAAACATATACCAGCAGGCACTATGAAAGGTTGGGTAAAGAGTACATCAAGACATCATGGGATTTACCATACACACGGGTGGGGGTGTGAAGTGTTTCATAGCGGTTCTAACTGTGAAAATGCACTAAACGGTTCTCTCCTTTGTCAGGGAATTATTTTACACGGGGCCTGCAATGATTCCACTGCAAACTTATCCTGTCACCTGCAAGGCTCACAAGCTGCAGTGATTAATCCAATTTTTGGACTACTTTCTAATGGAAGTTACCTCATGTTGAATGATCACAGCTACTGTGGCATGTTGCCAGGTATCCCATATCTAGTGACTGTTTCATCCAGGGTCACTTGCTGTATGCAAGTATTGTTTCCACAAACCAAGACAGCCATGGAGTCGCCTTTATGGCCTTCACTGAACATCTCTTCTATATGAATTGATACTTTAAGCAGAATGAAAGCCATTCTTTTGCAACAAACTGGGCCACTGACCTCGGCCAAAGAAACCTATGATCTACAAGTCGCAAGGACTTCTGCCGAGATACATGCCCTTTGGATACAAACTGCCCTATACATTTCTCAGGAAATGTTGGAACGTATCTTAAACATTTCTGATACGAGCGGTATTGTACATTGATTTAAGACCATGTGTTCAGGACTATTAGCACCTTTTCAAGCAGTCCTGGGAATACTTCCAAACTTCGTGCACTCTGTGTTTGGCGGACTGCCACTACTTTTTGGACTAGTTGCAGGGATCCTACTTTTGCGCCTACTGCTATGATATGGCAAGACAAATCACCAACGTCACTCCAAGCACCATAGAGAGAGCTCAATTGGAGATGAAGTGTCATGAGCGCATCGTCCAAATTTTAGGTTTACCTCATCTACGAGAATTAAAAACCACATGGTTTCTGTCATTCAGACCAATCTGGCAAGATTGCATCTTACCTGTTCTATGCTGCCTGCTTTGCGGTGAAGAATGCGTGCTAGACATCTGTCTAACACTCCCATCAGTCATGCCGACGGATATCGATACTCGGCTGGACCCGGTAACGGCCCATGCTCTGTGTTCTCCCCAGCGGCTAACAGTCCTGATGATGGCATTCATTGAGCCTCACAGACGCAAAATGCTACTGCTGAGGTACGAGAGGAAACAACACGCAGGCAGGTAACATCTGATATGAACATTGCTGATGCGACGAATGCTGAAGGCGATGCTTCTTAACTATGTGCGGTTAGTCTTCTAAACAGGGTAATCCAACTTTCACCTACAATGGTAGATGACTTTTTGTCTACAGGATTAGAAGATTTCGGGCCAGATGTAGGTAGGCAAATACCGGTCGGTAACGGCCGAAATTCGGTCATTTCGGCCGTTACCGACCAGTATTTGGAAAATGAGATGTAGGGCCACCTAAAATACAGATTCTGTAATTTTACCGAATCGGTAGTTTTACCGATTCGGTAAAATTACTGAATCAGTAAAATTACCGAATCTGTATTTTGCGATGTAGGTAGCACTGTAATCAGTGCTACAGGGCTTTCAGAATTCGTTATTTACCATCAACTAGAAGTTGGTGGTAAATAATGAAAAGCCTTGAAAAAGCATTTTTTTTGCTTTTCAAACTCTGCCATGTTGCAGACATACATGCCCTTAGGGCATGTATGTCTGCAACATGTGCACCCATATATGATTGAGGGGTGCAACAGGGTGTCAAAGTGACACCCTGCCACCCTTCAATGTTTCCCCCAATTACCGAATCGGTATTTACCGATTCGGTAATTGACATTCATTCCTATGGGCGTACAGGCCCATAGGAATGAATGGCAATTACTGAATCGGTAAACACCGATTAGGTAATTACCGAATCTTACTGATTCGGTAATTTAAAAATAAAAATTACCTACATTCCATTTACCTACTCTTAAATACCGAATCGGTATGATTCGGTATTTAAGAGTAGGTAAATCGAGATTAACTACATCGGGCCCTTCATGTTTTCTTCATCCCCTTACACTGACTTTTGGTTTGGCACACAGTCTACTGAGAGACTCTGAATTTGACCTTCATTTTTCAAAAACAAGGGACTAACTTTGGAACTTTTTCCTATGATTATATATTTTTTTTCGAATTTGTATTTTTCGTTTTTTGGCACAAGTAATCTGCTTATAGTAGAACTATTCATAGAGAACAAGAATTCTTTGAAAAATTCAGGAGACAATATATGACCTTGTCCACAACAAAATGATTATGTAATCTGAAATGAAATGGTTTTGGCCCTTTTTTCTTCTGTATTTAAGAGCCATTTCATCGTGTTAGAGATCGAGACTCGGAAAGAGATTCCAACCTCACTCATTCTAAGGTATGGAGCGGACTAGAACCTAGAGAAACTTTTGGCAATTCTTGGCTAAACTAGACTATAGCTAAACAGCACCTACTTCTTCCCTCATACTAAACTTAGGTTAGGTACACTGGGTTAGGATTATTTTACAAGCACCAGGTGAGTCTTTTAGCTTGTGTTATTTAATTATGTATTTTTATGAATATATGTCATTGCTACAAGCCATGCTATTACAGTATTATTTTACCTTACTGCAAACACTGTACATATTATACTTCGCATTCTGTCTTACGATTGTAGCAGTTCATATCTCTTGCATAAGAAATAAGACTGTTCAATAAACCTTTTTATTGAAACACCTGTCTCCCTATTTCTGTGCAAACTCTGTAGAAACGAAGCATGCACGATTGACTGAGTGAAACTGTTATCTTTTGTTTCCACGATTCTGAGATTGTTCCAACTCTAAGGGAAACAAAGTTGTCATGTTTATGCGGTTGTCAGAAACAAATCCCTTCTTGCTCATTCGAGAAGTTACTAGTGAACTCTGAGTTAGCTGGCACACACAAGTAATTAAGTTTAATGTACTCGATAGAGACGTACTGACCTCAGTACTATGTCAAAACTAAAGTGTAAATATTTCCGATGCGCAGAGCCTATCAGGGATATAGGAACTGCACTACAAGACGTGCTATTATCAGGAGTGGTGGGGCTCCAGCTGGAAGACGTGGGCCCAGTGACCTATGTGCCCATTTATTAATTTATATATTTATTTTGAAAGTGGTATAGAGCGTGTACTAGATCCTTGTGGATATCAGAGCGCTTTACAGGCAATGATGAAAAGAGTTAAACAAAAGCAATGCAAAAATACAGATATACGTGTACATAATGAGCAGACCAAAAGCAAACAATAGAGGTAGATCGGATCTGCATCCTACGTTGTGCAAAATAAAATAGGAGAAAGGTGCTGGCCAAGAGAGCATCAGTGCCATGTGGATTTTTCCATGAGAATTGCTTTTACTTCCTTTTTGAACAATGCAGTGGAAGTGGTAAGTCTGGTTTCTGGGGGTAGTGCGTTCCATATCCAGGGGCCATCCCTGAGAAGGAGCGTTTATAGGTTTTAGTCTTATTAAATCTGTGTGGCTTCAGTACAAGGCTTTCTGCACTTCTTGTGGATCTTTTACCCCCAGAGATAAACAGTTTCTGAGCGAGATAGACGGGAGTTTTATGGTGAATGGCTTTGTGGGTCATGCAGGCTATTTTTAGGTGAATTCTGGCTTCCCATGGTAGCCAATTCAACGCTTTCAAGTCTGGAGAGATGTGGGACCTTTTTTTTGAGCCTGTGGTGAGTCTAGCTGCAGCGTTGATGGTGGCTCTTAGAGGTGCTGTTGTAGCTTTGGGGAGGCCGCAAAGAGAAACACTACCGTACTCTATCTTGGGGATAACTAGAGCTTGAACTGCCGTCTTGAAGTCGTTTTTTTGTAGGAAGGGTTTAAGCTTCCTTAGGGTATTAATCTGGAGAGTTGCTCCCTTTGTTGCATTGCGAATATGTTTATGCATTTTGAGGTTGCGATCAAGGGTTATTCCCAGAGATTTTGCTGAGTCAATGATAGCTGGTTGAACGTTGAAAGCCATGAGGTGTATGAACCAATCCTGGAGGAGGGGTATTTTGGAGGGTGGAGCTATAAGTAGGAACTCAGTTTTGAGTGTGTTAAGTTTGAGATGGTTCTTCGCTAGCCATGATTGGGTGTTCAGCAGCGTCTTGTTGAGTAATTTAATATCTTCAGGAGTATTAATCTTCAGATAGAGTTGTGTAACATCTGCATACATGTGAAATTGGACGTTGGATGATTGCAGCAAGGCAGTAAGAGGTTTCATAAACAGATTGAATAGAGTCGGGGATAGTGCAGACCCTTGTGGGACTCCAAGAGTTACTGGTACAGGATTGTACAAGGAGTTATTGACCTTGAATTTTTGGGAACGGTTATGAAGAAAGGAGGAAAACCAATTGAGCACTGAGCCTGAAAGGCTCATTCTGAGATTCAGCAGGTCAACCAGGTTCTCGTGTTTGACCGTATCGAAGGCCAGGAGAGGTCTAATAAGATTAGTAGGCATGATCCATTTTGGTCAAGTATTTGTAACGCGTCGTCGATAATGTGAGTCATGGCTGATTCGGTGCTATGGAAACAAAAGAGGTCGCTGTACTGTTCCTATGGGAAATGGGGGAAGTGTTTAGCTGGCATGACCACAGATGTTCGAGTAACATCCTGGGGCATCCATTTTGTTGGATATAATGGCCTCACACACCCCGAAGGATGTCATGCTTCATCATCGGCAGTTGCTCCTCGTCGGGGAGGCGGTGCAATCCCCGACGGGCTCACCTCAAAGAGGGGCTCTTTGGCGGAGATCTTTTTCCAACTGCCTTATGGTGAGGTGGGGGTGTGTGGACCGGGCTAGGTGTGGTGGTGTGTGGGGTATTAAAATGTAGCAAGGGGTACCGGAATTCAATTTATTCTGGGGGTCCCCTGGCTGCAGTTAAAAAGAGGGGTTAGGCTCACTACGAGTCAACAAGTTAGGTCAGGTGACCCTAGATGAGGCTAAAGGTGATGAAGGTCGACATGTTTCACGCTATGGGTCTAGTCACCCGCGATTCATCAGGACCGTGTAAATGTGCAGTGTCAAACATGCTAGTGTCATGTATGTCTTATGTTTACCTCTGTGGGTACTCCTATGCCTGGACATAAGGGAGAGAAAACAGGAAAAAACATTAAATGCTGCTATGCATGTCAGTAATTCCAGTCAATGCCAGCGTGTTTATATAGTAAGGCATGCCTATAAAGTTGAGAAAGCATGCCTTGCAACAAAGTCTGTGTGCAAAGTGCCCAGTGAAAAGCACACACGACTGTTGAGCTTGTGAGGAGGTTGGTGATGAAATGTGGTCTAAAAGCAAACAATTAAAACCAGTATTTAGAAGGAACTAAAAAAAATAATGAACCGCAGTTTCTGAGGATTTGGCTACTCCTGTTTTGTAAAACACAAGCAAGTATGTTTTTTGCGACACCACTTGTCAGTACATGCATCTAAAACAAACCAAACACACACTGTGTCCCAAACGTGTAAATTAATGGGAAAATACCTATGTCCCACTCACCTAAAGGTTGAGGACTACATGCCAACCTGCCCTTTGGGCAATTCCTAAGAATCAGACGCAACTGCAGCAAGATATCTGACTACAAAAAGGAGTCCGAAATCTTGTCAAGAAATCTACTGGACAGGGGCTACCCCAGAAGTGATGTATTAAAAGCCAGAAAGCGTGCTAGAAATAACAACAGGGAAGCACTTCTAGAGAGACGAGAGAGACCCCCGGCTGAGAGTCAACCTATCACATGTGTAACAACATACACCCCCTTGTCCACTGAAATTAGGGGTACCATCAGACGCCACTGGGGGATCCTCAGCACAGGAGAGTTGACACTAGAAGAACCAAGATTTGCCTTCAAGAGGTCCAAAAACTTGAAGGACATCCTGATCAGTACTAGGCCTAGAAACATCAAGAAGGATACCCAACAAACACTTTGGCACCTACCCCCAGTCACGGGCCACTTTCCTTGCGGAACGTGCGGCGTTTGTAAATACACCATGACACTAAAGACGATCCAACTCTCGGATAACTTCAAATGGGAGATCAGACACCACACAAATTGCAATACATCTCATTGCATCTATATGCTCAAGTGTCCTTGCGATTTACTCTACATCGGGATGACCTCCCGTCCAGTGAAAACTAGAATTATTGAACATCGGAGTAACTTTCGTTGCAAAAAAACACATACCAAAATGTGCAAACATTTTGTGGAACAAAACCATGACGAAGACTCCATGAAATGGGTGGTACTTGAAGCCAGCCCAAACTGCCCAAGTGATGCCCTGTTCCGGAAGGAGCAACGATGGATACATCGCTTGTCCACAGACAAACAAGGCCTCAACGAGGATATCCCATGGCACTCGCTTTAGGATATCAGGGTCCTTTTCTGTTTCCCTTAACATTAATTCCTGTTGCCCATAATACACGAGAGGCAATGCAAACGCCAGACACCAAGCGACATGCCCCACGTGCTATGTTTAGCACCCTATGTGTGCATACTCACCACTGCGTAGTGTTCCACATTGGACTTGCAACCACATTGTTATATACATGCCCTAGGCTCAAGGTACACGATGGCCTCAGCGCTACACTTTCCAACTAAGTTACCTAAAAGTACAATAGTTTTTGCTTAAACCATAACACACATGCGACTCAGTTTACGTGACTTGGTAAAATAAATGGGGGATTTTAACAACTTACCCCGTCAGGATGTAATCTATAGCCTCTACCTATATTCATCATGACACCCTCATAGCGGTAGCTGTAATTGAGTACCGCTCCAATATGGCCGCCACAGTACACCCCCTAACCACGTGACCTAACTAAGAAGGCGGAGACGCGTCGGAACACGCCGACTTGTCAAACGCGCTTTAAATTTCCCCGGCCGCCGAGCTCAGACATCTACTCGAGCTCGGCGGAGAAGGGTAGGTCGATCTGCGCGGACACAGGAGGAACGAGGTGAGTCTCACTAGACAGGGATCCTGCAAAGGTAGACACTGAGGAAGCCCTACGCTGCTTGGTGACGCATTTTCTAAGCTTAAATCAATCTCCAATCCCTGGCGCTATGTTACTTTATATCCCCAGCTTAAACCTTGGGCTCTCCCTGATGTCTAATCCCGCCGACCCCTCATGTGGCATGTAGTCCTCAACCTTTAGGTGAGTGGGACATAGGTATTTTCCCATTAATTTACACGTTTGGGACACAGTGTGGTTTGGTTTGTTTTAGATGCATGTACTGACAAGTGGTGTCGCAAAAAACATACTTGCTTGTGTTTTACAAAACAGGAGTAGCCAAATCCTCAGAAACTGCGGTTCATTAATTTTTTAAGTTCCTTCTAAATACTGGTTTTAATTGTTTGCTTTTAGACCACATTTCATCACCAACCTCCTCACAAGCTCAACAGTCGTGTGTGCTTTTCACTGGGCACTTTGCACACAGACTTTGTTGCAAGGCATGCTTTCTCAACTTTATAGGCATGCCTTACTATATAAACACGCTGGCATTGACTGGAATTACTGACATGCATAGCAGCATTTAATGTTTTTTCCTGTTTTCTCTCCCTTATGTCCAGGCATAGGAGTACCCACAGAGGTAAACATAAGACATACATGACACTAGCATGTTTGACACTGCACATTTACATGGTCCTGATGAATCGCGGGTGACTAGACCCATAGCGTGAAACATGTCGACCTTCATCACCTTTAGCCTCATCTAGGGTCACCTGACCTAACTTGTTGACTCGTAGTGAGCCTAACCCCTCTTTTTAACTGCAGCCAGGGGACCCCCAGAATAAATTGAATTCCGGTACCCCTTGCTACATTTTAATACCCCACACACCACCACACCTAGCCCGGTCCACACACCCCCACCTCACCATAAGGCAGTTGGAAAAAGATCTCCGCCAAAGAGCCCCTCTTTGAGGTGAGCCCGTCGGGGATTGCACCGCCTCCCCGACGAGGAGCAACTGCCGATGATGAAGCATGACATCCTTCGGGGTGTGTGAGGCCATTATATCCAACAAAATGGATGCCCCAGGATGTTACTCGAACATCTGTGGTCATGCCAGCTAAACACTTCCCCCATTTCCCATAGGAACAGTACAGCGACCTCTTTTGTTTCCTTAGTGCAAAACACGGACACAAGCTGCAACTGGACCTTCCACCCACCCCCTTGGGTGGTTAACCGTGTCCGTTGATCGATTGATCTCCTTCTCTAATCTCCCTCCTTTTGATACAGATCTGAGCACGGTTTCGACCGTGGGAGCACTTGCTTGGCGGGTAAACTGGTTGTTGTCCCCCACTTTCCGACTGCATCTGATTGATGCGAGTCTTACAGGTTCCATAGCCAATAATTGTCCTTGGCATTGAACCATCCCTTTTGGGAATTCTCCTACAATTCTTTTTTCTTTTTTCTTCTGAGCACATACCCACCCTTAGTGGAGAACTCCAACCCACCGAGACCGGTCCCCCTTGACCTCACCACCATGGAGGGTCAAGGACTGAGTTTTGGCGAGGAGGAGGCCGCAGAAATTATGAGGACACCATCTCTCTTTGGCATTGATAACGAACCGGCAACAGGGAGCAACACCACTGAGTGGCAGACCCTGTCGGACTTAAAAAGGGAATGGATAAGGATAACGATCCATGGTACTATGATGGCCCAGTATTTCAAGGCCAAAATAGCACCGAATGGGTTGATCGTCAAGAACTTCCCCAGAATCTTCTGGGAGGATGGCCAATTTAAAGTGGAGTGGTCACAAATCTCATGGAAGTGTACCCATGATCTTTTGATTCTCATTGTAAATACGGCGAAAAGACTAGCAGATGCACTTCTGGTTAAAATCCAGGCAGCCGAGGCCACCCTTAAAAGTGCGGTACAAAATCCAGGCTTTAAAACCAAATTGGCCGAAATCAATAAGGAGATGGCTGAGCACAAAGAATATCTCCTGAACCAGAAGGTAGCCAAGCTGCAAAAGGACATTAAAAAATTCTCCAAAGAGAAAGTCTATCCATACCTCAAGGAAGACTATGTCCCTACAGGCACCAACTATAATTCTGATTCAAGCACGAATTCTTCCAGAAGGGGTTCTAACAGTGGCTCCGACAGCAGTGGGGATAATATTCCCGCTCAGATGCCCCCGAGGGCAAAAAGAGGAAGAGGACGTGGACAAAACACCTTTAACGGTTACCCTAACCAGGGACAACCGGTCGGTGCCCCATTTTGGCAGTACCCCCAATTTCCCCCCTTTCAGCCACCGTATGGTCCACAATACCCTCCATTCTACCCCCCAACAAACCCTACACACCCACCTTTTTTAGGCAGAGGTTGGGGCAGAGGGCGCGGGCGAAAGAGAGGGAACGCACCCGAAAAAAGAGTGCAATGGGAGGACACACGCCCACAAGGGATGGACACACGGAGCACGAGCCGGTCAGGACCACAGTAAGTCTTGTGGTTAACCTTTCTGACCGGCTCCTCACAGATAGTGAGGAAAATGTCCTACAGAAAGGTCTGGGATTTGTTCCCACACCGAGGATTGACTCATTCGAACAGACTAGAGAATTGAAATCCTTTTTCAGAAAAATCAGATTGAAAACCTTTTTTGAAGGAAGGCCGTACGAGCCCAATATTGACTCTGGGCTACGTAACCCGTCTACCTTTACACCACATAATGGCTTGGTGCCAAATGAGGTACTTACTTTCGAACAAGCTGTTCTCAAGGATATTTCAAAATTGAACTCGAGAAATGGGTACTGTAACATCTCCAGGCAAGAGATGGCAACACTGAAATCGCTGGCGGAGGACCCGCTTATAACAATCAAACAGGCAGACAAAGGCGGTGCCACAGTGTTGATGAATACCAAAGATTACGAATTGGAATGCACCAGGCAACTGAGTGACAACAGGTACTATACCCCTATTGCCAGTGACCCCACCACACGCTTACAAACTATGATAACCGGTTTGGTCACGAGCGCAGAGTGTGAAGAATGGATCACCAAGCAGGAGGCTGAATTCCTGGTTAAAAAAGACCCAAGGGTACCATACTTTTATATCTTACCAAAGATACATAAAGCCACTAGACCAGTACCAGGAAGACCCATCGTGTCAGGGATTGACTCGGTCTTGGAGCCACTGTCGCAATTCTGCGACCATTTTCTCCAACCGCTTGTTAAAAGCATTCCCTCCTACGTCCAGGACACCACAGACGTACTACGCATACTGGCTAATATTGAGAACACGGGAGAGATTGATCTCCTTATCACCCTAGATGTGGAGGCCCTCTACACTAACATTCCACAGAGGGCCACTCTAGAGGTGATTGAGGAAAGACTTGGCCTCGAAATCTGGAACTCCAACACACCACAGACTTTTATAATGGAGTGTGCCACCCTAGCTCTTACAGAGAATTACTTTGAGTTCAGAGGCAAATACTACCATCAGACCCAGGGGACATCTATGGGCAGCACCTTTGCCCCTTCGGTGGCCTGTCTGTACATGGCGAAATTTGAATGTCAACATATACACCATGAGACCAATCCGTTTAAGGATAACATCAAGTTGTGGAAGCGCTTCATTGATGACATTTTGATCCTGTGGAAAGGCCCACCTATGTCACATGAAGCCTTCCTGCTTTGGGTCAACTCTCTGAATCCCCACTTACACTTTACAATGAGCTCCTCACCTAAGGAGATCGCCTTCCTAGATCTAACTGTAAGACTAGAAGATGGGAACATCAGTACCACCATGTACCGCAAGCCCACTGACCGTAACAGTCTCCTACATTTTAAGAGTCATCATCCAAGGGCCTTGCGTACCAACCTGCCCTTTGGGCAATTCCTAAGAATCAGACGCAACTGCAGCAAGATATCTGACTACAAAAAGGAGTCCGAAATCTTGTCAAGAAATCTACTGGACAGGGGCTACCCCAGAAGTGATGTATTAAAAGTCAGAAAGCGTGCTAGAAATAACAACAGGGAAGCACTTCTAGAGAGACGAGAGAGACCCCCGGCTGAGAGTCAACCTATCACATGTGTAACAACATACACCCCCTTGTCCACTGAAATTAGGGGTACCATCAGACGCCACTGGGGGATCCTCAGCACAGGAGAGTTGACACTAGAAGAACCAAGATTTGCCTTCAAGAGGTCCAAAAACTTGAAGGACATCCTGATCAGTACTAGGCCTAGAAACATCAAGAAGGATACCCAACAAACACTTTGGCACCTACCCCCAGTCACGGGCCACTTTCCTTGCGGAACGTGCGGCGTTTGTAAATACACCATGACACTAAAGACGATCCAACTCTCGGATAACTTCAAATGGGAGATCAGACACCACACAAATTGCAATACATCTCATTGCATCTATATGCTCAAGTGTCCTTGCGATTTACTCTACATCGGGATGACCTCCCGTCCAGTGAAAACTAGAATTATTGAACATCGGAGTAACTTTCGTTGCAAAAAAACACATACCAAAATGTGCAAACATTTTGTGGAACAAAACCATGACGAAGACTCCATGAAATGGGTGGTACTTGAAGCCAGCCCAAACTGCCCAAGTGATGCCCTGTTCCGGAAGGAGCAACGATGGATACATCGCTTGTCCACAGACAAACAAGGCCTCAACGAGGATATCCCATGGCACTCGCTTTAGGATATCAGGGTCCTTTTCTGTTTCCCTTAACATTAATTCCTGTTGCCCATAATACACGAGAGGCAATGCAAACGCCAGACACCAAGCGACATGCCCCACGTGCTATGTTTAGCACCCTATGTGTGCATACTCACCACTGCGTAGTGTTCCACATTGGACTTGCAACCACATTGTTATATACATGCCCTAGGCTCAAGGTACACGATGGCCTCAGCGCTACACTTTCCAACTAAGTTACCTAAAAGTACAATAGTTTTTGCTTAAACCATAACACACATGCGACTCAGTTTACGTGACTTGGTAAAATAAATGGGGGATTTTAACAACTTACCCCGTCAGGATGTAATCTATAGCCTCTACCTATATTCATCATGACACCCTCATAGCGGTAGCTGTAATTGAGTACCGCTCCAATATGGCCGCCACAGTACACCCCCTAACCACGTGACCTAACTAAGAAGGCGGAGACGCGTCGGAACACGCCGACTTGTCAAACGCGCTTTAAATTTCCCCGGCCGCCGAGCTCAGACATCTACTCGAGCTCGGCGGAGAAGGGTAGGTCGATCTGCGCGGACACAGGAGGAACGAGGTGAGTCTCACTAGACAGGGATCCTGCAAAGGTAGACACTGAGGAAGCCCTACGCTGCTTGGTGACGCATTTTCTAAGCTTAAATCAATCTCCAATCCCTGGCGCTATGTTACTTTATATCCCCAGCTTAAACCTTGGGCTCTCCCTGATGTCTAATCCCGCCGACCCCTCATGTGGCATGTAGTCCTCAACCTTTAGGTGAGTGGGACATAGGTATTTTCCCATTAATTTACACGTTTGGGACACAGTGTGTGTTTGGTTTGTTTTAGATGCATGTACTGACAAGTGGTGTCGCAAAAAACATACTTGCTTGTGTTTTACAAAACAGGAGTAGCCAAATCCTCAGAAACTGCGGTTCATTAATTTTTTAAGTTCCTTCTAAATACTGGTTTTAATTGTTTGCTTTTAGACCACATTTCATCACCAACCTCCTCACAAGCTCAACAGTCGTGTGTGCTTTTCACTGGGCACTTTGCACACAGACTTTGTTGCAAGGCATGCTTTCTCAACTTTATAGGCATGCCTTACTATATAAACACGCTGGCATTGACTGGAATTACTGACATGCATAGCAGCATTTAATGTTTTTTCCTGTTTTCTCTCCCTTATGTCCAGGCATAGGAGTACCCACAGAGGTAAACATAAGACATACATGACACTAGCATGTTTGACACTGCACATTTACACGGTCCTGATGAATCGCGGGTGACTAGACCCATAGCGTGAAACATGTCGACCTTCATCACCTTTAGCCTCATCTAGGGTCACCTGACCTAACTTGTTGACTCGTAGTGAGCCTAACCCCTCTTTTTAACTGCAGCCAGGGGACCCCCAGAATAAATTGAATTCCGGTACCCCTTGCTACATTTTAATACCCCACACACCACCACACCTAGCCCGGTCCACACACCCCCACCTCACCATAAGGCAGTTGGAAAAAGATCTCCGCCAAAGAGCCCCTCTTTGAGGTGAGCCCGTCGGGGATTGCACCGCCTCCCCGACGAGGAGCAACTGCCGATGATGAAGCATGACATCCTTCGGGGTGTGTGAGGCCATTATATCCAACAAAATGGATGCCCCAGGATGTTACTCGAACATCTGTGGTCATGCCAGCTAAACACTTCCCCCATTTCCCATAGGAACAGTACAGCGACCTCTTTTGTTTCCTTAGTGCAAAACACGGACACAAGCTGCAACTGGACCTTCCACCCACCCCCTTGGGTGGTTAACCGTGTCCGTTGATCGATTGATCTCCTTCTCTAATCTCCCTCCTTTTGATACTGATTCGGTGCTATGCCCTGCTCTAAAGCCAGATTGGTGACTGTCAAGGAGGTCGAAGTGGTCAATGTGTTTTGTCAGTTGTTGGAGAACGCATTTTTCCAAGAGTTGGCTAGGGTAGGGCTGTTAGAAATAGAGCGATAGTTGTTAAGGTCCATCGGGTCAGCTGTGGGTTTTTTTTAGGATGGGTTTCACTTGACCCATTGTGAGGACGTCGGGGATGCAGCCTTGATGCACAGAGCTGTTGATGATCCTAGTCCAGAGCGGAAGGATCAGAGGTGTTAGATCTTTAACTGCGTTAGCAGGGAGAGGATCGGTGGCATGATTGGCGTGCTTGAGGGTGCTAAGAATCTTTCCTACTGCTTCTTCAGTGTAGTTGTCGAAGGAGGACCAGGCTGCCTCGTTTTTTAGTTTAAGTTTACGGGATGTTTGTTGAGTTGGAGTTGGAAGAGACGGAGGGATTGAGGTGTGATGGCAAGACTGTAAGATTGTAAGGTCATTGAGGAGATCCCTCTTGATGTTTGTGGTTTTTAGATTAAAGAAAGCAGAGAATCCGTCACATGTAGGTTGGGTGTGAAGTTGTTTTGGTTTATCCTTAGATTGTAAGTTCATTAATTCAAAGAGTTTTTCGGGGACGATTTCTTGCTTGGTCTAGTTGGTGAGAGAAAAATTCGGCTTTAGTGCGTTTGATCTTTCTGTAATAATCCTTTCTCTTACTCCTTAGAATTTTAAGGTGCTTGGAAGATGGGACTGATCTCCAAATGCGTTCCGAAGCTCTAAGAGCGTGTCTATCATCGTTCAGCAGGTCATTGAACTAGGGTTTAGAGTTTTTTGAAGGAACTCTCTTGAGTTGCAGAGGAGCAGCTTCATTGATAACCATAGACATTGCGTCAAGGTAATGGTTGGTGAGGTCATTTACATAGGAGAGGCCATCCGGAGGCTGGAGTAATTTGTGGGAGTGGATGGGCAGTGTGTTGTGCTTGAGTTTTTTTAAGTCTCTTTTCCATATCTTTGGTTTAGTGGATTGGGCTGCGTTAAGTTTCACTGTTTCCCTGATGAAGAAAGTAATGATGTGGTGGTCAGACCAATCACAGGGCAGGATTGAATCAAGCTGAATGGAGTTGTTTTTGGAAATTATTAAGTCCAGTATTGCACCTTTTTTTGTGTGTGGGGCTGTTGCAGATTTGGGAGAGGTCAAGCACGCCGATGAAATTTTTGAGACTTTTGACCATTGAGTCTTGATGTCATTCCAATGGAGATTGAAGTCGCCTAGGAATATTGGAGTGTTTTGACGTCCGACGGTCGTTGTGACCATGTCCATGAAGTGTTCAGTGAAGTTAAGGTTATCACGAGGTGGATGATGTATGATGTGTATGGAGCAAATTGGCGTACCCTTACTGTTGATGTCGATGCACATGTATTCACAAGAGGAGAATGTGGGGGATATGGCTCTATTTACTGAGATGGTGCTCCTGTGTATGCATGCTATTCCTCCCCCAGTTTTTTCGCTCCTATCAAGTCTGATGATGTCATAGTTGGGTGGTACCAGAATGTCCAAGAGGGGTGAGGAGGATTCAGTCAGCCATGTCTCTGCACAATCAGGTCAAGCTCATGTGAGACGATGAGGTCGGCAACATCTGCTGCGTGTCTAGCGGCCGATCTACAGTCCAGGAGGGTGCATTTAAGAAGGGGTGTTGTGAGAGAAGGGGTGGGGTCAAGTGTGAGTGTTATTCTTTTCAGGTTAATCTCAGTGATTCCTCTATCATTGTGAGTGGTGGATCTGTGTGGGTTAGAGGTGATAGCCTGGATGGACGTGTGTGTCTCAACGCTAGGGGTGAAGAGAGGGGGATAGTAGGAGCGTAGGAGGGAGCGAATATCATTCTCTGAGAAAGGGTTGGTGCTTCAGATAGGGCGGGAAGGGAGATTGGGGGATGGGATGGAGTTCCAGGAGATGCGGTTATGCTTGGGGGTGTGTGAAAGATGAGTTGTGGGGTAACTTGATCTAGCTGTGAACGCAGATCTGAAGTGCGATGGGGTTTCTCTGTTTGTGTCCTGCTTACTGCTGTACCTGCATCTCCTTGCCTGCTGCCACTGTGGTCCCCTTCTTACGTCGCTAGAACTGCCTTGGTGAGACAATGTTCCAGGGCTCTGAAGGACGGTTTCAACCTGCTCCTGCTGGCGCTTACACCCTGGGACAGGACTCAAACTTCCAGAGTGCACCCTGACTGACCCAGCTGATGCAAGTGAGGGGGAGGCGTGACCGCCACGCTTACAGCGCTGCCTCTCACCCCGCGGCACAGGTTTCTCTGTTTGTGTCCTGCTTGCTGCCGTACCTGCATCTCCTTGCCTGCTGCCACTGTGGTCCCCTTCTTACGCCGCTGCTACTGCCTTGGTGGGACTAGAATCCAGGGCTCTGAAGGACAGTTTCAACCTGCTGCTTCTGGCGCTTACACCCTTGGAGAGGACTCAAACTCCCAGAGTGCACCCTGTCTGACCCAGCTGACGCGAGTGAGGGGGAGGCGTGACCACCGCGCTTAAAGCGCTGCCTCTCCCCCACGCTGCAGGTTTCTCTGTTTGTGTCCAGCTTGCTGCCGTACCTGCATCTCCTTGCCTGCTGCCACTGTGGTCCCCTTCTTACATCGCTGCTTCTGCCTTGGTGGGACGAGGTTCCAGGGCTCTGAAGGACGGTTTCAACATGCTGCTACTGGCGCTTACACCCTGGGAGAGGACTCAAACTCCCAGAGTGCACCCTGACTGACCCAGCTGACGCGAGTGAGGGGGAGGCGTGACCACCTCGCTTAACTTAAAGTGCTGCCTCTCCCCCGCTGCGTGGGACACGTGTGGGACGCAGTCCGGACGAAGCATGGACCAAGGATGGGCCGTCCGAGACCGGAGAAGGCTAGGCTGGGCCACCCTACTAACCTTTGGCATTTCATCAGGGGGGTCAGTCTAGTTCTATTACTGTTTCATCATGCCTCCAGTTGGGGTTAGTCTCTTGGGGAAAACGAAAATCGGGTGTAGGAGGCGGAGTAGTTGGAACCCTAGATGCGTTTTTAACTCGGGCTGAATCCGCGCTCATGCATGATGTGAGAAGTTGGCCTGATATGCAGTGCTCACTATTCTAGTGATCAATATGTATCAGTCCAAACAACCCTTATTGATGATTGGTTGTAAGTCAACCTGATAGACCAGCTATCCTAGTAGCATGGACAAGAGCAGTCTTTAGGCTAAACTCTAGAGGGCGTGTTAAGCCAGCTGTTATACCATCACATATACCCCTTGAACACCAAGTGAAAGGACACCACACAAGTTGTTATGAAAATAAAAGGATATTTATTTATAACACAACAGCCCTGGACTCTTTATGAGGACAGGGCGCTAAGCACAATACAAAGCTCTTAAAGAATTTCTGAAAGTCGCACAATTTACACAAATGCCCGAGGGGCACGAAAAACCATATACTCTAAAAGTGGAATGCGAAATTACTAGCAGGTAAGTACTACCCTCAGAGACTTTAGAAACACTAGGCCTACAATGCTGAACCCTTGGATTAGAAGCAGGAGGCCTAGGGATGGCGTGTGCAGAGTGGGAACTCTCACGCGTAATGCGGGACAAAGTCTATGGATACTAGTAAATGCAAAAGTTAGTGTTCTCGGGCGAACCCGACTAGGTAGGTCAAAAACGAAAGTGAATTTAGACACTTAGAGAGTTGGTCTACGCTGGAGCACCGTGATACTCAGTTTACCTAGCCCAGGGGCTGCGGCTGCATAGGGTTCAAGTGTCGTCGGGTTTCTTCGTTGACGAACCAGGAGCCTGAAGTGGAAGTTGCTGGCAGGCGACCAGTGAAGATGTTCCGGGCCGATCCAAGGACAAGATCAGCTGAAGAGGGTACCTGTAAGCAGAGGGGACCAAGTTCTGAATCACTAGCCAGTGATTAGATGGGCACCAGGATGGCACCGGATGAAGTCACCTCGACCAGGTGAGTGGACGACGCTGGGCTCTGCAGTCTCTCGGACCAGGAGGCGTTATCGGCGACCAGAATGGAGGTGCGAGCTGTCCCACGAAGGTATCTGCTGCCGGCGATTCTGGACCCAGGATTGGGGCAACAACTCTTGGCAAATGCAAGCCCACGTGGTGGACTCAAAATGGCGTCTGGAGTGGACCAGGAGGGTCCGGGGTGCTCCTCTGTTGGAGGGGAGCAAGGGCCAGCCTGGAGCAACCAGACCAGCGATGGAAATGTCATAGTTCGTCGTCAAGAGGGCTACAAGCCAGAAGGCAAGTGGCCGGACAACGCGGTGAGCAGCAAAGAGCAGAAGGGCCCCACGCAGATCTCAAGGATGCTGGGGGGCTGGACTTTGGTGCTGGAGCTGCTCAGGATTAGGGCTTCTCAAACCCCAAAGCACTCACTCGAGGATCCCTCGGCGGTCGTGCTGGATAAGCGTAGTGCAGTTCTGAAGATGGCCGGTCCCTCGAGGTCTCGTCACACTCACGAATCTCAGCTGGGCTGATGATGCAGGTAGAGGTCAGAGGTGCCAGGGAAGCCGGGTCTCGTCATGCTGGTTGGTCTGGTTCCGGAGGAAGGACGTGCAGCAAACCGCAGGTTACTTAGTTGGTGCCCGCTGATGCAGGGTGACTACTCCTTAGTCACAAGGGAGAAATCTTAGGAAGAAGTCTTGAGTTCCTTTCGTAGAAAGTAGTTTCAGGATTCAAAGATGATCTAATTTTGAAGGGTCCCCGCTCCCACCTTTATTCTAAAGAAAGGGGCTGGTACGGGACTAGGTCCTGCCCATGGGTGGGACCAGGAAGGGGGGTGGTTACACCCCTCTCCCATGCCGGACTTTCCCCAGCTCTGGGGCTGGTGTGCCCCTGGAACTGGTTCAAACTGGCAGATGCACAGTGAGCACCGGGGTGCCACTTGCAGTCACCTTCCTATTCAGCCCTGCCTACCTAGGATACACAAAACCCTGTCTGGGATGGTGCTAGCACCGCCCCTGACAGGAAACCCTTTGTCCAAGCTCCCCTCGCTGGAAGGACTCCCAGCTGCAGCGGGTCTGACTTGTGTCTGTGGTGGCAGCATCCATTTTGTGATGCTGAGGCTCGAGTTAACTTTAACCGGGGTTCACAGTTACATACATGTTGTGTCCCTCTAGAAGGGTGGAATGCTAACCCCGTCGCCAGAATTGGCGAGGGGTTAGTATTCCAATTCGTATGACACCTTACTCGACATGTTTTGATAAAGCGATACCAAAGATAGCAAATAACCGTGAGGATTATAATGCACTTAAGAGTATATGGTATGCGTTATCATGGAACAGCTATTAGGACTTGGTTCCGCAAGCTGCAAACGGGCTCAGCTCATGCCAGAGCACCATCTCACATGATTCCAAGCACTCTGCCTTCAGGATTGTTAAGGCCTGCCATAGGAGTGACTGATAGGAATCTATGTGTCCATTTTAGGGTTAGATATAGGTATACTATATCTAAAGCAAAGGGTGATTACACCACCTTGCCCCAGCTGTCGTGCAGCCAGTTGTGTCAGATTTAGATGGCCAGCCAGGGGTGGCATAATATATGCTGCAGCCCCTGGTAGGCCCTGGGTACATCTATGCCCTGAGTTACAGGGTCTGATAAGGTGGCCCAATACCAATTGGTATATGCACCTAAGGTACATGGAATCCATTTTACAGAGAGAGCAGTAGGCCTGGGGCCCCAAATAGCAGGGTCCCAGGTCAACTAAGTCGGAAAACCAGCAAAACACCAGGCAAAAAGTTGGGGGCAACCATAGTCAGGTATCCACCCTCCTACACATGAGATTCAACTCACGGAGTGCAGGTTATCCTTAGAACCCCTACCACCAATAGGACCAGGTAACCCAGCCCCCTCTTCCATGCTAACAGAAGCTAATGCCCCTGTAGTTGTTCCTATAGGGTTATCGAGGCAGGCTAATTCCATCTCATCTGAGCTCCCCGATTCCACCCCAGCAAGTCCAGAAAATTCATATACAGCCTCTCCAGTTACTACTATGGGTGGGAAAGCTAAACAGTTTAAGCAGGGGGCAGTGGGAGCAGGAGGAGAACAGCCATCAAAGAAAAGGAAAGCACGTGACCTTGCTAAAACACTACCGCGCTTGACAGGGGGTATAACTCGCAATGCCCCTACCAAGGAGGACGGGGTGCACCAGCAAAGCCTTAGAGACTGTTCTATTGTTGATGCTATTCCTGACCCAGCACACTTCAGTAAGGAAGATCATAGTATTCAGTAACTACAGAAAATGTCCTCTCTAATCGACTCTGTGATGCAGAAACTTTCTTCGATTGAAGCCAGGCTCACCATATAGAGCAAGGCCTCCCCAGACCTCCACTGTCCACTCAGAATGTATTATCAGGTCTCAATGTTCACTTAGACGGTGGGGGGTGCACCCTAACCGGCTGGGGGGTCAGCAAAGTGAGGGGTTTGCAAATATTTGACCTAATCCTTCCATTGAAGCTCCGGTTAATATTCAATCAAATCCCCTTACGGTTGGTGGATCTAGCCTATATGGTGCCCCCCCGGCCCCGAGACTGGGTAGTTTGCAACCTTCAACAAAGAATGGGAGCTCGCACAGCGTGTATATTCCTGACGGTAGCGTGAGGTGAAGAGTTGTAGTGTGCAACCAGAGTGTGACACTGTCTGGCCAGTCAGTGTGGAAAGTCAACAATGGGGTTCAAGGGTCCCCCTACTGGGAGGGGAACACTCTAGTGCACAACTGGAGGACCGTAGTCTTATTCCATAGACAGATTGATCAAGAGTCTATATATGTAGTTTCATGGTTTTTATTTTTCTCGATGTGAATATTATCTAGTAACCATATTCATTTTTGTATTTCAAAACAAGCTGGTGTTATAGCACACTTAGTAGATCCACATTTGTAATCCTCAACAAAGTTCCCGATGCATTTCGGGCCTGAGCCCTTTCTCAAGGGAATACTCTACAATGGAAAATAGAATGAAACCAGAATCAATATTAAGGCCGAAAGAAAACCGAGACAAATCTGTCTATCACATGCAAAAACCGGTAAAAAAAGTGTGGGTGCAGAAAGCCTCAGAAGGGTGAAAAAATCAGTCAGGTGGATATCGGTAATCTAAAGTGCTCAAAATAGAGAAAACGAGACCAAGTTCAAAGAAATGTAAGAATTCTAAAAGTGCATAAACCGAATGGTGACGGAAACGACAAAACGCGTGTATCTGTGGTTGAATGCCCACAATCTCCAGCGAAGAGGAAAACATCGTGCACATTAAACAAAGCGCGAGAGAAAACTCCCAAATGTTACTTACTCGGAGAGTTAAACGGAGTGCCTCGCGGTGTACCGGCGGGACAGAGGTGCAGTTTATCGGAGTACGCGTGTGTGTTAAGTATCCTGGTAGTAAACATAGAAGAAGGGTGATGATGCGCGAGTGGTAAACATAAGAAACGGACCATGCAATGAGAAGGAGAAAAGGAAAATCGACCACCATGTTGGAATAGTCAAAAGCAGTGAGAAACGATAGGAAATGTAAACAAGTATATAAAGAGGTTCATACAGCAGACATAAGGAGAAACAATTATAAATAACATAAAAATTCAATGCGATCATTCAGCCCGTTGGGCGCCATCGTGGCAAGAAATCGGATCCAGAAATTTTCACGCTTCAGCAAATTGTTCTTGTTGTTCTGGGTGATTGGGACTTGTTCCAAAACCTGGAATTTAAGTTGAGCAACTGTGTGTCTAGATTCGGTGAAATGAGAAGCCACACTTGATTTCGTATTGTTAGTGCGGATATTGCTTTTATGTTCCAAAATCCTGGTGCGGATTTTTCTCTCGGTGTGGCCGACATAGCATTTGCCACACGGACACTTGAGGAGGTAAATGACATTATTAGAATTGCAGGTGGCATTCACTTTGAGTCTGATGGGGTGTCCTTTCATGGGGTGGCATATGATGTTACCAGTGATACAGTTGTTGCAATTCGAACAGTTATAACAAGGTTTCAATCCCTTGTATACCTTCTGTTTGTCTTCCTGGTTGGGTTTGCACAAAAGTTCTTTCAGGTTTCTCCCTCTTGTGTAGGCAAAAATAGGTGGTTGTTTGAAAAGACCCATGAAGTCTGGTTCTAGTGTCAATATAGACCAGTGTTTTCGAATGATGGCTTGGAATCGGTTCGAAATATTAGAGTATTTAGATACCAAGACCAAACGGTCTGATTGAACTTTGGGCTTTGGTTGCAACAAGGCAGACCTACTTTTTTTCTCACTTCTTGACATTGCCAAATCCAATATCGGCGGAGGGTATCCTCTGGCTTTTAAACGTTCAAAGGTGTGTTTCATTTGTGTTTTGCATTGATCTTCATTAGAGACTATGCGTTTGATGCGCAGTAGCTGTGCGTAAGGAAGAATGTTCTTCAAACCAGGGCGATGAAAACTCTTGTAATGAAGAGTAGAATTTCTATCCGTGGGTTTTCGGTATACTGTGGTGAACCAATCTCCTGTACTCCTGTGAATTTCCACATCAAGGTAATGTACTTGTCTTTCACTGTGTTCCCATGTGAACTGTATTCTCTGGTTGAAATGGTTCCATGTGTCGAGAAAAGTGTTAAGAGACTCAGTGGTGCCCTCCCATAGGAGAAAAATGTCATCAATAAAGCGCAGAAATAATCTGCCATGTTCTTGCCAGCTATTTTGGCATAGAATGTAGGATTCCTCAAATTGCTTCATGTAGAGATTGGCGTAGCAAGGAGCTGCCGAATTTCCCATGGCGGTGCCATTAAGTTGTAAAATCCATTTGTCTTTGGCTGAAAAGTAGCTGTGGTAAAGTGTGAATATTGTTAATTGCATAAGGAAGACTTTCAGATCTGCGTCTAGCTCTGATGAAGAGAGGGTGTTCTCAATAGATTCAATACCTCCATCATGGGGGATGGAGGTATATAGTGAACATACGTCCACCGTGCACACGATGAGCTGAGTGTTTTTTAGTTCATTCATGATAGGTTCAATTTTTAAAAGGAAATCTGTTGTGTCTTTTACGTGTGATCTGGTAGCCTGAACAAAAGGTTGTAAGTATTTGTCCAAAAATTTGCCTACATTCTCGTGTAGGCTGCCTCTGGTCGACACTATGGGTCGAAATGGGGGATGCGTTGGATACTTGTGCATCTTGGGAAGCATGTATAGAGTTGGTGGTTTGGGGTTAGATGGTGTCAAAAATCTCCGAGTTTTGTCGTTGATGGTTCCCTGATCAAAAGCATTTTTGATGATGAGTGTCAAATCTTGTGAATACTCTTTGGTAGGATCTCCAGGTAAGAGATCATAAGTGTCTCTGTCATTGATGTGTAGGTCGATTTGCTGGTCATAAAAAGTGGTGTCCATGATGACTAGGGCACCCCCTTTGTCAGCATTTTGAAATGTGATGGACTTGTCATTGGCCAATTTTTGTAGGATGTTTCTCTCCTTCCGGGTTAGGTTTCCTCTTCTTATGGTTGATTGGAAAGGTAGCTTCAAGATATCTTGTTTGATCAAGTTTTCGAAGGCATCAATGATTTTATGGCTTTGTGGTGCCAGAAATACACTGTGTGGTCTTAATCCTCTAAGCATGTCCTCTTCATCAATAGGTGTGGAGATAACATTCGAAAAGTAATATCTTAAGCGGATGTTGCGAATAAGTTTGAATACGCTAACTTCCAGCTCCAATGTGTTAATGGCAGTGGTAGGAACAAAGGATTGACCCTTCTGTAGGGTGTTGATTTCTTCACTCGTTAAGGTAGTAGAAGAGATGTTAATGACAAGATTGTCTTGGGGATTCAGCGTCTGCTTTTGGGTTTCTTCTTGGTTTGAGGAGGTGTTTTTTCTAAGTCCTCTGCGGGTTTTTCCCCCCCGGGATCTTTTTGTTGGTCCAGACCTAATTCTAAAAAATGAACAGAAGGATCAGCGGAGGTGCTCGGAGTTTGTGAATCCGTACTTGGTGTAGTACGGGTTGGTCGAGATCTGGTGTCATCTTCTGAGGAT
Organism: Lissotriton vulgaris; assembly: GCF_964263255.1. Taxonomy (NCBI): domain Eukaryota; kingdom Metazoa; phylum Chordata; class Amphibia; order Caudata; family Salamandridae; genus Lissotriton; species Lissotriton vulgaris. Next base: position 287,902,841 of record NC_141697.1, on the reverse strand, counting down.
GATGTTTCCGTAGCAGATGTGGGATTGTAGGGTTTGTTGGAGCGTCGGCGGGCGTACACCTCTGCCCAGGTGTACACCTCGCCGAGCTTATAATCTATGGTGTCCCTCTTGAATTTGCGTAGTTTTCTCTCCTGTGTTTCACGGGTATGTTTGTCCAGTTGGATGTTAATGTCCTCTAACATTTTATTCAGATCTTCAGCAGACATGGTATCGGTCAGCTCTTTTTTTACATTAGTTATCTCACGTGTTAATTCCTCCAGGGATTTGGACAGTTCCTCAACCATCAGTAGGATAAGATCGAGGGAACATTTGTTTAGTATTGAGTACCAACGCTCAACAAATTGGATATTATTCTTGCAAAGAAGCGGTTTGAGTGGGACCCTCAGTCCACGGGGTATCCGTTGCACCCGATGGTACCGTATCAGGGTGCTCGCATGGAGTTTCTGGTTGGATTCCTTTTTCAAAAGATAGAGTAGTTGTTTGAGGTTGCTTTCCGCGCTGCGGGTGTTGCCGGGGGCGGTAACTTCTTCTTGAATTAAATTGTAGATTTTGCTAGCATCTTCTGTTGTATATGCAAAGGTGGTAGCTTTTTGATCGGTCATCCCTGACACTGTATCAAAATTCATCTTGAAGCGCATGCTGAGGTCCAAGGACAGATAATGTGGAAATTCAACAAAGAATGGAAGCTCGCACAGCGTGTATATTCCTGACTGTAGCGTTAGGTGAAGAGTTGTAGTGTGCAACCAGAGTGTGACACTGTCTGGCCAGTCAGTGTGGAAAGTCAACAATGGGGTTCAAGGGTCCCCCTACTGGGAGGGGAACACTCTAGTGCACAACTGGAGGACCGTAGTCTTATTCCATAGACAGATTGATCAAGAGTCTATATATGTAGTTTCATGGTTTTTATTTTTCTCGATGTGAATATTATCTAGTAACCATATTCATTTTTGTATTTCAAAACAAGCTGGTGTTATAGCACACTTAGTAGATCCACATTTGTAATCCTCAACAAAGTTCCCGATGCATTTCGGGCCTGAGCCCTTTCTCAAGGGAATACTCTACAATGGAAAATAGAATGAAACCAGAATCAATATTAAGGCCGAAAGAAAACCGAGACAAATCTGTCTATCACATGCAAAAACCGGTAAAAAAAGTGTGGGTGCAGAAAGCCTCAGAAGGGTGAAAAAATCAGTCAGGTGGATATCGGTAATCTAAAGTGCTCAAAATAGAGAAAACGAGACCAAGTTCAAAGAAATGTAAGAATTCTAAAAGTGCATAAACCGAATGGTGACGGAAACGACAAAACGCGTGTATCTGTGGTTGAATGCCCAATCTCCAGCGAAGAGGAAAACATTGTGCACATTAAACAAAGCGCGAGAGAAAACTCCCAAATGTTACTTACTCGGAGAGTTAAACGGAGTGCCTCGCGGTGTACCGGCGGGACAGAGGTGCAGTTTATCGGAGTACGCGTGTGTGTTAAGTATCCTGGTAGTAAACATAGAAGAAGGGTGATGATGCGCGAGTGGTAAACATAAGAAACGGACCATGCAATGAGAAGGAGAAAAGGAAAATCGACCACCATGTTGGAATAGTCAAAAGCAGTGAGAAACGATAGGAAATGTAAACAAGTATATAAAGAGGTTCATACAGCAGACATAAGGAGAAACAATTATAAATAACATAAAAATTCAATGCGATCATTCAGACCGTTGGGCGCCATCGTGGCAAGAAATCGGATCCAGAAATTTTCACGCTTCAGCAAATTGTTCTTGTTGTTCTGGGTGATTGGGACTTGTTCCAAAACCTGGAATTTAAGTTGAGCAACTGTGTGTCTAGATTCGGTGAAATGAGAAGCCACACTTGATTTCGTATTGTTAGTGCGGATATTGCTTTTATGTTCCAAAATCCTGGTGCGGATTTTTCTCTCGGTGTGGCCGACATAGCATTTGCCACACGGACACTTGAGGAGGTAAATGACATTATTAGAATTGCAGGTGGCATTCACTTTGAGTCTGATGGGGTGTCCTTTCATGGGGTGGCATATGATGTTACCAGTGATACAGTTGTTGCAATTCGAACAGTTATAACAAGGTTTCAATCCCTTGTATACCTTCTGTTTGTCTTCCTGGTTGGGTTTGCACAAAAGTTCTTTCAGGTTTCTCCCTCTTGTGTAGGCAAAAATAGGTGGTTGTTTGAAAAGACCCATGAAGTCTGGTTCTAGTGTCAATAAAGACCAGTGTTTTCGAATGATGGCTTGGAATCGGTTTGAAATATTAGAGTATTTAGATACCACGACCAAACGGTCTGATTGAACTTTGGGCTTTCTTCCTTACGCACAGCTACTGCGCATCAAACGCATAGTCTCTAATGAAGATCAATGCAAAACACAAATGAAACACACCCTTGAACGTTTAAAAGCCAGAGGATACCCTCCGCCGATATTGGATTTGGCAATGTCAAGAAGTGAGAAAAAAAGTAGGTCTGCCTTGTTGCAACCAAAGCCCAAAGTTCAATCAGACCGTTTGGTCTTGGTATCTAAATACTCTAATATTTCGAACCGATTCCAAGCCATCATTCGAAAACACTGGTCTATATTGACACTAGAACCAGACTTCATGGGTCTTTTCAAACAACCACCTATTTTTGCCTACACAAGAGGGAGAAACCTGAAAGAACTTTTGTGCAAACCCAACCAGGAAGACAAACAGAAGGTATACAAGGGATTGAAACCTTGTTATAACTGTTCGAATTGCAACAACTGTATCACTGGTAACATCATATGCCACCCCATGAAAGGACACCCCATCAGACTCAAAGTGAATGCCACCTGCAATTCTAATAATGTCATTTACCTCCTCAAGTGTCCGTGTGGCAAATGCTATGTCGGCCAAACCGAGAGAAAAATCCGCACCAGGATTTTGGAACATAAAAGCAATATCCGCACTAACAATACGAAATCAAGTGTGGCTTCTCATTTCACCGAATCTAGACACACAGTTGCTCAACTTAAATTCCAGGTTTTGGAACAAGTCCCAATCACCCAGAACAACAAGAACAATTTGCTGAAGCGTGAAAATTTCTGGATCCGATTTCTTGCCACGATGGCGCCCAACGGGCTGAATGATCGCATTGAATTTTTATGTTATTTATAATTGTTTCTCCTTATGTCTGCTGTATGAACCTCTTTATATACTTGTTTACATTTCCTATTGTTTCTCACTGCTTTTGACTATTCCAACATGGTGGACGATTTTCCTTTTCTCCTTCTCATTGCATGGTCCGTTTCTTATGTTTACCACTCGCGCATCATCACCCTTCTTCTATGTTTACTACCAGGATACTTAACACACACGCGTACTCCGATAAACTGCACCTCTGTCCCGCCGGTACACCGCGAGGCACTCCGTTTAACTCTCCGAGTAAGTAACATTTGGGAGTTTTCTCTCGCGCTTTGTTTAATGTGCACGATGTTTTCCTCTTCGCTGGAGATTGGGCATTCAACCACAGATACACACGTTTTGTCGTTTCCGTCACCATTCGGTTTATGCACTTTTAGAATTCTTACATTTCTTTGAACTTGGTCTCGTTTTCTCTATTTTGAGCACTTTAGATTACCGATATCCACCTGACTGATTTTTTCACCCTTCTGAGGCTTTCTGCACCCACACTTTTTTTACCGGTTTTTGCATGTGATAGACAGATTTGTCTCGGTTTTCTTTCGGCCTTAATATTGATTCTGGTTTCATTCTATTTTCCATTGTAGAGTATTCCCTTGAGAAAGGGCTCAGGCCCGAAATGCATCGGGAACTTTGTTGAGGATTACAAATGTGGATCTACTAAGTGTGCTATAACACCAGCTTGTTTTGAAATACAAAAATGAATATGGTTACTAGATAATATTCACATCGAGAAAAAAAAAACCATGAAACTACATATATAGACTCTTGATCAATCTGTCTATGGAATAAGACTACGGTCCTCCAGTTGTGCACTAGAGTGTTCCCCTCCCAGTAGGGGGACCCTTGAACCCCATTGTTGACTTTTCACACTGACTGGCCAGACAGTGTCACACTCTGGTTGCACACTACAACTCTTCACCTAACGCTACCGTCAGGAATATACACGCTGTGCGAGCTCCCATTCTTTGTTGAATTTCCACATTATCTGTCCTTGGACCTCAGCACGCGCTTCAAGATGAATTTTGATACAGTGTCAGGGATGACCGATCAAAAAGCTACCACCTTTGCATATACAACAGAAGATGCTAGCAAAATCTACAATTTAATTCAAGAAGAAGTTACCGCCCCCGGCAACACCCGCAGCGCGGAAAGCAACCTCAAACAACTACTCTATCTTTTGAAAAAGGAATCCAACCAGAAACTCCATGCGAGCACCCTGATACGGTACCATCGGGTGCAACGGATCCCCCGTGGACTGAGGGTCCCACTCAAACCGCTTCTTTGCAAGAATAATATCCAATTTGTTGAGCGTTGGCACTCAATACTAAACAAATGTTCCCTCGATCTTATCCTACTGATCGTTGAGGAACTGTCCAAATCCCTGGAGGAATTAACACGTGAGATAACTAATGTAAAAAAAGAGCTGACCGATACCATGTCTGCTGAAGATCTGAATAAAATGTTAGAGGACATTAACATCCAACTGGACAAACATACCCGTGAAACACAGGAGAGAAAACTACGCAAATTCAAGAGGGACACCATAGATTATAAGCTCGGCGAGGTGTACACCTGGGCAGAGGTGTACGCCCGCCGACGCTCCAACAAACTCTACAATCCCACATCTGCTACGGAAACATCATCATCAGAAGATGACACCAGATCTCGACCAACCCGTACTACACCAAGTACGGATTCACAAACTCCGAGCACCTCCGCTGATCCTTCTGTTCATTTTTTAGAATTAGGTCTGGACCAACAAAAAGATCCCGGGGGGGAAAAACCGCAGAGGACTTAGAAAAAACACCTCCTCAAACCAAGAAGAAACCCAAAAGCAGACGCTGAATCCCCAAGACAATCTTGTCATTAACATCTCTTCTACTACCTTAACGAGTGAAGAAATCAACACCCTACAGAAGGGTCAATCCTTTGTTCCTACCACTGCCATTAACACATTGGAGCTGGAAGTTAGCGTATTCAAACTTATTCGCAACATCCGCTTAAGACATTACTTTTCGAATGTTATCTCCACACCTATTGATGAAGAGGACATGCTTAGAGGATTAAGACCACACAGTGTATTTCTGGCACCACAAAGCCATAAAATCATTGATGCCTTCGAAAACTTGATCAAACAAGATATCTTGAAGCTACCTTTCCAATCAACCATAAGAAGAGGAAACCTAACCCGGAAGGAGAGAAACATCCTACAAAAATTGGCCAATGACAAGTCCATCACATTTCAAAATGCTGACAAAGGGGGTGCCCTAGTCATCATGGACACCACTTTTTATGACCAGCAAATCGACCTACACATCAATGACAGAGACACTTATGATCTCTTACCTGGAGATCCTACCAAAGAATATTCACAAGATTTGACACTCATCATCAAAAATGCTTTTGATCAGGGAACCATCAACGACAAAACTCGGAGATTTTTGACACCATCTAACCCCAAACCACCAACTCTATACATGCTTCCCAAGATGCACAAGCATCCAACGCATCCCCCATTTTGACCCATAGTGTCGACCAGAGGCAGCCTACACGAGAATGTAGGCACATTTTTGGACAGATACTTACAACCTTTTGTTCAGGCTACCAGATCACACGTAAAAGACACAACAGATTTCCTTTTAAAAATTGAACCTATCATGAATGAACTAAAAAACACTCAGCTCATCATGTGCACGGTGGACGTATGTTCACTATATACCTCCATCCCCCATGATGGAGGTATTGAATCTATTGAGAACACCCTCTCTTCATCAGAGCTAGACGCAGATCTGAAAGTCTTCCTTATGCAATTAACAATATTCACACTTTACCACAGCTACTTTTCAGTCAAAGACAAATGGATTTTACAACTTAATGGCACCGCCATGGGAAATTCGGCAGCTCCTTGCTACGCCAATCTCTACATGAAGCAATTTGAGGAATCCTACATTCTATGCCAAAATAGCTGGCAAGAACATGGCAGATTATTTCTGCGCTTTATTGATGACATTTTTCTCCTATGGGAGGGCACCACTGAGTCTCTTAACACTTTTCTCGACACATGGAACCATTTCAACCAGAGAATACAGTTCACATGGGAACACAGTGAAAGACAAGTACATTACCTTGATGTGGAAATTCACAGGAGTACAGGAGATTGGTTCACCACAGTATACCGAAAACCCACGGATAGAAATTCTACTCTTCATTACAAGAGTTTTCATCGCCCTGGTTTGAAGAACAATCTTCCTTACGCACAGCTACTGCGCATCAAACGCATAGTCTCTAATGAAGATCAATGCAAAACACAAATGAAACACACCTTTGAACGTTTAAAAGCCAGAGGATACCCTCCGCCGATATTGGATTTGGCAATGTCAAGAAGTGAGAAAAAAAGTAGGTCTGCCTTGTTGCAACCAAAGCCCAAAGTTCAATCAGACCGTTTGGTCGTGGTATCTAAATACTCTAATATTTCGAACCGATTCCAAGCCATCATTCGAAAACACTGGTCTATATTGACACTAGAACCAGACTTCATGGGTCTTTTCAAACAACCACCTATTTTTGCCTACACAAGAGGGAGAAACCTGAAAGAACTTTTGTGCAAACCCAACCAGGAAGACAAACAGAAGGTATACAAGGGATTGAAACCTTGTTATAACTGTTCGAATTGCAACAACTGTATCACTGGTAACATCATATGCCACCCCATGAAAGGACACCCCATCAGACTCAAAGTGAATGCCACCTGCAATTCTAATAATGTCATTTACCTCCTCAAGTGTCCGTGTGGCAAATGCTATGTCGGCCACACCGAGAGAAAAATCCGCACCAGGATTTTGGAACATAAAAGCAATATCCGCACTAACAATACGAAATCAAGTGTGGCTTCTCATTTCACCGAATCTAGACACACAGTTGCTCAACTTAAATTCCAGGTTTTGGAACAAGTCCCAATCACCCAGAACAACAAGAACAATTTGCTGAAGCGTGAAAATTTCTGGATCCGATTTCTTGCCACGATGGCGCCCAACGGGCTGAATGATCGCATTGAATTTTTATGTTATTTATAATTGTTTCTCCTTATGTCTGCTGTATGAACCTCTTTATATACTTGTTTACATTTCCTATCGTTTCTCACTGCTTTTGACTATTCCAACATGGTGGTCGATTTTCCTTTTCTCCTTCTCATTGCATGGTCCGTTTCTTATGTTTACCACTCGCGCATCATCACCCTTCTTCTATGTTTACTACCAGGATACTTAACACACACGCGTACTCCGATAAACTGCACCTCTGTCCCGCCGGTACACCGCGAGGCACTCCGTTTAACTCTCCGAGTAAGTAACATTTGGGAGTTTTCTCTCGCGCTTTGTTTAATGTGCACAATGTTTTCCTCTTCGCTGGAGATTGGGCATTCAACCACAGATACACGCGTTTTGTCGTTTCCGTCACCATTCGGTTTATGCACTTTTAGAATTCTTACATTTCTTTGAACTTGGTCTCGTTTTCTCTATTTTGAGCACTTTAGATTACCGATATCCACCTGACTGATTTTTTCACCCTTCTGAGGCTTTCTGCACCCACACTTTTTTTACCGGTTTTTGCATGTGATAGACAGATTTGTCTCGGTTTTCTTTCGGCCTTAATATTGATTCTGGTTTCATTCTATTTTCCATTGTAGAGTATTCCCTTGAGAAAGGGCTCAGGCCCGAAATGCATCGGGAACTTTGTTGAGGATTACAAATGTGGATCTACTAAGTGTGCTATAACACCAGCTTGTTTTGAAATACAAAAATGAATATGGTTACTAGATAATATTCACATCGAGAAAAATAAAAACCATGAAACTACATATATAGACTCTTGATCAATCTGTCTATGGAATAAGACTACGGTCCTCCAGTTGTGCACTAGAGTGTTCCCCTCCCAGTAGGGGGACCCTTGAACCCCATAGTTTGCAACCTTTCCAACATTCATTGGCAAAGAAACTCCACCCTCCTACCTCCCTACACCTACCATCGGAGGCCACCCCTTACTTTGTTGTTTTAGGGAATGTCCCGGAGCTTGGATTCCAGGTGTGGGAACATTGGTCTACCCTACGCAATAAGGCCCTACTTCTCCTAAGTATGAGAACAGGGCTAACAACAGAACTGTTTACAGAATTCAAAATGGTGCGCAGGGTCCCATGGGTGGGGAAGTCTCAGAAAACCCTTAGGGGGGATTGTGTGGTCTTGAGCTTCAGGTCACCCAGCAAGGTTCAATACATCCTGTCGAGGGCAGGGTGTCGGGTTGTAAGGGATACCATTTCTGTACTACCCTTGGGTTTCTTTTATCGACCCACCATTGATCCTACTGGTGCCAACATGAGAGGGTCTCTTCAAGCACACAGTTTTTTTGAACATCCAGTCCCTGTGAGCAATCGATTTGATGCTCTTTCCACACTGGATAGCAATGACTGACTCAGCAGTGATGGTGGGCCTGTAACAACCACACCAAGCCCAATTAAGGGGTACGGGAGTTTAGAACAAGGTTCCCTAACTAGAGATCCACTTGAAAGATCTGAATCACGTTCCACACAGTTAGCAGGGGTTGCCGGGTTTACATTGGGTTCTTGGAACATTGCGGAGCTTTTGTCCAAAACTGTATCCAATGACTGGTCAACTTTTGTTGATCAGCATGACATCTGGGCATTTCAGGAGACAAGGGCCATGAAACAAGTCCACCCCCCAGGGTTACTTAACTTCTCCAAATTAGCTCAAAGGGGGCGAAAGGGGAGACCATCAGGCGGGTTAACATGCTGTGTGAGGTAGCAAGCGAGTTATACCGTCAAGGAAGTTTTTATTGACAGCCTGGACATCTTGGCCCTATGCTTACGTTTGGGTCATGATAGGAATATCTTGCTAATCAACATTTATGCAAGAGGGCAGCCGGGCGGGAGGTGCTCTGAGACTGTTGAAATCCTTGATGGGTTTCTGAATAGTTGGAAAGTAGGGCACTATTTGATAATAGTGGGGGGTTTTAATTGTTCCTTTGAATTTGAGGATCGTAATCTAACTACCGATGAGGATTCTCAATGGAAGATCCCCTCCTTAGACCTTAGTCCAATTAAAAAATGGACTGAAGCTGCTTTGCAGCTCAAGGGGATGTGCCTGGCGAAGGGAGTAAGGGCAGCAGATGGGAGGACCCAGTCGGATCGCATGGGTGTGCATACCTTTAATAACGGCGCAAGATCAAGCAGGATAGCTTACATCCTTCTCAGTGTGGAATTTTGGGCACACTTACATGACATGACGGTCGTAGAGCGAACCGAAAGTGACCATGATCCACTAGTACTATCATTACTGGCACTGAGTTCAATAGTTAATTCCGATATGGATGTGGTGCACAACTTAGTGGAAGCCGCTGTCACAAATGACGACAGAAGAGTTAGATGGGCCAGGCTTATCGAAAGAGAGGGGGACCTTGAAGAGATGAAGCCCATGGTTGGCCATTCGGTTGCTATTCTTAATAGTTGTCACTCCCAGGAGGATATGAACCGTATTGGTCCGAGTGTACATAGTGAGCTATTTACCAGTTTTAAATGATTCTTTATTAAACGCAATTCTAGAAAGAGCCGTTCAGGTGCAAAGATGGCTACGTTGTATAATAAGCTTTGTAGAGAGTCATACCGGGTGCTACTCAACATACTTGAAGCTAGTCAGGAGAGAGACATGGTCAAATTTTGGCAGTTAGTTAAGTGGGGTAGCAATGGAACACCACATATACCGGTGAACCATGTAGTGCCTGACTCGTGGGTTGAGCTTTTTAAAGCACAATTTTCACTTGCAAATACTGTTGATACCCACCTACTACCAGGTTTCATGTCTACAACCTTATTGTTTGATAGCTCTGAGGTTGAGAAGGTTCTCTCATTGTTGCCGAAAGGGAGGGCTCCCGGTCCGGACTGTATACCGGCTGACTTGTTTCAGTATGATAAAGAGAACTGGGTTAAATATATTACTTTTACAGCCAATGCCATAGCCAGTGCTGCACCCATCCCCGATACCTGGTCAGGAGCTCTCATATTACCAATATATAAAAAGGGTGATCGCTGGTCTCCTGGCAATTATCGACTGATTAACCTTATTGACTCTATGCAGAAAATAATTGCCAGATTGGTCCTCAGTAGAATCCAAATGTGGATTGAGGAGAATTAGATTTTGTCACCATTGCAGGCAGGCTTTCGTCCTTTTACCAGCAGCATTGATCAGGTTTTCAGGTTTGTTATGGTGTACTAGAAGGTAGTTAATATAGGAAGAGGGTCTCTATATGCAGCCTTTATTGACCTTAAATCTGCTTTTGACTTGATGCCACGTAATAAAATGTGGCACACCTTTTTGGAAGTAGGGATGCCTCAGGAGCTACTATCCTTGATAATTAGGTTGCATAATTCGAACTATGCTCAGGTGCGGTGCGGCCCAAAGGGTGAGTCCACAGCTAGTTTCTCAGTCCTAAAGAGTGTGCACCAAGGATGTGTCCTGGTGGCGACATTGTTCTCCCTGTTCATTAACAGGGTGGTTCAATACTATTCCACATACCCCACAGATGCCCCTATCTTGGGGGGGCTTAGGATACCACTGCTCATGTTCGCGGACAACACCCTGATCCTATCCAAGACGCAGAAGGGACTGCAGGCTGCATTGGCTAGGTTTGAGTTGTTCTGCCGCGACCATGGGCTTGTGGCTAATGTGGACAAGACTAAGTTCATGGTCTTTCACCATCATAAGACCATTCAAAGTAGTGTCCTCATGAACAATGTCCTTCTGGAACAAACAGAAGCGTTTGCATACCTGGGGATTACCTTGGGTAAGAAACTTAGCTGGAAACCACACATTGATATTTTAGCTCTGAAACACGCTCAGTTGGGAGGAGCTCTTGCCAAAGAACATAAGTTCTCATTCACCAACCCATGGCCCCGGTTCTTAAGATATACAACACTAAGGTTATTACTTCAATCCTACATGGAGCAGAACTATGGGGTTTCGAGAACATCTCCTGCTTGGCATAAGCCCAGAATAAATTTGTCAGAGGTACTACGAGTCTTCTGCAATCCACACCATTATTGCCCCTGTTTTTGGATCTGGGTTGCCTCCGAATTGAGGAGCTAGCCCGTTATAGACCAATAGCATTTTGGCGATGACTCTGGGTTACCCCTGAGCTTTCCCATTATGCGAAATCCCTCATGGATTTCATGGGGGTTGGCTGTACGGGGAAGATCAAGTGGTTACAGAATGTAAAAAACACCCTGCGTGGGATGGGAATGAATGGCCTGTGGTAGCACCCCGAAGAAAATCCATTTCCATGTAAAAGGGAGCTCAAGGGCGCCTATTGGGATATGGTTAAAAATAAATATTTTTCTTTAACTATTAGGCCCACCCTATCCATGGATTATCTTATGCAAAAACAGGAATTCGTGTTTGAAGCATATTGGGATACCATTTCCAGACCGGTGGATAGGAAACTCTACCATCAGTTTAGGGTTGGCTCTCTCCCAATCAACGCGTTCACTTGTAAATGGCGGCTGAACGGGTCTGAGCATTGTCCTACTTGTCCAGCTCCGCTGGAATCCATATCCCATATTCTGTTGGCGTGCCGACTTACAAATTCCCCAGGTTTAAATGGTTGAAACCAATTTGCATGAACATGGGCACTAGATCGGCTATGGTGGCATTAAGGATTTTGCGGACATCCACTGATGCTCCTATAGTTGTAGCTTTGGCAAAATTCCTGAGCTGGGCATGTATCATTTGCTGCAAAAAGCCTAGTTATAGCCATAATAATGTCATGTAATTTCAGTGTGGTATCATTAATTAATTACTTTTTAGCAACAAGGATTATCTGGTTTTATACTGTATCTTTGTATTTATATGGTTTTTAGGGGTTCTCTGTTTTTAATTATTTTTATCTGAAATATATACTGCACTAACTACCGATTGCCACACTGTTTTGATTGTTATAAATGGCAATGTGTTTTTATTTTTAAAAAAATGATCCATTGTTGTATGTATTGTCTTTTATGATTATTTTAATCGAAATAAAGACATAATGAAAGGAAATAATCGAAGCCTCTGATCCTGACACAGAATTAAGAACTAAGAATTATCTATTGTATTAAGGACACAGAGGTGAGGATGATCCCACCCTATGATGTTTGGTGAGGTCATTGCGTAAGCCTACTAAAATGTATGATTTGTATGCTCTACTATTGTACCCAAATAGGTCCTGGGAAAGAGGTCAAGGTAGCGAGTATTTAATAAACGCTGGGGAGCAAGAACTGTAGGTACAAGTAGGAATCTTTTATTTCAATCTTTCTTTTTTATAGATATACATAAATATTTATACTGTATTTCAGGTGCTCAGGTGAATAGTACGGTGCAGGACGTGACAAAAGTGATCAAAGTGAACGGACTGTCACACAACAACAACAAGGTTAAAAAACAACAATTATATACAATAGAATGAGTGAAAATCCTTGGGTAGGTCGACGGCGTTTCGATCTATATAGCTTTAGATCATCATCAGGACTGATGAGCTTCCTGAAACTGTAAGAATTGGGATTTTAGTTACCTACATGTATACTAGGACTTGCATTTGTTTGTGCTCCCCGGGATTGGTGAATTATCATGCACATGTTTGTGTATTATCACATGCGCATTAAATCGAATTTTCTAAGGTGTAAGGGGGCTAATTACCTCACCTTGGTGTACAGCGTATATTTAGCCAAAAAAGGGGTTTTTTTTGGGCTATACATAGAGACATGCACTTATTTAAATCAGTTAAATGACTGGGTTATTTACATTACCTAGCCAATGCATTCTCAGGCAAGGATGATTTATTGATACTGCAATTGAATTGGAGGTTGCTTTCTGGAGAGAATCTGGTGATAATATGAAATATTTCAAACATCACAGAGAGTTATGGCTATACTCAGAAATACTTTAAACACCACATAGAGTTATGGCTATACTCATATGTTAAAAAACTGGGACACTGGATGTGCCTAGAGTATAAGGTAGCAATGTCAGAAGGTCATGCTATTTACCAAAGAACGATGTGGTCATTTTAAAAATAAAGCTGTATTATTAAAGAGGAAAAGAACTTACATTATAGTTAATCAAAAAAAGGGTCTCTCAATGAGATGGTCCAAGTAGCGCTCGATCACTTTTAATTAGACGAGGGTCCTACTTGAACGTCTTTTAAAATGAAGGATAGTGGTTAGAACCTGTAAATTGCTATTAGGTAATCCTACTATAATATAGCGGCGAAAAGAGGCAAGTCAACTTACTTGAATGAATTAAAGGAACGAGGGAATCCGTTTTAGCGCGTTCGTCGCTATGACAATATGCAAATATTGGCGCCTGGAACTGTAAAGGCACGTTTTCAGTACGCGGTTAAATATACTTCAAGGGATTCAGAATGCTAGGTTTAACTAGCTTAACGGGGTACACTTACTTTAATACCGGCGATTTGGCGTAGCAGGGAAGGGGTCCGAGTGCCTCACCGACAACTGCTCACAGCTTACTGAACGCTGGAGCCACCATTAGTAGCGTGTTTTGGTGCGCGCGCAGCCACAGTAGCGTGGCACAACCGGCGCATGCGCGGCAGAGTCCAGTTGGGCTCGCGCGAGGAAAGATTAGCGTTGGTGATTGGCACTTGCGCGGAGAATTGCTGAAGCGCAGCCAAGCTAGTGTTTCACATTTGAGTCAGTTTAAAATTAGTTGGGGTAATATTACGCGCAGAGAATGGGTGATTTGTTTGGTGTATAAACTGAGAGGTATATATAGGAGAAATTTAGGCATTCTAAGTGATTTCGTAGTTTTTTTAAAATAAGGGGGTTATAACATTCTGGGTGGTTTCATAATTTACAAACATATATATATAACCATACATTAGGCACAACATTTTGCGAGTCCCATTATGTACCATATATTCAAGGGAACAGTAATGTGCTAGTCTTCTTAAAGTTCAGGTGCAATAGGCACAGCCTTACGAGAGCCCTATTATGGACAATATATTTAAGAGAACGGTAATGTGCTGTTTTTCTTAAAGTTCAGGTGCACTGTTGTTAGGAATGAATGGAAGGACTGTTGTAAGGAATGATTATAAAAAGTGCACAAGACTCAGTGGATATTCAGTCAAATAACATTTGGTGTAGTTCAAATGCACATGTTCCATTCGTCGAGTGAATTGAGTCCTTTCTCAATGGTTTTACAATAAAAAATCCATTTACATTCCAGCCGATTCAGAATTGTCTGTTGATTGCCACCTCTAGCATTTGGCACTAGTTTGTCTATAACTTGCCACTTCAGGTCATTTTCAGAGTGACCTAGTTTGAGCAAGTGTTCAACCAACGGAGCCGTTGTCACTTTACATCGGATCCTGCTCCTGTGTTGAGATATTCTTGTCTTTATCTGTTGAGTCGTCTGTCCGATGTAGAGCAATTTGCACAGGCACTCAATACAGTAAATCACATTTTTTGAATTACAATTTGTGAAAAAGTTTAGAGTGTGCTTACAGCTCCCATACTCGAATATTTTGGTGTTCGTGGTGAATTCGCATGCCATGCACTTATTACACTTAAAATGCCCTAAAACACGTGGCATATTCAATCTCGTTTCAATTGTATTATGATTGGTTGGGCGGCTGGCAGCTCTTACCAGATGGTCTTTCAGGTTACGACCTCTCTTGAATGAAAATAGGGGAAGCCCGGTGTTTAGCTCTAAAGGGTCTAATACATTCCAGTGTTTTTTGATCATTTTAGTGAGTTTATTGCTAGCTGTATTGAAAGTGGTAACACAGGTAATTTTGGATAAAGTTTTTTTGGGGTGGGGTTCAAGCAAGTATTCTCTGTGTGTGTACCAGGCCCTTTTCATGGCCCTTCTTACAAGTTTGCGTGGGTAGCCTCTAGCAGTTAATTTTTTGCAGAGAACTTCTGCTTCAGCAAAAAAATCATTTTTGTATTTACAATTTCTTCTGATTCTCAGAAATTGACCGTAGGGTAATCCATCCCTCAGAGCCCTGGGGTGTGCACTCTGGTATTGTAAGAGAGTGTTGCGTTCCGTGGGTTTGCGGAACAGTGTGGTGTACAATTTATTTTCTTCACATTTAATGGTCACATCTAAGTAGTCAATTTGGTGTCTGTTATATGAGTAGGTAAATTTCAGGTCTGTTTGGTTGGTGTTCAACCATGTACAGAAATTGTTTAGTGCTTCTTCGTCACCGCTCCAGATCATCAGGACATCGTCGATGTACCTATGCCATGATTTTATTTGGTCGCGGAAGGGATTTGTTGTGTTGAGGATGACGTTCGTTTCCATATCATCCACGAAGAGAATCGCAAAGTTGGGGGCAAAAATCGCCCCCATGGAAGTTCCCTTACATTGTCTATAGTAGGTGTCTTTGAATAAGAAATAGTTCTTGGTTAGGGCTATTTCCAGAAGGCTTATTATAAATTCTGTAGGGACTTGGTGTGGTGCAGGGCGATTGTTTAGATGTTTCTTGATTACATTGATTCCTTTGGCCTGGGGGATGTTAGTATAAAGTGATTCTATGTCTAGAGTCACCAAGATTTCACTGTCTGGATGGAACGGGTGTGACTCAATGAGATTAATGAGGTGTGTGGTATCTTTAACATATGTTGCAGTGTCTTGGACCAAGTCACGGATGAAAAAATCAATATATTTGCCTAGGCGTTCTACAACCGACCCGCACCCTGAGAGTATTGGTCTTCCAGACGGTCGTTCTGTGTCCTTGTGAATTTTAAGCAATGTGTAGAGTACTGGGGTGCGAGCGTTTTTATTATTCAGGAATAAAAATTCATTCTTACTTAGAAATCCTAAATCAAGTGCTTCTTGTGTAACAGAAAGAATTGTTTCACTTATATTCCTTATGGGATTGCCTCTTAGTTGTTCATAATGGTCTTTGTTATTGATCTGGCGCATGATTTCATTCTCATAAGAGATACGGTCTTGGATGGCTATCCCGCCACCCTTGTCGCATGGTTTTATGACAATGTCATTGTTTTGTTTTAATGCCAACAGGCTATTTTTCTCCTCTTTGCTGATGTTGTAGGGTGTGAATCTATATTCATCTTTTATTTTACCCAGATCAAGTAACACCAGGTGTTCGAAAGTGAGCACTTCTGGCGGCATGGTTCCACTAGAAGGATTGAATGTGGAGGGAGGGCGTAGGCCTGTGGTGTCATTCCTATTGGGTCCTTCACGGTTTTTAAAGAAAGTCTGTAGACGTACTTTCCTAAAAAAATTGCATGATCTCAGCTTGGATATTGAACCAGTTTGGTTTCTCAGCAATCACAAATGATAGACCTCTGCTAAGAAGAGCTACATCTGTTGAATTCACAATGTGTCCTTGTGAATTTTTGGCAATGTGTAGAGTACTGGGGTGCGAGCGTTTTTATTATTCAGGAATAAAAATTCATTCTTACTTAGAAATCCTAAATCAAGTGCTTCTTGTGTAACAGAAAGAATTGTTTCACTTATATTCCTTATGGGATTGCCTCTTAGTTGTTCATAATGGTCTTTGTTATTGATCTGGCGCATGATTTCATTCTCATAAGAGATACGGTCTTGGATGGCTATCCCGCCACCCTTGTCGCATGGTTTTATGACAATGTCATTGTTTTGTTTTAATGCCAACAGGCTATTTTTCTCCTCTTTGCTGATGTTGTAGGGTGTGAATCTATATTCATCTTTTATTTTACCCAGATCAAGTAACACCAGGTGTTCGAAAGTGAGCACTTCTGGCGGCATGGTTCCACTAGAAGGATTGAATGTGGAGGGAGGGCGTAGGCCTGTGGTGTCATTCCTATTGGGTCCTTCACGGTTTTTAAAGAAAGTCTGTAGACGTACTTTCCTAAAAAAATTGCATGATCTCAGCTTGGATATTGAACCAGTTTGGTTTCTCAGCAATCACAAATGATAGACCTCTGCTAAGAAGAGCTACATCTGTTGAATTCAATTGATGTTGGGACAGATTAAATATTGGTATTGTCTCCTGGTTAGTGTTAGATATTGGTTCAAGGTCTAATATTGGTAGCCCCATTGGTAATATCTGTTCCTGGTTTGACGTTCCCCCGGGGGGAAGTTGTATCTGGGTCTGGATCGTGTCTTCCCTCTCCCTCTGCCCCGAGGAGGGTCTGTGTTCCTCGGTTGGCCTCTCCCTAAAAAATGGGGATTGTTACCAGTGGAAGTGCTAGGGCCTTCTGATCCCTCTGAACCCTCTGATTCTACTGAGGATTCTGAAAATGTTACTGGTGCTCGGTTTCTGAACCGGCCCCACAATCCAGTTGGAACTCTTTGTTGGTCAGGAGGACCTGCAGTGAAATAGTCCTCCCGAAGGTATGGGTAGGTTTTTTCTTTGTTATATTGGTTAATGTCTTTAGAGACTTTTGTGGTTTTCTTATGGTGCTCAAAGCTCTCAAAATCCTTTATGGTGCGGTCTATTTTCTCTAACGCTGATTTTGCATCAGCTAGGCTGTCCAAGTCACGGATTGCTTGTTCTAATGCTGCAATCTCTTCTAGTTCTTTTTTGCAATGTTCAAGTGCGGTGTCAATGCCCAACACCATCCAGTGGCGTGAGCACGTTGTACCGATATGGGAGAAGCCTAGTTTAAATTTGAGGTCTTGGATAAAGATCGCTGGTACGTTTCGCACCTGGAGGCCTATTGGGATGACCTCTGCTCTCAGATAATCTGTTAGCATGCGAGCATGAAGTTCTGTTCGTATATGTTTTTTCTTAAGGTGTTCTAATTGAGCAAGTTTCTCACTAGCTGTGTCTGTGGGGGCCCCAGAGTTGGTTACGGGACCTTTAAACAGAGATGGACCAGCAAGTTTAGTAGCAATATATTCTTCTGTGTAGGTAATGGCTGTATTTGTAGACATTATCCGGAGGAAGGCACCGAGTTTCTAGGTGTTGGGAGAAAAAACCACTCAATGAGTGATACCCTTGCAGTGTAGCCACTGCGCATGGAAAGTTTTTTTGTAAACAAGGGAACCCCACAAAGTAGAACCTGGGGTAGAGCGATGCTTTTTAAGGAACAATGGTTCAGGTTAGGCCTAATTAGGTCCTGGGGAAGAGGTCAAGGTAGCGAGTATTTAAAAAACGCTGGGGAGCAAGAACTGTAGGTACAAGTAGGAATCTTTTATTTCAATCTTTCTTTTTTATAGATATACATAAATATTTATACTGTATTTCAGGTGCTCAGGTGAATAGTACGGTGCAGGACGTGACAAAAGTGATCAAAGTGAACGAACTGTCACACAACAACAACAAGGTTAAAAAACAACAATTATATACAATAGAATGAGTGAAAATCCTTGGGTAGGTCGACGGCGTTTCGATCTATATAGCTTTAGATCATCATCAGGACTGATGAGCTTCCTGAAACTGTAAGAATTGGGATTTTAGTTACCTACATGTATACTAGGACTTGCATTTGTTTGTGCTCCCCGGGATTGGTGAATTATCATGCACATGTTTGTGTATTATCACATGCGCATTAAATCGAATTTTCTAAGGTGTAAGGGGGCTAATTACCTCACCTTGGTGTACAGCGTATATTTAGCCAAAAAAGGGGGTTTTTTTGGGCTATACATAGAGACATGCACTTATTTAAATCAGTTAAATGACTGGGTTATTTACATTACCTAGCCAATGCATTCTCAGGCAAGGATGATTTATTGATACTGCAATTGAATTGGAGGTTGCTTTCTGGAGAGAATCTGGTGATAATATGAAATACTTTAAACATCACAGAGAGTTATGGCTATACTCAGAAATACTTCAAACACCACATAGAGTTATGGCTATACTCATATGTTAAAAAACTGGGACACTGGATCTGCCTAGAGTATAAGGTAGCAATGTCAGAAGGTCATGCTATTTACCAAAGAACGATGTGGTCATTTTAAAAATAAAGCTGTATTATTAAAGAGGAAAAGAACTTACATTATAGTTAATCAAAAAAAGGGTCTCTCAATGAGATGGTCCAAGTAGCGCTCAATCACTTTTAATTAGACGAGGGTCCTACTTGAACGTCTTTTAAAATGAAGGATAGTGGTTAGAACCTGTAAATTGCTATTAGGTAATCCTACTATAATATAGCGGCGAAAAGAGGCAAGTCAACCTACTTGAATGAATTAAAGGAACGAGGGAATCCGTTTTAGCGCGTTCGTCGCTATGACAATATGCAAATATTGGCGCCTGGAACTGTAAAGGCACGTTTTCAGTACGCTGTTAAATATACTTCAAGGGATTCAAGGGATACTTCAAGGACCTAGCACTTCCACTGGTAACAATCCCCATTTTTTAGGGAGAGGCCAACCGAGGAACACAGACCCTCCTCGGGGCAGAGGGAGAGGGAAGACACGATCCAGACCCAGATACAACTTCCCCCCGGGGGAACGTCAAACCAGGAACAGATATTACCAATGGGGCTACCAATACTAGACCTTGAACCAATATCTAACACTAACCAGGAGACAATACCAATATTTAATCTGTCCCAACATCAATTGAATTCAACAGATGTAGCTCTTCTTAGCAGAGGTCTATCATTTGTGATTGCTGAGAAACCAAACTGGTTCAATATCCAAGCTGAGATCATGCAATTTTTTAGGAAAGTACGTCTACAGACTTTCTTTAAAAACCGTGAAGGACCCAATAGGAATGACACCACAGGCCTACGCCCTCCCTCCACATTCAATCCTTCTAGTGGAACCATGCCGCCAGAAGTGCTCACTTTCGAACACCTGGTGTTACGTGATCTGGGTAAAATAAAAGATGAATATAGATTCACACCCTACAACATCAGCAAAGAGGAGAAAAATAGCCTGTTGGCATTAAAACAAAACAATGACATTGTCATAAAACCATGCGACAAGGGTGGCGGGATAGCCATCCAAGACCGTATCTCTTATGAGAATGAAATCATGCGCCAGATCAATAACAAAGACCATTATGAACAACTAAGAGGCAATCCCATAAGGAATATAAGTGAAACAATTCTTTCTGTTACACAAGAAGCACTTGATTTAGGATTTCTAAGTAAGAATGAATTTTTATTCCTGAATAATAAAAACGCTCGCACCCCAGTACTCTACACATTGCCTAAAATTCACAAGGACACAGAACGACCGCCTGGAAGACCAATACTCTCAGGGTGCGGGTCGGTTGTAGAACCCCTAGGCAAATATATTGATTTTTTCATCCGTGACTTGGTCCAAGACACTGCAACATATGTTAAAGATACCACACACCTCATTAATCTCATTGAGTCACACCCGTTCCATCCAGACAGTGAAATCTTGGTGACTCTAGACATAGAATCACTTTATACTAACATCCCCCAGGCCAAAGGAATCAATGTAATCAAGAAACATCTAAACAATCGCCCTGCACCACACCAAGTCCCTACAGAATTTATAATAAGCCTTCTGGAAATAGCCCTACCAAGAACTATTTCTTATTCAAAGACACCTACTATAGACCATGTAAGGGAACTTCCATGGGGGCGATTTTTGCCCCCAACTTTGCGATTCTCTTCGTGGATGATTTGGAAACGAACGTCATCCTCAACACAACAAATCCCTTCCGCGACCAAATAAAATCATGGCATAGGTACATCGACGATGTCCTGATGATCTGGAGCGGTGACGAAGAAGCACTAAACAATTTCTGTACATGGTTGAACACCAACCAAACAGACCTGAAATTTACCTACTCATATAACAGACACCAAATTGACTACTTAGATGTGACCATTAAATGTGAAGAAAATAAATTGTACACCACACTGTTCCGCAAACCCACGGAACGCAACACTCTCTTACAATACCAGAGTGCACACCCCAGGGCTCTGAGGGATGGATTACCCTACGGTCAATTTCTGAGAATCAGAAGAAATTGTAAATACAAAAATGATTTTTTTGCTGAAGCAGAAGTTCTCTGCAAAAAATTAACTGCTAGAGGCTACCCACGCAAACTTGTAAGAAGGGCCATGAAAAGGGCCTGGTACACACACAGAGAATACTTGCTTGAACCCCACCCCAAAAAAACTTTATCCAAAATTACCTGTGTTACCACTTTCAATACAGCTAGCAATAAACTCACTAAAATGATCAAAAAACACTGGAATGTATTAGACCCTTTAGAGCTACACACCGGGCTTCCCCTATTTTCATTCAAGAGAGGTCGCAACCTGAAAGACCATCTGGTAAGAGCTGCCAGCCGCCCAACCAATCATAATACAATTGAAACGAGATTGAATATGCCACGTGTTTTAGGGCATTTTAAGTGTAATAAGTGCATGGCATGCGAATTCACCACGAACACCAAAATATTCGAGTATGGGAGCTGTAAGCACACTCTAAACTTTTTCACAAATTGTAATTCAAAAAATGTGATTTACTGTATTGAGTGCCCGTGCAAATTGCTCTACATCGGACAGACGACTCAACAGATAAAGACAAGAATATCTAACACAGGAGCAGGATCCGATGTAAAGTGACAACGGCTCCGTTGGTTGAACACTTCCTCGAACTAGGTCACTCTGAAAATGACCTGAAGTGGCAAGTTATAGACAAACTAGTGCCAAATGCTAGAGGTGGCAATCAACAGACAATTCTGAATCGGCTGGAATGTAAATGGATTTTTTATTGTAAAACCATTGAGAAAGGACTCAATTCACTCGACGAATGGAACATGTGGATTTGAACTACACCAAATGTTATTTGACTGAATATCCACTGAGTCTTGTGCACTTTTTATAATCATTCCTTACAACAGTTCTTCCATTCATTCCTAACAACAGTGCACCTTAACTTTTGGAAAAACAGCACATTACCGTTCTCTTAAATATATTGTCCATAATAGGGCTCTCGTAAGGCTGTGCCTATTGCACCTGAACTTTAAGAAGACTAGTACATTACTGTTCCCTTCAATATATGGTACATAATGGGACTCGCAAAATGTTGTGCCTAATGTATGGTTATATATATATATGTTTGTAAATTATGAAACCACCCAGAATGTTATAACCCCCTTATTTTAAAAAAAACTATGAAATCACTTAGAATGCCTAAATTTCTCCTATATATACCTCTCAGTTTATACACCAAACAAATCACCCATTCTCTGCGCGTAATATTACCCCAACTAATTTTAAACTGACTCAAATGTGAAACACTAGCTTGGCTGCGCTTCAGCAATTCTCCGCGCAAGTGCCAATCACCAACGCTAATCTTTCCTCGCGCGAGCCCAACTGGACTCTGCCGCGCATGCGCCGGTTGTGCCACGCTACTGTGGCTGCGCGCGCACCAAAACACGCTACTAATGGTGGCTCCAGCGTTCAGTAAGCTGTGAGCAGTTGTCGGTGAGGCACTCGGACCCCTTCCCTGCTACGCCAAATCGCCGGTATTAAAGTAAGTGTACCCCGTTTAGCTAGTTAAACCTAGCATTCTGAGTCCCTTGAAGTATATTTAACCGCGTACTGAAAACGTGCCTTTACAGTTCCAGGCGCCAATATTTGCATATTGTCATAGCGACCAACGCGCTAAAACAGATTCCTCGTTCCTTTAATTCATTCAAGTAAGTTGACTTGCCTCTTTTCGCCGCTATATTATAGTAGGATTACCTAATAGCAATTTACAGGTTCTAACCACTATCCTTCATTTTAAAAGACGTTCAAGTAGGACCCTCGTCTAATTAAAAGTGATCGAGCGCTACTTGGACCATCTCATTGAGAGACCCTTTTTTTGATTAACTATAATGTAAGTTCTTTTCCTCTTTAATAATACAGCTTTATTTTTAAAATGACCACATCGTTCTTTGGTAAATAGCATGACCTTCTGACATTGCTACCTTATACTCTAGGCACATCCAGTGTCCCAGTTTTTTAACATATGAGTATAGCCATAACGCTATGTGGTGTTTAAAGTATTTCTGAGTATAGCCATAACTCTCTGTGATGTTTAAAGTATTTCATATTATCACCAGATTCTCTCCAGAAAGCAACCTCCAATTCAATTGCAGTATCAATAAATCATCCTTGCCTGAGAATGCATTGGCTAGGTAATGTAAATAACCCAGTCATTTAACTGATTTAAATAAGTGCATGTCTCTATGTATAGCCCAAAAAAAAAACCTTTTTTGGCTAAATATACGCTGTACACCAAGGTGAGGTAATTAGCCCCCTTACACCTTAGAAAATTCGAATTAATGCGCATGTGATAATACACAAACATGTGCATGATAATTCACCAATCCCGGGGAGCACAAACAAATGCAAGTCCTAGTATACATGTAGGTAACTAAAATCCCAATTCTTACAGTTTCAGGAAGCTCATCAGTCCTGATGATGATCTAAAGCTATATAGATCGAAACGCCGTCGACCTACCCAAGGATTTTCACTCATTCTATTGTATATAATTGTTGTTTTTTAACCTTGTTGTTGTTGTGTGACAGTCCGTTCACTTTGATCACTTTTGTCACGTCCTGCACCGTACTATTCACCTGAGCACCTGAAATACAGTATAAATATTTATGTATATCTATAAAAAAGAAGGATTGAAATAAAAGATTCCTACTTGTACCTACAGTTCTTGCTCCCCAGCGTTTATTAAATACTCGCTACCTTGACCTCTTCCCCAGGACCTAATTAGGCCTAACCTGAACCATTGTTCCTTAAAAAGCATCGCTCTACCCCAGGTTCTACTTTGTGGGGTTCCCTTGTTTACAAAAAAACAACTACTATTGTACCCTGCCTAATAATTTACACTGTTATTTGAGCATGCTGAAGCTTTTATATTTTCAACAGAACAGAAGTATCTGAGTGGATGACGAATGGGACGCCTGCAGTCGGTCATTGGAGAATATCGATTCTAGTATCCTAAGATCTTGGATTTGTTTGGTTAAATGGACTTTCCTGTTCAATTTTCTTGTTAATTTAGGACATATCTTTGATAAATGTAGTTTGTCTGCAAGCTGTTGGCAAACAAAATGGCTGAACCTTGGTGTGCCCTGTATTTAGGGAAGAGCTGTGTAACGTGATTAGTTGAAGGAACTGTTGTAATGTTTTAGGCATTGATGCGGAAAGTGGTTTGTAATGTAAAACATTTTCTCTGGTTGCTGTAGTTGAAGTAAAAATTTGACATTTTCTCTGGTTGCTGTAGTTGAAGTAAAAATTTGAGAAGCATGATCCTCGCCTCTGTGGCCTTAAAAGAATATAACATTTGAGACGCAACAGCTAGAAATGTTGTTATTCAACAAAGGTAGAGGATTAATAGTCAATAGATGGCAATTCATCTGATGTTCTCTTACTACTACACCCACTTGGCTGCTGGACTTATTTACCACAGTCACATTGTATGCAAATTGGGTCAGGGGGTGCCCAAGGTTTTCCTAGAACCATCCCTGTGCAGATGTACAGCTATAATCATCTAATTAGTGGATACATACAGTTTCACATGTCCAATCTGTTTTATTAATTGAAGGGTCAATGGAAGGCTCAACTTGAGCTGTAGCCTCTACAACCATACATGTCAACGGACCTGATTAAGGGGATAGCCTCTCAATTATTTAGGCCAAAAATTGCTTTATTTCCCACCTAAAATTGCCTGTGCTTCAGTTGGGGAAATTAAGTCCCCCAGTGTTTTTGTTTAACTCTCCCTATTTGTAGCGTCGAAAGATTGGCATGTGTGTTTACAACTCCCACAAGCTGCTCTGAACGCAATGTACTTTATCCACGGTGTGACACTTAGGGAAGTGCAAGTCACTCGTAGGAGTCTTCAGGGTCCCACTGATAAAGACAGACTGCACTGGAGGTCTTAACACTTTCCAGCCCTAAGTTTCCTCTGACTTTTTGGCATAGCTAAACTACAAGTCCCAGCGTGCCGTCAAAACCTCTCTTTATCGCGAAAGTTTCGGCTCCTGCGCAAGCCCAACGCGCCTCCCTGAAACTACAAGTCCCGGCGTGACGCTGCTGCTGGTTACCCGTATGTCTCGGCTCTCGCGGTGTCGACTCGTGCCCTGCCCCTGCCCCTGTCTCGCGGCTCGCAGCTCCTTCGCTCGGTATATAAAGGTGGCGCGCGGGCTGAGCAGACGGCTGGCGGCGGCGGCCCCCCCACTGAAGCCTCCCCTTCCCCGCACAGAGGAGCGACCGCCGCTGGCAGGAGAAACCAAGGAGACAGCTTTGTAACCCTCCTCCTTGTCCCTGGACCCCTTACCTACTATCCCATGGGCTTTTATCTGATGGCGCTTTTTTAAAGAACTTTTTTCGATTTTATATTTTTTAATCCAGTGTTTTTAATTTATTATTTGGAAATGGCGAGCTCGGCAAACTCGAATCCCGTGGTAAGCAGGAGACGTAACAGTGGGAAAGCTAGGGAATCCCAAGCTACGTGGACATGAAGGGGACCCCTCTACACACGAGTAGCCCCTGCACTTAGTTATCCTGTTTGAAGCCTCTCATCCTCTCACCCACCCTCTTCCCTCTCTGGAATCGAGAGGGACACAGTAAAATACCTCTCTTTTCAGTCACTTCACACAACAAACGCTTGTTAACATGGAGGCCCCCCTACGGTATTCCTGAGGAATCAGGGAAGGTGTTGCTAAGATGTCCACCCCCCTCATCCCTTAATTCTTCGTCTATTGTGGTGTCAGTCGTTCCCCAGGACAGATGTAGTTCACATATGTATGTGCCCCCAACAGTGTATACTCCGTTACAGTGGGATCATGACAGTCAAGTTGGAGTTGTAGAAACAATATTTTAACCCGGGTTCTCTAGGTCGGGCATTGTTGTTTTGTGGTATTTCTCGAGGGGTACGGGGTACACAGCTCCTGGTAGGCAAGTGGGTCCCCACAGACGAGCAAAGGAATCCCTAGTGCGTTGTGGTGCACAGATACCCTGTAACACGTTGTTCGCGTGTTCTTACTTATCTGGGGGAAGGGCGCTTCTTAACCCATATCACGAGCTTACGTGGTGGGATCCTGTGTGTGAGCCTTCCAGGTGAAGGCGGCGGATTGTGTTAGGAGACGTTACATGTAGTACTTAATTCACTTGCAATACTACGGTTTTGTGGCGGGGGCTTAAAGTTGGTGTTCAGAAGTCGTGATTGGTATTTTCAGGGTAGCGTATTATGCGTTTTTATTTTATTTTTACCCCTTCTCTATGCGCCTTGATTATGTTCTCTTCCCGAAGGAGCCATTTTAAGCCATGTACTTTGCGCGCCTGTGAACAAAAGCCGCCAGCAAAGCACCTTCCAAACCTTGCGGATTTGAGCCGAAACCCCTCCCAAAAACAGTCCATCCTACTGTTTGCTGTTGACGATGAACATGTATAAATCCCTGATTCGATCAAACTAATTAAAGCTTATTTTATTTGTTTGGAATCTTATGAATCGTCCCAAAAAATAAAACGAAATATCCTAAAACCCAATAGAATATTTCCGATCCTCCTTCAGTGGTAAAAACGGCTCCTGGGGGCCCTGTGCTCCCCGGGGGTTCTGAGCCGCTGTGGCTGGGAGCTGCAGTGGCAGCCAACATGGCCTCCTCCCTCGCTCTCCGCCTCTCTCCCTCTGTGCGGCTCCCCCCTCGGCTCCCTGTTTATATAGAGCCATTGCAGCTCTCTAATATAGACTCTGCAGGATGGGAAGGTGCTTTGCAGGCCCACGTCACCGCCTCTCCATTTATACAGCCGGGCCAAGGCTTTAAATAGGGAGACGGGCTTTGGCTGCCAGCAAGGGAGGTGCTGCTGCGGAGGGAGGGGAGAGAGAATGATCTGCGGCGCTGGGGAGGGAGCGAGGCAGGGGAATCGCTATATGGGTTGTGGCAGTGCGAGGATGACTACAAATGGAGGAAGGAAGCAGGGACTCTAATTTAGAGCGATTTGTTGTGTTTGAGGCAGGCTCGGCGAATGATCTTCTTCGAATACATTTCAGTTTATTCCATTTGTGTGCTATTGCTGAGTTAGTGGGGTTGTTCGAGTGAGGGCAGGTCCGTGAAATGAGCCCCTGGCTGGTGATGGCGACAAGAAGAAAGGCTTTAGGCTACTGCTTACCGGGCATGTTTATCACAAAGGCGGCTCTCGAAATTAGTTGCTTTGCTAGCTCTCCCGAGAGTAGTGCATCCCCAGTCAGATGAACACTGAGGTGCGAGCTTGTGCCATTTCAAGATCGCTCTTGCCGTTTATTTATAATTGTGCACTGGCAAATAAATATTATTTACTCTGAGTAGTAACATGCAGTTTCCGACTTCTCTTATTTTACCGGGCTGCTGCTTTGCAATTTTAAAATAACCACCATCTTGCGCTTTATTCTATGCTTTATGTTTAGTAATTAAAAAAACAAAACTTTAGCATTATATTACAGTGCAGGGTATTTATGATAATTAATGCTGCTCTGTGTCGTGGCTTGCTCTTTAGCTTCACATTTAGTCATAACCGACCTTTAAATTGTCCAGGCACTGAACGAATAACATTAATAACGTAATTATTGATGCCTAACATTTACAGTGCTACGAACCTCAAAACTTTAGGAAAAGCGTTACATAAACGCTTTTTTTCAATTCATATCCCTTATTAACCCGCTACATTTTGGGCTATTTGACGGTTAGTGCTGGCTAATCATGTTATAGCAAAGTAATCACATGTCTCAGCACTTAATCAATGCAAATAAAATGGCAGCAGGGTTGAGCAAAACAATGTGTCGCCACTTTTTATTGCTTTTCATTTTTGTTTTTGTATCACACTTTTAGAAAAAAAAATACTCGAAAAGCCCTGTTTTGATATATACAAATACTCTAGCACAGAACAGGTTTGGCAAACAGAAGATATATATATCTCTATATATATATTCTGTTAGCCAAACCTGTTTTAACCCAAAGTATTTGACACCCAGGGTGCCTTGTTTTTCCTGTTGAGTGACCTCGGTCCCCCAGTCTACAGCATAAGCCATCCCTATTAGCCAGAAAAGTTGGAGGCAAAGGACCTGCTCTTGGTGCACTGTACTCATGACGTTTGGTCTTTACATTTTAAGCACACTTTTAAGGGTTTCGATGCACACACCAACAAAGTGTTAGTCTGCCTTTGTGAAACAATAAAGCAAATGAAGTAACAGTTACAAAAGAAATGAATAGGTGACCGGTGTTCATAGTTATTTGCACTTTTTTATATTGGTTTCTTTTTATATGTAAATTCAGCATATTGCCTAAGAATTATGGCGGTTGTGGTCTGTAAATATGAGCCATGTTATGATATGCCTTTTGATAACTCTTGCTACCCCTTAGCATGGTAATGTAGTGCTTTAGAATTTGTGTGCCCTTTATGCTTCTGTGGCAATCATTAATTTGATTCATAGTGGTCTGTTGACACTGTATTTGATAGTGTTGTTGTGCTTGAGTCTTTTTGGGTTGAAGCCAGCAAGGTGAGATTCGATAACTGTAAGAAGGCATTGATTATACTAAATAGCGATTGGTTAGAGCTTAATATAGATTTTGATGGGGCATCATGTTAAATGAATGTCTATTTATTCATTGCAGATTTTTACTTTATAGCATTGTGTTGTGGCTTTGTGTTTCTTTTTTTTTGTTTGTTAAGTTTTAATTTCTTCTGAAACAAGAGTACATCCCTGTACTGCTATGAATCTAGTTCTGCAGAATACAATGCAACCATGCTATGGAAATGTTTGTGCATGGGTTTTCATATTTTTTTGACTATGTATTTGCTGTTTTCTCCACTACAGTGTGCTTTAGTATCAGCAAGTTTAGTGCAATGGCGTGTCCTGCATCAAAGTCCTTTTGGTATAGAGGTTATAGGATTACACCTTTTTAAATTATATAGGAGAGGCAAACCAATGGCTAACAGTGAAAAGAGCAGCAACGCGTTGGTGTGGGCATTGAACAAACTTATGAGTGCAATGACAATAACCTGGTATAATAATTGGGACAAATAGAACTTAAGTTATGTAACATTAACAAATGGTATGTTTTGACCCTTCAGGGTAGCAATTGGAAAAGAGGGGTCTTCCTCCTTCCTCAGAATAGATCTTGTAATAGAAAAATCAGTGGCCACCATTCTGTTAAAAAAAAGTGTATGTGTGTGTGTATATATACACATATATATATATATGTGCGCTTGGAAGCATAACGCGCACTCAGTAGTATAGATGCTCAGATTGTTTATTTCTCAGAAAATGTTATGCGCTTCGACACTAAATGTGTCTTGTTTACACACACGTTAACCAACACGACTTTTGGCTTGTTTAAGTAAACATACACTTTTCCATTGTTTAACAAACAGTGAAAAAGTACACGTAGTTTGGCTTTTTATTATTCTAGGTTAATGGATCAGCCATTTTGAAGTGGTATGCTTATAAATGAGTAAAGCATTCACTTCCAGTAGCGAGTGTTAATACAACATTGCCTACGTAAACTGAAAGGAAACATTTTATGTCATTTCAGAAAATTAATGGGCTGGCGAAGCAAAAAGAAACAACAATAAGATAGGTCTTTGAGCATGCGTTATAGTGAATTAGTGGTCTAGTGCCTACCATCCAAATTGTCTACAGCTTCGCATGAAAGCAACACGAATAGAAGGCCTAGTGCCTTTGATCATAACAATTGCTTTCTCAATATGAGCCATGAATTATATCCAGTAACATCCACGGTTTCTGCGGTCTAGTGCCTATAAAGCCCATTTTTCCGTTCAAAAATAGCAGATAGATATCTTACTGCTTTACCCCGATTATCCATAGAGTACAGATATATCCCTAACAAGTCCAACATTACGTGTGACTAATATACAAGCAGAAGGACCTTAAGAGAAATAACCAATTAGGGTCCTTATTAATGTCCAACAAAAACAGTGAAAAGCGGATTCCTTATCTTACTAAAGTGAAGTGACCTCCTCATTCGTCGAAGAAAAGGGTAGGGAAGATGTGCAGTGCATTTACAAAAGTGATGTCTCCCTTCCTTTCCTCCTGAAAGAAACATATAAACATACTTAAAATATGCATTAAAATAAATAAAGACTAGCTTGAACGTTCTAATTCTATGCAGTATAGAACAGATAACCGATATCAACAGAACAAATTTGAAACTTGTTTTTTCTTTCTAGATGGTATACTTCCTGGGGCATTGCATGGTACACCATGTAATTTGGACTATTCTTCATATAAATGAGTTGCTAGTTCTTCGTCTAAATTATGACATCTCACCTACACGATAAGCGAAGATCACGTAGAATTCCTTGACACAGAGATTAATGTGGTAAATGGTAGACTCATCTCTAGTTTACATCGAAAAGAGACGGCTGGTAATAGCCTCCTTCACGCCCTCAGGAATTCACTTTTCACTGTTTTTGTTGGACATTAATTAGGGCCCTAATTGGTTATTTCTCTTAAGGTCCTTCTGCTTGTATATTAGTCACACTTAATGTTGGACTTGTTAGGGATATATCTGTACTCTATGGATAATCGGGGTAAAGCAATAAGTTATCTATCTGCTATTTTTGAACGGAAACATGGGCTTTATAGGCACTAGACCGCAGAAAACGTGGATGTTACTGGATATAATTCATGGCTCATATTGAGAAAGCAATTGTTATGATCAAAGGCACTAGACCTTCTGTTAGTTTTGCTTTCATGCGAAGCTGTAGACAATTTGGATGGTAGGCACTAGACCACTAATTCACTATAACGCATGCTCAAAGACCTATCTTATTGTTTCTTTTTGCTTCGCCAGCCCATTAATTTTCTGAAATATGACATAAAATGTTTCCTTTCAGTTTACGTAGGCAATGTTGTATTAATAACACTCGCTACTGGAAGTTAATGCTTTACTCATTTATAAGCATACCACTTCAAAATGGCCGATCCATCAACCTTGAATAATCGCAAGCCAAAATACGTGCACTTTTTCACTGTTTGTTACACTTTTCCATTGTTTATGTTTACTTAAACAAGCCAAATGTCGTGTTGGTTAACGTGTGAACAAGACACATTTAGTGTCGAAACGCGTAACGTTTTCTGAGAAATAAACAATCTGAGCATCTATACTACGGAGTGCGCGTTATGCTTTCAAGCACACTGAGGATTAAAATTAATCGTTCGGCATTTGGGTTCGCCGAAAAAACTCGCCTCCTGACTAAGGGAGCAGGATCCCGGAAGGACCCTTCTTTCGGAGCAGACTGATATATATATATATACATACACATGCATTCAAAAAACTTTCTAGAAACAGTCTCTATGAAAATGCGTAAGTGTTGTTTGGATATACATGTGCCTTAAAAAATGAAAAGGCAAGGCTTTTGGCACACACAGGAACAAATTGGCAACAGCCAGGAATATTGACAGAGTTACACCTGAAGAAAGTCTCTCATTGCACGCATGTTTTAGCTTTCCATTTGTGAGGTACAATAAACCGACCTGGCCTTCTTGGCCTTGTCATAAACAAGTCCAACCATCTGATAAGGGGGACTCGGGTGCCTCTTGACCTTGGGAGAGCTAGTGTGGGCCAGTGTGTATGTGTCCAGATGTCCCGTATGGGGAGTGTGTGATCCCTAATGGTGGCGTGCATTTGGTGTTCTGAATAGTTGAGTGTTAGTAACTTTGCGGCATCTATCTTTGTGGTATTTTGGGAACACGCGCCTTTAGCCATATGTTTTATTTAAGCCGATTTCCTCAGACCTATTTGTGGTGTAACTGGCCTATCCGTGGGATTGTTCAAGGTTTTCCCTGGGTGCGTGTTTGTGTTTGGGATAAGTGTAACCCCATCTGTGACTTGTCAATTAGTAACTGAATCTGATTTTTTTTTTTTAACTGTTTAGTTAATCAAAACCTTAACAATCTTCCAAATCACTTGATACATTGTGCCGTTAAAGCACAGACTTATTATAGTTACATCAGTTTCTTTAAACATTTATATTAAAAATTAAAATTAATATGAATGATTGATACACCACCTTATTTGTACTATTCGTTAAAATTAATTGATGTTCCTCCTTGCAGTACAATTGTTAAAGACAGGTAATGACCACTAAGCGACTCTGTGACCAATTTCTTTGCTTCATTACTTTCTTATAACTGATTATACATTTTAAGTGGCAAATAAGTTGCGGGTCATTCGAGTCAAGCCATTTTTATATGGCAGTTCTGCAGGAGCAGATGCCTCTTTCATTGAACTGTCTCCAACAGTTGACGGAGTTGCAAACCTAAGGCTGGGCAAATACATATTAAATGTATAAATTCTGTGTGGATGACCCTCAGAGTGCTTGCTTTTGAGTCCTGGTACTCCCTGCGGGGCAAGTCTGCATTAGAGGTCAACTTCCCCATACGTAACTCTAAAACGTGTTTTTTAAGTAGGGAGAAAAGGCAAGACCAAGATACGCGGCTGGCTCTGTTTTTGTGTAGAAATGCATTTCCATCCATGCATAGGCTCTCCGACTCAACGTTGCTGTATCTTCTAGTAGCTAGTCTTTTTTTTTTTTTTTTTGCCTGCTTCATGATATGCTGAAACGAGGCCAGCAGTAATTTCTGCTGCCAGAGGTCAGCTGACCTGGTGATTTGTAGCGAAGCCTGTAAATGCTGTGCATAGACAGACTGAGGGCCACTGTGTAGGGCGACCCAAATCGCATTATTAATCTCAAGCCCGCTATTAAGCCAGATTTTATACCAAGTTTTAATTGCCTCGTACCTTCGATATAATTGTTGTTGCAGCCCAAACTAATCAAACCTGGGCCAGTGAGGAGGAGTTACATGGCAAAGAAAATACTGTTTGTACACTTATGTTTGAAGGCTGTCCCGAACGCAGTGCGACTTCCATGCTGGACAACACTTCCGTACGCAATAGTTGGTGGCAGTTTCGCTTTGACTGCTAATAATGGGGTGAACAGTGGGCCTTCTAGAGTTTTTGATAAACTACAGAACGCAAATATTGGGGCGTTTCCTTTCTTTTGCATGGCCTCATTCTGCTTTAGAAAGGAGAGCCTTTGATCCAAATATATCCCAATATATTTATAACTGCTCACCACTTCCAACCTCACGTTGTTGATTGTGAACATCGTTTGTTTATGAAGACTGCGTTACGATCATTACTTTTGTTTTTGTAGTATTTATTTTATTTCTATCAAGTTTGTTTTGACCAAGTCAGCTAACTCATTAGTTGCTCTTTGAAAGCTGATTCTCGTTTGCTTAGGAGCACAATGTCATCCGCATAGGACAGATGTGTTAATGGCAGTGTACCCAGACCTGGAGGATGTGAGCTAACCAAATCTAGCCTTGGTGTCAAGCCGGCCACAAATAGGTTGAACAGGTGTGGGGCCAAGACACAACCTTGTTTAACCCCTCGCTAGTATAGATCTTCCTGTTGAGCTGCGATTTTTACCTGCATCCAGGTGTCGGTATATAGATCCTTTATTGGTTTCAGTATTGATTCTGGTAGACCCTGTTGCTTTAGTTTGCCCCACAAAATGCGTCTACTGAAACAGTTTAATGCCGCCTTAAAATCCACAAAGCATAGATGCAGTTTTTGTCGCTGCTGCAGGCCTTTTTTTTTTTTTTATTTTTTTTTTAGCAATTAGCCCTAACGCTAATGCATTTGAGATTGTACCTGTGCCCTGCGAAAGCCTGGCTGATAAATGGGGATTATTTTATTCGCGTCAGACCAGATTATCAAGTCTGCTCAAATCAAGGAAGCATAGTATTTAGCCTCAGTGTCTATTAACACAATCAATCGATAATTGGCGGGGCCTATGCGCTCTCCTTCTTTAAATACTGGATTGATTGAGCCTCTTCAGCTTTACGGTAGGCAGCTAGTTTGCCTACCAGAGCAAACAGACAGTACATCTTTGGTGCCCATAAATTGAGATCTTGCTTATAAATGTCTTGGGGTACTCTATATGGGCCCAGAGCCCCATCAAGCCTACTTTTTGCTATAACCTTGGATATTTCTTCTTCAGAATAGGTTGGGAATAGCTGTTGTTACCCCATCACATTTTGTGCTCTTTCCTGTTTTGGTTGTTTTGGAGAATATATCCACACTGTTATTCTGCTTACTCTGGGTCACTAACACTTTTTGGTATAATACCTTTAAAATGGTTTCAAGGGAGTTTGTCCTGCCCTGGTTTAATACTGAGAACGTGGTGTCTAGGTGTTGTACCCAAGTAGACTCTGTGACACAAGTCACGTTTATGACTTGACGTTCTGGACAGAGAATTCACTTGGTCCCAGAAAGCTCTGGCATTCAATTGCTTTGCGTTAGATAGTAATTTTGTCTAAAAGTTATTATGTTGTGGGGTCAATTTGCCTGTCTGACTGCTTATCTCGGACTCTGGGTTGATGGGGAGGTCCCCTTTGATGAATCCAACAGCAATGATAGGAGTTATCAAAAATGTGTACGATTAACATGGCAGCCATTGGTATCATTTTTATCGAAATGATCAGTATTTTGCATACAGTTGGCATAGCATACATAGATGTTGTCTTTAATGATATTGACATTGTTATGCTTGCATCGATTATGGCATACATTGATAATATTTCTACTGGTATCAACATTGTTATGCAAGTACTTATAATTGGGTGCATCGACAATGCATTTATTGGTATTGCCGTGGTCGGACCTGCATATATCATGGTGTGTAATAACATCGTATTCACGGATATTAACTTTCCCCCTTCTAGCTGAATTTTAAACTACTTCATCCCCCTCATGTCTTAACAGTTACATTATTTGAGACTGTGTTACTGTAATGTCTGTTATCCTTTCCCTAGCTATTTGCATAATTCCTAATTTGAGTACTGCATTTTTACCGCAGAAAACCCCTATTTGTAGCAAATCACACAACAGTAGTACACCAACAAAAACTGGAAGTAGTAAAGTGTATAGTTTTGATACCCATAGGGGGGTCGAAGAAAAAATACTATGAAACAAGTCCTGCGCAGGGGGCCCCTCCATCCATGTCCGCTTGTAAACGATGCAGTGCTTGGGTGACAAGAGCAACCGTTCTGTTCTCAAGGCCATTTCCAGGGATAAAAGTACAGCAGGCATCACCAATCTTGGCACACAGCCCACCCTTTATCGTGGTCATATAGTCCAACACATATAGATGTTGCATCACCATAAGGTTGATGGCTGTAATTTCTTCCTGGATATTGTTTAGGCCGAGCTCAGTGTTAATCATTTTCAACATCTCCAACCTGTTTTTTTGTAACCAGCGGGCGTTCACCTTCGTTTGCACAGTGAAGAAGGGTATGGGCCCTCCTGCATATACTAGAGTCTAAATTATTCAGGAATGTACTTGTACTGGCCAAAATAATCAGCATTTCTTCTTCTTTGAGCATAATGCAACAAAGTTGTTTTCTTCTGTAGTGGATGTTGAGACAACTCGGACAGATGCTCAGCGGGAATGACCAGCGTTTGGGTGTGTATGGTCACAAGGGTGCAGAGGCCCCTCCATCTGGGGATGAGCTGTGTGTGGGTAAGCTCACTACACTGCCAGTAAAAA
The DNA here is from genome assembly GCF_964263255.1 of Lissotriton vulgaris. NCBI lineage: Eukaryota > Metazoa > Chordata > Amphibia > Caudata > Salamandridae > Lissotriton > Lissotriton vulgaris. The sequence goes on along the minus strand of NC_141697.1, from coordinate 287,867,104 downwards.
TCCATCAATGTGTACGTGTCCCGTTGTAGTTCCAGTATATGCTGTTCTTATTCACAGTTCTTGTTACACTCAAGTGGTAAGGTTCCTTTGCCTCTGAAACACAAGGAACACAGTAAATTTCCCTCCAGTTAGGGGCTACCCATTCCCCTCCAAACATGCATACCTATTAATCTCGGTATGTAACATTTCCTGGCACGGGGCTTATATGCTGGCATTTGATCCCCCCCCCCCCCCCCCCCCCCCCCCGCCTCCCTTGACACTCATTTCCCCTAGCATGATCTAGGTGAGCGGCCCTGCACTCGAATTCCATGTCTGGGGTCCACTTGTGATTAAACAAAAAAGGTGGCCCTGCAATATGTTAAGAGCCACCCTGGGACGCAGACTGATGCAAATATATTTGTGCACTGTTGTGGTGGTCTTGCTACCTCCAAGAACCTCTTTTCTGCAAAGTCCCGTGACCAAACAGTGTCCTCCCTTATTGTGCCCCTTCTGTGCATCCTGTCTACCTCGGTTTGGACTTTGCTAGTTTTGGTAAAAAGGTACAGTGCTGTGGGGTCGATCTTGTATCGGGTGATGTTCACTATTGCTCTATGGGGGTCTACTCGATTGGGTTGGATCTTGCCTCTGATTTTGCATAGGTACAGGTGGATAATTCATTTGACTTTTTTTAGGGTCTTCTCTTGGGATAAGTAAATCCTGTCTTCTCCTACGCCATGGGGTATCGGTGAGCATATGTAACATGACCTGTTTGTGGTTTGAGTGCCCATCGTTGTCATATGTTGGCATCCAGTGTTGTGTGCTGGTTAGTGCATTAGGAATGCTTGTGTTTGCTTCAGCATAGATGTGAGGTGAGAGGGGCCCCTACGCAAGTAGATTTCATGATACTAGGCACCCCTGGGCTAAACAGCGTGTACAAGAATACATAACTACATGACATAAAAAACATTTGTAGGCTGTGGGATGGTCTTCAGGGGAGATGTTTGTTGTCAGGGCACCCAGGGGTCTTTTGTCTTAAACTTTGATCAAAGGGGCGGCGGTCTGCTGCAATGTTGGTGCACGTGTGGCTCAATCGCAGACCTGTAGGATAAGAGCTGTGGGTTGTAGGTTAGCTTGCAAAAAACACATAATTTTGGTAGTTTTCTGAAAAATTCTTGTTTCCTTTTTACCAATACACTCTATGGCTCCACTGTGAGCAGTATTTTCTAGCGGGATACTGGAAGTAGGTGCTAGCAATTTTGGGGAATGGGGAGTTAAAGCTGGTTTAGTGCTATTTATATTTTAGTTTCCCCCACTCTCCTTGCTGTAGTGGGGACAGTAATTTTCCTCTGTCGGCTGCTCCGTTCCAAGTTGTGTTTAACCGGTGCATGGGTATCTTTTTAAAAAACATTTTTTTTGTAAAACATTTTTTATTAAGAAAACAAACCTTAGCAATAGCATGACAATACAGAAGGAGCAGATCAATAGGCATCAGTGGTACAGCAGGCAATATCACAAAATACAATCATGCCTGGTGGAAGGTCTAGGGCGATGTGGTGTCGTCTCATGCAGGAGTCAGAGGGGGCTGACAAATATCTTTACGATGGGAGTTCCAAAGGCCCCACACAAGAGACCATTTTTTGGGACATCCACATGACACATATACAGTCTTTTCTTTAAACATTGCCCTATCCATGTCTTTTTCCCATTCCTGTGCTGTGGGCGGAACAGACTCCCCCCATCGCTGGGCAATATTCCTCTTGGCCAGCATTAGCCCCAAAGTCACCCACTGCTTCAAGCAGATATTCAAGTCAGTCAGTTCCCAGATGTTTAGGGGACACCTACAGGCCTCCACTTGGAGCTGCCAGACAGAACTGTATTGATAATGTTGTGAATATCACGCCAGTAGGGTTGGATCTGTGCATATTCCTACAGTATATAAAAAAAGGTCCCCATGTGGCCACAGCCCCGCCTGCAGACTCCCTAGTCTACTCTTCCCATTTGTACCAGTTGGGGCCCTGTTACATAGATATGGTGAAGGAGTTTTAATTGGACGAGACAGAGACGAGCTGGTATTGCTACAACTCTGGGAGAGGAAACTGTCTCCTGCCATTCCTCGTCATCCATTTCTATCTCATCCCTGGTCCACTTCTCTCGGAGAGCCAGAAAAGGATCCGAGATGTTGACCAGTTTTTTGTTCTATATCAGAGAAATGGTGCTGTCAGGAAGAGACACTTCAGATTCTGGAGTAGTCGACCTGATCTCTGAACTAGCGGCCTCGGACCTCCGTCTCATTAACTCAGGAGCCACCCACATCAAAGGCCACCTGCTGGACCCAGTGTTCACCAGTACCCCCGCGATGCAAGAAATAGACTCCATCCCCCTTCCATGGACGGACCACTTCTTGGTCCTATTCCAACTTCCAGGTCCCCTCAAGAAACCTCAGAAACCTCCCTCCTTCACTAAAGGCAGGACTTGGTCCAAACTACCTATTGAAGAATGGGCCAACACCCTGATATCTACCACCCCAATTCACGACGACATCCCGGACAACGCCGATAGTAACTTCAGAAATTGGATTACGACCTCCCTTGATTCTGTGCTCCCACTCAGAATGCGTGAAGACAAGACCAACAACACCGGATCTGCCCCATGGTACACCCCGGAACTACGCCAGCTCCGCAAAAACTGTAAAAGAGCCGAACGGCTTTGGAGAAAAGACTGGAACAATGCCAGCAAAGAGGCATACCACTCCTCAGTCAAAACCTATAAAACCGCAATTAAGCTCTCCAAAGCCTCTCACTATGACACCCGGATAAAGGAAGCCTCTAATTCCTCTAGGGAATCCTATCTCATTGTGAAGGAGCTTCTGAAAGTTCCCGTCTCTTCCTCGCCCACCAACCCTCAGGTAGACAGAAGCAATGACCTAGCTTCATACTTCAACAACAAAATCGCCCGCATCCTCACATCCCTCCCTCCCCCCAGCTCCCCTTCCCGCAGAAACACCTTTCAGCCCCCCGATCAGACGGGAATACGTCCCCAACTTGAGACATTCAAGCCGGTAACGTCTAACGAGGTGGAAACGACCCTGAATAAAATAAAAAGTGGATCCCCTCTAGACCCTGCACCTCTGAGATTCCTCAAAAACGTGGCCCCCGCTATCACCCCCACAATCACGGAGCTTATCAACTGCTCACTTGCTCAAGGATCAGTCCCCCACAGCTGGAAAAATGCAGTGGTGAAGGCACTCCTTAAAAAACCTCAGCTCGACCCAACTGATATGGCAAACTACCGGCCCATATCACTCCTCCCGGGGATTAGCAAGATCACCGAGAAACTGGTGAATAGTCAACTCTCCCGTTTTCTCGAGACTAATAACATCCTGCGGCAATCCCAAACCGGGTTCCGTCCGGGACACGGTACAGACACCGCCCTGCTCGCCGTCATCGAGGAAGCAAGGCGCATTCTAGACTCAGGGGGATCAGTGGCAGTGATCCTCCTGGATCTGAGTGCCGCCTTCGACACGGTCAATCACCGTGTCCTTCTGCATCAATTGGCGACAGCAGGGCTTACCGAGATGGCACTCAGATGGATAGAGTCCTTTCTCACCGGACGCACGTTCCAGGTCTGGGACGGCGAATTCCACTCGTCCACACTTCCACTCACCAGCGGGGTTCCTCAGGGCTCCTCCCTGAGCCCCACACTTTTTAATGTGTACATGGCCCCCTTGGAAGATGTGGTAACACCATTCGGGATAAAAATCGTGAGTTACGCTGACGACACACAATTGGTCGTCTCCCTCTCCCAACTTGACGACCACCCAGACAAATTACCAAACTGTCTCACCGAAATTCACGGGTGGATGTGTGAATCGTCATTGAAACTCAACGGTTCCAAAACCGAGGTGATGCTCATGGGCAAACAATGGGCTACCATCCCCCCGGCAATATGGCCAGACGTGTTCGGGGAAATCCCCACCCCGAAACACGAAATCAAGACCCTCGGAGTCTGGCTAGAACCCGACCTCTCAATGAAGACCCAAGCGGCCAAAACCGCCGGAACCTGTCTTGGGCTTCTGCGAACTATTCGCAAAATTCTCCCCCTCCTACCGCCCGTGTCCAGGAAACTACTAGTACAGGGCCTCATATTGTCACGGCTAGACTACAGCAACTTGGTCTACCTAGGTGCGCCGGAAGCCACCTTAGCGAGACTGCAAAGAACCCAGAACGCTGCAGCTCGCCTAATCATGAGTGTACCCCCTAGAGTATCCGCCAAACCCGCCATTAAGGCGCTGCACTGGCTGCCAGTCCGCCAAAGGGTGGAGTTTAAGGCCATGTGCACGGCCCATAAACTAATCAACGGATCGGGACCTGCGATCCTCAGCGGTCTGGTCACCCCCTACATTGCACCAAGGGCCCTACGGTCTGAGAACGAGCACCTGGCTAACATCCCTAAATTCAAGAGAACACGTACTGGAGGCCGACGTTTCTCTGTCAAAGCGTCCGCGGGCTGGAACTCTCTCCCACGCTCCCTCAGATTGGAGCCCAACCACCTGACATTCAGGAAAAAACTTAAAACCCTTTTGTTCCCTAAATAAACCCTTCACCTCTCTCCCCCTCAGTAGGACTCAATGTTAACAGCGCGGGGATGCCCTCGGGTCACCAGGCGCTATACAAATTGCTAAATAAATAAATAAATAAATAAGATGACCATCCAGCACCCTTCCAGTGGGGATGATTCCGTCAGTGTGGTCCCGGGCTGTAAGTGTGTGCGAAGTGCGTGTCGAACCTGTGTGCATCGGAAGCGCTCCGATTCGCCCAAGGTATATTGCTGCTGTAAAAGACGTAATATCAGATATTTCCCACAAATCCCTTTTTCATGCAATACCTATGAGATCCCTCATAGGTATTGTCAAATCCCTTACTCTTCCATAGGTAACCCAATTGCTCGGAATTCCATAACGGTGTGGCGAGCGTCAGCCTCCGTTTTCAGCCCAGGCGATTGGTGGCCGCATGCCAGACGTGTACTGCATGTTTAGTGGGGCCTGTAAGTGGATAGCGCCGGAGCCAAAGTAAAGGGCTCTACTAAAGGTCCCCCCTGAGAGGAGCTACCTATCCATGTTGTATCCTGGGTTACAAGGCTGGGCATAGGTGCAGTGGTTGATGAAGGACAGATGGGACGCCCAATAATACAATTGTATGTCTGGGAGGCTGATGCCTCCGTCATACCAATTTAGGGAAAGTTTGCTGAGAACGATGAGAGGTTTACTGTTCCACAGTAGATCCTGTTGGAGGCTCTCAACCTCTCGGAAATAGGACGTGGGTATCGGATCCATGGAATTCTGTAGGGAATACAGGAATCAGTAATTATTGCAGGCCTCTAAAAATATACTCGCCCACTCGCAATTGTGAGTAAAATGTTATCAGGTTGAGCTATTTTTAGCACAGACGAGTCCCATCTGGTAAGTGAATTAAGGCTGGAAAGGAGCAGGTGTTCTGTTCATCCAGAAAGTAAATAAGCAATAAAGATGCCATCAAAACTTGTTTTTATCTTGACACATTTGCTGTCTGTTCAAGGAAAGAGGACATATGTAAGTTTGCCTTTTTACTAACTGCTGTTTGTAAAATGGTTATTTTTTTCTCTCTTACTAGTTAGAGGTTTTTGTCAAGTGAGCTGTCGGAAGATGTCAGTTTTTTTCTCTTACACATAACACTTAAATAAATAGCCTGTTTTATTACACACTTCCAAATATATCCGGAATTATGAAAGCACATTTTTTGTAATTAAGTGTGATGCAAACAGAGTTAAATAAGAGCAAAACAAACCAGAAAACTTTACATGGTGATATGCAAATGACACAAATTTGCAGAGATTATATTTCCAAACATTGTTTGTACACTATATAGTTTTCGGTAAAACCACATGGCAATGGGAAAGTTTGTGACCATTTCAATGTAAAATCTGCTGCTTACAAATAAGTGTGCAACCACTTCATGCTTTAAGTATGTATTTATTAAAAGTGATTAGTTTTTTTTTTTAACATGATTTGAGAAACCTTCCTTCCCCACCCTTATGACAATGCTGGTAACGAACTAAGAGGCAAGTCAGGGGTCATGTGTATCCTGTGGCTAGATTTGTATTATACATGGGGAAAAAAAGTTTAGTCTATTAAATCATACAAGTCTTTTGTACAGCAGTCATTCTGAACTTGCACACTTGAAGGTGTCCTCATATGTGATAATGAAGAAAATTGCGTTTTAATGAATTAAAATCGTTGCCCGCGTTAACATAATTTGAAACCAGTTTATGGGTCAAGAGCATTACAAATGGGTCGAGTAGATTATTTAAGTCTCTAGACCTGCAGGTCCAGTAACATTTTAATGATTTTTTGAGGCCTATGCGTGTTTGTACTCTGTGATTGCGCTAGGGAATTGGCCCCCCAGACAGCAGTCCCCTCCTTGCTTGTGTTCCCAGTGCCTGCTGGGCTTCCTGCTGCTGTGGCTGTTGCCATGTGTTTGGCCAACTATCCGGTCTCTGCTGTGTCAGGCATTGGTTGCCTGATTTCCATGGGCTGTACGATGCAATGGTGTTTTGCTCTGGGCTTGATTTTGTGGATGGGTATTTTGTAGGGCTACCCTGGGACTGTTACTTTCTGCTAGTGGTATGATCTTAGGTGACTATACTTGGTTCTGTGTTTTTTCTCGGTAAGAATAGTGGCATTCTCTAGGAATGGCGGGGGCTGGCAGCCTTGTTGCCTTCTGGTGCAGATTCTGTTAGATATTTCTTGGGTTCCATGGCTGAGTTCTCTTCCAGCTGGGCAACATTTGTACACTTGTGATCATTGTGGTCCTTTGTGAGGGTGATCTCGGCTGTTCTTGGTCACTTCAAGTAGACCACTGAGTGGGGGATGGAGACTGTAGCCAGCCCATTTCAGATCTCCGGAGTTTTTCCTGTTGGCAAGTAGGGATACCTCCTTGGGGGTGTTTTCATGCCAGTCGGGCGTACAGATTTTTCTGTTGGGGTCGTTCTCCTGGGTATCGCATTAGCAGTAGGGGGCCTCAAGTTCGTTGGAAGCATCATTCAGCATGGGCCACCTTGTCTGTGCCACTTCCTTGGGAAAGTGGTGGGGGGGTGACGAGGCCGAACTGGGTAACCCCAGGACTGCTCTTGGACTGGTAGCTACAGCAGTTGTCCCTGTACTCCTTGGGACCGCTCCCCACCTAACCTTGGAGAATTCAGTGGGAATGTGCATAGTGTGGTCCTGAGTATCCTGTTCCTTGAGCACCTTATGTGCTACCCTTTTGGCTGCTTCCACCAAGAAGTGGTGTGCGTGCCCTGCCCACTGCCAGTATAGCTCTAAGAGGCTTCCCGTATAACCCAGGACTGCCCCCTTGAAGTGGGCTCGACAGACTGGGATCACGGACTTGCGTCTGTGTGGTGTGGAAGTGGTTTGCTGACTTATGTGCGGGGGGGGGGGGTAAATTCCAGGGGAGGACTAGGCTATAGTCCCGTTCCCAGCTAACTGGATGGACTTTTTTTTTTTTAAAATCTTGGAACAATAGGTCCCATCCTAGTATATTGATCGGGAAGGAAGGATAGCACAATAATTGTTCCCATATCCTATTCTCCCCTATTTCCAGCTTGGAGTTCTGTGAGTGGGTCCTCTGCCACGGAACCAGAGATGCACTGTATTTTGGCAGTAGTTTTTAATATGGGGGCTGCTCCTTCCCGCATGCATGACCTTGCCGCCCCTGTATCTACTAGAAATTGATGCATCAAAAACATTTAACAATTTGACAGACACATGCAATGAAATAACCGGTAACAAAGTGCAATGGTTAGTTCAGAACTATGAAAGTTGATTTTTCGCAGTGAAATGGCAAATATGGAATTCTGATTTGTGGAAGAAGTTATTTCATAAATGCATAACCTCACTAACATAACATTTAAACAGGAAGCACAATTGCAAAATGTTAACAGCACCACAACATCAATAATGCATTAATGGAAAATGTAAAAGAAACTAAGAGAAAAGGTCAACAGAAAAAATGATGTCTAAAAACCCTAGCCCTCCTTGGCCTACAGCCGAAGGAGAGGGAATGCTATGTGTGATACACGGAGCTAAGTGAGCCTGATACACTCAATATTGGCTCGATGAAAAAAGATAGCAACTGTCTGTGCGGCGTGAGAACAAAGCAATAACCTGACCATTATCGGCCCTCGGTGGTCAGACACAAGGTAAATCTTAATCACCAAGGTCCGAATTTTCCAGGACTTCTAAAGAACACCCAATGTCACAATCTGGGTTCATGCGTACAGTCTGCCTGACTCCCAACAGTCCAAGCTGAAAAATCCACCTCCTCGTTTCTTTGACAGTCTGTGTTGAGAAACCAGAATTCCCTAAGAAAACTCTCCTAACTAAAATATGATCAAAGTGGTGGCCCTATATAAACCACCATGGGCCTCCGGTAAACAAGTTGTCACTCAATGGTTAAATGGGTGAGAGGGCCTCCAAAGGAGTTTGTTTTCAGTATCAACTTTGCTTATTCTGGATGAATTGAATATAGGTAAGTGAATTATCCTAAAAATAACTTAATTTAAATAAATCAAATGGCTAAAGCTGACTAGACATAACGATACTTAACATTGACACAAATGTTAACATAAAAACAAATAGACATGTGTATATGCAAAAAATAGATTTTATCAAAATTTATATTAGCAGGGAAAAATTACAATAAACCAAAATGAAACACACAGGGATACAAGACAGATGCTAAGAAAATTAATCAAAATCTCTGTAAGGCCTGTGGCAAGCTTATCCAGAAGTAAGGGATGGAGAAATTTCCTTTCGGATTAAGCAGAAGTCGACGTTTCGGTCTCTGCAGTCAACTCAATGAGACCATCATCAGGACAAAATTGAAACAAAATATTGTAACTCCCCAAGGGCGAGAATCACTAGCCAGTGTCTTGGCTTTTATGGTTTTATCGGCTATCACACTGTTGGTATTAATCTGAAAGTCGTGACCACCGGTTGTAGTTTTAAGGAGGGTCTCAGGTAAGGTTATTCTTCTGAAACGTGCAAAGGGAGAAAATAATTACTCCGTGTAAATTGGGTCACATCCAAGAGATATGTGCAGCCAGACGTCTATTAATGGACGGTCTGTCAAGCTACTCCGAGGTTAGATACATCAATGTTTCCCGTCATTCAATGGTTAAAGCAGAAACATACGGTAGCTACCCTCACCTTCTCTCCCTTGCTGACCAGGGAAAAGAGTAAAAGTGATCTATGCGCTAGTCCTAGTTTGCGACGTGCTGGGACTAAGGATTAGATGTAGTTATTTACCCAGTGACGGCTGCATCTGGATGGACCTTCGCCCTGTGGAAAATATAATTCCACATTTCTCCCCTATGATGGAGTGTGCCTCAACCATTCAACCAGCTGATTTGTTGAGTATCCGTGGTATCTAAATCTGCATCTGAAAAAGTTCCTCTGTCGGCAGCTCATGTGGGTTATTTGTGTATTGAGTTGCATTGCTTACCATCTCTTGCTGGGGCAAAGCACATTTGGGCCTTCCCAGCTCAGTACTCCCAGTAATGTTTTCTTTACACTTTTGACTCTTCTGAGAGTGTTACTTACATTGCTGGATAACCCTTCCATTGCCAAAATGTTGCACTACTGATGATAGAACTGGGATACAGGAGGCGTGTCAATTTTCTTCCATTTGATGGCATTGGTTGTCTTTTCTGCCCCTAGACATTACAACACCTTGTCCCATGCCTGCCTGGCCAAGCGTTCATATCCCTATGGCTTAAGGCGACTATAATTGTCTCAGCTGTTAATTGCAAAGGGTGCCCTATGTAAAGTTCGAGCGACTTCCTTCCAAAAGTATTCTTTTTGAACAGTCCCACCAAATGTGTAGCGGGTCCCCTCTACTTTCCCATCTTCTGCATTACTTCCAACTTGTCTCAGGATATATACGGTGAGGGTGTAGAACAGCCATGTATAGTTCTAAAGAAGATCCCCTTACTCCTAACTACTGACGAACAGCTTTGTACGTCTCCTTAAATGTTCTGATTGTTTCTGGATAAAAATATTAAGTGCTTTCTTCCATTGTAACATATGACACCAGCTGGGTCTGGCATCTTTGTCTAAAAGTATTGAATGTAATTTTAAATAACTCTATTATTTCCTATCATTTTGAGAGAGAGGGTTTCAGATGGTGCTTTCTCCCGGTTGGTTATCTTCTTACGTTTAGAGTTGAGGGTCCATTATCAAATCTGAGTCTATCCCACTCTTCTTAATCTTTGGATTTACATTGTAAATATTACTTTATTTGATCTCCATGGTACGTTTCCAAGATCATCGTACAGATACATTCCCACTATTTCAAAAAGGGAGTTTCATGGAGTGCAGGAATGAATTCAGGATCCTGAGAGATCGCATGCATGGTGAGGGCAAGGTGGGGAGTCCTCTCACATTGGCCAGTCCGTCCTATATTCTAAGGGTGCAATTGACTGTAGTGCTCAGTTGCACATTTTGACGTGTGATTTTTTTCTTTCTAGCCTCATAGAGGCCTATTCACAATAGCATGACCCTTGTGCACCACTCTACCTCTATCCATAGCTGGGTTGCTACATAGTATAGATCTACATTTGCCAAAGTTGTACCTCTCCATGTCCTAGATTGCAATACAAGATTCTGAAAGATACGTGGTCAAGTCTTGCCCAATATAAAATTCTATATTTTCTGTATCTCTTGAATGACTGAGCTCTCAAAAAAGGCTTGGTAGGCGTTGAAATATACAGAGTAGGCCTTGTAGAACATTTATTTGAACAGCTTTTTTTCTTTACTGACCAGCATATGAGCAATTTGTGATAGTCATTCAAGTCCTATTATTTTTTTTTTATGTCCACCACTAAAGTGGGGTAGTTTACCGTAAAAAGGTCTGAGATTTTCAGTATACTTTTGATGCTAAGATATTTTACTTATCCCACAACCCATTTCATAGGATATGCCATCTTCTAGATGGACCACCAATTCTGGACGAAAGGATACATTTAGGATTTTGGATTGATCCTAGTTTATTTTATACCCAGATTCCTTTCCAACCCTCTGCAGCTGCTTAATAATGTCTTGGGAGAAATGTCAGTAATGCGCTCAGGACGCTCAAGACCTCCTCAGCATGTTAGTTAATATTTTACTTATTAGTCTCAAACAGGATCATGCTTGACATCTGTGTCCATTGTTATCAAAAGACCAACAGTTCAATGGACCGGCCAAAAAGTTAGGGCGATGTTGGGATATCCCTGCCACATACCTCTGTGGAAGCCAAACAATTGTGAGAGTTTTGTTAAAGGCTATCCTTGCTATGAGCCTCTCATATTTTGACTAGGCCAGTTCTCTATTTCGGACCTAATCTCATGACTTGTAGGACCAGTGACAGGAAGGACCAATCCACTTGATTAAATAATTTTGAACCCAGAAAAAGCAGAACAGAATGCTTAAAAAACAAAAAAACATTTCTCACCCTTTTTGACCAAGTGGATTGCCCTCTGTTAATATCAGCATGCCTGTTTTTGAAAGAGCAGCCCGAGCATTAAATGATTTAGCCACAAGGCCAGAATTTAGTGTGTATGACACGCAATACCGCATGCCCTTCCACCGTTTAGTGATTACTGTAAGTTAAGTTTTGTTTTTCTGTAATGGGACATTAGGAAATTCTGTTAAACTATTTTTGACTGGGGGTGTATAATTTAAACGTAACAGATATGAGCGTATGATTTTTTATGTGCGGTTTTGTTGACCGGAACACCATTGAGCATTGGTTAGAATTGGGGTAAAGACTTGTATGGCGTTGTCTTTTTCACACAAAATGTAATTTTTCGAGTAAGAAGTATAGTTGAGCTGTTTCACTAGCTCAGGCCACGTTGTAACACAAAGATTTTCTTCTAATGCATTTTCATTTTCCGCCTTTTCTTCCTGGGGGTTTCTACACTTGGATCCTTTGCGTCAATGTTAGGGTCTTGTTGAGTATACGCCCATACTTTGTGTTCATGTGCCACAGTATCCTAACTTACTCATTTAACTTATGTTTTTCCGTTTTAACACCTTAATGACTCGAGTTTGCTAACAAGTAAAAACTCCCTACTTAATGTCTGGCAAGCAAGAGAGTGGTAGGGTAAATTTCACCAGTTAAGGGTGCATCGTAGCTTATCAGTTAAAACAGTAAAATGTCATATTGCATTATGCAGTATGTGTCAACTAAGGCAGAAGAACCAGATCAGTTAAATGCACCTTGCGCAGCCATAGAAGAATTTGCTGTCCACTGGACTAGCAGCTGAGAGTTCAAGACTGTTGATCCTCACCAGCATTCTCGACTTCTGTCTTTAAGTTGAAGCAGAGACGCCATTTAATGATGTCCTGTTGATACATACAATTATTTGAGTAATGTGTAGCACATTTTGTATTTTGCACATCTACATGTGTGCTTTAGGTGCATGACCATCTAATTGTTGTGAGCCCTACAATGTAGCATTTCAGTGGGGTCTTCATTTAGTGTATAATGTGCACACCTGGTTAATACTATTATTGCTTAGTTTTCCTCGCACGTTGTTTCTTAACACTTTTTTGTTTATCCTTGCAAGCCTAAACTGTACAGATCTGTAATCGAAGATGTTATCAATGATGTCCGTGAACTGTTTCTGGATGAAGGAGTGGATGAACAAGTCCTTATGGAACTCAAAACGGTAAGCCCTCGAAGCTGGAAAGGTTCCACCCCCCAAGCTGTATCCCCCCAGTTTTGCTAGAAGATAAATGTAGAGGTATTCCCATTCTGTATTAGTGATCGAGTGGTACCGAGTTTACCAGCCCCAGTGACCGTTGTTAAATAATTGATGCCATGATCTGCTTTAACAGGTAACTCAAAGCAAGGCAGAGCTAGGAAACGAAGTTTCTGAGTATTGCTTGTTTTCTAAAGCGTTGTCTAGTTACAATTGTCTATCCATCAGTGGCTTTTCTGGGAAAAATGAAAAGCACCTTGACGTGAGCTGAGGCACATTAGGGGAAGTCCTAATCCTGGTAAACAAAAAAAGCGATATTAGTCAGTCTTGTGGCAAACCAGTCTATCTAACATGGAGTAATTTACCCCGGGTCGAGTTCATGTTTTAGAGTAGTACAGTGGAATCAGCCATTTTTTGATACAACTGAATTTCCAAAGTAACAAGAAGGCATGAAAGAGGAGTGAACTGTAAGTGCGGGGGAGGGGGGGAGGGGGGGAGGGGGGGGAGGAGGAGGAGGTTAGAAGTGCTGCACCATCTCTAGTTTTGGACGGTATGTTTAAAATCACGTGAAGTCTGAAGAATTCCTTGCTGGGGTCGCCTGCTATTTAAATGGGTTGTATAGTGGAATGTAACGTGGTGATGGAGGCACACGTTTTGTGTTTTATTGCTAAGCTTCTGCCATGTTGTAACGCCACAAACGTGTGACATGGAGCTCATTGCAACAGAGTTTTTTTCTTTTCTTAACGTTTATTTTGGTATTCACAACTGATATGCCGAATGGTGAGATTGGCTAATTAATGGCATCCTCCCCACTAAAATATTTGATTATGAATGTAGACTGGCATTGATTTAATTACTTGACCAACTAGAAAACATAGAAGTGACTCTAGTTAAATATTTAAATTGATGTGCTTACTTGGTCTAGTAAAAAGATCACCTTTTTAATGTGTGGGATATTTTTTTTTCTTTTTCTCCAGTGGAAATTTACCTCACCCCCACCCCCATCTTTTGCTTGTGTGGCAAGAGTTTTTACATCACTCTTCAATTAATTTCCTACTATATTTTATTTGCCACATCATTGAGAAGGTTGTTTGCTTTTTTGAAATTTGATTAGGTAAATGTGTAGGTCAATTTTGCATATGCTCTTTTTTCATCCCCCTCGTTTCACAATTGCTAGTCCCTACAGTGAGAGAGACGGAATATGACATCGAGGTGCTTTCTTTTGTCCTACTTTGGTTCCTAATGGTAACATGCTGTAGAAAAACGTGTGTAACGTTTTTTTTGCCTCATCTGCAGTTAGGAAAACACTTATTTGAAAGGGCTTTTTTCTTGAAATTAACTTTTCCTTTTGCTCCCTATTTAAATTTGGATGCCATGACAACTGGGGGTATAGACTCTCGCTGCTTGCCTTAACGTTTTCTGACCTGATGTATAAATAGTCTCTAAAAAAAAAAACCTCAGTGCTGTTACCATTAAACAGGCAATCCATCCGGAAAAATAAATCCCTTGTGAATGCTGCCCTATTAAGGTTTTTCTGCAGCCCATTTGGTTTGTGTGCAAATAGCTTATCCAATGTCTTTGTGAAATGTCTGTATGTGTACTTAATGTTTCTTTTATTTTAATCAAGCTGTGGGAGAGCAAGCTAATGCAGTCCAAAGCGGTTGATGGCTTTCATACTGAGGAGCAACAACTTTTACTTCAGGCTCAACAGCATCAGCAACAGCAACACCAGCACACACACCACCAACCGCATCATCTTCAGCAGCAGCAGCACCACCAGCAGCAACAGGCTGTGCAGCATCCAACTCAAACACAGCAGGTCCTCATGCCAACTTCTCACCAAGGTCAGACACCAGACCACATTGGCAACGTAGCTTTGCATGTTTCACTTCAAAATTGGCTTTTCATATGTTTTGATATTGAAGAGTAAGACACGGAGGACCCCTTTAGAGTCTTTGATTGTTTTCACTTGCTACTTTCCATAACCTTAAAACTAGAGTGACAACCTATTAAACTCTTAATTGTTTAACAGTAATGTTGAATTTTAAGATATTTAGTTTGAACAATATTTCAAACGTGAAATAACTTGACCATGACCATTGATATTGCATACATACACCTTAAAAGGTGGTATGTATCAAGAGTTTTCAGCCCAGCCTCACATGATTCTGTTAAATACCTGCTTCTTCAATTTGGCAACTTCAGCCGTAAATATGGTAATTACAGGAATGTGCTGAGCTTCTATTGAGCTGTCAAATTAGATGGGACAATTGCTCTGAATAGTTGCATTTAATTACTCTGACCTATATACATTGGTGCCAAGATAAAATTCATTGCATGCCTGCAAACATAGGATGTCACATGGGAATGCTTATTGAGGAGTGCACCTCCTACTCTGTTCTGAACATGCATTTTTAAAGAAAATAATATTTTACTCGTGGCTTTGGATTTTCTTTTTCAATTACTATTTATTTACGTGTCTTCACCCGGTATTTGACTTTTGACAAGTTAGACCTTTCCTGTGGCTATCGTCCTATTACATAGTGTATGTAACTTGTAAGAAGGACCATATTTTTGCCCCACCTACAGTTACCAACCTAATTAATGAGAATAGATCACTAATTGAGTAGTACAGATGAGGTCATTGCTAAATGAAAGTGAGGGCTCTGATGCTGCTGGTATATGCCTCAAGATTTCTGCCAAAATATTAGTCTCAATAAACGGTAGCTGTAACTCTAGTATCCAAGGCGCCCTCCGAGCCACCACTGCAAAGAAGGCACTTAACACTATTGGTAGCCAGTGTGGCGAGTCAAGCTCTTTCAGGGCATTTTGTAAAACGAGGAATTATGGCATAATCAGTTTAATGAGAGTGATGGGCAAACCATTGCCTTCCCTGTCATGGTATTCTGGACCATGTTCCTGAGCAGGAACAGACACCAAATAAAAAAAAATGAAGCCTCTGCTTATACTAGCGTCTTGGTAGAAGCAACAGATTAGAGCCAGGCTGTATGAAAACTGGTTAAGATTTTTAACCCCTTCGATGCTGATGACGAGCTCAGCTCGTCATCAGCCACGGGTGACGTGTGCGGATGACGAGCTGAGCTCGTCATGTAACGCGGTTAATCGAAAACAGCAGCACAGCGCAAAAATAACCCCAGCAGCGATGCAGTTAATTTCACTAAGTGACCATGGTTGAGTTTAGGCCAAAATCTGAAGCAACATAGGCGTTGGCTCCAGATTAACCAGTAGTGATAGGGACTAGGCCCAAGTCATCCTTATCGTCCCAGACTGGGCAAGTAGGGTGTGGTACATGGAGCTCCTTAGCATGAGCATATATCCTACGATCGGGCTTCCACTGCCGGAGGTCTTCCTGTCTCAGTAGGAGGGCATGCACCTTGAACTAAATGGCCTTACTCCTCCATGTGCCGAAATTGAAAGGCAGCCCTTGGGTATACTTGATTGGTCAACTGAAGTGGTAATGTCCTCCATGCCATTGCATGCCCCTCCAAGAAAATGCATCTTTGCTCAATTTTTGGACACGTTTGTTACCGGGTGTGGTGACAGGGGCACTGACTTCTTAGAAGTGAGGCTGCTAAATGTTGTTTCATTGTTTTGACTTTAGCCCAGCACCATCTTCCAGTGGGCACTGCAAAAAGGATATTAGTCTGCCTTTCTTCATTTACCAGTCCTTCACCCATGTTTAAATTGCTGATTTTGCTGTGGTTTATTATAGGTCTCGTATATTTTCCCTACATTTTCAGTACATTCTTCCTTTATTTGCTTTTTGAGCCTGAGCAAAGTTGCTCGCTGCATATTCGGTCCACCTTCCTGAACACCTGCGTGCCTTCTTACTAGAACTTTTGTCTGCTTTCTATGTTGGGAAAATCAACCACTCTACCTGGATTCTTTGCTTCACCCTTCAAATTGTTTGGATCCCTAGAGGGCTTTACGTTTTTACATTGATGGTAGCAATGATCATTGAGTAGATGACCAACTCTTTGTATCAAGATCTACAAAGCCCTTGGCAAGAAGCAGCCTCCAGAACGTATATGAACCCATTCGAATAGGGCTAAGGCTGCTACCACTGCATTACACGAGAAGTGCCTGTCCTTGATTTCTACAAGACTGTGACTTTGGCAACGGTGCATCCGCTCATGAAGCATTCTTGGCTTGACAGACCCACTGGTCAAGAAGAATACTTATCCCGCTTAGTTCTGCAGGGCTTGTTGTGTGAGCCCACTTCACTCCCTTCCACTTTTGGGAGGTACTCAATTTCAATCATGTTAAGTATTTGAACTGCTCAGTGTTCCCTTTTTAACTAGATCATTTTTAACACACATTAAACTGTTCAAATGTATTCTTCACGTGGTAATTAAAAGCTCTTTCATGTCCGTCTTCGGGAGTTACCAAAGGTTGTTAGAACACCTTTCTTAAGCTCATGGTCTCAATACTCTCTTTTCCGACATGGTAATGGTAAAAGTATTTATAGAGCGCTAACATTCATCCTGGAAGGATATCATGGCGCTAAAATTGACAGTGTACGTGTAACTGGTGGTTGTTGACGGTAATATTGTGATTTAAAGGGTCTTAGGGAACAGTGTTGTTTTAAGTTTTTTCCTGAAGACAAGATGGTCATCTGTGAGTCTCAGATCTGTCGGTAAATTGTTCCACAGATTTGCTGCTAAGTGTGAGAAGGTACGGCCTCCCGTCCTAACCTTCTTTATTCTAGTGGTTGTCGCTCTTGCTGTGTGTTGGGAGCGAAGATTTCTATGTGGAACATAGAAATTAATTCTGTTTTTTAGGATGGTTGGACCTGTTTTGTGTAATGCTTTGTGGGTGAGGCATAGTATTTTGAATGTGGCTCTTTCTCTCATTGGCAACCAGTGTAATGCTCTCAGACAGCTTGTAGCGGAGTCATATTTTCTTTTGTTACATACGGCTTTTGCTGCCGCATTCTGAACAAGCTGTAATTTTGAGAATAGGTAATCTGCCATGCCAACGAATAGGGAATTCCCATAGTCAAGTCTACTGATTAATAGTGACTGTACTAGGATCTTTCTACATTCCAGGGGAATCCATGGAAACACTCTTCGTAGCATTTTCAGTAGTGCAAAGCCTTTACCACAGATAGTTATCACGTGGTTATTCATTGACAATTTATTGTCAATGTAGATTCCCAAATTCCTTGCCATCTGGGTTGGTTTGGTGGGGCACCAAGAATGTTGGGCCACCATGTGTCATCCCAAAGTTGTTGAGATCCGCCAAACAGTAAAATCTCTGATTTATCGGCATTTAATTTCAGGCAGTGATTATGCATCCATCTGGATAGTTCAGAAAGGCAGTTTAGTAGTCTGTTTTTGGGATCTTCTTCACCATCTAAGGCAATCATTAGTTGTGTATCATCGGCATAAGAGCAGATGTTAACGCCCCACTTTTTACCGATCTTGGCCAGTGATGATACATAAACATTAAATAATGTTGGACTTAATGATGCCCCCTGTGGTACACCATACTTGATCTTACAGGGTGTAGAGTTGTAGCTGCCTAATCGGACAGATTGTGATCTGTCTGTTAAAAAAGACTTAAGCCTGGTCAGGGCTTTTCCCTGCAGTCCTTTTGCGGCTAACATTTGCATCAGGAGGTTATGAGATACGGTATCAAAAGCCGCTGATAAATCTAACAGTATCAGGGCCACCGTTTTACCTTCATCAACCTGGCTTCTGATGTTGTCCAGTACTGCCAATAAAGTTGTTTCTGTACTGTTGTTCGACCTGAAGCCCGTCTGCGAGACGTCGAGCAGGTCGTTGATTTCCAGATAGTTTGATAACTGTTTGTTCACTAATTTTTCCAATACCTTTGAAAGGTATGGCAACTGCGAGATGGGCCGATAGTTGCAGGGTTGTTTATGTCCGAACCAGCTTTTTTAAGTAAGGGAGTCACTACTGCTGTCTTCCAGATAGCTGGAAATTCCGCTTGGTCTAATGACTGATTTAATGCTTGCGCCACTATTGGACCAATTGAGGGGATTAGTTGTCGAAAGATGTAATGTGGGCATGGGTCCGATGGTGAGCCCGATTTAATTTCCGACATGACTTTAATTACTTCTTCCTCTGAAAAAGGGCCCAAGGCAGAGCAGGTGGCCGTCAGGGGGAGCTCTGTGTTAATATGATGTTCAGTCAATTCCTGGTCATTACTGGTGAAGGATGAATAAATTGTGTCTATTTTATCAAAGAAATAATTGCTGATTTTGTCACATCCTTCCTGTGAGGGTGGCAGATGTGTTGTAAGACTAGGAGGGTTGCACAGTTCTTTAACTATTTTAAAAAGTTCTTTAGAGGAATGTTTGTGTTCTAATATTTGTTGGGAAAAGTGATCTTTTTTTGCCTTTCGAATAGCTGCGTTGTAGGATTTCAATTCTTTTTTGTAAATAGATCTGTCAATCATGGTTTTACTTAGTCTCCATTTGTGTTCCAGCGTAGTACATTTTCTTTTGAGTACCTTGAGATCTGGACCATACCATTTTTCCGACATTGTTCGCCTAGTTGTACTTTTAGTGGAGTTTATAGAACAATGTTCAAGTGGTACACCGATGCTTTTCTGTAAATGGTGTGTTTCTTGTTCAGTGGAGGAGCCTAAGTTAGTGTGGTGAAAGTTCTGGTGAAACTTCTCCAATGAGAATTTGCTCCAGTTTTTGGTTGTAACTGGTTTCTGTGCCATTGGTCTCACTTTATTTATTGGTAGTCTAATAATAAAATCTATTCTATAGTGATCGGTCCACGTAAGAGACGTAATATTATTGATAGTAGTGGTCTCGATATTTGTAAATATCAGGTCCAGTCTGTGTCCGGCTCTATGTGTGTCCTGGTTGACTAGTTGTGTTAGTTGTAGGATTTGCATATTATCTGCAAGGTGCCTGGTAAGCGGATTATTATCTGACTCAAAATGTACGTTGAAGTCTCCTAATACTAAGATGTTTTTGTGCTTTAAACAGGTGGGAAGAATCTGAGAAAGCAGTTGAGTGCTAAATTCAGCTGAGCTCCCTGGAGGGTTGTAAATGATAGCTCCTCCCATCAGTAGATAGGAATCTAAGGAGATTGAATAGATCATAACTTCATGTTTGCTATCCTGTTTGGAGGCTTCTTGAATACATGTAAACTTCTCTTTAAATAGCAAGGCTACTCCTCTACCCTTCTTTTTGGGTCTGTTAAGGTTTAAAATCTTATACCCTATAGGAAGTGCAGTTGCGATGTCTGGAGTACTGTGGGTGTCAAGCCAGGTCTCCGTAAGGAACACTAGATCCGGTTGCAGTTGGTATAGAGTGTCCCAGAGTTCAATTGAATGTTTGGGGAGTGATCTTGTATTCAGATGGGTACAAGATATCTCGAGATTGGTGGTGCTTCTTAATGTAAGATCGCCTTTGGATATATTGACCCATCTACATGTCTTGCAGCCAAAAGATCCCATGATGTTGGTAGGCTCCACTGTAGCACATGGAGGATGGCCCTGCGGGGGTTTAGTATTAAGTAGCATGAGATTATCTTTAGAGTAAGTCAGTCTCAGTATGTCTGGCCTGTCCTTAGTTAGTGAGGCGGAGTTTTCAGTCCCTAGTCCCGTGCAGGCGCGGACGGGCGCAGACGGGCTAGTCTTTGGCGCGTCTTCGGCGCGCCGTCGACGCGCCCGCTGCGCTCGTGCGCTGCCTGCTGAAGCTGTTCATTTGTACCCGTAGAGGTGGGAGGGGCCAAGCACAGTGCCGCTCGCCTGCTCCTCACCAAGATGGTGGTTTTAGATTTGAATCCCCGGCAGCACCAAGTCGGCTGAGGTAGGGCGGACAGGGTTCGTGGGGCGAGGCGGGGTGAAATGAGATAAGCAAGCGATTCGCTAGGTTTCCTTCAGTCGCTATTAAGCTTTTAAAATTGATTCTTTAAAAGCAAAGTGCTAAATAAACAAACAAAACACTTTTAAAATGTAACTCTTTTTAAAAAGTGATCAGCAATACAATTTCGTTCACTCACTCGAGCAGCAGTCCCGGCTTCCGCCTCAGGACCTCAACAGTCATATGCACACTATCAATCATGCAGCTTAAGAACTAAAACAACTCCCTGTCAAACACTAAATACAAAAGCCTTTTGCGCAAATGGTTTGTATGGTTTTAAGTTGACCTTCAGGAATATTGTAATTTGTGTGTGAATGTCATAAAAATAATTAGCTGGGAACTATCCATGCATTCGCTTACCCAGTCCTTTTTGACAATGGTACTGTTCCAACGCACATTCATGGTAATTTTTATATGGACTGTATGTACATGGAAAATTAGTATAATTTACAGTTTTCTGTCTAGTAGTTTATTGGGTGAAAAGTTAGTTGCTGGTGTTAACAAAACGTTAGCAAAATACTTCACACCATAATATGTTTGTGACGTGTAGTTGTAGATACATGTGCAGTGCATAGTTCTGCTAGTTAGTGTTTTGCTTATTTTTCTTTGACATTTGTCTTAAGTTGCAGGAGCTAGTGAATCCAGGTGTAGTGGTATTACGATGTTAAATGAGAAGGGGGACGGAAGAGCTAGATATTTAACAAGGTCTTACTCCTATGCTCCTCCAAGTACTCATGCAAAGCAAGGAAAGGAGAATGTTCCTCTAAATAGCCAGTGCTCTGAGAGTTGCTACCTGGCAGGGAGTCAAGTCGCTGGGAGATGTGAATTTCTAATCCTAATGCGCTCACACACCTGTTAGGGTGTCATGCTTCATCATAGGGCGCTCCTCGCCAGACCGGTGCTTCAATATCTGACGGGCCTGGTGGCTTATTTGGCGGAGATATTTAGACCTGAGGACGCCATATGTGCTGAGTGCATGTGGGCTAAAAATAGTGTTGTGGTGTGTGCGAGGTAACTTAAAATAGGCACCACCCCCCAGAACCCTTTAACACCTTCAGCGCGGCACGAATTTTCGCGCTGTAGGTTCTAAGAAACGGGCGTGGCCGTGACGGAACGGTTCCGTCATAAGCACAGCCCAACCGGCGCTCGTGACAGAACCGTTCTGTCACAAGCATCAAAGGGGTTAATTCAATAAGGGTCCAGGAATAAGGAAAACAGTGGCGCTATCAAGAGGTCCTAAGGTACCCGGATAGCTTTTTATATGTGCACGGTCAACATGTTTTGTGCCTGTGGAGCCCCAACATTGGGCAGCACTTCATCAGGACCTTAATAAACAAGAGGTATTAGCCCCCTTGTGGGTATGTCCAAATAAAGGGTCTCATCCTGGATAGGAATCAGTGAAAAGTCAGACGCAGAAGGCGAGGAGGGCCCCAAAAAACGGATTCAGTGGCAGGATCAACCGGCACCATAGCAGCAGGAACGCATGAAAATGAGTAGCAAGAAAAACAACCGGACCTAGTTGTAAACCTTTCCGCGGAAACCCCCTCCTCTATTGAGAAGCAAGTCCTCAACAAGGGCTTGGGCTTTGTTCCTACACCACATGAAGACCGGTTCTGCCTGCACAAAGAACTCCACGGGTTCTTTAGGAAAATACGTCTGCGAGCTTACTTCCAGTTTAAGGAACACCAAGAGAAGACTGACACAGGCCTACGAGTTCCATCGAAATTCACACCGCATGAAGGGATGACACCCCACGAAAATCTCACCTTCGAGCAAGCCGTGGTGAAGGAAGTGGACGGCCTCGCTAATAAACAACACTACAACAACCTGTCTTCGAAAGAAAGAACAACGATCAAAGTGCTCAATGAGGACACTTCAATCACTTTCAAACCTGCTGACAAGGGTGGAGTGATCGTATTATTGAATATGGGCGACTATGACCAAGAATGCCTCAGGCAACTCACAGGAGAGGCACTACAAGAAGATCAACAAAGACCCCACCGATGCACTGTTAACTAGGATAAAATCAATTGTGACATCAGCAGAAGCACAGAGCTGGATTACTAAGAACGAAGCTGACTTTATAGTCCACACAGATGCCGCATGAACATGATGATTTCCTTGTGAAAATCCTCTTCTCTACCCAGCGCTCATTTTCAGTAACTCCAGATGCTAAAAGGATCCTCAAACTTACCATGTAGTTTATCAAGGAGCCTGTTAAGGCTAGAGCTATCACACCTATGGTGGATAGGAAGTATAAAGCCTCCCCTAGTAGCCCTCCATTTATTCGTGGCTAGTTACCCCTGACACGCTAGTGGTATATACTGCTAGAAAGTGCGCAAACAACCAAAGCACTGGTGATGCCGGGGTCAAAAGGCTGGCGGCACAGTCTGCTACTCATTGGGGAATTGCCAATTCCATTGGCTTGCATCCCCCAAAAGTAAATGCCCCCTTAAAGCAGCTGCACCCTTTGTTTACCACTTCCCTTATCCCAAAACACCAGGGGTTTCTACCCCGCTGGTCAGAAATCACCTCAGATTGTTGGGTTCTAAATATCATAAAAGGGAGATGCTGTCTGGCACTCGCGCAAACATTGCCAAACATCCCCACTCTCCCCAGTAAAAAATTGTCCAGAGAGCCGTAGAACCTGTCCCACCTCAACATAGTGGAAATGGTTTATACTGACTCTACTTCATCTTAAAGGACGACTGCTCCCTTAGGCCCAAATTTGATCTCAGGCTTGTCAACAAGTATATTGTGTGATCACTGTTCATGGTGACTCTACAGGACGTCATACCACTCTTACAGAAAGGTGACTTCCCGACTGCCCTAGATCTTAAAGACTCCTACTTTCACATACAGATCAACCCAGCACATTTCAGATACTTGAAGGTTGTAGGAAGTAGACACCATTATCTGTTCAAAGTGCTGTTCTTTGGGGTAACCACTGCTCCAAGAGTCTTCACCGAATGTCTGGCCGTGGTGAGCGCTCATTTCAGGAGGAGCAGCAGCATCAACATGTTCCCTTGTCAGTATGACTGGTTGATCCAGAGGGCCTCAACAACTGTCTAGCGAACACCCAGACCACAATTCACACCCTACCAGCTCTGGTTTCACCATCAATCTCACCAAATTCCTCCTACAACCCCCTTCTCATACAGTCTTTCCTTGAGGCTGGACTAAATGTGCATGTGGAAAGAGCGTAGCCCAGTCCAGCCAGAGTACAATCCTTCAAAAACATGCCACTTTTTTCAGCAATATATGACGGTAAGACTCAGAACAGTAATGCGCTTACTAGACATTATAGCATCATGTGTTGCTAAAGTTCCTCATGCCAGACTCCACATGCCTCTGTTACAGGAGTATTTGGCAGCACAGTGGGGGTCAAGCGGAGGGTCGCCTAGAGGATCTAATGTTGATTTGGGGCCGCACGTTTTGCTCTCTGCACTTGTGGGAATCAAACAACCTGTTGCTGGGGCCGCCCTTTCCTGGACCCAGTTCCGCAAGAGACCATAGAAGATGTGTGGCGCAGCGGCTGGGGTGCCTGACTCCGGACCACTGGGTTCACGGTTCGATCCCCGGCTCCGGTGGCAGGTTAGCCCAGCACCATATGACTCTGGGCAACAGCTTGCTTAATCTTCCCGACGGCCCCCAGCGCTGGGACACCTCCGTTTGAGGTAGCTGTGCGCTTTACAAATGCTGGCATTTACATTAAATGCTGGCATTTGCAATCGCCACAGATGCCTCGCTGACAGGTTAGGGAGCACGTCTCTCAATTGCCTCACTGTTCAGAGTCTGTGGACTCCAATCCAGCTAACTCTTCACATCAATCACCTGGAACTCTTAGCCATCCAGCTCGTTCTCTGGGCTTTCCACCCTCCCATTCAAAACAAGACAGTCTTGATACACACAGACTAGTCTGCCATGTTTTACTTACAGAAATATGGGGGTACACATTCACCACATTTCTTGTGTAACCCAAAGCAACTGGCGGTGAGCAATCCATCACAAAGTCCACCTACCCATTCAGCACATTCTCAGGGTGGACAACAATCTTGTGCATCTCCTCAATAGGACGCATCAACAAGTCCTATGTAGGAACTCTACCCCCAGGTCTTACACACGTACTTTCACTGTTGGGGGGGTTCCTACAGATTGACTTGTTTGCCACTTCCAAACACACAAAATGTCCAAACTTCGTCACCAGACTAGCACACCCATAATCCCTTGGTTATAGACTATGGATAAATTGGTCCGGAATATTTGCTTAAGCTTTTCTGCCTCTCTCACTCCTACCGTTTGTGGTTAGGAGGCTGAAACGGATATCCCTAATGCTCATTCTATTAGTACCAACTTGGGCACAACTGCCATTGTACTCCACACTACTAGAACTCTCTCTAGTCCCACATGAGAAGCTCCCCCATGGGATAGATGTTTTCTTGCAAAACCACTGCAGTATCAGACATCACAACCCTCAACAGTTAAACCTTGCGATCTGGCTCCTGAGGTCTTAATATTTGGATATCTTAATCTAACTGAGGAGTATGTCTATTCTAGCCTAGACTGAATGGTCTACTACCTGTTACTTAGCCAAATGCTTTGTGCGCTCCGGTCTTCCCAAACACATTAATCCACTCACAGCATCTGTGCAGCATATTGTATGCTACCTCCTTTACCTGCAGAAGTCAGGGCTAACCTATACATCTTTGTTTACATCCGGCTGCTGTAGCTACCTATTTTCAGAAAAGGCTACATATTTTACTATTCAGAATTCCAGTCATTGAGGCATTCATGGAACGCCTCAAAAGGGTTATTCTACCCCCGATGCCCCATGTTCTCATTTGGAACCCTAACATCACCCTCGCAAGATGGGTAGGCCTGGCTTTTGAGCCACTTCACTCTTGTCCAGTTTATTGCCGCTTAACAATTACCTCTCAGTAGAGTCCGTGAAATTCACGCTGTTACTTTAGAAGAGCTGTTTTTCCAAGTACATCAAGAAAGAAAGGTTCTCAGAACCAATCCAAAATTCCTGCCTAAAGAGGTCTCCAGTTTCCACCTTAATTGAGCTTCCATTTTATTTCCAATTGTAGAGACTAACTGAACACGCTCTCAATACTCCTGGTGTCAAAACAGTGTTTATCTATTATATTTACAGGACAAAGCCCTTCCGTAAGAGACCACAGCTATTTGTTTCTTACCGCAAGTCGCACAATGGACGTGCTGTTTCCAGACCAATAGTTGCACAATGGTTGGCCAAGTGTATACCATTTTGCAAATGCAAAACGATCTCTTCCTGCCCCTCCCAGACCCTATTCCACTCATAAGAAAGGGGCTTCTATGGCTATCTTCGGTAACCTGCCATTAGCTAACATTGGTAAAGCAGCTACCTGGTCAACCCTGCATACTTTTACCAAGCACTTCTTTGTGGATATCTTATCTAGACAACAAGCAAGAGTGGGCAGGCTGTCATGCGCACACTTTTTCAGTCCACTGCAACATCCTCAGGCTAAGTCGCCGGTTTTGGGAGAACTGTTTTAAGGTCTAATCGCAGCTACACATGCCACGAACGGAAAAGTTTCCCACTACTTGTATTTTGAAGTCTTTCCTATTGTTTGATGGAGGTTAGATGAAGACTGGTTTAGAAATGTAAATAAAATTAATTTTGATAGCTGCAGTCCTTTGAAGTTATTTTTTAAAAAGTAGCATTTACTGCAGTGATAGTGCTTATTAAAAGCACCAATGGGGGGGCCAAGAGTGAGGTGAAAGTTATTTGTAGATGATAAAAGCTTTAAAGAATGGGGAAATATACAAGCTTCGTAGACACCGGACACCGATCAGTGACTGAGGTTAGCATCAGACATTTTCTATCAAAATTGTATGGCACCTAAAATGTATGTATGTGTGCATATATACATATACACTTAATATCGGTCATATGGCTTTAAGCGGTTGATACCTCACAGCTGGGCTCATGTGGCCATGTGAACATCACATTGAATATTGCTGCATGATCTTCAGAGTGTGGGCAACAGTCTCAAAGCAGCTGTGAATACTAAGAGGAATTCCCTCTGCCCCATCACACTTCATGACATCAATGAGACATTCAAGAGCAACACTTCTTTCCATGATTACGAGGGAAACTGAGAACTGTTAATATAATGCAGCTTTAAATATAACATTGAGGTTGTCCGCGTTTTCTAGAGTGACTCATCTGACAACTCATGATACAATGAATTGTCGCTGTATGGTAAATCATAAACTGCATTTTTCTTTTTGTTTTAATAATTTTACCATTATTGTTTTATGTAATTATCAAAAACGCAACTGGCCCTCAACTGGCAGCAACATTGGTATTTATAAAGGTTAAAAAAAATCCTGTCTTTTTGTTTCATTTCTATTGAAGTGGGCCGGCAGCTCTACAGCTCAGGAGACCAGACTTCAAACCACCTTTTCGATGGTGGCAAGGTCCAGGCACGTTATGGAGGAGGTGTGTTCACGCACCAGGGTAGGGCGAACCAGTAGACCCCCTAGGTGTTTGAGTTGCTCTGCCAAGCTTGGTCTCTGCTTGGCTGGACCTCTAAATGAGGACTGTATTTGTGTTGTCCTAGAATAGGGGTTTTGAAAGAAGATTGTGGTGGTAATTGGCGGCACAAGCAAGCCTATTGTGAGAAAGTCGTCTAAAAGATCACATACGGGTTTGACAATTGTTAGGTTGATTTTACTTCCTCTCTGCGATGATTTGCATGTCCCACGCCCTAAAAGCATACTGAAATCTTAATGATATCAAAACCTTAATTATATGAAGTATCTTTGTATCTGATCTTTTAAGCACAACTTTGCTTAAGAAGGAGGAGATGGAGAGCAATGTTTATGTAAATTCAAAGCCTATAATGAAAAATGAATCCCCTTATTTCAAAGTAATGTCCAAATTGGAAGTAAAACTAATGTTCTCCCTCTCCTCTTCCTTTTCTTCTATAGCCGCAAAAGTTAAACTATTAATTGTGAGTCAGTCTTTCGTTGAAAATAATAGCTTGCTTATTTGCATTTACAGTACCCCAACAGCAGGTGATCATGCAAGACTCGAAACTGATCCAGCACATGAATTCATCTGGCATGGTATGAAATATTGCATTCTGTATTTAATGAGTGGAGAATAAGATGCCTCCGAGAAACTGTGGGTGGTAAGATGTGAAAATATCACGTTTCCCATTTGCATCTTCAGTGTATATTTTATTGGGTAATAAGAGTTCAGGATGGCAGCGTCAAATAGAAGCTATTTGCTATTTTCCTGCTGGTGTACACCTGCAAATGGCTGTATAAAGCATCAAAATTGAACCGTTCTGCGTACATTGTAGTGGAAACTTATTGTTGATGGGTAGGGAATAGAAGCCCCGCCCACTCTCCGCCCATATTTGCCATTGGCATGTCATTGTCCATTCTAAATCCTGGCTTCTGATTCATCAATAGAATTGTTAGTCCCTCCTTAGTATCACCTCCTCTTCATTTTTCACCTCCCTTGGCGACTGACGCCTTTACTTCGGTTGTTACACGTACGTGTTATTTAGACTGTGAGCACTATTTTATTTAAAGTGAGGTTCTGCTACTGCAGGCACGTCATGCTTTGGTGCCTTCATTACTCCCCCCACCCATTGTCCGTGCCATCTTCCTCCTGTTGTCTGTGCCATCTTCCCCTTGCCGTCCCTCCTGTTGTCCATGCCTTCTCCTCTGCCCGCCCTTTGTCGTGCCTTCTTCACCCCCACCCTCCTCCCTCCCACTGTCCGTGATGCCTACCATTTGCAATGCAATAAGTCTCTTGTAAATGAAAAACCTATTGGATTGCAAATGCTTGATAATTGGGTGTTTGAGGCATTTGTAGATGTAGATAAATGTGGTTTGCATACGTCCACCATCTAGTGTTGGGTCAGTGTACCGTGCGTACTGACAACCCAGTTCTCACACTTTAAAAGACCAAACCACAAAAAAACACACTCCAGGTTGATCGAGCAAAAAGCTCCCTGGCCACCACTGCCATCAGGCTATGTTTGGCACGAAAACAAGATTCTGATGTCACGCCATCTGGCACATGCACTTGACAGAATCCTCCACCTTGGCACCGAGCCAACAGTCTTCGGAGCTCTCTTTCGATACCAAGCACTTCAGTACTGAAAATTATCTAGTCACCGAAAACTTTGAAAATGCCACACAAGGACTCTGCTTCCTCTGTAGAGCCCATCCTCCATAGGATGAAGGATAGGCTTAACGGCAAGCAAAAAATGCATATTCATCCTACTGGGCGTATCCTGGCTAAAGCAGTGTTACCATCGCCACACAAGCGACAACTCTCCTTTGAAGAAACAATTGTTCAGCCTGTGCCATCTAAGCAGATGAAAGCTGATAAAGCAACCAGTGCTTTTTCTTTCTCTTCCACCACTGCCCTCTAGCCCCTTTCTCTACCATCTTCACCCTCTTCTTCTCATTCATTGGCTGACCCACTTGACATCACCCCTCCGTTTTCCATAAGGGGAGCAAGGCACGTAGGACTATCTTTAACACACCACAGGCACCTGACCCGTGGTCCGTATCTGACGTGGACCCTCCAGCGGACACTGATTCAGTTCTATACCCGGCCAGACCCTTCCCTCCATTGACATCACCTTTTATCACGAACTTATCAGCAGGGCGTTACATACCATCGGGTACCTTTACATAAGGAACCCTTAGAGGATTTCCTTTGAGACCCTCTCCCATCACGCATTTGTCGCCCAGTATCTCCCTATGCTTAAGGGTATGCTTTGTCATACTGATAACATTTGCAAAGACCTTGCATGAGCACGTATCATTACTCCCAGGGTAAAAAAGAAATGCAAGGTTTCATCTTCAATCCCGATTTTACAGAGAGCAGATTCCACCAGATTAATTTATTGATGCATCAGGTAAAATAGTGGCTGCACAACTTGCCATCTCGAATACTTTATTCTGCAGATCATGCTGCACAGGGCATTAATGCCAGTGTACTAATATGCGGACATGCTTGCACGTATCATGCTTTAACCCAGATGTTGAGCAAACCCCTCTCAATGTCCCATTCGACAAGGAACATCTCTTTGGCCCACAAGGGAATGAGGCATTCGAGAGAACAAAAAAAGATGTACAGGTTGCCAAATCCATAGGCTCACTTCAAACCCCAAATCCTGTGGGGTCCCTTGCTGCTACCCACATAGAGCCAGTGCCAAAACAAATCAGAATCCTCTACCTCCTACAACTGTGGCCAGAGTCATCACTCCTGTCTGTGGGTAAATAATGCAAAGGGTAGGGGCAGAGGTGCCTCCACTTGTGCGCTACCCGCACCACTAAACAGTGACCCACTTCTCCTTCCCCTGATCACACTACGCCTGCCGGGGGAAGGTTACAAAGCTTTCGTCAAAATTGGCAGACCAGAACACCGGACCACTGGGTGTTGTACATTGTCCAACATGGCTATTTTCTGGAGCTCATCAACACACCTTCAAACATTCCACCTCGTTCTTGCAAGCTCTCTCGAATACCAAACTCTGATCACACAGGAAGTCCAAGCCTTCAACATCAAAGGTGCAATATAACCTGCCCCTCTACGATGGCAAGAGTTAGGAGTATACTCCCTCTAATTCCCATGAACGATGGGACTCTATGGCCTACATTAGATCTTGGGCCTCTCAACCATTACATCCTGTCAGAGCTATTTCATATGGTCACTCTACAAGATGGGTTCCCTCTTCTGCAACAAGGCATTTTTTCGCTCAGCCCTAGGCTCGAAAGGCTCCTACTTTTATATTCCAATATATCCTGCTCTTCACAAATATCTAAGATTAGTTCTAGCAGTCAAACACTCTCTCCAGTTATCACACCTCTCTGACCATTTGGCATTGGGCTCTAGATCCTAACATTCATCCCTTAGCGGAACCCCTTCCAGGGACAGGCTAAAACTATGCTGATCACCTCAATCTCCTCAGCAGGATGCGGCAACAAGTCCACAAGTGCGAACTCCACCCTTAAGTCCTCCTCCCTTACTTTCCTAAGTGTAGATCTGTTCAGTACCGCAAATAAATCAAAATGGACATGCTTTCAATCCAGGTTGCAACACCCACTATCCAAGGGCAATGCTCCATGGATGAATTGGTCAAGGATATTTGCTTATGCTTTTCCGCCTCCCATTTCTGGTTGGGAAGCTCAGGCAAACCTCCCTTACACTAAAACTACCAGCCCCCATTTAAACAAGACATTCATGGTTCACAACACTACTTGACCTATCAGTAGTTCGGCACAAGAAGCTTCCCCTCTAGGCGAATCTTCTCATTCAGGACCATAGAGATCAGGTACCCAGACCCAAAGGAACTGGATCTAGAGATTTGACTAGATCCAAGGTCAACGTTGGGTTACTTAAACCTCCCACCTGAACGTATGACCATCCTTAAAGAAGTACGTAGACTACCTACCTGAGCTTGCTATGCAGCCAAATGAAAAAGATGTCTTCCACTGTAATAATAAAAGTATTGATCTGTTTAACGCTACTATACAAAACATTGTTACTTGTTGCATCAGGATTAGTGGGGAATTAGTATAGGGAAATATGAAATTAATTTGAGCGGTGGACATGTTAGTCTGTTAGTTGGATTCGAAAGGATAGTGGAGATATAACAGAGGGAAGGCAAAAACCTTAAGTTCCTCCCTATGATGGTTTCACATTTCCTCCTTAATCAGTCAGTTAAGCTTCCTGTATTTTTTCCCCTCATCCAGTCACAGTAGCAAAAAAAAACTCTCCATACACTAGATGTAAAAAAAAAAAGTACTTCTGTATTACATTGACAGAACAAGACTTCCAAAAAACAAAGCAACTTTTTGTTGCTTTTTCATTCACAAAGGAAAACCCATATCCAAGTCGGGCTTACCCACTGGATAGTAAATTACATTCGAACATGCAATGCTAAAGCCAAAATGACTTTACCCATGCCCCCTAGAGAGAATTCGACACGTAATATGGGGGTTTCAATGGCTTTGCTAGGTATCATCCCACTAGCTAATATTTGCAAAGCAGCTACATTGTCTACACCACACCTTCACAAAAAATTATTGTGAGGATGCTTTTACACACCACTAAGCTAATGTAAGACAGGTAGTGCTAAAAACACTCCTTCAAACAATTGCAACACCCCAAGGTTAGCCACAGCTTTTAGAGCGCACTGCATTGGTTTATTCAAAGTAAGTGGATCTACAGCCACACATGCCTCAATCAAATTGTTACTTTACCTATAAGGATCTGTTCTTGACATTTAGTGTAAATTTACATGCACCTTCCCTCCTCCCCGGACACATTCTATCTATCACTTGGACATCTCTATTTCTCTACTTACTCTATACTCCATTCTCACCCGTCTGCGGGGAACATTTCTAACATGGAGTCGATTCCCATGCGCAGTATTCCCAAGAGGAGGAGTCACTCTACCTCATGATTCAAAATGCTTCAAGGAAACTGCACACATCCGGACCCAACACTAGGTGGCAGAGCTATGCAAAGCTTGGAATTCTTCTGCACTAGATGCCCGGAACTGATGCTTACCATGTAAGTAACCTTATCCTTTTTATTGATGTTTGGATACAAGTGCTTCATTGGAAAGGCTACTTCGGTTTGCTAAACAGTCCCTTACACAGTATGTTTCATTCTTTTTCCAGTCTGATGTTGTCTTCTAATTGTGACAGCTTAACTAGTTTACTGTTTGCATGAGTTAAATTCCTTTGCTTACCATATTGTGCTAATGTCATCTAAAAATAAGTGACTGCTGTGTGAAGATCACGTTGTAAGTGCTTTCCCTGTTGTTGGAGTTCCAAATATACATGATTTCTGTTAACCTCTTTAATGCGGAATGTGAGATGTTCACGTCCTCTGCATTACCTCTTATGCTGAGGAAGTAAACCGCTCTACTTGGATGCTGAAAATCCTTCTGCGTCTTGCACCAAAATGTTTTTTATCAGTTTTTTTTTCTTCCAGTTTTTCTAACATTTTTTTTTTTTACACTAATCTCAGGATGTAAGGGAAAACCTTGCCTCTTGTCTCAAGGTGGTTAGTCTTTTATCATTGTGGGTCGATCAGCAGGCTGACGCCACACTATAAACTTTAAAGCAGTCCGTGTCATTAGGCACATACTCCTTTCTCTTGGATGCTTGGAGGAGAAGGGGAGCACATTTGAATGTAACATCTATTTCTGACACCATTATAGTATTCTCCATAAACTCAAACTTTCTAAAAACGAACCACCCTCTCCACCAAGATCTTCCCGAGCAAGGTGTAAGATGACAGCAAATACCTATTTTACTGACCTCTTACTGGAACCTCCTGTTTTGTTGAAATATTTGGATGTATGCAAATGCTTATAATTTTAATTTATACACTTCCACTGTTTTGGACTCCATTGCACCTCCTAGCTGCACTTTATATGTTGAACTCCCCCTCTTCGATTCTCTGAGAACGTACTGAAAAAAAAGAGTAAATGTAAAACATTGGATTTCAAGTGGAAAGCCACTTCGAGTCCTGCAATAAAACAAAAAAACCTATAAATTGCCTATCAAGGCTTCTCATAAGCTTGTGAAACAAACATGCAACATTTTGCAGATCAATTGGTCTCCACTCGAAGCTTGTCAGATTTTTTTCTACTGTCAGCTCATTCTTTTATCAGCGAAGTCTTCCACCTTCTGAGGAACTGTGACATTCTCTTTTTTGATAGAAAAGATTGTTTCCATGTATTGTAATTTTTTTCCTATCATATCTGTACCTCAAGAATCAACCTGGGCTCTCCCTCTTCTTGGCTTTTTAAAAATGAAATTAGAGGATATCCACTCCTCATATCCAATTGGTTCTCTGTGGAGAAGTGTGGCTCAGGGGTTAGAGGCGGCAGACCCGGAAGCTGAGATCGGCCCTGGACCAGGGTTCAATTCCCCGCCTCGGCGGGTGTTGGGCTAAAAATTCCACGGCCTCGATAATTCTCGCTCCGGTGCCTTCTCGACTCACGGGTTCACACTCTGCGACTCTGGGCAATAGCTTGCTTAATCTCCACAACGGCCCCTCGCGGCGGGATGCCTGGCTTTCACCTTGTAGATACCCTGCCAGGGTTATCTCACAGGGGAATACCAGGACGGGTTCCCTAAGCAAGCGCCGGGAAATCCACTGCTGTGCGCTATATAAGCTCAAATACATTTACATTTTACCTCTCCAGCAGGCCTATTCTCCGGAAATCTCAAAGCTTGGTATGGGCTTTATTGGTCCTCAGTCATGTGGGCTTCTTAAATTCAATAAATGTGGCCTCGTTACCTCCTACCTGGAAACTTGCTCATGTTGTACCCCACTGAAGAAACCATCCAATACCTGTCACCTCTAACTGCCGACCTATGTCTTATTTGCCATTTTCTACTTTGATATTAGAAAAACTGTCAAAAGAACCTTGTCTGACTTGAAAAAAAAATCTCCTGTAAGTTGACTTCCAGCCTCTCAAAACCACTGGAATTCTAACATCAAACATAGCTGATCCTTCACTGGTAGATGTTTGATCACATGTAGGTATACCATCTAACAAGAATAGTGACATAAATGGATATATGCATGTCCCTCAAAGCTTTAATACTTGCATTCCCTAAAATAAAGTGTCTCTACTGAACAAACAGGAAGAGGACTGATATGGCATAGTGTTAGAGGCAAACAAGACATTAGGCAGAGAACAGGCCTAGTACGTTTTGCAGAACTGAAGAGGGGAGGAAAGATAAGGAAGAGATTGGAGAAACCTGAAGATAAAATTAAACGCTAGAGAAAGTAGTTTCACAGACCAAAAGGGATGATCGTTGACAATTCCCGCAAGCTAAAGTGGAATTGACACCTACAATTCCAAATGGGTGCTGAATGTTCTGTAGAATCCACACCATGTTCTCTGAACAAGGTGATGAGTAAAGGGTGGGGGGGAGGGGGAGTTGTAACAGTAGTGGCAACTAAATAAATGTGGTATATTAGCAATCACTATCAGGAGTTGTACTAGTTTGAAGGGGAATCCACCTAGATAGTATATCTGACTACGGTCCTCAATCTGGGCATTATATTTGAAGATAAGCTTACTCTGGAAGCTCAGGTCACAAAAACAACTTCCTCTTGTTTTGCGATCTCAGATCCCTCCGAAAAATGTTCCCGATACTACCTTCTCAGGTACGCGCACAAGTAGCAAGATGTACGATACTCAGTAGGCTTGACTACTGTAACACTCTCTTGCTGGAATCCCCTAACTTCCTGTTGGATAGACTGCAAAGGATCCAGTCAGCAGCTGCCAAACTAGTCTTAAGGTGGCCGAGAAGCTCTTCTGCCTCTGAAGCCTTGGCAGAACTTCATTGGATTCCCCTGAGACAGAGAGTGCAATTTAAATCTCTCTGCCTTGTTCTTAAAGCCCTTCACGGGATAGGACCTGTACGTATGCGGAAAAAATTCGACTGGTACGTCCCGTCAAGAACTCTGCGCTCCTCGTCGGCGAGATTGGTGAAGGTTCCTAGATTTCGAAAGGACCGGTCAGGTGGGAGATCCTTTGGCGTGGCAGCAGCTAAATTGTGAAACAGACTCCCTTGGGAAATTAGGCAAATCAGGACGCTCATTTCCTTCAGAAAAAGTGTAAAAACCTGGCTATTCCCCAAGACTTAGTGGCCGGTTCCCGCTCCCTCTCCCTCTCTCCCCCCTTGAGCTACTTTAGTGCCAGGATACCTGCCAGGTGATAGTGCGCTTTATAAATTGAATATATAAATATAGTGGTGTAAAATTGTAACTTCATTTTGAGAAAAAAAGCTTAAACTTTGTAAACCCCATCACAGGAAAAAAATAGCAAAAAACCATTTAACTGTGTGGGGGGAAAAATAATTTTAACATGACCCTTTTTTTTTTCTTTTTCTTTCTGCCATCTATAAAGAGTTCCACATCTTTTGGAAGCGTATTTCATGTTTGAAGGCCAGTTTTCAAATACAAAGATTGAAAGGTTTTAACTTTGATTCTAAAGTCCCAGAGTCTTGAGAA
Organism: Lissotriton vulgaris; assembly: GCF_964263255.1. Lineage (NCBI taxonomy): Eukaryota > Metazoa > Chordata > Amphibia > Caudata > Salamandridae > Lissotriton > Lissotriton vulgaris. Next base: position 287,831,405 of record NC_141697.1, on the reverse strand, counting down.
AAATGGCAAACAGACATGCCCCTTTTAAGTCTCGCCTAGGTAGCGATTGTGCTGTTTCTTCGAGACCTGCAATATTCAGGTATAGACTTTAAGCTCCGCCCACCCTTTCAATTGGCTCCTCTTACTGTCCTTTGTGAATTATCGCTTTTGATTCGTGAATAGACTTGGTAGTCCCTCCTTTGTGTCCTCTCATGAGGACAGCGCCTTTTACATGTGTCCTTACTCTCTAGTTTTCATTAACAGTTCGTGAGCACTATTTAGTTAATGTCTTGCTGAAGCAGGTACGACATGCTGTCCGCCTTTAGCATCCCGCCCTGGTATGTAGTTGCTGTGCGAGACCCGACATGTTATCCCGCTTCTGCAAACCATGACGCTTCAGAGGAGGTAATTTTTTTTACTTACGAAGTACAGCTTTTTAAAAAAAAAAATGTAATTACTTAATTAGTATTCACGGCATGCTGCACTTTAGCTTCACCCGTTTAAAGCGAAAGTTCAGTGTCCTTAGGTTGCTACAAAAGTAAATAAATAGAAAGTCAGACGCCGCATTTCTTTCCCATTTATTTACTTTTTTAGCAATCGCTGCATGCCAAGGTTTAGCTTTAAACATCTGAAGCTAAAGCACGGAGTGCCAATGAAACGGATAAATACAAAAAGGCGGTCAACAGCTTTTACATTATTGCTTTTACCTTTCAACATGGTGGTCGCCCACCTTTTGTCTCCTATTTATTTACTGATCAGGCATTGATGACACGGCCCGCAAATATCTTTAAACATATACAATTAAAGTGCGATACAATGCAGAGGCTACAAAACAAAAAAAATACTCCAACTTCTTGATGCTCACTTTAAATGTATTCACTTTAAACATGGCGGCTGCACACCAGTCATTTCTATTTATTTTTTCCTTGATTACCATTTGCAGTGCAGCATGTAATTCTATTCCTTTATTAGGTCTCAAGGAAAGAGTGCAGTACCACAGGCTATTGCTAGGTGTCCATGTGGATGTTTAATAAAAACAAATTGTAAGGTAACCTCAGCAGCGATCTTTCTCTTTATCATTCCATGAAGGGTTGCAGTACCTAATGTGCCTAATGGAGGTCCTTTTACAATTCCACAGGGACACTTAGTAACAGCTTTCGGTACAGCACCCTTTCCTTCATTCATGACATTTATTTTGTTACTTATGCTACTGCTGGGATATTTTTAATCAAAAAAAGGACAAACATTAGCATTTGCTACGCCAATGGCTCAAAATTTCACTAATGCAAGACCTCTTGCATTGCAAATGCTTGTTTTTATTAAACGTGGGTCCTAAAATAAGTGAAAGGTAGTGTGCAAAAGCTAGCAAGCTATTAAATCACAGCTAATAGCTGACCAGATACTTTAATGTATTGGGTATGAGTGACTGTTGATTAGAAATGGATAGAATGTCTTTCTGGATTTGGAGAAAGCATTTGATAGGAAGAACCTTAGTAGGACTCTTGTGTGTGTGTTTTTTTTTTTTCTGGTGCTCAAGTTGACTAATATCATAATTGTTTGCTGACGCTGATAGAGGGTCGGAGGAAAGTGAGGTAAATTGACAGCATTACCGTAGCCAATTGTCAAACCAAGCTAGCTGCAGGCTGAGATATCTGGTTCACAGTGAAGCACCGCACACAATAGCAGTTATTCTAAGATAATTAAAATGTGTTAAGTAAAGTATTAAATTACAAGCTGAGCTGGGCTGAAACAAAGGTTCTCTCTTCGAACAATTGGACAGATAAAAGTAGTGGAATCTCTTATGTTATGCACTTAGCATATTTCTACATTCTGGATTGTAAGAATCCACTTCAGACCAACTGAAGGAAAAATTAGAAGTAACCCTCTTAAGACATAACAAACACATCTAACTCGGAAATATTGCATGAAGTAAAACTAACCTTAAAAAAGTTGTCTGTTACCAAATACTCTCAGTTACTGATGCTACGCCTAAGCCTGCTGCATTTGATCTGTATAAAGTATGTCGAAGCAGATCTCTCAGTTCATTTGGCTCAAATTGTAAAGCTGAAGGAAGGTCTCCACCTCTTTATGGAGGACAGACTAAAAAAAACATCACCACTCTATTCATGCCTGGTGCAAGCTGCTGTATTTGACAAAGCAATCAAAACCCGGCAACATCAAAGTACTTTTTTTTCTAAGTTATTATTAATCTTTGGTTGATAGTGAATGAATCCTTTGGGCAAAGAAATACATACTGTAAACCGTTCTTTTTCTGAAATGGCAATGTAACATTGAAACATACTTCTGGGTGGCTCCTCGGCTATTCTGTCAAATTGTCCTTTAAAGTTGAAAGTGTTTTTTTATCAGATTCCTGTATGTGATGGTTGCTGGCATTTTGCTTTTTAAGTTGCTAGCACACAAAGCGCTCTCTGTGCCGGAGATGCCAATTATACCTTTTTTCCCTCAACTGGAGTCTTTTCTCTTGTCATCTGGAGCACTTCCTCCTTTATTTAAAAAATATATTTTTATGACTTGGCGCTCTTGCCTTTTAGTCTTTGTTTTTAAATAGAAGTAGATTGTATCCAGGATGGTCCTACAACATCACAATGAATGCATCTTGACTTCAATAGATGGGTCCTAAAGAAGTAGAATCAAGGTTTATTGTACATACTTATTGGCAGGGCTTCTATAGGTTGGGATTCATGTGCACTTGAACTTCAGGCACTGGGTCACCTGGATCTACTGTATAAAGTGGGAAAGCAGTGCGAAGTTGTTTCTGGCCACCATATTTCTTCAAGATGGAAATGTGAATGGATCTGTATGGAATCGAAGTTATCAAGGGCATATTGGATGATCCTTGCAAACAACACTTGCCATTAGTTACTGTGGTATATTGAAGCAAACCTACTTCAAATATAGTGATTTATTTTAAACTTTACCAATTCTTTACGCTTTTATTTTTCTACAGAGTGCAGCAGCTGCAGCAGCTACCTTGGCTTTACCGGCTTTACCTGCTGGTGTCACACCAGTACAGCAGATACTAACAAATTCAGGTAACAATTTCTTTGCACAGAATGATGGCTCTGGATATTCCCTCTCCTACCTTTTCCTCGTTCATGCTTGGTAACATTGTAGACCATAGCGCAGAGAATTGATGATTTTTTTAAATGTTATACTTGAATGCATTTTGTTGCAGGATTGCAGCAGGTCCATTCATTGTAGTTTGAGTTGCTGTTCCTGCAATTAAAAACCCCAACGTTTTAGTATTGCTTTTAGTCTTCTACCATATAACTTGATTTTTTTTTTTGTTTTTCTTACAGGCCAGATCTTGCAGTTGGTAAGAACAGCTAATGGTGCACAATATATTATTCAACCCCAACAGCAAATGGTTTTACAGCAGCAAGTGATACCACAGATGCAGGCCGGGGTACAGGCTCCTGTGATACAACAGGTAAATAAACGAAGATGTTCCCATTAGTTTATGGTGTATCTGGTTGCTTGTTTTGTTTCATTCACTGCAAGCACAATATAAATTGTGATGTGGCCTATTGTGTGTGCAATATGACAAAAGTGCAAAACAAACTGCTTGTACTGTTTGCATTTGTCCATGTGAAGTTCATGTCCGTTTGTTTTCAAATTATTGGATGGCTGAACTTGCCCTTTGACGTGTTTGCACTTAAAGGCCCCTCTGGTGTTGTTTTTAGATTTGTTTGAATATGTGTAGTGACCTGCCACAATCCTTGTATTGCAGGATCTTTGCTTTGTTTGTGTTTTGGTGAATATTTTTATGCCTTGGTAGTGAGAATAAATGTGGACCAATAACATGTTATTTGGAGCAGGTGTACTGATCAAACACACATTAATACTTTTGTTACTACAGAACAGCGAAACTGACTTGAGAAAACTGTTTGCTGCCTAACGGATGAATGCAAGAAATCCTTTACACAGAGAAAACGCTCCCCTTGTGGTTACAAAGCTTATTTAGTGTGGTCTTACCGTACTAAACAAATTTAACCCCAAAGTCTCTTTTTTAAACAAATGCACGTGAAAAAATGCAGCAATGTGGTGGAGCTTTGAACAGGCCAAGATGGCCACGCCTTAGACGAGCTATTCGCTCAAAACCTGCAGGGAGCAGGAAAACCCCTCATCCTGCAGCCCACAAATTACTTTGTCAAAAAGAGGGTTGAATCTTTGTCGAGGATAACCTCCGAAGTTGAGGCCTGCCTGTGTGAGCTGAAAAGTGGTGTTGCCTGAGCGTCTCCACGGGACAGCGATGCGGACCAGAAGAGAACGCTGTAAAGGCACTGCATGAGTCAAGTTGTTCACTGTGAACCCGAAATGATGACCAGGATGACAGGAGGTGAGAAACTGAAGAAGGTACGGCATGTAAAACACCATCCACCCCTACCTCTCTGTAGCCTGTGACCAATAAGACACCACAGCCCTGTAGGATTTTGATGTCTTGGCCAAAACCTACACGGTTTGAAGACCTCGAAAGCCATCCCAAGAAAAGATAACTTGCAATTCCAAAGCCTAAGAAGTAGCAGAGGACACTTTTTGAGACATTCACCACCATTTTGTGAATCAACCGTGTACTTATCCTGCTGGGCCGTGTAAATTGCTTGGGACAATGGTTCACTGAGAAAATGAGTAGACCATGCGATATCCTGGCACGGTTTCACAAATACCAATACAGCTTCATTTTTTGGGATGGCACACCAGCTGCATTACTCTTACGACAACAGTTCCACCCAGTGACAGACAACTTGGAACAAAATCAAATCTGCAACAGGTGGCTTTTCCCCTTTGGTATTGGCAACTAGAAAGAGCTTTCCAAGGCACAGAGAGATAATTTCATAATTGTTTATACATAATTTTTTTTCTTATTCTCAGTTGGGGGACATTTGGAAGTGGAGGAAAGGTTTAAAGAAAGATGTTCAAACAAAAAGTAAGCCACAGTGGGTCGCCATCCTGTACATCTCATACGAAAATCCAGGTGCTAACTTGACATGCAATAGGGTGCACTTAAGCAAGATTGCGCATCACATCTGCTGTCGTTAAAATACTCTTCAGCGTAAAGGGATTTAATGCGCCAAGGAAATTGTTATTGTTATAATTGTTATTGCGAATTGACATTTGTGTAGCGCTGAATCACCGGCAGGTCTCAGCGCTAGGGAGGGACAAGGTGGGCTACTAGATACCACAGGGTTGATGCATGAGTTTTTAAATAGTGCTAAATGATTCTCTGAACAGAATAGTTTTGAGTTGTTTCCTGAAACGAAGCAAGGAGGGTTCCTTTCGAAGATGTTCAGGAAGCTCGTTCCAGAGCTGGGGGGCCAAGACAGAGAAGGCTCTGCCTCCTTTTGATTTAAGCTTCTATCGGGGGCAGGATAGACGACCAGCCTTGGATGACCATGATGTGCAACCAGGCACTTAGGCCTCCAGGCGTTCTTTTATATAGGTTGGGGCAAGGCCATAGATTGATTTATGGATGATACAGGGCCCTTGAATTTCGATCTCTGCCTGATGGGGGAGCCAATGTAGTTTGTGCAACAACGGTGTGGCATGGGATCTACTCTGAAGCCTGAAGATCAATCTTGCTGCACCATTGAGGACCACCTGAAGTCTGTTGGCTAGGTTCTGAGGGAGGCCCATGTATAAGGCATTGCCGTAGTCCAACCTTGAAACGATGGTGGCCGAAACTATCATTTGTAGTGAGGTGGTGGTCAAAAGAGGGGCGAGTTTTCGAACTGTCTGATCAGGCTAGTGCATATACCCACCACCGAGGTGACTTGATTGGCCATTGAGAGCTCTGAGTCAATTTTCAGACCAAGGCTCTTCACGACCGGCACAGGGTTAGGGGTGGGGCCCAGCTCCTGGGGCCAGAAATGGTCATTCCAGGGGGAGTTGACAGAAGGGATGACCAAGATCTCTGTCTTGTCTGGATTGATTTTCAGCGAGTTTGCTGACATCCAGCTCTCACTGTAAGTCTAAGCACATTTTGGACATGTGCTTGGGCAGGGGGGGTATTGTGAATGCTGAGAAGTTGAGTGTCATCAGCGTAGTTGAATATTTTACAGTCCATGTTAGCTAAAGCTACTATCAATGGTTGCAAATAAATATTAAACAGTAGTGGAGATAAAGCGGAACCTTGAGGGACGCCGCAACTAAGCAGCCCTTTATCTGATATCTGCTCACCCTGCTGAACCCTTTGGGAGTGGCCAGATAGGAAGGGTTTGAGCCAATTGGTGCGCTTGACCATTGATACCCAAGCTAGAGAGTCTGGTCAGTAGTATCTCATGACTGACAGTATCAAACACCGCTGATAAGTCCAATAGGATCAGGGCACTGGGCTTTTTACTGTCAGCCATGGATCTAAGCACTGTCAGCATGACCAGCTCAGTGCTGTGGTGTGCTCTGAAACCTGCTTGGCGAGCGTGGAGTAGTTGGTTGTCCTCCAGTAAAGAGGATAGTGATTTGAGGACATGTTGCTCCAGGACTTTTGCAAGGAAGGGTAGATGGGATATGGGCCTATAGTTTTTAAGATTGGACACATCGCCCCATATTTCCTTAGGAGTATGACGCTGGCTTTTTTTAGGTTAGATGGCATATACCCAGTCTCCAGGGAGTGGTTAAGCATGGAGATGATATGGCTTTCCAAGGCAGGGAGTGCCATTGTGAAGAATATGGGGGGGCAGTGTTCTAAAGGGGAAACATGTTTTAATTCGAGTCATGATTTGGCGGAGGGAAACAGGGTCCAGTGTGGGAAAGCTACTGAACATGATCAGAGGGGGCTTCCTGCGGCAGGTGAGCGGGGTTATAATTAATCGAGATGTTATCAATATCAGAGAGAATATCTTTCACTTTCTGCAGGAAAAAGGCTTGAAATGTGTTGCAGTCAATGCTGTCATCCGCTGGTAGCACTTGCTAAATTCGTTTCTGGACCAAAGATTGATGTCTGACCTAGATTTAGTGTCCTAGGAAGCTTATCTAGGCGGTTGGAACTGGTGAGACTTCCATCTTCAGAGTGCAACCATGGGCTGGTGCCAGCAAAGAGCCAGGCAAAGGTACCACGCGCTCAATTGGTGCAAAGGGTGACCCTTTCTGTAGAAGTCTAACTAGGGGCCCAAAAGTTCTCCAGAAGGGGTGTAAATTAACCAGAGGGATGCTTTTGCAAAGTGCACCGCGTCGAAGCCAGGTTCAAGCTCAATCTGTTATCTCCCCCTTAACTTGGCACTATTTCCCTCGCCCTTAGTGATCTTACCTTTTCTGACTGCAACAGACTCCACAGAGCTTTGTAGGTCAAGCATTTACTAGTAGAGTAAACACATTCCTACAACACTCTCATGCAACGAATCAAACCAAATCTATACTTTTGGTGGAAAAAATTCTGCCAGCTTGGCCTTGTTGTCTTGAAATGCCCTTTTGTTGCTGGCACAGCAAACATCTGCCCTCTAGGTAATTATCACCCGCTCTTGTCAGCCCTAAGTCAGGGTACACTAAATCCCAGGTGTGGGGATATCTGCATCTGCAGATACGCCTCTAAAACATTTGGGTCTATTCTTAATGTTGTAAGTGCTATGGAATCCATAGAGAGTACATGGGTTGGAAACTTGAGTTCCATAGCACCATGATTGCTTCACTAAACAGTGTTTGGTACCAAACTACTCCTCACAATATACCCACTTTTTGCGAGTGTGGGACCTATTGTAACAATTACCCAGAGGGCTGCTCAGAGATGCCCCCTGAAGACCTACCAACCCTGGTATGTTCACTTACTGCGTGTGTGTGCGGCAGCCTGCCACACACGCATGTTTTTGGACCCCTGGCACTGCATGAAGGGGACGCTTCAAAGGCCAGCCGCTTCGGTAATGCGACCCCCAGCATCTGCTGCTAGCAGCAGATGGCAGCCCCCGGTTTACAGGCCCACTTTGGGCGGGATAACTTAGACTCTGAGGTGTGCCCACCTTTGCCAACTCCACCCCTCGGGTGGAGGAGGGAAAGTTGAGCACACCTTTCAGTTCACTGTATTTTGAAGATAAAGGGACGCTTCCAGTCAGAGCTAGGACTATGCCCCCACCCACAAAATGGTGGCATAATGGAGGGTGTAGTCACCCCAGGTGAAGTGCCCATTGCCCCTACCTGTTACTCTTTTAAAACGCCCCCTAAGTCTAGAATGTTAAGAGGCTTCCTCAGACCTTGAAACTAGTCACCTGCGACCTAAGAAGTACAAAGATGCTGTGCAGTGAAGCCGAAAGACTAATGATTTGGCCCCAGCCCAACAAAGCTGTCTCCAGCTTGAAAGACCCTGCGAGAAGACGACACCTGTCCTGCAGCCAGAGACTTCAGAAACCTGAGGAATACTGCCTAACTTTGACAAAGACCAGAACTGCTCATGGCAGCGGTCCTGTCCCCAGTAATCCAACACAAAGGACCCTGGTGTCCTCCGCGTCCAGGAGTCCTGCCCACTCTGAACCCGATGCCTACCACCCATGTCCAGATGGCCCACCATCCCAGAAAAGGTTCCCCAACGGTCCTAACCTCGTCCAGCGTTGGCTGACCCCTCCTGGACTCCAAGACGACTCCTGAATTAAGAGCTCCTCCCCCTGACCATGATTGGCTCCTGTTAGAAGACTCCGTCATCCAAAGGCACCCCTGAACCTAAAGCCACAGAGCCTTGGTGAGCTGAATCGACCGTTCCCTTTATGACCCTCTACATGTCTACTTACCTCTGCTGTTGTTGATCTACCTCCTGCAACCACTTGTGCGATGCCTGCAGTCTGTATGTCCAAAGCAAGTTCTCCATTGAAGAGCATTGGGTGCCCAATGCTGAATAGCACCCAATGCTGAATTTGCACCTTACCCCCGTCCGCCTCTGTGCACCTGGTGGTGTATGTTTGGTGCTGCTTTGTGACCCCTTCTGTGCTTACTCTAACCCTCAAAGCTTTGCCCCTGCAGCTGATTTACCTACCTGCAAGTACACATTGGGCCAAACTTCGATTTTGACTTCTGCACCCGGCAGCCCCTGTGTGTCTGGTGCAGTCTTTGTACTCATATGCCCTGGGCCCTTCTGGGAAACCCCTGGACTCTGTACACGATATAACCATGTGGTGGTATACCATATACAGAGCCAGTTTCCTACAGTTGACTTTTTAATTTTAAATTTCACTGAACAAAAGATACAGGGGTTGATTTAGTTCCTTGTCAGTCAGTGCTGAAACAGCACTTCCTCGGTTTCTTGTCTCATTTTGTATCTTGGACCACGTAAAAACATATTACACATTTCATCTCTTGCTTCACAATTGTAGGTTCCAGTAGTGCAAACTGTTGATGAATACCTGTAGTAACTTAATTACATGTGGGGGAGAAGCAGGAGCAGGGGGGAGCAATGGATTGCGTGACTCTGCAAGGAACAGAAGCATGCCCAACCACTGTAAGTCTTAAAAATAAAGGCATACAGTGAATGGCCATGTTCTGTAGTAATCCCACCCCTACACTTGGTCATGGAGAAAGACCAGCTTCCTGAACTCAGTGCTTTAAAAACAACCAATCTGTGCCCTGCTCTGATGTTGTTTTTACTAGTAAACCAAATGAGAGCATAGCAATGATTGGTGTGAGCATGTCAGCCCAGCGCTCCAAAGGAGACTGGGACAGCTGTGCTGCATTTTTCCCTGGCTCCTTAGCAGCACAGGTTCAAGAAGCCTAAAGTACCCATATCCGATTGGTCACAGTAACAGACCTGTCCAACAAGACATGTTGACCAGGTTTTTGCTGCTCACTGACCATCAGCAGGATTGGCCATGCTGTTTTCTACCCAGACTGACGCATGAAAGACAACGGCATGCTACAGTGAATCTATATGGTAATTTGGCACTTTCAGTTAATGGCAGCCTGTGTGGGGGCAACAGGTCAGCGCCCCCATGCCCTAATGAAGAAACATCCGCTGCCATCGCCATGAATGGATTTGCACCACTGGATTCTCTAGGTTTGTGCTGGCCATTTGTGGGCTTCAGACTCTTCAGAGAAAGGTTTTACACCGCGTTGGAACCCTTCCAAATTAACTCTGCTATGGCACGCTTTCTGGATCTAACCACTCAGGCTCTGGAGTCCCCCCTCCCCCACCCCCAATGCATTACCAGAAGTTCTTAGTATACCTGTGGGGTCTCGCTTACTGCCAAAAAGCCCTTGCAACCTGTAACTCTGCTAGCTCAGCCCTTTAGCAGCTAAATGGAGCACAGTGTGGCAGAGTTTGTGCATACCTCAGAGGACCACAATCTTCCTCTTACACCTCACCTGCCGCATCTGAGCTGCTTGGATTTCTCCATCTGCCAACTGTTCAGAAAGGTTAGAACCTGCTCTTCATTCACATCCACACCCCATCCCCCAAATATTCTGCTTTTACTTCATTGGTTCATTCTACCATCCTTCAGAAAATGCAATCACTTTTGGACAGAGAGGGCATAGAGCAGGGTCCAGTGTTGAAGAAATGCGAAGGATGTTACATCCGCTATTTCTAGGTTCCGAAGAAGGATGGTGGGCCAGGTTGCATTCTCTGCGTTCCGAAAGGCGGTACGTGTGCTTTATGCTGGGATTGATTCTTTTTTCCATTTTGCATTTTTTCCTTTTTAACTCCTCCCGGACTCTTGTGTGTTTACGAAGTTGATGGCAGAGGTCATTGCCTATCTACATCGACCAGGGATAAATTATTCTCGTACTTAAAAAGCTGGTTGCTGAAGGCAGATTTGCTGCAGTCAGTTGCAGACCACCCCTAGACTATAACCACATTTCTTTCATTCCTGTGGTTCTCAATCAGTGAGCTGAAATCCCACCTTACGTCTGTGTGGAGGATTCCCTTTATAGGGGAAGTCCTGGACATGGTGGCGTCAAGGCCATCACTCCTCTGTGGCGAGCCTGGGACATTGAGGAACTAATGCAGTTATTTGAAGCTTAGTCTCGAGTTCCGGAGTAGACTGTTTTAAGGCTTCTTCATCCAGCTGATCCAATCAGCTGCCCTTCCAGTGGAACTTCCATGGACTCAGCACCAGGGTTCTCTCTTGGACAGGGTCTGTGTATTGAAGGAGACTGCTCATAACAGTCAGTGGGGGCAGGTGGCTGCCAACCTGCTAAGCAGCAGTGCATAAATGCCTCCTCCAGAATTCACATTAGCAATGGATCCATTCTCTGGACTGGTGCGGCCATCTAGGAGGAATGCAGATGACGGTGAATTGATCCCCAGCAGGACGCAAGCTCAGTATGAATCTTCTAGAGCCCTGTGATTACAGTTTGCTCTGAAGAACTTCCTCCCATTGATCAAGGGGATCTGTTTCAGGTCTTGATGGACAACAGTACTGTCATGTGGTACTACTACAAGCAGGTCTATGTGGTTGTGGACTGTTTAAAGGCACTGTGCTTTTGGAAATGGCTGGTCCTACAGGAGAATCTCCCTAGTGGCCAATCATTTGGCAGACCCACTGAACACAAGAGCAGACAAACGTACCAGACCTCATCTGGCTGACCACGAATGGAGTCTTCGTTTGGATGTTGCATAAAGGATATTCAGCCAGTGGGACATGCTATGGTTGGATCTTTTTGCCACCCCAAGAACTTGCAGTGTCGCTATTGCTGCCCACAGGAGTATACAATCACAATCTTCCTCACACTCATTTCACCTGCAGTGGGCATAGGTCTCCTGTGTGCTTTACTACCGTTACGGTTTCTGCCAAGTTTTCTGAAGGAGATCAAGAAGGACTGGGTTCAGAATATTCTGATAGCTCGGATTGGGCTAGGAGAATTGGTACCTTAATCATTTGCGCTCTGATCAGTTTAGTACTTAAGAAGAACCTCCTGTTTCTGTAGTAGGGGTGGTCCGACATCCGCAGCTCCACAATCTATTACTTTACCCTTGTACACTGAACGGCGACTACTGACCAGTTTTTTTTTCTTCTAAGTATATTGGCAGATCTTGTAGGTATGCTCCCACCTACTAAATCTGTTTATACGAGTCAGTGGATGACGTTTGTTGCCATCATGTTGACACTTTGCAGGCCAAGTTGTCTGTTTTATTTGTTCTGTCTCTAGACCAGTAAGGTTTTGCAGTGGGCACCGTTAAATTGTTCATTTGCCTGACCAAACCCTTGTTAATCCAGTCACTCTTTTAATGTAGTTTCTAAAAGTACTCACTTGCATGTTTCCGTTGACATGTTTTATTTTGCCATAATAGGACTTTAGAATCAAAACGACCAAGTTAATGTGCTAGTCTTTCAAGTCCATGCTGTTCTCTGCAGCTGCATACTAAACATCAAAACTATTGTCCTCATTGCAATTATTTCTAGTTGCTGTTAGTACAATAACTGTACACTACTTTTCCCCCTGACAAATGGGTGCAGTGGACGCGTAATTCTTTTCTTGGTAGTCTCCCCTTACATGTGGTTCAAGCAAGTACCCTGCCTGCCCTTTTCTCTTTGCCACATCCCACAATAGTTGAACCCAAAAGGAGCTTTCTCTTACATGGAGACACACAGGAGTAATAAGTTGATAACCAAGTTGTTGTTGCCTATGTTGACCATAAGAACGCAAAGGTAGTCCAGAAATTAACCCTGTCCAGGAGGGTCGTTCTGTGCATAGAAAAATGCAGCTATGGTCTGGTGTTGAAGAAACTCACTGTGGGCCTGCTACTCATTCCACCAGAGCAAAGACTATAGCGATGGCATTGGTGAGGGGGTGTTCAGTGCTCGGCATCTATCAATCTGCTGCTTTGGAGTCGATGCCTAACGGGCTCAACTACCTCCGTTTAGGAAAGACCCCCTTTTTGACATTGTTGCCCCCACTTTTTGCCTGGTATCTGATGCAGTTCTAACAAATCACTGGGTCCCTGCGATTAAGATCCCTAGTGCCAGGTCCCTTTCCCTAAACTGTACAATTGTTCCGCCAATTGGCAATACCTTTAGCACCCCCGGTAAGTCCCTAGTAAGAGGTACCTAGATCAGGGAGGCTAATTAGGTTCCCCAATAGCTGAAGTGTGTATTGTGCAACCCTAAGGGACCCCTCAGCGCCAACATGCAATCATTCATTTTCAGGGTGTGTTTTGGTGCAGATTAAAGTGAAAACATGACATGGCACACATCCCTGTGTGCTGTGCCTACAGACTGCATGCAGTAGAGGTAAGCTATCCCTACAGAAGGCCTTACAGCTTAGGCAGGGTGCATTACTACTGAATGTACTGCCACAGCTGCATGCGCAGATAGCCCCCTGTGACATCAAAGACGATTATTCGATATCCAAGTTAACTGGGAAGTTACTTTAGCTACATGTGCTGGACACTGGGAAAAATGAGTTCCCGAGCTACATGATGGCCTCACTGAAATATATGGTGTTTGGTATCCAATACCTTGCATTAATGTAGGAAAGTCCCCCTGCCACCCAAGTCCCCAGTGCTAGAGCACTTTCCCTAAACTGTGCAATTGTTCCCCAATTGGCAAAACCTAATAAATAGTACCCTGGTACCTAGGGCCTGAGATACTAAAGAGAATTCCTAAGAGCCGCAGCATGCATTGTGCCACCCTAAGGGACCCCTTACCAAGCAGGTGCATAGCTGCCATTGCAGGCTGCATGTCTTGGTGCTGATAAAAATGCATGTCGCACATCCCTGTGTGCCACATCCCCTACCACAGCAAAAGGAACAAATGATGGACGGAAGGCTGAATAATGCAAACATTCTCCCCCAGCCACAAAGATCTGGGTTTAATCCATTGTTCTTTTTCTCACCACGCCTCCCCCAGTTTGGAGCTGGCCATATGCAAATCACTCTTGACCCTGTGCATATATTTGTTAGTCACCCCTGCAGAAAGCCTTATAGCCCTAAGCCAGGATGCTTCATATTATTTGTGAGGAAATACCTGCATGAGCAGATTTACCCCTGTGTTGGTCGGTCCTAATGCTGTCAGTGCAAGTGACCAGTGAAGCCCTCTTAAACCATGTGCTGGACACTGATGAAAATGAGTTCCCTAGATACATGATGACTTCATTGAAAATGGGGATGTTCGGTACCGCACCTCGTTTTGATAAAATCACTCTGATGCCAGTGTTGGATATAACAAAGCATGCTCTTAGAGGGCACCTTAGAGGTGACCCCTGAACACCTACCAGCCTCTGGTGTGCTTGTTGGACTCTGCCAGCCTGCCTCCCGAGACGAGTTTCTGACCTACTCGGGTCAGAGCCTTTTACTCTCATGAGGCCGGGTACAAACGTGTGTCCGGGAAGACGGTAACATCCTCTTCCTGAGTATAACCTGATGATTAGCCTCCTTGGGCTCCCCTCCCCAAGACTAGTAGCACCCATATGGTGGGCTAACTACGAGGTGGACACAAATTGTTAGAGGTAGCCATCTTTGTGACTGCATACCTAGGAATTCGAGGACCGGGTGGTCATATAGGAGGCATAGTGTCCCCAGGGATCAGTAGCCAATTGGCTTCTACCCTAACACTCCTAAATTCAGTATTCAGCCGAGTCCCTAGCACCAGAGAAGCAGTTTCACTCCCTGGTATTCCACATAGTTCCACTGGCGATGTATTGCAGTATTCCACTCTTGAGTCTAGACCTAATAGAACACAATATAATCTACTGCAGAGTTTAAACAGTTAGTGCAAGGCTGCACGCAAAAAAAGGACTTTGATATCAGGATCTTAGCAACTGGAAAAAAACAGCAACACGGAGGCAGCCAGTCTCAGTTCTTCCCCATCCCTTCATTACCAGGCCCTTTCTCGCCTAATGCTGATGCTGGTTGCAGTCAGCTTGGTGGCTTCGATCATGAAAACAATGTAGAGGTCAAACCACTCCTTGCTGGTGTGTTCCAACTTCCAGCAGACCCATGTTGCCACTGCCAGAGCACAGAAACGGACTCTGTGTTGGGACTGGAGTCGGACTTTGGACGCTGGACTAAGAAGCGGAGAGAGACTAGGCTACAGCAGTCACCGCTATCATTTACAGTGCACCCTGTATGAGCAGCGCGTGAGTAATGGAATCCCACTGAATGAAAGGAAGAGCAGCTCGGCACCTCTTACACACAGGCACCCACAGTTTGACATCTGGTCATCTCTCAGCAGCTGCCTTGTCCCAGCTAGCTGAGTCTCAGCACTGGTGTGGAAGCCTGTTGTGTGCTTGTTGATTCGTGATATTTTAGAATAGGGTATTGATTTGCAACGCTCTTTGGAGTACGACAGCACTCCGTGCAGTGGTATGCACCACTTTGTGTGTGTGGTGTACCTTCTAGAGCGCTGCCCCATCCAGCTTTATTCACAGATATGGAGGGGACTATGTATATGGAGAATGGTATGGAGGGGACTGTATATGGAGATCGTATGGAGGGGACTATGTATGGAGATGGTGGGAGTCTGAGCGAGGGCACTACATGCACTGGAGACAGCACAAAAGACTGCGTGTTCAACCCACATTCCCCTTTAGCTTGCATGAGTCTGCCTTCCTCCTCCCAGCCTGATCTCTGGCAGAGATCCATGACCTCCAAACCCAGGCCAGCACAAGAAGGTGAAGATTCCCCCCCCCCCTCCTTTTCCCCCCCGCCCCCCCTCTCACCCCACCCATCTGTCCAACCCACCCCCGTATACCTACCCCCACCTCCCTGTCTCGCACATGATCTGCCCCTTTTGGTGCAGTTACCGACTGTGCTATGTGCATCCAGCACCACGAGGCATTCTGGAACTTGTAGATTTTGTTGTTTAAATTGTTGGGGTCAACAATAGCTGGCACTTGTGGCTGGGGGAGCAAGGGTGACGACAAGCAGTGGAAAGGATGGTCATTGTGGTGGGGGGGGGGTAGAACGTGCTTGCCAGTGATGAATAAAACAGTTAAGAAGATAGTAGAGTAACACATGTTGGATCATAATTTCTTTTCCGAACTCGCCGCTATCAAGTGCCAATAGAATAAGTGCAGGCTGCCAGCTCTCTGAAAGCGAGCAATTTTACTGTATTTAATTTAAGCCCTGGCAATGTGAAACAAATTATTATATCTGTGCAAAGAAAGACACTGTTGTATGTTACATAGAGACCACTGTGTATAAAAAAAAAACATCTGCATTAAGACGTACATGGAGTAAAGGTTATCATCAACAGCTACATGGAAAGGCTGGCGCATCGAGCCCCTAAATCTAATATTAAGGAGAGCCTCTGGCACCAGGAAAGCAGATGTTTACGACCTAAGGACACCAAAGAGCAAGAATTTAGGAGCAGTAACTGACTTGGCGCCAACCCTGCCGGCCGGCCTGTTGTCCAAGACAACTGTGCCAAAGACAACTTGTCATGCAGCTGCTCAGCCTCCAAAAGCCTGGAAGAGACTGCAAGCACTCTTAAGAAGCTACCAGCATCTCCTGTGGAGTAGTGGAGCCACTTCCCTGCACCCAAGAAGAACCGTTAGGACTTCGAACAGCACAACTGCACCCATGGGGTGACTTAGGCATGTGCAAGCTTTGCACCTGCACAGGGCCATCAAACCCCAGGGGCCACCACGGCAATATATATCCTTAATATAATAATCCTCTGAGGATGGATACATATTTGTGTGGGGCCCCTGGCAGGGATTTGGCAACCTCCGGCTCTGTTCCACTTCCAAACACCCTGACTCCCCTCTTCACTGGGCTCCGCCCCGCCCAGACCCCCTCTTCCGGGTCCCCCTACCTACGCTCCCTGCCCAGGGCCACCATGAACCTAGAGCCGCCCCTGCATGCCCCCGCTGAGTCTAAGTGGGCCAACTATACTAACCAGGTCCTGAGACACACCAGCTTTGAACCCCACCATAGGTTTGCCCAGACTGAACTTCAAGTCACTGCTTGTGGGTTCAACTGGACAGCCCCTACCCCAGACGCATCTTGCTGTCTCATCATCCTCCCTCCTTCACTGTCTGCACACTGGGCCCCGATAAATTTAAAAGAAAATCCAAGTAATATTTAGTTCTCTGTAATCTGCAGTCTGTCATGGTTGATCTGTTTATGTGTGAGGAAGAGTTCAGGACCATCTGATGTCCACGTGTAGGGGCAGCATTCATGTCGTCCCTTCTGGAGACTGTGCAAGGTCGCCAAAGAGTCTGGCACCACTACTGGGGCTCAAGAGTAAATTCCAATCCATTTTGGGGCTATGGATAGTCAAAAGATGAGAAATATGATTAAGTAAAATATCCTTCTGAGAGCCTTATTGAAAGTAAGTAACTTAGTCTTTGCCTTTTATTTTCTGCAAGCCCAGTCTTGACTACGAATTTTATTGTGTTTCTACTTTTTTAGAGACCACTTACCATCACCCCTTTTTAATGCCCACTGCTTGCTCTGTGTTTACGTGATCGATTTCCAGCAGACTAGAAACTAGAGAAAAAAACTATTTCCCTGAAGTTGTATTAATATCACTATAACCGCCTGGTTATCCGTATCCGAGAAGCAGTGATATCTTTTTGCTTTTTCGTTTCCTAAGGGGAAATTGGTTACAAGTTCAGCTGGGGCCTCATAGTTAACTTCTAGTGTGAAGTTAAAATTCAAACCGTACAAATGTACAGCCCTGGGAACCCATTTAGGATGGTTTCTAATGGTATTTGGAACATCCTGATTGGTGAGCGCAGTCAACTGATTACAAATGTTCACCGAGCATGAACGGAATACCTTTGTAATCTGTATGGATTATGCATATCTGTATCCCATGACTTTCTTTTAATCACTATTAGTGATTATCTTTTTGTCAAACATTGACCAGGTGGGTAAGAGGCCATGCCAGTGAATGATAGCAATGATTTCTGTAGCTAATCTATCCAAGCAGGTTATTTGTTAGTGGCTTCCTATACACATCTTGCATAACCTTGTTACAGCCGCTCTAGTTTTATTTGATGTTTACAAAGGCCCAAATGTTGGGTTGTTGTTCATTAATATCTGTTGAGCGGGCAAGTGGAGCATGAAAAATAATGCCACAAAACAAGTTAAAAGGTGTTTAGCTTGGCAGATTGAGGATATTATCCTGATATCTGATAGATGGCAATCCTTCAATGGTCTCCAGCTTTTAAATTCTAGAAAGTGTTCCAGCGTGTGCTGTTTAGTTCTGACTTTCATGGTTTTTACGAGCAACACTTTTCCTAAATCGATCCCTGGTCTTAATGTGTAAGTGCTGGGCTTGGATGTGTTTGGTATGACATTTTATGTATGTTTTGCTGAATTCTCCTATACGTTTTTTCACATCCCAAAGAACGATTTTCTTCCCATTGTTAGCTGCCCAACAATTTTCAAAAACATTATTCCCAATAAAAATTCCACTTTGCTTGGTTTTTCGAAATTCTTTTAGCTAGCTCTATTTCGAGCTGTTGGCATTGGCTTACTTGTAAGGGTTGTACACAAAGTGATGTTGCCTTCCTTATTTCTACACATTTGTGCTAACTTAACCTGTATAGTGGATAAACAATGAGCGTACAACTAAGCATTGCTTTGTTTGTGTTTTTTTGTTTTTTTTGTCATGGTTGATTAATTATTTTATTGTTTGGTTTTTCGTCAGGTTTTGGCTCCAATGTCTGGTGGAATCCAGCAGCAGGCAGGAGTAATCATACAGCCTCAACAGATTTTGTTCACGGGCAACAAAACGCAAGTCATACCTACCACGTTAGCCACTGCAACGCAAGCACAGGGACAGATTACTGTAGCTGCCCAGCAGCAGCATGCCCAGCAGCAGCATGCCCAACAGCAGCATGCCCAACAGCAGCATGCCCAACAGCAGCATGCCCAACAGCAGCATGCCCAACAGCAGCATGCCCAGCTACAGCAGGCACAACAGCAGGCACAACAGCATGCACACCAGCAAGCACAACAGAATGCGCTGCAACATGCACAACAGCAGCATGTGCAACAGCAGCAGGCACAGCAACAGCAGCCGCCTCTGGTTCTGCAAGTGGACGGAGCTGGGGACACTTCATCGGAAGAGGATGAGGATGAAGATGAAGACTATGATGAAGATGAGGAAGAGGACAAAGAGAAAGATGGGGAGGATGGACAAGTTGAAGAGGTAATCTTGAAAACGAAACTTCTTGGATGAGAGAGTAAATGAGGGGCATATCTGTTTCTTTCACATTGTCGTGGTGCTAACCAAATATGAGTAATTGGGATCAATGTTAGATGGCTCCTGGCCTGTCTAGTTTCATGAGAGCAAGATGTGTTTAAGTTCTTTTATTAAGAAATCATTTTATTGACTTTCTTTAAAATAACCTGCAGACAAGAGAAAACCCATCACACCATAATGCCCAGTATGCGTAAACTGTGTAACAGTAATGCACAGTTTTACCGACACATGCTTCTTTTTTGTCTGGTCCCATACACACTGTTTACTTACTATTAATTCACCTGATTACCCAATGAATCCATAATCCTTTTGTTCTGAGTAGTTCCTTTGTGAGGGCAGAACACATTATGTTGGGTGCCTTCACTATATGGCTTATTAGGGTATTGGTTTATACTGGAATTTAAAATGTTAATGCTAGTCTTCAGAGAGAGCTCTGTGCTGTGCCGTGCTTAAGAGTGTTGAGATGATTTTTTGGCTAATTATACCCCTCAAGCTTCTTAATATGATTAGCTTGTGGAGCTTGATTATTTATCGTATTAAAAATTATCAAATGTGCTGTAGTGCAAATTCTGTCTCATTCTTTCAGACCTGCTCCCCTAACATCAATTCGAATTTAAAAATAAATCTTATATATCATTAGTCATGCCTTACAAACCGCTACAAATCATCAGGATAAACGTACATCTTGAATGGAGCACAGGTGTAATACTGCATCTTTTTGTTTGTTTTGAGATAGATAAAAAAAAATAGTTCTGTCTATGTATCGCCACACGTAAAATGCTAGGCCTCTGATTTTCCATTTAATTGTCCTTCTGTTTCGCCTGTTAATTAAAACAGGTTATAAGTAGATTTGATTTTTAACACAAAAAGCCAATGTCTTAGTGACTGATCACCTAATGGGTCCTGTATTTAGGTGCTACTAGGGCCTAAACAGGGTGGAATATGAATATATATATATATATATATATATATATACACACACTCTGGAACACCCTTCCTGCACATATCCGAGCAAGTCCCTCCCTGTTCACATTCCGCAAACCGCTAAAGACGTGGTTATTTGACCAATAGCCTTGTATATCTTCTTTACCCCAGTTGCTGATCCATCCCTTAATTAGCGCCAAGACGCCCACGGGTATTCGCCGCGCTCTGCAAATGTCAATAAATAAATAAATATATTTTAATATTGTTAATTGGGGAGATGTTTCATAATTGACCACACAGGAAAAAAGATGCACAATATATTCATAAATGATTCAATAAAAAATGTAGTTGGAAAGAAGTGTGTTTTTTGTAAAGGTGGTTTTAGACGGATGCTAACTGACGGCAAACCGGATTATTCAAAACAATTCTCATCTCTAAACCACATAAGTCAATTAATTCATGTTACCACTCCCTTTTTGAAGACGGGTCACAATTTAACCAATGTTTAACTATCTGAAGTGTAACTAGGAAGTCTAATTAGGATCATTGAAATGAATAAAAATCCCCAAAAATGTTGCTGGAGTGTCAGCTGTAGAACTTAAAGTAAACACGTAGGTGAAGGATGAATGCTGGTACTTAATTTGTTTAGCTCCTTAAAAACCTCGACCCAGTAAGCTTTTATTTTCGGGCACTGGATGAAGAAATGTGCGGTGTATGATCCAAAATAGTTTCAATGGAAGCAATTAGTATTGATCCTATATCCCCCATAAGTGTAGGCCTTTTAAAGAAAATGGATATATGGTATCAAAGTATAATTGTGCTTTTTCTGTTTGTTTTTTAAGCGTGAAAGATGTCAAATTCTTTGACGATAAACAATACATTGTCTTAGCTCATCAACTGAAAACAAGTCTCTATATACTTGAAGGAACAGTTTAAGAATATACCAAATGTAGAAGAGTAGTGTGAAGCAGCGAAGGAAAGAGTTTTGAATTAACTGTCTCAGAGTCCTTCAATTAGTATGTGACTACTTAACTGCCAGTGAGTCATGAGAAAAACAACAGGGAAGTGATGGTTTGACCCATAAGAACATGCATTTTGTGCATCTGGGAAAGACCAATCTCTGAGATGACCAACCATATTTGTGAGTAAAACTGATCGGGTCTTAAACCTGGTCTTTTTAGGTCTCGCCTGTCGATGCGCATGCGCATCGAGCAAGGCGAGAGTATTGCGAGTTATCCACTCTTTATCTGCACTGCAAGGAATCGTGGCGATTCCTTGCAGTGCCCGTGACTTTTAAGGTCAATGCGCATGCGCATTAAGCTTATGCGCATGCGCATTGACCGTAAAAGTCACGGGCGCGTGCACGTCCGTGTATGTTTACCCTTGCCTACTCTCTCTCTCCCCTCTCCGCCCCCGTTCCGCCCCCTCCCCTTCCCGCCGTGTCGCATTTCTCCTCCCCCCTCCCCTCTCTTCCTTCCTTCTAACGCCGTGTCGCACCTCTCCCCTCTCCGCCCCCTCCCCGCTCCGCCCCCTCCCCTTCCCTCCGTGTCGCATTTCTCCTCTCCCCTCTCCGCCCCCTCCCCTGCCCGCCGTGTTATTTGTTTATTCCACCAAGCTCCATACTGCAGCAATCAGCTTTTCCATAAATCCCAAACTGAATTATACGGGTGCCCAGTTCGAAGGCCTTTCCATACATCCTTCTTTCAAATGCCAGCTGGTGCAAAATATGACAGGGCGATTCTATGATGGCCTGCAGGCATCTGAAGTGCACACAGGAAATTGCGGACCCAAACCAATGCAAAACCTCGACAGTTAAACATCCAACAGAGGTCTCCTCCTCACCAGGGGTCTCCTCGCTCACTACCCAGGTCTATAATCTGCAGACGCCATTGTGCCGACACAACATGATGGTCTACCCTGGATTCGTTCAGCGAGCCATAAAAGCACACTTGGTTCTTTCTCCTACATTCACCCCACACTCTCGCTATAACCTGCAGGGTGTGATGCACACTGATGTCGCACCTCTCCCCTCTCCGCCCCCTCCCCTTCCCTCCGTGTCGCATTTCTCCTCTCCCCTCTCCGCCCCCTCCCCTGCCCGCCGTGTTATTTGTTTATTCCACCAAGCTCCATACTGCAGCAATCAGCTTTTCCATAAATCCCAAACTGAATTATACGGGTGCCCAGTTCGAAGGCCTTTCCATACATCCTTCTTTCAAATGCCAGCTGGTGCAAAATATGACAGGGCGATTCTATGCTGGCCTGCAGGCATCTGAAGTGCACACAGGAAATTGCGGACCCAAACCAATGCAAAACCTCGACAGTTAAACATCCAACAGAGGTCTCCTCCTCACCAGGGGTCTCCTCGCTCACTACCCAGGTCTATAATCTGCAGACGCCATTGTGCCGACACAACATGATGGTCTACCCTGGATTCGTTCAGCGAGCCATAAAAGCACACTTGGTTCTTTCTCCTAAATTCACCCCACACTCTCGCTATAACCTGCAGGGTGTGATGCACACTGATGTCGCACCTCTCCCCTCTCCGCCCCCTCCCCGCTCCGCCCCCTCCCCTTCCCTCCGTGTCGCATTTCTCCTCTCCCCTCTCCGCCCCCTCCCCTGCCCGCCGTGTTATTTGTTTATTCCACCAAGCTCCATACTGCAGCAATCAGCTTTTCCATAAATCCCAAACTGAATTATACGGGTGCCCAGTTCGAAGGCCTTTCCATACATCCTTCTTTCAAATGCCAGCTGGTGCAAAATATGACAGGGCGATTCTATGATGGCCTGCAGGCATCTGAAGTGCACACAGGAAATTGCGGACCCAAACCAATGCAAAACCTCGACAGTTAAACATCCAACAGAGGTCTCCTCCTCACCAGGGGTCTCCTCGCTCACTACCCAGGTCTATAATCTGCAGACGCCATTGTGCCGACACAACATGATGGTCTACCCTGGATTCGTTCAGCGAGCCATAAAAGCACACTTGGTTCTTTCTCCTACATTCACCCCACACTCTCGCTATAACCTGCAGGGTGTGATGCACACTGATGTCGCACCTCTCCCCTCTCCGCCCCCTCCCCTTCCCTCCGTGTCGCATTTCTCCTCTCCCCTCTCCGCCCCCTCCCCTGCCCGCCGTGTTATTTGTTTATTCCACCAAGCTCCATACTGCAGCAATCAGCTTTTCCATAAATCCCAAACTGAATTATACGGGTGCCCAGTTCGAAGGCCTTTCCATACATCCTTCTTTCAAATGCCAGCTGGTGCAAAATATGACAGGGCGATTCTATGCTGGCCTGCAGGCATCTGAAGTGCACACAGGAAATTGCGGACCCAAACCAATGCAAAACCTCGACAGTTAAACATCCAACAGAGGTCTCCTCCTCACCAGGGGTCTCCTCGCTCACTACCCAGGTCTATAATCTGCAGACGCCATTGTGCCGACACAACATGATGGTCTACCCTGGATTCGTTCAGCGAGCCATAAAAGCACACTTGGTTCTTTCTCCTAAATTCACCCCACACTCTCGCTATAACCTGCAGGGTGTGATGCACACTGATGTCGCACCTCTCCCCTCTCCGCCCCCTCCCCGCTCCGCCCCCTCCCCTTCCCTCCGTGTCGCATTTCTCCTCTCCCCTCTCCGCCCCCTCCCCTGCCCGCCGTGTTATTTGTTTATTCCACCAAGCTCCATACTGCAGCAATCAGCTTTTCCATAAATCCCAAACTGAATTATACGGGTGCCCAGTTCGAAGGCCTTTCCATACATCCTTCTTTCAAATGCCAGCTGGTGCAAAATATGACAGGGCGATTCTATGCTGGCCTGCAGGCATCTGAAGTGCACACAGGAAATTGCGGACCCAAACCAATGCAAAACCTCGACAGTTAAACATCCAACAGAGGTCTCCTCCTCACCAGGGGTCTCCTCGCTCACTACCCAGGTCTATAATCTGCAGACGCCATTGTGCCGACACAACATGATGGTCTACCCTGGATTCGTTCAGCGAGCCATAAAAGCACACTTGGTTCTTTCTCCTAAATTCACCCCACACTCTCGCTATAACCTGCAGGGTGTGATGCACACTGATGTCGCACCTCTCCCCTCTCCGCCCCCTCCCCGCTCCGCCCCCTCCCCTTCCCTCCGTGTCGCATTTCTCCTCTCCCCTCTCCGCCCCCTCCCCTGCCCGCCGTGTTATTTGTTTATTCCACCAAGCTCCATACTGCAGCAATCAGCTTTTCCATAAATCCCAAACTGAATTATACGGGTGCCCAGTTCGAAGGCCTTTCCATACATCCTTCTTTCAAATGCCAGCTGGTGCAAAATATGACAGGGCGATTCTATGCTGGCCTGCAGGCATCTGAAGTGCACACAGGAAATTGCGGACCCAAACCAATGCAAAACCTCGACAGTTAAACATCCAACAGAGGTCTCCTCGCTCACTACCCAGGTCTATAATCTGCAGACGCCATTGTGCCGACACAACATGATGGTCTACCCTGGATTCGTTCAGCGAGCCATAAAAGCACACTTGGTTCTTTCTCCTAAATTCACCCCACACTCTCGCTATAACCTGCAGGGTGTGATGCACACTGATGTCGCACCTCTCCCCTCTCCGCCCCCTCCCCGCTCCGCCCCCTCCCCTTCCCTCCGTGTCGCATTTCTCCTCTCCCCTCTCCGCCCCCTCCCCTGCCCGCCGTGTTATTTGTTTATTCCACCAAGCTCCATACTGCAGCAATCAGCTTTTCCATAAATCCCAAACTGAATTATACGGGTGCCCAGTTCGAAGGCCTTTCCATACATCCTTCTTTCAAATGCCAGCTGGTGCAAAATATGACAGGGCGATTCTATGCTGGCCTGCAGGCATCTGAAGTGCACACAGGCCCCAAAGGAGAGGAAAATAAACGCTGAGATTATCCCCAGAGCATTCAGATTCCTCATTGAAATTGCGGACCCAAACCAATGCAAAACCTCGACAGTTAAACATCCAACAGAGGTCTCCTCCTCACCAGGGGTCTCATCGCTCACTACCCAGGTCTATAATCTGCAGACTCCATTGTGCCGACACAACATGATGGTCTACCCTGGATTCGTTCAGCGAGCCATAAAAGCACACTTGGTTCTTTCTCCTAAATTCACCCCACACTCTCGCTATAACCTGCAGGGTGTGATGCACACTGATGTCGCACCTCTCCCCTCTCCGTCCCCTCCCCGCTCCGCCCCCTCCCCTTCCCTCCGTGTCGCATTTCTCCTCTCCCCTCTCCGCCCCCTCCCCTGCCCGCCGTGTTATTTGTTTATTTTACCCGCCGTGTCTCTGCTGCTTCCCCCTGTCCTGTCTCTCCTCCTCTCTCTCTATACCCTCCCCCTCCTCCCCACCACTCCCATCAAGTCCCTCTGGCCCTTCCCTCCTCCCCGGACCCCTCCTCCCCTGCCCCCTCCACCCTTTCTTGTTCGGATTTGAGGTTGAACTGCGTTTGCTCACGCATTTTTTGCTGTTTGTTGCTTTTTGCTTTACTATGAGGTAAAGCACAGGGCTGAGTTGGTTTCTAAAGTCTCCTGCCACATTGCCGCCTCCTCCCCTCCCTGCAAGTGCATTTGTCGTGTTGTCGATTGTCGTGGTACACACTCACACGAGGTCAAGTTCTGATAATTTTAACGTTGTAATTTGCACATCTCCGCCTAAAGCGCCTTTTACTATTTCCACAGTAATTTCTTTGTTACATCAGTTCTGCTTTGTCCAGCTCTTTTGAAGAGGTCAGGTGTTTCTCTTCTTTCTTGATCTGCCTCCTTGTTTGTAAATATCTCTTCACGCATGTAAGCTCGGGTGAAATGCTGTTACCGGCTGTTGTGCAAGTTAGTCTGCTCTTTTAATTTGTGTGGATTTTGAAGTCTACCCACATAATACAAAGTTACATTTTGCTGTAATCAGGAGGTTCTCTGGGAAATGTTGGCATTTTGGCAGTTTTATTTATCCTGGTATTTGCTACAGAATCGGGAAATTCCTGGAATATTTGAATACTGCTTCTTTCGGGTGTGTTTTTGTGTAGCCAAGCAGCTGTTCATCACCCCACCCAGAGGAGACTTCGAACAGATCTTCTGTCCCAAAGTAAAGTGTTGATTGTCAGGGCAGGACTGGGGAACCAAAACCTCACTCACCCTCAACCCCTCACCCTCAACCCTCACTCACCCTCAACCCCTCACCCTCACTCACCCTCAACCCCTCACCCTCAACCCCTCACCCTCAACCCCTCACCCTCAACCCCTCACCCTCAACCCCTCACCCTCAACCCCTCACCCTCAACCCCTCACCCTCAACCCCTCACCCTCAACCCCTCACCCTCAACCCCTCACCCTCAACCCCTCACCCTCAACGCCTCACCCTCACTCCCTCACCCTCAACCCCTCACCCTCAAACCCTCACCCTCACTCACCCTCACTCACTCACCCTCAACCCCTCACTCTCACTCACTCACCCTCACTCACCCTCAACCCCTCCCCCTCGACCCCTCCCCCTCAACCCCTCACTCCCCCTCAACCCCTCACTCACCCTCAACCCCTCACTCACCCTCAACCCCTCACCCTCAACCCCTCACTCACCCTCACTCTCACTCATCCTCACTCACCCTCAACCCCTCACCCTCACTCACCCTCACTCACCCTCACTCACCCTCACTCACCCTCACTCACCCTCACTCACCCTCACTCACCCTCACTCACCCTCACTCACCCTCAACCCCTCACCCTCAACCCCTCACCCTCACTCACCCTCACTCTGACTCACCCTCACTCAGCCTCAACTACTCCCCCTCACTCCCCCTCACTCACCCTCACTCTCACTCATCCTCACTCACCCTCAACCCCTCACCCTCACTCACCCTCAACCCCTCACCCTCACTCACCCTCAACCCCTCACCTTCAACCCCTCACTCACCCTCACTCTGACTCACCCTCACTCAGCCTCAACTACTCCCCCTCACTCACCCAAAACCCCTCACTCACCCTCACCCTCACCCTCACTCACCCTCACTCACCCTCAACACCTCACCCTCAACCCCTCACCCTCACTCACCCTCACTCACCCTCACTCACCCTCACCCTCAACCCCTCACCCTCAACCCCTCACCCTCAACCCCTCACCCTCAACCCCTCACCCTCAACCCCTCACCCTCAACCCCTCACCCTCACTCACCCTCACCCTCACCCTCACTCTCAACCCCTCACCCTCAACCCCTCACTCACCCTCACTCAACCTCACCCTCACTCACCCTCAACCCCTCACCCTCACTCACCCTCAACCTCATGCTAAAGATTTACAAAAAAACCCATAAACAATTCTAAAAGCACTAACTCTAATGCTGCGAGACCTATTGCATTTCTAATGCTTGTTTAAATAAGGCTCAAGGAAGGAGTGCTGAGCTTCAATCTTTATGTAGATCACAAAAAGGGCAGATTTTAGATAGACCCACCACTTGTGAGTCTGCATTTCCAATAGTATTTTAAAAACAGAAGGGCCCATCAACCTTTGTAGGGCGGTAGTTGTAAGGAAGGGAGGGAGCAGCAAGGTTTCTCAAAATAGAAGTTACATTTTGAGAATAGTGAGTCCTTTATTTTTTTATTTTTACAAAAGCATTTAGGACCGTTAATGGTAGCACTCTTAATTGAAAAGGGAATTGTGGCAGAGTATTCGTTTTAATTACTGTACATATTCTCTGAATACCTAGTGGGAAACTGTCCTATTTCTACATTCTTGGTGATACTTTAGTCAAATGATTTTCATAGAAAAATTAAGATGTGGTTTCAAGGTTGACCCTAATATTCACACCAAAATAAGTGACATTCGTTGTAAAACATTAATCAAAGCTTAGAAATTATGTAAAATCGGAGTTTTCTTTCCAGGGAGTAGCCGGATATCACATCAAATTTGTATGCTTCTGGTTCAATGATTGGAAGAGCAGTAAGTAGGTGTAAATATAGCCACATCTTCATCATTTTCTGCTACTTTACGCCATGCTGTTTAATGACATAAGTAGGAATCCAGAGAGTATGAACAATTGCAGCGAAAAAGACCGCCTTGATGTGTGCCTCTTCTAATCGCAAATCCTTAGCGCAGTGAGATCATACACACGACCCTGGCTGATAAACCGCTATATAGAGATTGAATGTGGCTGAACGTGTTTCCAAAAACAATCCATCTCAATATCTACCAAAGGAAAGACCAGCCGACCCTGTCCATTTTTTTTTTCTGCATCCAAAAGAATCATCCCGGCCACTTTTCCCTACTCATTAGCGATATTCAATATTGAGACTGCAGGGTTGGTGTGCATTGTGGTGTCTCTTCCTGGAATAAAACCATGTTGCATCAGGTCAAACTAATCAGATATCCAAGGGACATTCTTAACAAGCATTGGTATAACCAATAGGTCTCGCCTTTGGGACCTTGTAAGTGTTTAGCCATGCAATACTTGATGTTGCTGCACGAAGGATATTGTGCTGGATAACTAAACACTTATAAGGTCCCAAATGCAAGACCTATTGGCTATGCCAACGCTTGTTTCATCCAATGCCCAGCCAGCCCTCTTCCGTGGAGAGAATGTCCGGTTGCCAATCTAGCCAGAATACGCTGCAGTAAGTGTGATAGAGCCCATTCAGCAGCCTCCGTGGTTAAGTAAATATTTTTTTTTATTATTTTGTTTTAGAAAAACACTTGTTATTCGGCAAGTCTAGGTTTTTTTTTTACTCCTTAACAAACCGTTAAATAAACAAAATTTTTAAAGCACCAATTGCAAAAATAAAACCATTTTTATCTCAACACTAAAAAACTATACAGTACACAAACCAAGCCACGTGCCCCTCAGACGAACACTATCATTTTCAACTTCACATTTCCAAGCGCGCGCAAGAGCTGAAAAACGCCATGTGATTATAGCCTGCCCTCGATGTTTTGTAGCCAGAGCGCAACAATTGGCATTTCAGCTTCCTCTGTCATGTTTCTATTGAGCAAAAAAGAAAGAGCATTATAGTAAGCGATGACTTGTGTAACCTGCTCCAGCGAGTCACCTCTCAGTTTGTTTTTGTCACGCGTTTCACTAAGAAAATTGTTCAGTGCGGGGGCAGCCTTGCAAATCTGGATTGACTCAGCAAGCAAACTGCACTTTCGCATTATCGACCTTACCTATACTGTCAGTCCACACCTGGATGTTCAAAAGCCTAAATTCTATAACGAGGTAGTCAAGAAAAAGAACGTCAATTGCACCATGGAATAACAATAAAATACATAAAAATAAATAAAATACAGAGGCTAACTGGGTTCACAAAAATGCAATTCCTTTACTCATCTTGGGAAAACTTTAATTTCTCGAATAGCATTTTATCTTTTAGGAAATTATTACAGCCTCTGCTACCAACAATCCTCTCAGCCTGTGACAACCGACCCAAAACAAACACTCTATCCAAGAATGAGAGCACACATCTACAAGCACAGCATCTCTTCCCAATTTTGCATTTTTAGGCTCGCTAAGACATTATTGACCAGAACACCCATGGTGCCTCATTAAGGCTCAATTAAAATGTTTGAAATGCACCTGATTTCAAAAGAAGGGATTTTTTTAAAATTAAATTAGGTTTGATCAGCCCACGAATATAATGCAATATGTGTAAACCTTTTTCAGAAGGATTTTTAGGGGCAAAAACATTCCTGGCAATGGATTCAAGTCAAGACTACACTAGAAGTGTGTCCTTTTTACAACTGATATTTTGACATTTTAAATAGCTTTAAATACCAGCTATTAAATCCTATCATGCTAGAGACTGTCTGATTTTCACACGATGAAATCAGTCGGCTATCACTTAATCATCGCCCCCGCAGGCCATCCAGCTCTTAACTGTGGAGACGTGGAAAGAGCTCACTGTAGGCCGGCACTGCAGTTAATACGGTCGTGAAAAGAAATATTTAAAAAACGCAAGCGGTGACGTGTGTTGGGCGCACTTGACGGGGAAAAAGTGCTGTGCACTTCGCGCGCGCTTGCGCACGTAATAGCAAGCTGGTCGCCGGCCTGGGCTACTTTTAAACCACCTTCTAAATTTCTTGCAAGAGCAGCGCATGCGCTGACTGTAGCGAGACCTAAAAATACTGCAATATAAGTTCCTCTCTGTGATGTGGGGATTTTACCTTTTCTGTCAGGAGTTGGAGAGAAAGTTGTAGAGTTAACACATCTGTGAGGGTCTTATACAACTATTGGTATAGAGCCAGGATCGGAAGCTTTTCCTGATATCCGGTCTTGAATAGCACTTTCCAATTTGTGTCCAAATTAAACTGCTGATGAACAGTAATAAGTTGGTACTCCATATTGTGGTATAGGACTGGATATCTCATTCTGTAGGCGTGAGTTCTGGACTATATAATTGCAAATCACATATTATTGAAGTTATTTTTATTTCCTTATACTCTAATCTATCTTGATAATCTCTTATAGGTAGAATATGATTCTTGTAGGTTTGTTGCTTGATTCCCAAGTCTAATATTCTACTAATAATATCATTATTTCATAAATTTCTTAATTTACAACTACAAGCCTTCTGAACAGTCTTATCCCATAACTGTTGCTTAACCCCTACCATGCTCGTGACGGAACGGTTCCGTCACGAGCCTCGGGTGGGCTGTGCTGGTGACAGAACGGTTCCGTCACAGCACCCGCGCAGCGCCTGCGCGGCGCTAATTCCGCGCCTGCGCTAACGTTCTCTAGCGCGGGCGGGGCCGTGACTGAACCGTTCCGTCACAAGCACAGCTCACCCGCGTGCCGTGGCGGAGCGGTTCTGTCACGAGCACGGGACCACCGCGCGGCCCCCCTTAGCACTGCGGCGGAATAGCCGCCGCAGTGAAGGGGTTAAGAAGCATTTTTATTGTAATTGATTTAAGGTGGTTTCTCAACCAGTCATTGTATTTGGAAGTGACAATGCAAATCATGTTTCTAAATTATAAATCTGCTTTAGAGTATTGGCCATTTCATTAGTGTATTTTATACCACAATTGTATATGAAAAGATATTGCCTCACATTACTGCGTTAAGTCAGTCCCACATTAAGTAGCTAGGTGCTGTGTTTTTATTATTGATATATTTTTTTATATTTAGTGATTTTAGTTTTGGGAGGTTTTGTTTAGGAGAAGAGTCCAGTTAAATGTCACTCTTGTTATTTTTAGAGGTTTTTTCACCTATTAGTTTAAATTTCTTAATATGAGAAGGTTATGATCAGATATCAGCGGAAATTAATTTCAATATCTGTATCAAGTATTAGACCTTTGCATGCCAGAAAGACATCCGTTCTTGTGCATGTTTTGTGAGGGGCGAAGTACAAAGTAATGCTGGGCTTTTTTGTGACCGCGCCATACATCAGTAAGTACCGTAGAGTTCTGAAGAAGCAGTGAGGCTGACCGAGAGCGTGTCTTACGAAGGAGTGCTTTAAAACTGGTTGAGTCTAATGCCAAATCTATTATCAAATCTATATTGCTTCATAATTGTGAGGCTGACCGAGAGCGTGTCTTACGAAGGAGTGCTTTAAAACTGGTTGAGTCTAATGCCAAATCTATTATCAAATCTATATTGCTGCATAATTGTGAGGCTGACCGAGAGCGTGTCTTACGAAGGAGTGCTTTAAAACTGGTTGAGTCTAATGCCAAATCTATTATCAAATCTATATTGCTGCATAATTGTTAAGGGTCAGGCCAGATCGGGAGATCCTACAATAATGGATAAAACATAGATGGATCATCAATATTTGATGCATAGACTACACAGATACCGACAATTTACCCGCCTTTTGCTATTTGTGGTATCAGCTAGTGCCCTAAAGGGTGAACCGAAGAGCTTTTTGATTCCCACCTTGTGTTACCTAACAAAGTAGTCTGACTGTCAATTGTGGGAGGATGTAGCCTTCCGGCTAGAGCGGTCGACCTCTCAGTGGGGAACTTGGTTTGAGTCTGGGCAACAACGCTCAACATCCCGTGATTCTGGGCAAATCCCTTAATCTTCCCGTGCGTAACAAAAATGAATGTGTCCATCTGTAACGAAACTGGTGCTCATGTAAAGCGCTCTGATACTCAATGTCTGGGTCTAGCTTGTGCTATATAAAACTCTTTAAAAAAAAAAAAAAAAAAAATTAAGAAAAATTATTGTTGTGGCTGAGACTTTAAGACTGAAAAGATTTAGTTTGACAATTTCAGCAGTGGAGAATTGTATTGTTTGCATAACTGCTCAGGATTAAACGAGGCCAGTTCTTCATGATTAAGACAGTTTGGACATCGAACGGAACCCATTAAGGTTCAGCAGTTCATCCTTGTGTTTTGCAAATGTGCATTTATCGTGGCCTTTTTGTCATACTGTATCTTTGACTGGTTTGGAGATGGTAATAAGAGTGGTGTAGTGACATTTAGGCTCACATTTGCAGAGACATCTTCCCTTTTTAGGTCTCGCACCTGGAGATGCAGCGCGAAGCGCTGTCGCCAGCGAGACCTATTGTCGTCGACTAGGCTTTCAAGGGCGACAGGAGATGGGCACGCGCAGGCTGCAGGCCGCACAGGAAATGTGAACGCGCCGCGCACATCTCCTGTCCCCCTTGGGAGGCAAGTCAGCACAGTTTCACTTTCACTTTTGTGAAAACTCGCACCATCGTTGGAGCGGCCCTTGCGGGCCCGCTCAGTTAATATACATTGGCACTGTGCCTTCATCAGAACAAATGACGGATCCTCCAAACTCACCCGTTGTGGCGGCTGGCTGCGGCGCGGTACTGGAGCACTTACATGTACCGCACATGCGCGACCAGCGCTCGCCCTCCCAGGTCTCCTCCCCGCCCGGATGTGGAGCTGCGCCTGCTTTGAGTGGTTCGCTCCCCTGTCTCTCCGCCGAGACTCGGTATCGTACATGCTGTGCTGCTCTGCTTATAACTGTGCCATTGTTTATTTTTGTTCGCCTGCTATTTAAATAGTGTTTGCCTGCCTGTACCATTTCTGCTCTGCAATTTGATTTTTGCGCAGACTCGGTATCGTACATGCTGTGCTGCTTTGCTTATAACTGTGCCATTGTTTATTTTTGTTCGCCTGCTATTTAAATAGTGTTTGCCTGCCTGTACCATTTCTGCTCTGCAATTTGATTTTTGCGCGATATCCCCCCGGCGCCCTGCTCTGCTCCCCCCTCCATTTTGTCCCTGTTGTTGTTGTTGTGCTTGCTGAGCCCGCCCCGCCTCCCAGCTGAACAGCCCTCGCCCCCCCCCCTCCACCTTCCATTTATGACAGTAGCTCACGCGCGCAGCGTTCACGCGCAGCGACCGCGCCGAAGGTGCGCCAAAGGTAAGCCCGTCTACGCCCGTCCGCGCCTGGACGGCGCCCAGCGCCAGACCCCCTTCCCCACGCGCTGCCCAGCCCTCCCGCATTACCTACGATGCCGCCACCCTCCTAGCCCTTAACCCCGGTCGCGCCCCCAACTGCGTCCAAGCCGCTCCTGGACACACCCATGGGCCTTTCTCATGCTACTCCTGCAAATTCATCGGCACCGACAACATCTACGCTACGACCACACCACAGATTCCCGACCCCAATCACCTACAATGCATCCTTCTCAACACCCGATCGGTCCACAGGCACGCCATTGACCTATGGAATCTACTAGACACCATCTCTCCAGACGTCGCCTTCCTAACAGAAACATGGGTGAACGCTTCCTCCGCCCCAGACATCACCATTGCCATCCCTGAAGATTATAAGATCATACGCAAAGACCGTACCGGCCACACAGGAGGAGGAATCGCTATCGTCCATAAGAAATCAATCCGCATCTCAACCAGCTCTGACGCCAACCTCGCCAACTCCGAACACCTTCACTTCCAGATCCACACCGACCCCAAGACCACACTCAGAGGCACCCTCCTTTACAGACCACCAGGACCCCGCGCAAAATTCAGTGAAGACATCACGGCCTTCATCACTCCACACGCGCTCCCCTCAAAAGACTACATCCTTCTGGGAGACCTCAACTTTCACCTCGAAAAGATCAACGACCGCAACACCACCACCCTCCTGGACAACCTCGCCAACCTCGGACTTAAACAACTGGTCACTTCCCCCACCCACATCGCAGGTCACACACTCGACCCCATCTTCACCTCCAGCAATCATGTCTCCTTCAACCACACCACGGATCTCCTCTGGACTGACCACAGCTGCGTTCACTTCACCTACAACAAGCCAAAACCCATCAACCACCTCCAACCAACTCTGCAAAGAAACTGGAACAAAATCACCATCGACCAGATCTCCTCATCGCTCCTTCTAAACACCCCAGCCCACTCTTCTAACCCAGACCAAGCCGCCGCCAACTTCACCCTATGGTTATCCAACACCGCCGACACCTTAGCACCACTGAAAAAACGTCAAAGCAAACATGGCAGCAAGAAGGCCTCATGGTTCAACAATGATCTTAAGAAGTCCAAGAAACTCTGCCGCTCCCTTGAAAAGGCCTGGAAAAAAGACCCAACCACAAGCACCAAGGACGCCTTCAAAAACGCCACCCGCACACACCACCAACTAATCCGAAAGGCCAAGAAAACAGCATTCAAGGATCGACTTGACAACAACGCCCACAACAGCAAGGAACTTTTCAACATCGTCAAGGAATTTACCAATCCCTCGGCCAACTCCAACGACATCACCCCTTCTCAAGCCCTCTGCGACTCCCTAGCCTCTTTCTTCCACAACAAAATTGCAGACATCCACAACAGCTTCGACAACCAACCCGGAGACCAACCCACCCAACCATATGCCGAACATTCTCCCCCCTTGAACACCCTTAACGACTGGAACCCAATCTCCTCTGAGGACACCATCCGCCTGATGAACTCCATCCACTCAGGATCCCCCACAGACCCATGTCCTCACCACATCTTCAACAAAGCAGACTCCGTCATAGCACCGCACCTCCAAGACGTCATCAACTGCTCCTTCAACTCCGCCACCTTCCCGGAAAGCTGGAAACACGCTGAACTCACCGCCCTTCTGAAAAAACCCACAGCTGACCCCACCGAACTCAAAAACTACCGTCCCATCTCGCTCCTTCCATTCCCGGCCAAAGTAATCGAGAAAGCTGTCAACAACCAGCTCGCCGCCTTCCTCGAAGCCAACAAATCCCTCGACTCCTCACAGTCCGGCTTCCGAGCAAAACACAGCACTGAGACCGCCCTCATCGCAGCTACAGACAACATTCGAACTCTACTGGACAATGGAGACACAGTCGCCCTCATCCTCCTCGACCTCTCTGCAGCCTTCGACACAGTCTGCCACAGCACCCTTTTACAACGCCTCAGAAACATCGGAATACAAGAAAAAGCACTTGAATGGATCACCTCGTTCCTCACCAGAAGAACCCAGAGAGTTTGCCTTCCACCATTCAAGTCCGAGGCCACTGAAGTCATCTGTGGCGTACCACAAGGATCCTCACTCAGTCCCACCCTCTTCAACATATACATGAGCCCCCTCGCGGCCATCGCCCGCCAACACAACCTCAACATCATCTCCTACGCGGATGACACTCAACTGATCCTTTCTCTCACCAATGACCCCAGCACCGCCAAAACTAACCTACACGAAGGAATGAAAGAAGTTGCCGAATGGATGAAACAAAGCCGTCTAAAACTGAACTCGGATAAAACAGAAGTCCTCATCTTAGGTTCTTCCCCCTCTGCATGGGACGACTCTTGGTGGCCGGAAGCCCTTGGAAAAGCGCCCATCCCGACAGACCACGCACGGAACCTAGGCGTTATCCTGGACTCTTCACTCTCAATGAACAGACAAGTCAGCGCCGTATCCTCATCCTGCTTCAACATTCTTCGCATGCTCAAAAAACATTTAGCTGGATCCCCACCGAAACCAGAAAAACAGTCACCCATGCT
This sequence comes from Lissotriton vulgaris, assembly GCF_964263255.1. Taxonomy (NCBI): domain Eukaryota; kingdom Metazoa; phylum Chordata; class Amphibia; order Caudata; family Salamandridae; genus Lissotriton; species Lissotriton vulgaris. The sequence goes on along the minus strand of NC_141697.1, from coordinate 287,795,488 downwards.
CTGGTCACGAGCCGACTGGACTACGGAAACACCCTCTACGCAGGTACCACTGCTAAACTCCAAAAGAAACTCCAACGAATCCAAAACGCCTCAGCCAGGATCATATTAGACATCCCGCGCAACGAACACATCTCTGGTCACCTGAAAGACCTCCACTGGCTACCCATCAATAAGAGGATCACTTTCCGACTGCTAACCCACGCACACAAATCACTCTACGACATTGGACCAGAATGCCTCAACTCACGACTGTCCTTCTACACCCCCTCCCGCCAACTACGTTCTTCCAGCCAAGCCCTCGCCACTGTACCTCGCATCAACAAGACCACCATGGGAGGCCGATCCTTCTCATACCTGGCTGCTAAAACATGGAACTCACTCCCCACTTACCTTCGCCTTACCCAGAACCACCTAGCATTCAGAAAGCAACTTAAAACGTGGATATTTGACAAGTAATCCTCCCCCCCCCTAAGCGCCTTGAGACCCTCTGGGTATGTAGTGCGCTATATAAATTCTCTGACTTGACTAGACTTGTTTTGCTGTTCCCTGCCACCCGAGCCTGAGATGGGGCTGTGAGCTGCTTCTTCCTTCCCTGCCAACTTGAGCCCCTCAAGCTCGTCTGTTGCATCCCCTCCTTGTACAACTCATATTTTAAATTATTGCCAGTCTCGTCCTCAATAAGTCCCTGCTGTCCTCTCGTGTGATAGTCAGTTGTCTCCTGCATGCGGGATCCTTCTCTTGCTGAAGTCTTGACCCGTTCCAGCCCCCCCGATGTCGTGTCTATGAGCGCCTTCACTGTAACAGCTACTATTCCTCTCATCCCCCCCATCCCCCCGGTTTGCCCATCGCTGGCTCTCCGCTTCTGCCGGACTCTTGGCGGGCACAGAGAACGACCACCGAAAGGGAACGAGGGCTCCACGAATCGGCTGCTGAGGAGGCTCCCGTGGGGGAGATGCCGGGACTTTTCCCCAGACTCTACGAGATGTGGAAGTATTGTAACATGGAAGGTCTGTGGAGCGGGCCGGAGCCCGCTCGGCCCCTATGTCCTGCCCCCTCAGGCGTTCTCTTTTTCGTCTGCCCCTCCCGGACTGCAGCCCGAGTCTCACCTTTCTGCCTGTAACACAGCCTGTTCTTTATTTCTGCTACCCCTCCCTTTCTGCTACCGTCCTGTTTCAAGACTGTTCTATACTCACTTCCAGCATGCTGACTGTCCCTCCTGCCTGCACCCCCCACTGCCCTCTCCCAGCAGCCCTCGCTTCGTCCTTCCCTACGTACAGCCCTCCACTGGAAGACTTTTTACTCTCATAATATAGAAGCTTCACTTTTGCACACACAGCAAGCTGACACTCGCTTCCCTCTGCCCATTCCCCTTCTCGTTCACTTTCTGCCTCCCCCTCCCACCCCGCCATTGTACCCGCTTCCAAAAACCCTCCTCCTATTCCCCACTACCCTCATTTGCTTTTCCTTTTTCCTCCATTCTCACTCTTTCCCTAACATCTTCCCCTCCTCTTTTTTTCACCCACAATCTCACCATTCACCTTATAGCGCTCCCCGTTCCCTCGCTCAAAACCCACAACCCTTTCTTCCCTGCTCTCCTATCACCTTTTGGGGTCTCTGCTGTTTATCCCCTCCTATTTCTGTAACAACTTCTTTCTTTCTCCCCTAGCCCCTTAGCCACTGCCCTCCCCAGTTTCTGTAGTAGCACGCCCTCTCTCCTACCACTCTCAGAGCTCCGTTCTTTTCTCTGAAGTCACTCCCTTCCTTCACTGCCGCCTTCTAACACCCCGTCCCTACCCATTCTCCTATTTCTCACCCGTCTAACACAGCCCCTCTTTTTATGCCTCTTTCATGCCTAACTTGGTTTCTCTTCCCTCGACCACCCCACCGGTGTCAGATCAATACAAACTTGCTAAAATTCACTGAATCCGTTCTCAGCACATTCGCCTGTCCCCTAAGATGCCCACTCTCCAGCGTCTCTCGGAGGGACCAGTGCAAACCTGCCCAGAAAGCGTAAGATCACCCTCGTTTCCTGGCTCTGTCTCCCCTGTGTCATTTCTGCTGGTTTACTTAACAGCATTTCCCTAATTACTTCCTCAAGTAACTGTCTCTAATAAAAACTCCTGTCCCAAAAATAGCTGCACGCACGGGCACCTTGTTTAATATTCCAGGCTACCTACTTTCAGAATGGTGACAGCTTATGGTACACACTTTCCACGTTAAGGTATTGCAGGGCTGCATGCCTAAAGCATTTTTGAACTTGGAAACGCCCCGATTCTGTTAATCCAGTTTCTCTTACTGCAGGCCCGATGTGCTTTGGTGCCTTCTTTACAAATTGTCCGTGCCTTCTTTACCCCCGCCCCCCCCCTTTTCTGTGCCTTCTCCCCATCCCTCTCCCGCCGTCCCTCGCTCCCATTGTCCGTGATGCCTACCATTTACCATTCAATAGGTCTCATTTACACGAGTTTGAGCTATTGGCATTGTAAATGACAATGCCATTAATTAATGTTTTGGTTTTTAAAACATAAATAAAAAGCATTGTCATTTACAATGCCAATAGCTTAAACTCCCGTAAATGCAAGACCTATGGCATTGCAAATGCTTGTTATATTACCTACTATTCCCACTTCGAGTGCTCCATCCCCTTAACTCAACCTTCACTCCCCCCTCTACTCCATCCTATGTTGAGTGGACAAACGAGGAAGCCCTTTTTCATGACGGGTTTCCAGTCCAAGTTCAAAGCCTTAGATGCTTCCCTCATAGCAGCATTTATCCACACCCACCATTATTTTTGAGTGAGTAGTAGTAGTTGATGAGTTCACCAGGGAGGAATGTAATAAAATGATTAATAGAAAAAAAGAAGCAGTTTCTTTCGTTATGGAGACTCTTTGAACAACCATTTTTTTTCTCTTCAACACCATTCCTCTTACCCCTTTTTGCCGTTATTTAGCTTCCTCTCAAAACCCTCTCTCCCAGCTAAAAAAAGCATTTTTTCCTCTTTTTCCTTTTTTCCCAGCCCTTATTTATGAAATTGTGCCACCACTAATTGCTGTTGTAATATAAAGGTTAACTTGTAATCCCAATTACATGGTGTAGAAAGATTATCCCCTCGTGAAGAAAAGATTTAGGGTGAAGGTAAAAAGAAGCAAACACCCAACTAAATAGGTCTGACATTAGACCCGTAATCCAAAATGACAAAAACGTCCTATTTGCAAGCAGATTTCTCAAGGAGTTACAGAAATCAATAGTTTTAGGAAGAAGAATTGACACGCCTTATCATTTCTAGACCCTCTGATTTCTCTAGAAACTTGGAGAGCTAATCGAGGCAAAGCATAGCCTAGCTCACGAGTTACAGGTATTCGTAATCTGTCCATCAACCAACATAATCCCTGTATTCATTGTCATTTAGCCCACTTGTGGATCTTTTAGAAAAGGCATCAAATACAAGATTTGCCTTCTCTCCAGAGAAATACCAATAAGTACTTGAATTGTATATAATCGCGAGACAAGATGTTTCCTGAGGATAGGCCTGTGCCCCGGGCAATTAAAATGTTTGTATACATTCTTAGCTTCCTTAATCATTCATCAGTGCAATGAACAGATAAAAAAAAATGGTGTTGGCGCCAGAGTAATACTAGTTCTTGATTTTGCTGATAGAAAGGGAAGATCCATTTTATTTATCTTCTAGCTTTTCCAGGGCATCCTGACCTTGCTTTTGTGGTCTACCTACCACCTGATCTCAAATGACCAGCATAATTAATTTCAGCTGTTCTGGACGAAACTCCATTTCAGTTATGCGTATGACGATAGTGGAGAGCTGTTCAGGCATTTGCCAAACTGTTGCCTGTGTTTTAAGATTAGCAATACAAAGGGTGGCTGAGTCCTGCTTACACAGGACTAGGAGTTATAAATAGATGCTGAGAGTTCTTCCCTGTCGTCTTCCTACTTGGATGTAAGGAAGGGCTTGGCGCATCAGTTGAATATCCTAGTATCTGCACCTGAGGCAAGAAGGTGTCACAATTATCCCAGGCAAGGATGCCTTAGTCTTCGATCTTCATCTTCATAATCATTCACTCCTCTCAACCGCTTTGGCTTCTGGAAGCATTAGTCTCATTGTGTCCATTTGGCACAGAGCTTTAGCACCACCCGATGCTGCATGGGATGAGAGATGATCATACGGTCCACCTTCAAATAACAGGATTCTGCCAGTTAGAGGAGGCTCACAGAGAGTAACATCCGGGCCGGAGTCTGGATCAGACACAAAATGAGTGCTAGAACCTATATCTGAGGTGTTCGATAAACGGAAGACCTCTTGTGACGCGGTCTAACCTGATTGGCCCCAGGTATCGGTATACTTCATCCATTGAGGTTTTACCATAATCAAAAAGGGTCTACCATGAACAGTCTCTTGCTATTGCCTCTTGTCCTTAATTGATATTAAAATGGATTCTACCCCCATGTTTGACACTGATTAGTACAGGGGAAAGGGTTTAATTGAGCTTGGCCGAGTGGTCTGAGATACCAGAGGCAATTTCGATTATATTTACTGTTTTCTCAGAAGAGAAACTCTTCAATGAAAGTTCATGTTTTGAATAGGCCCTAAATATCTCTGGATAATCAGGGCTCGAAAAATCCACTCGCATTGAAAAATCCACTCGCATTGAAAAATCCACTCGCATTGTCGAGCAAGCTATTTAGGTTTCGCTGGGGGGCGGAGCCGTTAGGCTCCTCCTCCAGCGAAATCTGTAGTTTCTAGTATGGGTGACTTTAACCCGCCTCTCTGCTTCATTGGCTAGCTCCATAAATGGAGGCTAGCCATTGGAACAGAGAGGCGTCCGTCAATGCCGGACCAGACACGGGGGCGTTCCCGAGATTCTTTGACTTTTGCCGACGTCACGCGACGCCGGGAACGCCCCCGTGTCTGGTCCGGCATTGCCGGCACCCGCCTTCCGTCGTCAGCGTCTCTCCTCCCCCTTTCCCGCCCCCTCCCGCTTGTTATATTTTTATTTACGGGTGCCACCCCGTTTTTATTTAATTATTGGAGGCCGGTGCCCACCCGGCATTGCTCCGTGTTGATTTCACCGCCGCTGGCCCGGAGATCGAGCAAGAGGAGCTGCGCCCGCCTCCCTGCCAAGGGCCGCGCTGCCATTGGCGGCCCTCAGCGCAGGAAGCCAGGCACGCAGTGGTGCGACGTGGGCGGGGCCTCGAGGCGGCCATTTCCGCTTCCCCCTGCCCGGGGGAAGCCTGCTGGTGGTTCGTTGCCGGTCTCCCGTGTGGAGAGGGAGACCGGAACTGCTGGGGAAGCCGCCGTAAAGGAGCCCCCTCACGCAAGGCTGTTTAATCCCTCCCGCTTCCGTGTCTTTCCCGCCCCCCCCTCCCGTGTGGTTTAATTCCTGTCTAAACAACACGTAAGTGTCCCAAAACCTTTTTTTCCCGCCGCCGCTTGTTTCCGCCCCCCCCCTGTCCGTGCGCCGTTCCCAACCCCCCCCGCCACCCCCTCCCGCTTCCGTGTCTTTCCCGCCCCCCCCTCCCGCTTCCTCGCCTTTCCCGCCCCCCCTCCCGCTTCCTCGCCTGCAGTCGTGAATTCTGTGTCTGAACTGTTCTGCTTACAAAGTTTATCCACACATGCGTACACGTCTTTCACAGGTCAACATTTACTCTTTATTTAAAGCATGGCATTGCTGCGCATACTGTGGTTTAATTCCTGTCTAAACAACACGTAAGTGTCCCAAAACCTTTTTTTCTGCGTTTCCGTGAATCTCCCACTTGCTGTTCCCCTCTTGCCTTTGATGTTTTTTTTCGAAATCCATATCACTTTCCGGTATTAATATATGTCGAGGACATACAAAAGTCGTCGCTCTGGTATTTTTTTTTATCGGTGACTTTAACTCCTTTTAAGCCCCCTTATTACCCGTCCCCGTATTCCTCGGGTGTCAGGGTTCCTTTAAGCACTATCACTACGGCTACAAGTCGCGCTTTTTGCCTGTTTTACTTTTTAAATTTAGTGTGTAGCGTAGGATAGATAGGTTGATGAGTTATGTACGTGCTGCAGAAATCTGTTTGCTACCTGCAACTAGCCATGAGCTGGAAACCCCGAAGCAAGTCAAAACAATGAGTAACATTTGATTTGTTAAACATAAAACGTTTATATAAAGCCTACGGCGCTACGTGTAGAAGGTTCTTTTTTGCTGTCGTTTTGTGCGGATGAGTGACCCTCCCTCCCCACCCCATGCCCTCCCTCTCGTGTTTTTTAAGGGTTACCTCTACTGATGGCGTCTGAGCTGAAACACGCCATAGACTGTCCAGAAGGGGATTTGCGCTGAAAATAAAATGCCCAACAATTGCCTATTCTAATTATCCCATAAAATGTCACTGAGACCATCTGATTCGTGCTAAAGTCTGCGTTTTACGCGCCCTGACCTTCAGCCTAATGACATTTGCACAGCCATGTTCTGCAGCTAGACTGACCCCCACCTAGATGGTGTATTGTTCTAGACAGCCCCTAGATGAGAGAGGACGGGAGTCGGTGCAGGGGGTCGCGTCCTCTCTCCCACCCCCAGGAAGAGGAGCCCAGGGGTCTGAGTGACAAGGTAAGACTTGTCCACAGTGAATCACAAGATGAGGAAAGGACCGGGTGCTTAATATGTACAGTGCAGATTGTATGTCCCGGCTTCGCTTTGCACGCCCTGTGATCTTGGGCATGTCGTGTGTACAGAGTAGATTGTATGTCCCGGCTTCGCTTTGCACGCTCTGTGATCTTGGGCATATCGTGCCCACGTGAGCAAAACGTATATATGGGAAGGAGCGGTGTTTTTTATTAGGCAATACAAAGAATTTATGAAACAGGTGGTGCCCCCAAGTACTCGCCCGCAGTCCCCCCCCCCCCCGCTGTCCGTGCGCCGTTCCCAACCCCCCCCCCCCCCCCCGCCACCCCCTCCTGCTTCCGTGCCTTTCCCGCCCCCCCCTCCCGCTTCCTCGCCTGCAGTCGTGAATTCTGTGTCTGAACAACTGTTCTGCTTACAAAGTTTATCCACACATGTGTACACGTCTTTCACAGGTCAACATTTACTCTTTATTTAAAGCATGGCATTGCTGCGCATACTGTGGTTTAATTCCTGTCTAAACAACACGTAAGTGTCCCAAAACCTTTTTTTCTGCGTTTCCGTTAATCTCCCACTTGCTGTTCCCCTCTTGCCTTTGATGTTTTTTTTTTCGAAATCCATATCACTTTCCGGTATTAATATATGTCGAGGACATACAAAAGTCGTCGCTCTGGTATTTTTTTTTATCGGTGACTTTAACTCCTTTTAAGCCCCCTTATTACCCGTCCCCGTATTCCTCGGGTGTCAGGGTTCCTTTAAGCACTATCACTACGGCTACAAGTCGCGCTTTTTGCCTGTTTTACTTTTTAAATTTAGTGTGTAGCGTAGGATAGATAGGTTGATGAGTTATGTACGTGCTGCAGAAATCTGTTTGCTACCTGCAACTAGCCATGAGCTGGAAACCCCGAAGCAAGTCAAAACAATGAGTAACATTTGATTCGTTAAAAATAAAACGTTTATATAAAGCCTACGGCGCTACGTGTAGAAGGTTCTTTTTTGCTGTCGTTTTGTGCGGATGAGTGACCCTCCCTCCCCACCCCATGCCCTCCCTCTCGTGTTTTTTAAGGGTTACCTCTACTGATGGCGTCTGAGCTGAAACACGCCATAGACTGTCCAGAAGGGGATTTGCGCTGAAAATAAAATGCCCAACAATTGCCTATTCTAATTATCCCATAAAATGTCACTGAGACCATCTGATTCGTGCTAAAGTCTGCGTTTTACGCGCCCTGACCTTCAGCCTAATGACATTTGCACAGCCATGTTCTGCAGCTAGACTGACCCCCACCTAGATGGTGTATTGTTCTAGACAGCCCCTAGATGAGAGAGGACGGGAGTCGGTGCAGGGGGTCGCGTCCTCTCTCCCACCCCTCAGGAAGAGGAGCCCAGGGGTCTGAGTGACAAGGTAAGACTCGTCCACAGTGAATCACAAGATGAGGAAAGGACCGGGTGCTTAATATGTACAGAGCAGATTGTATGTCCCGGCTTCGCTTTGCACGCCCTGTGATCTTGGCATGTTGTGTGTACAGAGCAGATTGTATGTCCCGGCTTCGCTTTGCACGCCCTGTGATCTTGGGTATGTCGTGTGTACAGAGCAGATTGTATGTCCCGGCTTCGCTTTGCACGCCCTGTGATCTTGGGCATGTCGTGTGTACAGAGCAGATTGTATGTCCCGGCTTCGCTTTGCATGCCCTGTGATCTTGGGCATGTCGTGTGTACAGAGCAGATTGTATGTCCCGGCTTCGCTTTGCACGCTCTGTGATCTTGGGCATGTCGTGCCCACGTGTGCAAAACGTATATATGGGAAGGAGCGGTGTTTTTATTAGGCAATACAAAGAATTTATGAAACAGGTGGTGCCCCCAAGTACTCGCCCGCAGTCGTGAATTCTGTCTCTGTACAACTTTGCTGCTTACTGTTCTGTTTACAAACTTTATCCACACCTACGTACACGTCTTTTCACAGGTCAATGTTTACTTTGTTTAAAGCATGGCATTGCTGCACATACTGTGGTTTAATTCTTGTCTAAACAACACGAAAGTGTTCCAAAACCTTTTTATGCGTCAGAGATTGACCATGTGCAACATTTAAGCCAGGGCGCACGCCCTGAAACACAACACTTTATTGAACGGGTCCACGTGTCCTCTCCATCACAAGGTATTTGATGTGCAGTTCAAGCTCATGAGCAGCGAGTCAATAAGATGACAAGGGCAACTGAAGAGATACCCTTTGACCTAGATAACATCACATGGTTGACCCACTCCCTCATCCACCCATAGCCCATCAATACACTCCTATTTGTTGCGAGCCCAGGCTCTTGCAGCCGTGTTTACATTTAGTTTCTGCTTCTGCTTTATGACCCTTGACCCCAAAGGCGTCAAGATCAATACAAGTGGTACCTGGGGGGAGAATACATGCCTCCAATTAAGGCCTATACCAGTGCCAATTACACCCCTGCCACCTACCGCCAGTCACACTCAGCAATGCTCTGACTGATCAGGCCTGCACAACCCTCGCCTGACCTTTACGTATTTCTTGATTGGAGTTCCAGAGGGTTGATCGCTGATTGGCCAGGCTCAAAACCCAGAAAGTTGATGGGATGGTATTGCTATCAATGGTATAATCTTCACATTGGGGTCGAATGTACTTTGTCACTAGTACTTTCCCGTCAAACCAGCCTACTCTATTGCCAGCATTACGTGTTTTGTTTACAGGGTTATTTATTTGCAGTTTTCGGTAGCGCGATCTAGGGCGGTGCGACCGGTGCAGCCACACCTGGCACTGATCTCGGGAGAGGCTCTGTGTGCAGAAATAACTTTCGGTTTTAAAAGCACATGCTGTTTCCTTGTTGTGTCCAGCAGATTTCGGGGAACGATACAAATATCAAGATACGTGGTGATTAATGTTCCTGTTGAAGAGACATCAGTTTTGTCGAGGGGCGGTTTTGACGCATTTTAAAGTAGCGCAGAGGGTTAATATGCCTGCTGCAAAGAATGTGTACCTGCAGATCACGGAACAGTAATCCACATTGGTTTGTGTAACTTTTCATATAGACTGATCTAAACATGTAAGATTAGGGCTTTAAGTGGGTTGAAAAAACTGGAGGGTCTCTCAAAGCGGCCTGGCCAATGTGAATAAGTACGTGGCTTAAAACCACGTAAACTAAAAATCTGTGCTTAGCATAGTGTGCCAATTGACCGGCATTTTTCTACTTTTGTCTTTCCATCCAGATATATAATACAATAAGTAACATTACACCTACAACAAGTCAGGACTATTGGCTTTGTCAGTGGTATTTTTATAAGATAAATAAGCAACAACTATGGCTTAGTTGTATAGAATATTGAAAATGCTTCAGTTCTGAAATGATGTTTTCAAAACCAACACATAAATAAAAAGTTTGTCATACACAATGCCAATAGCTCAAACTTTTCCAAAGGCGAAACCGTTGCATTGTAAATGCTTGTTAGGGACTACTACCCTTTCTGTGGAGCTGAAAATCTTCGAACTTCTGTGGCAGACAGACTGACTTTTGACCTCTGTCTTTGAAAGCAGAGCAAATGTGACAAGATAACACGATTTAAAGGCATCGTTGTTGCTCACAAAGTGAAAGAGGATACAGATGCCTTTAAGTCAATTATCTTGTCACATTTGCTGGCTTCCAGAGGCAGAGGTCAAAGTCGTTTTGTCTTTCTACATTTATTTTTCTGTGACTAAGTTACAATTGAACTGTGCAAAGCATGTGAAATGAGAGGCTGTAAGATGTCAGGCTTTTTTCTAATACAACACTGAAATAGCTAAGTGAACTGGTTAAACAGTTCAAATATATTTCACTAGTTTTTTTAATTCTGCTATGAAAAAATATTTTTATAACCTCAAAAATGTAAAACCTTATTCTGTGATGTGCAAAAATAAAATATTTTTTCTGAAACCCAATTTCCAAACATTGTTTATGCGCTATTAGTGAAACTACATATTAGTGGGAACGTTTTGTGGCCATTTCAAGGGAAAATATGCTATCTGTAAATGGCAGTGCACTGCCACGTACTGCTTTAGTGATGTATTTATAAAAAGCGAGTTGTTAAACATGAACTGGAAATTATTACAGCTCCTGCCTAGATGGCAGTGAAATTAGTGAACTAAGGGTCAGATGTGCGAACATTCCATCTTACGAGTCGCAAATTGCAACGTTTTGCCACTTGCAATTTGTGACTCACCAAATGGAATGTACAACAGTGTCTGAGACTCTAGGATCCTCAAATGGGTCTCAAGGGACCTGCCTTATTAATATTCATGAGGCAGGTCTCAATTTGCGACCCATGGGAATAATTCTTTTTTTAAGGGCAAGTAGTGGTCCCTGGGACCACTGCCTGCTCTTAAAAATATTTTCGCACCCTTTCACAAAGGGGAAGGCATCCTCTTGGGACCCCTTCCGATTTCCTGTTGGTGACCACAGAAAACAGTTGTAGATCTAGCCCAAAGAGGAAAGCCATGGATCATGTGTACCCTACATAAGGGCTTGATTCTTGTTATACATAGAGCAAGCCTTTAGTCTAGTAAATGAAGGTTTTTTTTTTTTGTACAGCAGAAATAGTGAACTTGCATATTTGAAGGTGCTCTCATATGATAATAAAGAAAAAGGAGGCTCCATAGACAAAATATTTGCCTAGGATCACACAATTTGAGACCAGTTCACGGGTCAAGGGCACTAGTTAGGTTGATTAGATTATTCAAGTTACAAGACCTGCAGGTCTAGTAAATTATTTGATTTTTCAAGCCCTGCTGTTTTCTCCCAGTGGTTTGCAGCCCCTTGTGATGGAAATGTCAACACTGACCACCATGACTGCCATTGCAACATCTACTTGGACCAGCGCCGTAGCCTGACCCAGCCGTGGGCGTAGAAGAGATGTGACCTCCAACGCCCCTATCCCAGAAACCCGATTATCTCTCTCTGCATGAGCCATCTTTAACCTGATGCTGCCAGTTGATCCTGCCTTCTATTGACAAAGCCCCTTTACTTTTTGCACCAAAGAAGTCTGTTAGTCTTTAACTTAAAGGAATCTGTAAAGGTCAGTTTCCTTTTGCAGTGAGCCATCTTTTACGTCTGTTGCTCTTCTGAAGGTCTGCGTTGCAGGTTGTGCGGGTGCTGTTTCTTATTTTCTTGACCTTTGTGTGACCTCTTGTGAAAAGGACGAGGCACACAGGAAACCTAATGCAAATGGTGCCGATACACTGCCCGGACCTAAAAAGCCCGACGGTCGTGTTGCCAGGGAAAGACTAAGAAAACGCCATGACGCCACCATCGGGGGCCTGCCTGGAGGAGGCTAACGTGGAAAAGAAAGCGGCCACGGACAGGAAAAGAGCTTTCTCTCCCGACTCCAAACAATCCCTCTCCCTCTGAGTGCAGCAGAAGAAAAGAAGACAAACTGAGTCGTGTGTACACAGTGACTGAGCTCGGCGGCCAACAGAGTGGAGTGGATGCCCCGGGTCCCGACAACACGACCCTGGATACAGGTTGTGGCTCACGGCAAGTGCCTTTGAGGGGGATCGTTCTGGTAAAGGGTGGGGGGAGTGGGGAGTGGGGGGCACGATGGGATAGAGCACATATTTCTCAGTCAGGAGTGTCTTGATTCTTGCACTACCGGCATAACCTTCACTTTCCCCCTCCCTCACTCTCTGAAACCAGTGCAGATAGCACAGTAGATGTGAGATCTCTGACCCTCTATTAAAACAAAAACTTTGTTTGTTTTTCCTACCCCACGTCGTGGCTCAAGAGACGTGCCGCTTTCCCCCTGGACCCCAAGACGTTGAGGCAACCTAGAGGAAATCTCCACGCATACCGTTGTGGGACAAGAAGGGAACCCAAGGATAGACCTTTCTCACTTTTTTTTCTCTTCTTCCAGGTCTTCACCAAAAAAGACTATACAATAAAGTAATAGAATAGCTAATACCCCAGTCGCACCTGGTGTCTTCCGCCAAAAACAAACCTCACCCTTACAGCTCTCTATAGAGTGCATTGTGTTGCATAACTAGCAGGCGAGAATGAAGAGAGCAGGGTGATGCAAGATTATTTTGTTGGCTTGGCTTTTACTGGGGTTTTTTTTCCCCAAGCATCATGATTGTGTTCCAGGAGAAAAATATGGAAGTAACAGACGGATGGGAGCTCTTTAGGGATCGGTCAGGAAGATCAGCTGGAGATGAAGCTCAGAGGAGATAAGTGGTCTGTCTACAGCCTCTGCAACTGTTATGCAGAGGAAATGCTAAAAAACATTGCCCCTTAGAACACACAGCATGAGTGTTGGGGCAGGGTGCGTAATGTTCATTTATGCTGATTGTGCTAATCTCTCTACTGAAGAGAAAGTTAGCTCCACTCTCAATTTGAGCAGCACCCAGGAGAGAGCAGCTCGTGGGGTGGCACATAGCCTGTTGTTAACTGCACTTTGTCTTGCTGAATGCTCGAATGGCACTGAATGAAATGGCTTATCTTTTCAACGGTCACCAGGCATCCTTCATGGATACCTTAATGCATAGTCATAAAAAGAAAGCAACATCATCGTTGAAGATGTACAGCCTATGCGTTATGGGTGAACTCAAGATTTGGTTTGACAAACCCAATATGCCTCATCTGAAAACAATCGCTGGCTTAGATGCACCGAACCTGTATAGGATCCTCCACAAACCCACACACAACTCTGGACAGATCCTAGATGTCATTTTTGCTAATACCAATCTAGTTACCTTTCAAACTAACTCCGGTCACATGGTAATTTGAATGTTTTCCAACATAAAACAACACTAAGCGATGCACCTAAAACCACCTAACATGCATCCACCTTTCGACCGTGGGACAAACTCAATTTGGAACACTTGGAAACACAACTAACATCCAGTAGAGATCTAGAAACAATACATTCTGTTAAACTGAGTAGATACAGGAAGCTTTTGATATCCTGATACCACTAAAAACCATACTACAGAACAATAGAAGACAAGCTCTTTGGAGAGATAAAAGACATAAAATAAAAAATTTGTAAGCTGCAACGTGCCTGGCTCAAAACAAACACCAATCAAGACAAACTTTGCCTTCAGAAAATTTACAGATTTTTCAAGTCTGCTGTCAAAAAAGCTAAGAGATGCTATTCAGGCAGAATTCAAAATGCTAAATATGCAACTAAAGAATTCTATAAAACACTCAATGAATTTCGTAAACCGAATTGCCTAGAAGGAGCTCATCCTTTAAAACAAAGAATAAGCACTAACCTTTTTACAAGACAACAATCTAAGAATACTCTAACCCAGACTCCCCATTCCTTCCAACACATTTCACACAATGAATTTATGGACCTGATTAAAGAAAGCAGGCCTGCCAGTAGCTCTTGACTCGTGGCCACCACAAACCTTCAAGACAGTTCTTCTAAAAACCTGTGCTGTAACTACTAGAATATTTCTAGAAGAACTCTAAAAGTCATATGCCCATTACTGAAGAAAACAAACTGGGACCCGCTGTACCCTGAAAACTACATACCGATTACTAGTGGACCTTTCCTTAGCAAACTGATAGAGCAGCGTTCACCCAGATGTCACAATTCATTGAAGAGGATGCCATACTTTGACTTCCAAACGGGATTCCATCCAGGAAGAGACGCAGAATCTGCCCTCCTTCCATCTGGGATGACCTGAAGAACACAGTTGACCGCAACAGGGTTCCTACGCTACCTCTTGGACCTCTCTGCTGCCTTCAACATGGTTGACCATGACACTCTGAAACAGAGACTCTACGAAGCTGGCACAGAAAAGACTGCTCTAGACTGGATTGCATCCTACCTTTGCAACAGAACTAATACCATTCATACCCCACCTTTCTAGTCCAAACTGTACTCCACAAATCAGGGGTTCCTCAAGGTTCTATCTTCTCGCCCATGGTTTTCAAAATCTACATGATATTGTTACCAGGACTGATCTATCCGTTTCACCTCACGTGCTATAACTATGTAGATGACACAAATACTCCTTCAACTGGAATGCCCCAAAGACATTGGAAAAACTCCAGTTTTCAGTTGTCTCTGAGCCATGGATCAATGGATGACTTGGAGCCATCTCCAATTGAATGCTTCCAAAGCAGAAATACTCATATGTGGCGATTGGAAACATTATGACCCGCTCGCCACCTGGCCTGATGATCTGGGAACACCGCCTAAAGTATCAAGAAGGTAAGAATCCTCAGAATGACCATGGACTCCAAGCTGTCGATGAATGCACAAGTGTACAAACTAGAAAGATCAAGCTTTATTACTATAAGCTCTGCAACAAATCTTCCCCCATTTGGGATTTCCACACAAGGTCCAAGCTACCAACGCCCTTGTTCTGTCCAAACTCTATTATGCCAATGGCCTCTACCATGGATAACCTTTAGCGACCATGAAAAGACAACAACTGATTCAAAACTGGGCTGACAGATAACTCATAGATATAAAACTGCAAGACCACATCTCCCTTACCTTGAAAGCCCTGCATTGGTTACCTTCTGCTGCTCTGAAAGGTAAAATCTTTGATTAGGGTTATGAGGGGCATCTGGGGATATCCAAAGCTAAGGAAAGGTTAAGGTTGGAGTAGTGGTGGCGTAAAATGGATGTGGAGGTGTAGAGCTTTATGAGAGATTGCATGCAGTGTGTTGAGTGAAAAGTTTCTGAAACCTCGGACACAACCCATGGTTTTTAGGAAGTTACCGAATGGCCCGTGGAAAGAAGTGGCTCTGGATATATTGGGTCCGATACAGTCTGAGTGGAGTAACGTATGTTGGTTCTGATGAACATTTTTCAAGGTGGCAGGAGGTGACCTTCACATGTGGGATTGAGACAAAGCAGATTGCGTTGTTTGGAAGAGTCTCTTGAGGATAGAGGACATACTAAATGTTTTACTGACCGACAATTTTTTTTTTTTTTTAATTTGTCATTTGTAAAGCGCCTGAATAATCCCAGATGGGGTATCTCTGCGCTATGAGTGAGAAGAGGTATTGAGGCAGTGATTAGAAAAGCAGGGTTTTTAATTTTTTCCTGAAGCCCAGGTAGTTAGTGGAGGTGCGAATATCCAGGGGAAGTTGGTTCCATAATTTAGGGGCAAGGTAGGAGAATGATCTACCTCCCATTCTGGTTTCTGTGATGCGAGGTATGACAAGAAGGCCTTTCCCTTCTGAACGGAGAGTGCGCGACGTTGTGTATTTGGACAGTTTATTGGCCAGCTAGACCGGCCCCATATGGTTTAGGCCTTTGAATACTATACAGCAGATTTTGAAGTGTATTCTTTTGCGACTAGGTAGCCAGTGGAGTTTGCGTAGGAGTGGCAGGGAGGGGGCACGGTATGTAGAACTAGTTACCAGAAGGGCAGCAGTATTCTGCACCACCTGCAGACTTTGTAGGGCGGAGTCCTTGGCGGAGATCAGCAGAGCATTGCTAAAATCCAGGTGGCTGAGTAGTAAGGCGTGAATGAAAGTCTTTCGTGTTGAAGAGGGGAGGAAATGGAAGACTTTACGAAGCAGGTTGAGGGCGTTAAAGCAAGCTCATTTGGTTGCTGCAATGTGTGCATCCATGTTCAAGTTGTTATCAAGAAGGACTATTAAGTTTTTAACCACCGGCTTAGGCGATGGAGCTACGCCAAGTTCTTCAGGCCACCAGCTGGGGGCCCAGCTGGTGATTGCGTCTTTAAACAGCATGATTTCTGTTTTACCTTTATTTAGCTGCAGGAAGTTGCAGTTCATCCAGGAAGTTATTGCTTTCATGCCATTCGCAAATATATCTTGAGTGTTGGGGGTATTCTTATCCAAGAACAGTTGTGTGTTGTCTGCATATGAAATCGGGACGAACCCGATGTTCCTGAGAAGTGCCACCAGGGGGGCGACGTACACATTGAAAAGGGTGGGGCTGAGACAAGAGACCTGAGGTACCCCTTTGGTTACTACGGTGGTCTTGAACTTGAAAGATCCAAGGTTCACTATTTGTTTCTATCTTTAAGAAAGTCTCTCAACCACTCTAAGGCAGTGTCCTGAATGCCTATTGAGTGCAGTCTGTCTAGCAGAATCTGGTGGGAGATAGTGTCGAATTGCGGCAGACAGGTCGAGCAATATAAAAATTACTGCATGACCGGCGTCCGCTTGAATATGAATGTCGTCTGCTGCATTAAGCAGGGCCAGTTCGGTGCTATGCAGAGGACGAAACCCTTACTGGGATATGTCAAGACATTTAGACTCTACAAAGGCTGAGATGTTTGTTGATGTGTTTTTCCAGTAATTTACTGTACAAAGGGAGCAGTGAAATGGGTCGGTAGTTGGATATGACATTTGGTGGCAATTTGGAGTTTTTCCTGATTGGCATTATCTGTGCATCTTTCCATTCTTTGGGGAGTTTACCTTGCCTAATAGAGCGATTTAGAATGGAGCAGAGGGGCTCTGCCAATTCTGCTGAGTATTTTTTGCACTTTTTGTAGGTGTAAGGTCTAAGGGAGAGCCTGACTTGGCAGATTTCAGTCGGTTAGTAGAGGAAAGTCTTTCAGTGAGCACATACTGGGTGGACGGGGAATCTCATAAGTCAGGTGCTGCCTGGCGTTGGTGCTAGGGGTGGATATCTTGTTATAAATATCCTCATTTTTTTGTGTAAAGTGATCAGCTATGTTATCACATAGTAATTGGTATGGTTCTTCTTCAGGATTATGAAATGAATCTTATAACGCACGACTTAGCCCGAAGGCATCAAGGCGCCTAACAGAAAAAACCAAGGGAGCAATAAAAAAGTAACTACGGGTACGCCCTTGCAAACAGCCATGTTTTTAGTGCTTTACGGAAACGCAGAACGGAAGGCTGAGCTTTAATTTCACATGGAAGAGTATTCCATAGCTTACAGTCTATAGATTACAGTCTTTGGGTTTGATAAGAGTGTTAAGGATGTTAAACAGAGTTTTTGAAGTGTTATCTGATTGCTCGATTTGAGTGGCTATATATTTTTTCCGGGCTTTCCTTAGATTTTCGTGATATTTGTCTAGGGCTGATTTAAACTTGTCTTTGTCCATCAGGTCTTTGGATCGGCACCAATGTCGTTCAAGATTTTTGCACTTGCTCTTCTCTGATCTGAGATCTACCGAGTACCAGGAGATCTGGGGACAGGTTAAGGCCTCTGCCCGTTTTTTCATGGGAATCAGGGTGCCTGTTGTTTCTAATAGAGTCTTGGAAAGTCGTCAGGCATTCCTCAACTGTGGCCACAGAAGGTTGGTGGGGATTGATAAAGGTTTCCCGAAAAAGGTAGGCGTGAGTTTGGGCCATTGTCTGTAGCTACGGGTCGCTGAAGATTTATTGTGTGCATGCTCACGTGGGCCTACCAGGTCTAATGAGATTATCAAGTGGTCAGACCAAGTCAAAGGGTTAGTGGATTTATAGATGGTCTCGGAAGAGTTGGAGTGGACCTGGTCTACAGTATGACCTGCAATGTGTGAGGAGGCATCATTCTTTTTGTGAGGCCAAGGGCTGCCATTTCCTTAAGGAAGGAGGCTGCTTCTGGGTCCTGGACGTCATGGACATTAAAGTCACCAAGGAGAAGAAATTTATTGGAGGAGATTACGTGGGGAGCAATTAAGTCCATAAGAAGTGTAATGGAGTTGGAGATAGGTCCAGGGGGGCGGTCAACTAGTGCGCCCTTCCAACTCAGTTGTGAGTGGAGGTCCAGCCTAAATATAAGAATTTCTATTTTATCACTAATAAATTGGTCTAGTGTAGTGGCTTTTATTGGGTCCTTGTGTATAGGATAGCCTTCCTGCCTTGTAAGTTGATAGAAGAATGGAGACATTTGCTGACGAGGAGGATGTATGATAAGAGAAGTGATGGAAAGGGAGGTCGGTTAGCGGTGAGAAAGTCAAAGTTGTAAAGGCACCAAACTACTTGGAAGCATACAGTAGAGCAGAGGTCTTCAAACTTTTTGATGCCGAGACCCACCTGTCAAAAAATGTTAGGCATGAGGACCCCCTCCTGACCAAAATGTCTAGAACTTCGTACTCAGCATCATCGACAACCAAAAGCGCCCCCAATTCTCACGGCAAATCATTTTACAGTTGGGAAATGAAATTAAACAGTGTTTAGCAAAACCAAATGTTTGTAGATGTGGTCTTTTGGGTTTTGTTATTTGTTTCGGTTTTTGGTAACCATCTTGGCCAAGTGAACAATAAATTCTGAAGGCCACGAGAAAATGCTAAGAGGCTGGCTGCCTGGGTGTCCAGTCACCTAGACTATAATTATGTTCTCGTGGTACAAGTACGGCCAATGGGTATGCCCTTGTAATTTGTGTGCTTGGGCTATACTCAAAGGTCATCTTGAAGCAGACTACCTATGCTCATGGTGCATCTCTTGTCCCTATGACCTCTTTCACATCAGTGCCCCTAGAAGTGCCCTTCTTTGCAGGCCATACGTTCAGTACAGTGGGAGGCTTAGTATCTGGAAGGAGAATGACATCCATTGTGAACATGTGTTCCCATGCACTTGGTGCAGGTGCCGGACAACATGTTGCACGGTCAGACTGGCTAAACTGAGCCTTCGTCTCTGACCGACGCTGCAAAAAGTGAGTGTGTGCAAGGCAAGCCTAGGTCGCATTTAACAATACGTTCGAAATAGCCAATTCATTTACAGTTCCAAATATTATGCTTGCCATAATTTTGAGCCTCTGCCTGCCAGCAATGTTATTATGTAGGCGCATGAATTATTTAAGATTAAGCTTTAGGAGCCCTGGTGTGAGGGAGCAGTGAGTAACAAACAAAACTAGCGTATTCACTGAATCTGCAAAGCCACATGCAGCTTTTATTACACAAAATAATATTTTAATAGCGCACAATCATGACAACCCGTCCCACCTCTTTTTCTATTTAATTTGTTTCGAGGTAACTGTACATGTAGCATGCTTCAACCTCCCTGTCTTGAGACATGCCCAGTGCCAGTCTGCGGGGACTCTGGAGACTTGAGTCAGCTGAGTCTTGTGGATATATTCATTTATTATGCAGCTGACGAGATGGGGCCTCTCACAGCTTAGGAATCTCGGCCCGGGTGCACGTGGGACACATAAGCCCTGGAGTAGACTGATGCTACTTGTTTGGTTGCCAGGGAGGAGGAAGAAAGCCCAGACATTTACACTTTGTGCCTTATTACTTACCTAGGATAGCCAGACGCGCACACTGCGACCTTTACTTCACTATTCATGCCCTGTGCTGAGTGCAGACACATGCACACAACCTCATATACAGCATACTTTGCTGAGTGCAGGCGTGAGCCAAAGGCTCTTTTCATGTTGTGCACAGTAGAAGCTAACGCACAGGGAGAGATTATTGTATGGAAATGAGCTCCACACCCGATTGTATACATTTAACATTGCTTATTTATACTGAATACATGCTATAATATTCAGTCATGGTAAACTGATATTCATTGCTTGATTTTGCTCGAGAGTGTCACTCGTGGTTGTTGCAATGAATTTATGAAAATGTCACACATAGAAATCTGAAACCTTGGCAGCTATGGGACGTGCCGTATTTAAATTCAATCTTCCATTGTGTTTCTCTGGAGCAATCAATGAAATTGAGCACGGAGTTAAGGCAGCATAAATAAAAAGACACATGCAGGAAAGAATAAAAACGGACAGAACACAGAAAATAAAGATCAACCGGAGCCTTTGCCCAAATCCCCTCATGGCTCAATCGGGAAACAAATAAGAATCTGTGTGTGTGCGCAAGTCAGTTTCAGTGTATGTCTGCAGCGGGGAAGAGGCAGGTTACCTAATTAAACTGGGAAGCTTTGGGTTGCCTTGGAAATCAGCCGGAAGTAACGCGAAGATCCTAATGAAAAGGCAGCAACGAGGCACAAAGCAGCACACGAGGTGAAAGCAGGGATGGCCAAGGAAGGCAGCAGTGCCGGCGTGAATATTGCAGAACTCCCTCGAAGTACAGGCTGCATTGCAAAGGTTCTGGTCCATCTTTATGGACAAAGTTTGCTGGCATTTCCTGGTATGCATGCTGCAGTCTCTCTGATTGGAGGACATGTTTTGATGACGTGTTCACATTATGATTGGCTTATTTTACCTAGTCCTCCAATCAGAGAGCCTCCTGAGATGCCAGTATTTCTAATCCAAAACGAAGAGGAAACGTTTTGGAGATGAGGCAGACGTGAGGCTGGTGAATGCGCGACCCCCTTCAGATGACTCCACGACCCCCCTGGGGGTCGCGCCCCATAGATTGAAGACCTCTGCAGTAGAGGGTAATGGGTGTAATGATGTGGATTTTAACTTCGGTATATGAAGATATTTGGTGTTACATTTTTCGTGTATATACCAATATATAGCATACATGTGTTGTCCTTGTTGTTTATTCGACGTTTTCCCTGTCTATCATTTGTTTTTTATTAAAGAAAAGGGAGGTGTGTTGTAACTAAGGCTGTAACTGGAGTGTAGTGATTTCCTTTAGAATGTGTTCGGGAAAGTTATTCTAACGGAGACTGTTGCTCAAAAGAAAGACTGGAGTAGCTGTATTGTGGATGGCTGGGCTTGTTCTCTTAATAAAATTAATTAATTCTAAATGTTAACTAGTGCGTGCTGCTTCACTGAGGAGTTATTCTTCATTTTACACCTCTTAAGGACTCAAACCCCCGCTGTGCAGAATAATGCACACGGGAAATTGAGCCCTTGCTGCAAACCTTTTACCTTTGAGACAAGTCCCATCCCCCGCCCGCACCATAGTTCTCCTTCCCATCTTGAAAGAGCTAGTACACCATTGTTTGGTTTGAATAACTTTCTGACCATTTCTAGGATGGTAAAAGTTAGGCCCTTAATTGTAATTGCTGACAAACATAGGCATTCCGAAAAGTTCCAAGGCCAACAGTAGATTAGAGGCTCTTTTCTCGCTACTCGAATGATATTGGAGTGTGGATTTCCCCTGTGATCTGAGATCTTTTGTGCCTTCTGGGCAGATGCAAATTGGATGTATTTTCACCCTTAAACATGCGTACATTTGCAGCTAAAAATACCTTTGTCGACATGTCCCCAGTGATCAGATTGGATGTATTTTCACCCTTAAACATGCGTACATTTGCAGCTAAAAATACCTTTGTCGACATGTCCCCAGTGATCAGATTACATTTCCTGGCTGACAATCTATACAGACGACTCAGTCACTGCACAGACACATTCTCTTATGTTTCCCTAATATTTGGGTCAGAAGTTTTGCTTTCAAAGGTTTATTTTTAATTCATTATTTCTTGTTTGACGTCCTCTGTAAACTGAAGCTCAGAAGAGCCAACTTCATATTGAGAGCTCGTGTCATTTTCTTAATACAACCAAGTGTGTTGGAGGCAAATTGTTTGCAGTTTGATCTATGCTATGACAAATGACCAACTGGTCAAACTCAAACCATCACCATGATTACTATGTTAATCTTATGGATTCACAAACTGTTCATAATTCATTGATCTGAAAGCTGGTTTTCAAAGCCCTATATGTCTGAATACTGTTTATTGTGTGGATCTGGCTCAGCACACTTGGACTACCAAACTTGTATGTCAGAATACTGTTTATTGTATGGATCTTGCTCAAAAACTGTTGTCAAGCGCTCCGATACCCTCGGGTCAGGCTAGCGCTATATAAAACTTCTTAAATAAGACTTTATTTCTAAATTACTGTGTTTCTTTGTACATTGTCTCCTTTGTTTTTCTACCTCTTTTGTAAAGCGCTCTGATACCTGCAAAGGGTCATGTTTGCGCTATATAAAACCTTCAAACTAAAATAGAAAAAAGTGTCAGCCAAAGAAGTGTTAAGAACCTCTTAATTAGACTTCGAATGGAGTCTCATTGCTACTCACCTTAACACCTTTTTTTTTTATTATTAGCCATTCACTCTAGCGAGGCACATTGTGTTGTGTGGAAAACAATAGTTTAGGAGGGTCAAGGGGACTATATTTATAGACCATCCAAACTCAAATACCCCTAATCAAGCTACAAAGAACAAGAAGAGTTGGAGGGTCTGTGAACCAAAAAAGCCGAGCCTAAACGGTCCTATTTAGAAAACACAATTTTGGATTGCACTAAGCCAGACCAGGTGGTCACATGACACAAGTATATGATAGATATCCTATCAGCCCACCCACTTGGCGGAGCCTCGTCATGTAGGACGTCTAGAACCAGGATGGTGAGTCCGAGCCCAGATGAATTGGCCAGACAACACACACTTCTGGTTCATATAATGGAAGTGTCCATGCCACAGAGTGGTGCTGAAAAAGTGCAGTGCAAACAAAAAAAGTGAAATAAGTGATGTTAAAATGACGGTCGAGGCAAAAGAATTTTTTTTTATTGGTATTCACCAGGACGCCAGATTAGGGAGACAGTGGCAGTATCTCCCGGACCCGCTGCTGCATACGTGAGTTAACAACAGAGTGTGTACATTGTCAGTGATTGGGCTGCGAGAAGCAACTAATAATTTATAATAGCGCACTGATTTTAATAGTCGCTTGCTTTTTACTTTAGGCAGATTAACGTGTCTTTTAAAAACACTTGCATTCTCTCCCATTTACTGTTACACCTGGGCTCGATATATCAGCCTGCCCGCCTCGGTCCGACTCGGCAGCAGTGCCGTTGTGCGGAGGGCGGACAGGCAAGAGCCAGGCTGCACTTCCGGTTTCGCCCGAGTTGAGGTTAGCGCTCTAGTGGCTACCTCACTCGGGGCTATTTAGCCACGCCCCTCCTTCAAGCGCGCAGCGGTTGCGCGCAGGGGGCGCCTTCGAGCGCGCCTTCGAGCGCGCCTAAGAAGCGCCGAAGAAAAGCCCGTCTGCGCCCGTCCGCGACAGGACGGGGCGAGGGGTGATGGACCCTGGTCCCTCTACACGAGCTAGTACTGGTAAGAGCAACCAATCTCTCTCCTACTCCGCCCTTACACTACGTAGCCTTAGACCACCTACATGCTGCAATATAGTCATTCCCTGGCACTGTATTGAGGATGCCTATTCCTGTCCTCAGTGTCTGCGCCTTTCTAATGTCATTGCACCCTCTCCCAATTTCTACACTTCAATTAAGGGTTTGAAGAGTTTTTTGCTAAATGTACGCTCCCTACCCAAACATCAACATCAGGTCTGGGACGCAATATATTCCATTCAACCAGACATATGTTTCCTTGTGGAAACCTGGTTAAAACCCCATACAATTACAGCCATTGCTATGGGGATTCCCTCTGGCTATAAAATTAAACACCTAGACAGGGACATCAAAACGGGTGGTGGATTGGCTATTATATATAGGGACCATATTCAACTTACTATTATTGAACAACACTCAAACTCACAGCTAGAAATACTACTTTTTAAAATTCACCTTACTAATCTTCTTACCTGGAAGGGTGCCTTGGTCTATCGCCCCCCAGGAGTAAACCCTAATTTTGCACTTACTCTCCAAGAAATACTAGCCCCGCATATAAGATCGAAAGAAGACTTTTTACTTCTAGGTGATTTTAATATACATGCAGACAAGCCCACGCTGACCGAATCCATGACTCTAATTACAGATCTATCGAACCTGGGCCTAGAATTGAAAAATCATGGGCCTACTCATGTAGGAGGACATATGCTGGATCTAATTTTCTTAAATTCTACTAAAATATTCTGCTTACCGGCTAAAAGCATATCCTGGACAGATCACTCTTTGTTGGAATTTACTCTAACAACCCCTGTAAGACCCACAAAGAATGCTCCCTCCCCCCCCTCTTGGAGACGTCAATGGCATAAAGTTAATTTTAATACAGCTCAAGAAGCATGGACAGACCCCAATTTTTTGGAATCCGACACAGTAGACATAGCTCTAGCCAAGCTGAATGAGTCTATTAAAAAAGCCATTGACACTATAGCTCCTCTAAAAAGACATAAACAACACCCAGTGTCAAAACAAGAAAAATGGTATACGAAGGAACTGAGAGCAGAGAAACAAAAGTGCCGACGAGCTGAGAAAGCTTGGCGGAAAACAAAATCCGAGGATAGTCGGAAATTTTTTTTAAATGCTCAAGCAGAGTATTATAAAAACATAAAGCTGGCCAGGAAACAACAACTAACTCAACAAATAGCTGAAGCAGGCAACAGCTCTAAGGAACTTTTTCATATTCTGCAAAACTTTATAAAGCCCACGGCATGTGAAAGCTCTGACGACTTCTCACAGGATCTGTGTGACAACATCTCTCTATATTTTGAAGATAAAATTAACATCATCTATGAGAGAATAGTAGAAGCTAATGACATCAGCAAAAATAACTCCAAAACGTGCTTAATTACAACCCCCTCCACATACAATGAACCTTCTCTGACGTCTTTCCCTTCTATTGATCACACAGAGCTCCTTATTCTTTGCAACCACATAAAAACAGGCTCCCCTAATGACCTAGTTCCAGCTAAAATGGTTGGTTCTCTGATCCCTTTATTAGGCTCACACATACTTGAAGTGGTCAACATCTCCCTCAGGACAGGACAGGTCCCGGCAGAATGGAAAAAGGCAGTGGTGAACCCGATAAGGAAAAAGACATCATCTCCCTGGACAGACCTTTCCAACCTACGTCCTATCTCTCTCCTACCTTACCTGGGCAAAATCACGGAGAAGCACGTGAACACCTATCTCTCTCAACATCTTGAAGCGACGGACGGCCTGGACTATTCTCAATCTGGGTTCAGGCCGAACCACAGCACAGAATCAGCACTTCAAACAGTGACCAACAACATCAAAATGGCACTGGATGATGGTTGCTCTATGATTCTGGTGCTGTTGGATCTTTCCGCCGCTTTTGATACGGTGTCTCACAAGGTGCTTCTCCATCGCCTAAGGGAGGTAGGAATAGGAGGAGAGGCTTTCGCGTGGTTGGAAAGTTTTCTGTCCGGGCGTTCCCAAGAGGTTAGGCTGGGCTCCCATCAATCCACCCACAGAGAGCTCAATAAGGGGGTGCCACAAGGCTCTTGTTTGAGCCCCACACTCTTCAATATATATGTGGCCCCCCTAGCCAACCTAGCAAGATCTTTCGGGTTCACCCCCGTGTCGTACGCTGACGACACCCAACTCCTTTTTCCTTTTAAAAATCTCACACCTGCAATAAAAAAATCTTTTGCAGATGGCATGAGTGCCATTGCAGACTGGATGTCATCAAATTGTCTGCAATGTAATGTCGGGAAAACCGAAGTTATGTTGTTCGGTCAAGCGACGACACTTTGGTCATCAGAATGGTGGCCCCAAGAACTAGGTCCTGTCCCTACCCCTAATAGCAAGGCCAAAAACCTAGGAGTACTATTTGACCAACAACTCACTTTTAAGGATCACATCAATCAGGTAGCTGGTACCTGCTTCCGGGCTATCGGGATGCTAAGGCGTGTTTTCCCCTACCTACCAGACCATTACAGGAAAACACTGGTCCAGGCTCTTGTTATCAGTAGGGTAGACTACTGCAATGGTTTGCTCCTTGGAGCTAACGAGGAGCAAATCAAGAAACTACAGGTTATACAAAATACTGCTGCAAGGATTGTCATGAATGCTCCACCTAGGACACCTTCCGGCCCCCTACTGACTCATCTACACTGGCTTCCTGTGAAGAAGCGAGTTCAGTTTAAGACCTTATGTACTATACATAAGAGCTTAATAGGGATGGGCCCCAAATATTTCATTGACATCTTTCAGCCCTATATTCCAGGGCGCTCTCTGAGATCCAGCAATCAGCTACTGCTGAAGGTGCCCAGAGTTAAGAAAGCCAGGCAGGGTGGCCGTGCATTGGCTCATACCGGACCCACACTCTGGAACACACTACCGCTAGACCTAAGGTCCATTACCAACCATATGAACTTCAGAAGAAATCTAAAAACCTACCTGTTCCCTACCAACTAATGATCAAATTACATCTGGCTACACCTCTTGTTCTCACTCTCATTTGCAGTTATAGCGCGGAGATACCCCTTCGGGAGTCTAGTCCGGCGCTTTATAAGCATATAAAATAAATAAAAAATAAAAAGAGATGTAGGACAGTGTGAAAAAATCACTGTTTACTTTGCTGTGTTGTGGATTGGGCCAACATGTTTCTGCCAACAGGTGAAACTACACCGGCATTCTTCAGGGCCACATACATAAGATTTTGCTACTGCAAAGGTACACTCAAGTGGTATTGTATAAAGTGAAAGAGACAGACCAATTTTTGTTAACGGACTGTCAAAACTAATGGAGTGGTCATATGGACCATCCTACCGTATCCTCTCGAACCAGTAGTTGATAGAGGATGTAATCCCAGCAATATGTGGGAGTCAAGCCTCACCTCACCCGGCAACGGCTCGGAGATTGAGGCCCCGCTCTCTCCGTCGGTACCTCTCGGCTAACACCAAAGCCCTTCGGCTTTGGTGTTATGTGTGCTAGATTTTCTTCCAAGAAGTCTTTCGACACATGAGACCCTGGCTCCTCCTCTTGGCGATAATGTGCATAGGCATTGACTTCATTGTTGGATTTTCTTTCCACTGTTTGGTTCCGACCTGTTTCATAGCACTCCAGTTCGAGACTTCCTTAAGCTCACTTTGGTTCGCTGTTCATTTGAACCCTTGTCGGTATTGTTTTGGTCTTGTTTTCATCTGTGTACTGAAAACCAGAAAGCTTTCGCCCATCGATTCGACTTACTCTACTCTCGGCCTTCAGGCCTCATCCGCTTGGGACTACTTTTTCGTTCCCTGTCTTCAACTGAGAATGTGCTGCTAATGGAATAGACTCCATTTCGCTTTTGCCCTAGGTGCCATGCGAAGTACCAACTACTATCAGGTTAGCAACTTGGGTCTGGCTCCAGACCATCAGGAGACGGACTGTGTGGCTTGTCTATCCTTTTGATTAAAAAATACTTTGCGCAACTGTCTGGCACGTTGCAGAGAGATGCAGTGCAGGGACCTAAAATAAACACTTGACCTCTTCGGACAACAAGATGTCCAGGTGGAACAATAAATGCTCCACGAGGCCTCTGCAGCTAAGGAGCAAGCCTTTTCTATCCATGACTCTGACCTGTAAATCTGTCTCCAAATCCAGGATCTTCCTCCGGGCCAGCATACGGTGAGTATCCGTGCCCCTATTCAACTGGCAAAAAGACACTGTCTCGACTGAATATACAGCTCCTAGGCCCCCACTGCTAGCAAGCCATGGTAGGTACTGACTATCTGCTGAGGACACCCTTCCCTCGGCAATGAAAGCAAAGCCGAAACCACCCCCTTCTGCACCGAGCTGACAGGACTCAATGCCAAGCTGACAATCTTCCTCCTTGGTTCTATGCACCACTCTTCAGCTCCGACAACCTCGGCTCCGAAAAAGAAATAGGTCTCTCCACTTAAAACTTCAACATTTGCATCCTAGTTGCTACGGAACTAATCCTCAAAATCATGCAGGAAAGGCCCGATCTGAAGTAGAATAAACTGCATATACAGCATCGCAATGGCTGCATTTTAGATAAGGATGTGCAGCCGGGGCTTCAACCATCTAAGGGCCAGCTTTCTTTTGAAGAGGCCATAGACTTCCCAGTGCCTACTAAAAAGGACATAGCAACCAGTCCTTTACATCCTCCTTTCTCCACCACCTTAACCACCTCTTCCACCCTCTTCACCACCACCACCACCACCACCTTCACCACATCATGACCCAGAACATTACACCAAGAGGGTCTCCACAGTCTTCAACTGATCATGGGGGTGGAGGTAATTCTTCTAAACATCCCACAGATCCATGGGATCATTATATTGATCCACCAGGTGATGCTGATCCAGATTTCTACCCGCCAAACCCATCAACCCCTGATGATGCTTACTTAATTATCAAGGCCTCATTGCTAGGGCAGCAGCATATCACCAGGTCCCCTTGCACAAAGACCCAATTGAGGATCTTTAGGCATAACACTCGACACCAATCTCAACATGCAGCAACATATCAGCAAGGCAACAAAGGGAGCGAACTTCCAGATCAATACTCTGAGGAAACTTAAACCCTTCCTCCCAGCCAAAGACTTCCAAACTGCAGTACAAGCACTAGTCATCCCTCGAATTGAATACGGCAGCATCGCCCTCTGCAGACTCCCACTAACTACAACCGCTCCCCTGAGAGCTTCTCTAAACGCTGCAGCGAGACTCATCACTGGGTCAAAAAATCACTCCCATATTACCCCTGACTTGAAATCTCTGAACTGGCTGCCTTTTGAAGCCAGAATACATCTGAAAATCGCCTGCATGACACACAAGGCTGTACACCTAAACTCACCCGGATACCTCGCTCAGAAACTGACAATCTCTGGCGGAGTTACAAACACCAGAGGCACAAACAATCTTCTGCTGAAACCTCGAAGATTCCGGAAGGAAAAAACATATAAGCGCTCCTTCTCAGGAATGGCGCCTAGGATCTGGAACTCACTCCCGCCCGAAACCAGGCTTATCTCTTCCACTACACTCTTTAAAAATGAAGTAAAAGCTATCCTCATGGCTAAATACACTTGAGCTTTTATCTCAAACACTGTTAATACTCTGCATCGATTTGTACTACATGTTTGACCCCTTTGATTATTTGTATTAGCTGTCTTATTACTCACATGATTGGCTTTGTAGCCACCTGGTTGTACTGTTTGACCTATTGATTTATCTGTCTGACTATACTCCCTCATGTACTACTCTTTGTAAAGCGCTCTGATATCTGCGAAGATCTTGTCCGCGCTATATAAAACTTTCAAAATAAAATAAAATAAATAAATAAGGAAATTGTCCTTTTTGAAACATTGCCCAGCGCACACCGATCATGCCAATATCTTGCTATGCTAAAGGGCATGCAGCGCCACTCTGACATTTTTAAGGACCCAGGGCAGGCACTTATTACACACCGGTTCGCCACAAAATATGAATCCGCACCCTCCGATTCTATTGACAATAAGGGTCCCCTTCCCCCTGAGTCACTAGTTGTGTCTAACGTCCGTAAATAGGCCAACTCATAACCTTCAGCGGATGCTCTCCCAACTAACAAGGAGTTCAAACTTATTGAGTCTTTAGGGAAGCAGGTGGCAATCCTCAAATCCTTGGCGGATCGTCAACACACAAGCTTTATTGGCAAGGTATGACGGGGCACCTTGGAATGCAATTGAGGAACCCATTCAACACCACCGGAAACCAGACATACAATTGTAAATGAGGGCAAATTAATAGCAAATAAATCAATCAGTTGTGCCCTAGACTCGGGGGACGCATCTGCCCTGGGCATCAAAAGTATATTGTTGCGTAGACCTGCTTGGCTCTGTATATCTGGCTTCAAGCCAGAGGTGCAGAAAACACTGTTGAATGTGCCGTTTATCAAGGAGCATCTCTTTGGTCTCCAGGTAGACCAAGCACTTGAAAAAATGAACAAGTATTGGCATAGCCAATAGGTCTCGCGTTTGCGACCTTTTAAGTGTTTAGCCAGAGCTCTTGGCTTTGGCAATGTATTAACGCTATGCTGTAGAGCATTGTGGCTGCTATGCAACATGTTGGAAAGTTATGTTAAAAATTTTTTATAATGAAATCGTAGCAGCAACAATAAAACAACAATGATCAAAATAACTATGCATGTATGGATAGCAATACTCGGAAAACTAGATATTGTGTATCAGCGTGTTTTGTACCATGAGTGTTCAGAGAAGGTAGTAGATCATGTGTATTAAGTACACATTTTCACATTTCAATTACATTAGGTTTACAATTGTATCACATATTTACAATTTTTAGCACAGGTAAAGTAAGGATCTTCCCAGAATCACACATTTTCAGGCCAGTTACTAGGAGCTGGGGATAAACATCCAGGTCACAAACACAGCAGGTCAGCATCTAAATAATAATAGGAAAACCAACAAAAGTTATAATATCGTTAATCCCATGCAACACTGATAACTGTGTTTTCCTAAAGTGTTTGAAAGGTCCAAGCAGAGGCGGTTTAAGGCACGGGTAAAGTGGGTGAACAGCACAACACACAGGATGATGGACGGAATGTTGCACAATGGCAAAACATTCACCCCCAGTCACAGATCTGGGTTTAATCCATTGTTATTTTGCTAAACACACAAGATGGACGAAATGTTGCTCAATGGCAAAACATTCACCCCCAGTCACAGATCTGGGTTTAATCCATCGTTATTTTGCTGCATCTTGTGTGTTTTACGGGTAAAGAGGGCCCTGGACCAAGGCCCCAGCCTTGCATGGGGGCCCCCTAATAGAGCCCGCTTTGCTTTTGCTCTGATTACCCTGAATAATTCTTAACATTTTTTTAAATATGGTTTCCTTTCATTTATTTTCAGTGTGGGTGATGTATTTGAGTCTATTGCAGACATATGGCAGAGAAAAGTTTGCTTTTCAACACCATGCAACAGCCATAAAAACAGTTTATTTCAGATCAAAACAGGACCTCACATATCAGAAAACAGAGGAGGTCTCGAAGATTATTAACAATAATATTAATGAGTTGCTGTTGAATTATAATATTGAAAGCACGTCACCATCCATGAATATTTAGACAAGTAGAGGTGTAAACATATTTTGAATTTCGACGTGTCTGTGCACTGCTAGTAACCTGGCCAAGCACGGCATGCAAGTGCTGAAATTGTATCATACACTTCAATACTGTTACAAACTGGGCCTCCCAAATTATGTGTGGCCCAGGGCCCCTGACATCCTTAAGATGTCCCTGGGTGCAAGCGAACGTCCCAAGGCCTCCTCGACACTGCTAAAAAGGAAAACCTAGGCCCGTACTCTCTTGTTGGTTGTCCTGCAGCTGCTGCTCCCCTGCAATGGCAGAGTCCAGAGACAGGCCCCTCTTAACTCACTAGTGACCGGAGAACTTCAACATGGCAGAGTGCATGGGGCCTCGCTGCCGGCAGACACGGACAGGCTCTTGAGAGGACAAGATGCAGTGCCAGCTTTGGGACTGATGAGCAGCTCCTCCCCTGGGGGCCCATATTTATGCGCTGGTCTTGGCACTGATAGAGCGCAGATTAAGCTGCAGTCAGTCATATGAGACATCTGATGCCTCGTGCGAGATTCAACTCAAGGAAAGCATGTGTTATGTTTTACTGTGAAACAGTTTCCTATGCAATTTTCTTGTTCTCGTCGACATGCAAAACAAAGAGAAAGAACATACTTTTAAATGTCTATAAATGTCAGTCAGGCGGTGTTTTTACGCTCATTTTGTGGGAGAAAGCCTTAGGAGCCAAATAAGATTTATTTTATGTTTAAAGGTCCTATTTAGTTTGATACACTATAAACAAGGAATCACCTGGGGAACAGTGTTGCTTTAAAGCAGCTAGACTAATCAAGTAAGAGGATTGCACTGGCTGCTACGTGTCACAAGGGCATTTTTAGGTCTCGCCTCTCAATGCGCATGCGCATTGAGCGAGACTATAGGGGCTTAAATAAGCTTTACCTAGACCTGCGATTGACTGGCGATTTGATGCTGTGCCCGTGGCTTTTAGGTCAATGCGCTTGCGCATTGACCTAAAATGCGCGTGCACAGCATCAAATCGCCATCTGTTCCCCAGCAGCACTCCTCCCACACCTTTGAAGTGAAGCTTAGCTTCACTTCAAAGGCCCCTGCTGCTTATCACCCTCCTCGGCGCTCTCCCCGCTCGGCCCATACCGTGCCCGCCGTGTCGCATTTCTCCTCCCCCTCCCTCCCTCCGTCTTGTTTTTTTTTTTTCCCGCTCCGCCCCCTCCCCTGACCGCCGTGTCTCATTTCTCCTCCCCCCTCCCCTTCTCTGTCTTCCCTCCGTCTTGTTTCATGTGGATTTGCCTCTACGTCTGGACGTTATGTGTTTGAGATGTCTAGGTAGTAACACCCTCTGTCGACCACTGGATCTATCTTGTGTTACGGTGGTACTCTTAGTCTGAAGTTGACTGTTTTTATTTCGCTACACTTATAGCGTTTCCTCGTGAGTTGCCCATCCACTTCAATTGTATTTTTCTTGTTATTTGATTGTGTCTCGTTGATATGTATGGTTTTAAGTAACTTTCATTTAGTCAGGAAATTCTCCAGCATTTCTAGAACAGATGATGGTCTACTTGCGTAATGTGTTCGTTATTTTTTCCACGCGTGGACGCTTGCCGGGAATATTCCTGTTCTTGGTATTTCCTTGGTTTGCTGGATGTGGCACTGTTACCGGAAACCCCCCTCGTTGTTTACCAGACTGTACCAGGAAATACCACCCACCGTTGCAGTGCACTCTTCACCTTCGGAGTTTCCCTTTTATAGCTGCTCCTTTTGCGCGCTAAGTGTAGATTTGTGAAATCTTGGTAATCCACTTTGCGAGTGTCTGTCTCAGAGTTGCCAAGCTCCTCGGCCCTCTACCCTTGCCAGTACAGGATAGTTCTTTCAAGGCTCGCAAGCACGGCTGTCCCAAAGGAAGGGCAACCGCCTCGGCCCGCGCTATTCTGGGGCTATCCCCTCCTGTTGTATGTAACGCGCATTTATGATTTATAACAATAAAAACCATCCCTGACATTTTTTGTTGTTGTGCAGCTAACTCTGCAACACCACTAGATGGCGCCAAATACTCTGGTGAGTAGAATCCCTCCTTGGAACCGGAACTGAAGAGTGACCCGCAACATTTTGTTGCTCCTAGAACCATAAAAACTTCTCGCATGCATATGTACAAGGACTCCCGAAGCAGATTCTGAAATTGGGAAAACACTTGTTAAAAGTGATAGTTAGAATTTTGTGGTTTGACGTGTAGCTTGCACCATCCATTGCGAGTCTATTTAGGGCTTTGCTTCAGGAACCTTCACCCTTTGGCTTGGGACATCATTCGCATCTAGGATCATGCCACGGGAAATGTTTAAATCACACCGTTATATTGGCTGTTGTGTGTATCCTTCCGCCTCCAGTGGAATGCAAGTAGGTCTATTTCTCATTTGAAAACTACACTCTCATCACACATTTAATTCGTTATCATCCGTGCATTGTATGTGCAAATGATGTATTTAAAATGATTTTGCCCTACTGCAGGCGTCTATGTAACCACTTGAATCCGAGTGCTAAAGCTGCTGACTTTGCATGTACTTGCTTATTCTGGTCTAGCCAACTAAATGGCGGCATGGTGTGTTTAGGTCCGGGCGTATTAAACATTTAGAATGCATTTTTCTCCTAATGAACAGTGCAGCAGTCACGGTTCAGATAGACAGGGCTCCATTCGAGGGTAGACTGGCTCGAGTCGAGAGTGGACACAGTCTACTTTCAATTATCAGAGGGTAGACGCCGTCTGCCCTACTGCAGAGCTGGACGCTTTCAGTGGCGTGCGGAGGTCCTTCCGTACTTCTCCCGGAAGTCACAGGAAAAGGCTCTCTTCTCTCTCTCTCCCTCTCTCCACTCCCTCTCCTCTACCTCATTCCCTCTCTTCCTCCCTCTCTCTCCCTCCCCTCACTCTCTCACTCTCCCTCTCTCCGTCTACCTCTCTCCCTTTCCCTCACTTTCCTCTCTCCTCTCACCCTCTCCTTCTCACTCTCTCCTTCTCACTCTCCTCTCTCCCCCCTCTCTCTCCTCTCCCTCTCTTTACCTTCCCCCTCTCCTCTCTCCCCCCTCTCTCTCCTCTCCCTCTCTTTACCTTCCCCCTGCTCTCCTTTTTCTCCCCATCTCCCCCTCTGCTTGCTCTCCTCTCTCTCCCTCCCTCCCCCCTCTCTCTCTCCTCCGTCCTTCGCTCTCTTCCACCCCTCTCTTCTTACCCTCCCTCTCTCCCTCTACCCTCTCCCTTTCTCCCTTTCCCTCACTTCCCTCTCCCTCTCTCCCTTTCCCTCTCTTCCCTCTCCTCTCTCCCCGTCTCCGCCTCTCTCCCCGTCTCATCTCTCTCCTCTCTCCCCCTCTCCCCCTCTCTCTCTCTCTCCTCTCTCTCCTCTCTCCCTCTCTTTACCCTCTCCCTCTCCCTGCTCTCCTTTTTCTCACTCTCCCCATCTCCCACTCAGCACCACCACAGCATCACTGGTTCAAATATGTTCTTTCAATGTTTCAAGCTGTTTTCAAGCTTTCAAGCTTTATTACGATGTTAATATTTCACTTCTGTTCTTGGATTTTCGTCACAATAAAAAACACTGAACATAATCTTCACAAGTTATTTAGAAAAGTTTAAGCTATTGACATTACTAATTAAATAAATTATTTAAGTATTAATTATTTAAAAAAATTAGAAGCCATTGTTATTTGTAATATCGATACATCTAAGTCACGTAAATACAAAACATGTTGCATTACAAATGCTATAGGTGTCACATTTGCAAAAGTTATAACTATTGACATTGTAAATGACAAAGCTATTAACTTAGCTATTTTAAACAACACATAAATAAAAAAATAGTCATTTATAAGACCAATAGCTCTTTCCTAATGCAAGACCTATTGCATTTCCAAGGCTTGTTCCTGCTAGAGCCCTCTGAACATTGAGGGCAGCCTCCCCTCCGAAAAAACATATTGGGTCACACTGAGGTTGCTGCATGACCTAAGAGGTCAGACAGCCGCCTCACATGACCACAGAACTGGAGCCCTCAGCATAAAACATACCAGAAGGAAGAACGCCCGGCCTGCGCAGCACTAAACAGGAGCCTCCGGGTAGAGGAAATGAGGCTGGGACAGCATGCTGAATGGAGGAGCGCCCGAGACCTCCGGCAGCTGCTGTCCTCACACCTTGAAGATAATAAAACATACCAGAAGAAAGAAAGCCTGACCCGTGCAGCAGTAAACAGGAGCCTCCTGCCGAAGAAAATGAGGCTGGGACAGCATGCTGAAAGGAGCGCCCAAGACCTCCAGCAGCTGCTGTCCTCACACCGTGAAGATAGGAGATCCCCGTCGATGTTGGCGCAGCTCCTATACATTCTACAATTAAAAAAACATGTCCTAAAGTGACAAATTATTACCCGCAGAGAACGGGCGGTGCGCACGCGTGCTTCGGAGAGCGAGCAGCCATCTGTTATCAATTATCGCGCCCAAGTCTGGGCACGATAATTCAAAACAGATGCCGCCCATGCAGGGAACCGCAAGCAGGCCGTGGGCGTCAACATTGGGACAAAAAGGTGGGACAAAATGACGCCTTTTGCCAATTGTGTGCTGTCTTTTTACAAAGACGCATGTAAAGGCCAATGGAATGTCAGGATTTAGAGTACGAGCTTGCTCTCGTGCGCAGAAGTGCTGGTCAGCTCCTAGAGGCCCTCTCCTTAGAGTAGCGCACGCGCGCTGCGCTAAGGCTCGACCTAAAAAGGACACTGAAGTAGCTAAATCAGTGGGGACGCTCCAAACCCCTGGTTTGCGTGGCTCCTTTCTGCTTCCCTCATACAAACAGTGGGCAAAAACTATGTCTGCTAGGGACTCTACCTTCTCGTACAGGCAGCAACAGCGGAGATTTCTAGTTGGTACATAAAACTTAATCCTATTTCTTAGGATAAGTGGGCCTGTGTTATGCAGTGCTCTGTGTTATGCACAGAATTTTGAAGGTTGCTCTCTGCCTCATTGGCAGCCAATGGAGCTCTCTTAAGCAGCTCTTGGCTGGGTCGAATTTTCTTTTCTTCCAGATTGCCTTAGCCGTCGCGTTTTGCACTATTTGTAGTTTGGTAAAGAGGTAGTCTGCTAGGCCTACAAACAGGGAGTATCCATAGTCCAGCCTACTCATCAATAGTGACTGAACCAGGATCCTTCTACACTCGATGGGCATCCAGGGGAACACTCTTCTTAGCATCTTCAGCAAAGCGAAGCCTTTGCCGCAGATTGTTGACACGTGGGATTTCATAGACAGTGTTATCGATTGTCACTCCCAAGTTCCTTGTTGTCAGTGTCGGAATTGAGGAGGTGCCCAGGGACGCTGGCCACCAGCTGTTATTCCACAGCTGAGTATGTCCACCGAACAGCAATATCTCTGATTTATCTGCGTTCAGTTTAAGACAGTGGCTATACATCCAGTCAGACAGTTCGGTGAGACAGTTTAGTAGCCTACCCTTGGGGTCATCATCCTGATCCAGGATTACAGTTAATTGGGTGTCGTCTGCGTAAGAACAGATTTCGACACTCCACTTTCTTCCTATCGCTGCCAGGTAAGACACGAACACGTTATCACAAATGCTTCATATTTGTTATAGCTAGAAGGCATAACCAGTATAAAGTGCTCCCATTTGGAGTCATTACTGCACCCCGTTTCTTCACCAAATACCTAGCAGTAATAGTAGCACATCTGAGTAGACAGAACATTAATTTCTTCCCATATTTGGACGACTAGCTAATCAAAGCAAGTACTGTTGTCATGTTTCAACTACACATTTAAACTACTCTCCATCAGCTGCGGTTTACTATAATCCTACAGTAACCACACCTTCAACCTTTACAGATTCATCCTTATTTGGTGGCCATGCTCAATGCACAGTTTGGCTTAGCGTAGCCAAATGTGGCCAGGTGTCAAAATATTCAACTGCTACTACAATAGTTTTAACCCAAACACACAACAGTCAAGACAGTTATGCGACTCTAAGGCATGTCAACTTGCATTGCAATACTACCGCATGCTTGACTACATGTGCCCCAGTGCAAGAATGTCTTGCGTGCCAATGGTCTCAATCACAAGTTCAGCTAAAAGATCTAGTGTTAGACGGCTGCCATTTCTCAACCTTGTTCCCCAGATCATTTTCATAGCGCATGCATCCCTTACAGCATGTGGTTATTCCCTTACAGGATCTCACAGTGAAAGGTCTCTGGGATACCAAACACCAGGGTCCCCACTTCAACTTTCCTAAGCTGTTCACCTAGTATTAAAATCCTTTCTAACTCACCTTGCAGGCAGGGTCGTCTTGGTCCGGGTAGGCATGACAATCATGTACTAGTTACAAAAACAGAAGGGGGGCACCGTCTCAACAGTTATCATGCCAATCTCAGACTATTAGGCGTTGAGCAATACATAAAATTTACTTGCTAACTGAACACATCCCAGGGATGGACAACCACGAGTGGGAACTCGCCCGCAAGCCCTCCTTCCATACTTTCGCAAGTGTGGTTACCACAGATAGACCTGTTCTCAACTGTGGATACCTCAAAATGCCCAAATTTCGCCTCCAGATTCCAACACCCACTGTCCAAAGCTAATGCTGTAGGAATGAACTGGTCTGAGATATCTGCGTATGCTTTTCACCTCTCCCTTTTGTGGATCAGACGCTCAGCAAGGTCTAGTAGCTCCCACTTGGGCTCGCCAGCCATGGTTCACTACACTGCTCGAACTCTCTGTAGTTCCCCATGAGAAGCTTCCCCACAATCCAGTCCTTATAACTCCAAGCCATGGCGAAATCAGTCACACCAAATTCAAAGGAGCTCAGTCTTGTGATTTGGCTACTGAGGGCCTAGAATTCAGTTACCTTAATCTCCCTCCTGAATGTATGACCATTCTTAAAGAAGCTAGTTGGCTTACAATTAGAGCATGTTATGAAACAAAGTGGAAACGATTTGTCTTCTACTGTCGCAGTAAAAAAATTAATCCATTAGATGTAACTATGCAAAACATAGTTTGCTACCTTCTTCGTTTGCAGACGTGTGACCAGGCTTACCCTTCAGTTAATCTACATTTTGCTTCAGTTGCTGCCTAGCTATAAAACAGGCAACACTTACCTTTGTTCAAGGTAACAATTAAGGCATTTACGGACGATCTTAAGAGTAATTCTACCCTGAGTTTTACCTGCACTCACATTGAAATTCAACATTGTAATAGACTTACAGGTCCACCCTTTCAACCATTGCATAACTGTCCCCTCCAATTTGTCTATGAAGGCTGGTTTTTTGGTGGGCATTACCTCACTTAGGCGTGTCAGTGAGCAGCAGGCATTAACCTTGGAAGAACCGTTCTTCCAGTTACACAGATATGATGGTCAGGTGATTAGAAGCAATCCAAAATTTCTTCTAAAAGTTTCATCTGTCTACCTGAGTCAGTTGAATTACTGGTTTTCTTTCTGCAACAGGATTCAGTTGCAGAAGAGCTTTTCATACCCCTAGATGTCAAAAGAGCTCTGATGTATTAATTTTTAGAAACTGAAGAGAATCGTAAGACTAAACAAATCTTTGTATCTTTTTTGCCCCACTCATGAAGGAGCAGCCTGTATTGAAGTCGGGCATTTCTAGATAGATAATGCATTCAGCATGTTATGTCAAAGCTAAAATGACTTTGCCTACACCTTCAAGACACACTCCCCTCATTATATAGGGGCTTCCATGGCTTTCCTGGGCAGTATCCCAATAGCTGACATTTGTAAGGCAGCCACATAGTCTAAACCACACACTTAACTTCGTATGCCAATAACCCAGTATAGGTCAGGCAGTGTTACGTACTCCTTCAAACAACTGAAACAGCCACAAGTTAGCCACCACTTTTGGAGAGGGACTGCTTTACAGCCTATGCAGTGTGTGTCTACAACAACACATGCCTCGAATGAAATATGTTACTTACTCTGTAAGCATCTGTTTGTGGCATGTAGTGCTGTAGATTCACATGAACGTACCTGGACAGCTGCAGCCATTTCAGTTCCTTTACACTATTTTATTTGCATGAACATCTCTTCACTGATACTTACTCACTCCATTCTCGCCCGCCTATGGAAGAAAGACCATCTAACAATGGAGTTGATGCCCATGCGCATTATCACCAAGAGGTGTCGCAGCTTTATCTTGTGACTTGAAAGACTTTTTGCAAAAAAACTACTTTTACACATCTGGACCCAACCCTAGATGGCCTAAGTATGCAGAGCATGTGAATCTACAGCACTGCATGCCATGAACAGATGAATCCAGGTTAAATAACATATCCTTTTCTCAGCAGCTTCACAAACAAACTGAAGCGTTGTGCAGGACGATCTTAAACATTCACATTTTTTCGGTTTTGGATTATCTGTACCCTAGAATTAAATGTTTGCTACAAAGCCCGTGAAATGTCATTGCTCCCGAAGGAGGTTTGTAGGTAGTGGGCCTGTTACTTTTTCTCTCATCTCCCCCATTTATTGCCACTCCACAGTCCTGCCTCTCCAAAGTCATGTCTCTTTCTTCCCCTCTAATCCATCTGCATCCCTGCTGCCCTTGTCCCACTTCCTTTCTGCTCTCCATCTATGTTGTCCCCTTTCCCTGCTCCCAATCAAATCAATCCAGCACGTCTTTGGAGCTGTTCTCTTCTGCTGTGAAAGGATTGGGTATCGTGAGTGACAGAAGACAAGCCACAGTTTAGAAAAGTGGGCAAAGGCTCCTCTAATAGCAGCAGCACTGCCAGAAGATAGACCATGTAGACCAGTCCTGTTGAAAGAACCAAGGATATACCTTCATCAAAGCCCTCCTTTAATAGTGTTGCAAAACTGTCTTGTGCCCAGTGATCATCGGATCATAAGGCAGAACTGGCCAACCCTGCATTCTGCCCATCCCCTGGCCCTGCAGAGTGAGTGGCATTGAGTATGATCCAAAATATATGGGATGGGCTGAACTAATTGGGCAACACATCAGTCATATATATATATACTTTTGTAGTGTATACTGGCAGATAACCTATACAACTCTAAAAATGTGACCAAGCCAGTGTCTGCTAAAATGACTTCTGACTAATATTAATACGTTTATTTACTGTGGCTTAAGCACTGCTGACAGTCTGTATTTGTATTCACACATTTTCTTCAATACACCTGCTTACCAATAGTAATAGTGATTAAACTGGGAAAGCGCTGCAGCACTTATGCACTGTGCTGGAGCTGTTGCTGCAACTCCCCATCATCCGTGTGCCCCAGCATGAGAACGAGTAGGACAGTGGGGTTGGGATGTTGATGAAGGGGTACACCGCACCGCCTTGGGTGCACGCCTCCTCAGTGACGGCAACCTGGTCATAGATATGAAGAAGGCGCTATATCAAAGTACCGTATGTGCTACTGCACCAATCACGTTAACTCCTGTGAGGAAGAGAGGCCACATGAGATTTAATATGATCTTGGCCACAGTCCATGGCTGTATCAGAATAATACATTTCTATAAACAACCTCCTAAGTGGATTGCTATTACACCCAGAGAAGGAAACTAGCAATAAGCATTGGCAAAGCCACTAGGTTGCATCTATGCACGTTCTATGGGCTGTGTCAATGCTTTTTTGTAGCCAAGCCGGACAGCAGCAGGACTTCTGTAAAGCATGGTTGAAAGTATATATATATATTTTTTAGCAATATGGCACTGCCAGCGTTGATCAAGACTTTTTTTGCGTTGCCAGTGCTTGTTTTATGTGCACTTTCTTGGAGAAAATGCACAGTTCCGTATCCTAACCCTCAAAATGTTCTTCCTGATGTCCATAACATTGCCGCTGCATGTAATCAAGCTCCAGGCTTTTTCTTTACAGCTTCTGTATGCCACATTTTTCCCCTATAGGTTGGTGCTCAGGCCCAAGTTTATTTTCTGTCACAAGTGGTAACCCTATTTTACTTCGGACTGGCTATCACACACCTGGTTTTCATGTCTTCCACCTAATCCCTCAAAAGAGCACGAGAGACTCAATTGTTTTAACCCCAAAAGGGGGTTCAGTTTTTACTTTGATCACTGTAAGGTGGATGATCAGCTTTGTGTGTGGTTTGTTGGGGTTAAGAATAGCAAGGACGTGCAGAAGTGGACCATCTCTCGAATGATTATGCACTGCCTCAAGGTATGTTATACACTGGCAAACAGGCAACCTCTGCAAGGCTCCCCGGCTCATTCCACCTGAACAAAAGCTGTTACCACTGTGTTGGCATGCAGAGTGCCTGTTCTGGCAATTTGTCAGGCTGCTACGTAAGAATTTTTGCACATGTTCACAAAGCATTACTGCATTGACGGTCTGGTCCATCAATGTCGAGCACGTTGTACACTCTGTCATGTAGAACTTTTTGGTGTGAGCCAGTTCAAAGACCCACCACCCGGGAAAATATTGCTATACTATCTATCACTAGGTGAGGAATCAGAACAAAAAGTTATTTCAGTAATGCTCTTTCTGGTCCCTACTGTTGCCGATACTATAACCGCAGATTCTTCACCGACAATCACTGTACTGTAAAGCAGACCTCATCTAAAAAGATCCTAGTCTAGAGATCTGCACACTCGCTATTTGCTGATGGTCTCTGCACCTTACTGCGTGGACAAGTGTAAGCAAGTAACTGACATAGGCGTGCATGGATGGAGGTTATTTGTGGCTCTGCATGACGTGGAATATTTGACCACCTATCTGTGCACAGGAGTACTTTTGTAAAGTTTGACGCCTAGAGAATATTCACAAGGTGGGAAATCTGCAGCTGGAGTATCCACCGGAAAGAGTGTTGTAAGTAACTTGTTCTTTTGTATGTGCCGTTGAATCATTTTCCACTCGATGTCAAAAGGATTGTTGCCCACACACACAGTAGTACCTTGCGTGCGCACACACCCCTCCTTCAATACATTTCTCATATAAACCAGTCTATCCATTTACCTGCACTTTTCAAAATTCTTAAAATGGCTGAAGGCAGCTTCCACACCTTGGAAACGAGGAGATCCTGAATTTCCTACCTTGAGAGATGGGAGACATAAGCAAGACTGAACTTCTGTTTGTTAATTGGCTGCCTACTAAGACAGGGAAGCAGTTTTCGAAATGTGGTAGATCAGGACTAATATTTCGTGTATCCAAACATATTTTTCCTTAACAGGTAAACAATTTGTTTTCTGGCCAAGTGGACCCTCCGCCAAACCACAAGGTGTGCAGCAATTTTCTTTAAGGATCATGTTTTAATTGAGCAACTCTTACAAAATTGCAACTTAAGCTCTGCACACCCTTATGAAGCATACCTGTTATGTTAATTTTCAGCTTCAGATGTTTTAGATACATGGAGGCCCACCTCGTCTCTTCTAGAAGTTGGAGCACTAGGATGCACTTATGACACTCAAATTAAATTCGAGGATTATGCTAATCACTTACTTTCCAAATCCCACCTGTAGGTGGCAATGCCATATACAACCGTGCAATCCACGCTTTTTGAAGGAGCAGAACTTTTTTTGTTTTATTGTAGAATTCTAAAACTTGTGCAATAGCGTAATTTATTCCCCAATGTCATTTTATGATTTATTTGCTGGTTGTGATCACTTCAGATAAGATTGTCATCTTTGAACTCTTTGCAACACGGCGCCACTATTTTGCTTGATGAAAAGTAACTCTTTAGTCAGTGCCATTGTATTAGTTTGGCTAAAGAGTTGAACATTCTTGATGCACCTATGAAATGTTGGCTAAAGCGTAACATGTTTGCTTAGACAGGTGTTTACATATGATGCAAATGCTGTCTTTGGGGGTTAAATTTCTAAGGACCCATAGCTTTTCTGTTTTAGGGCTCGTAACAAAAGGCCTCAAGGCTCTAATGAATATTGAGCAGGCAGTTGTTCACTCAACAGCTGTTTGTTTGATTAGCGCCTTACAAAATAGCTTAAGCCAAATGTTGTTCCCTGAATGTCAAGTATTTTATGTGCAAACGGTATCCTCATCAGTTCATGCCATTTTATTTGTTTGAGGTTGTAATGTGGACTCCTGCTCATCACGCTTATGTTGGGCAGTACTTTACAACCTCTTGCCTGAAAAGATTTCCCATTTCTGTTGCGTCACACACTAGTTCTTTGCACAACAACTTGTCTTGAGCCCCTTCTTTTTTGACATCTTATCTCCTTTTAGGAGCCTCTAAATAGCGAGGACGATGTGAGCGATGAAGAAGGCCAAGAGCTGTTTGATACTGAGAACGTCGTTGTGTGCCAGTATGATAAGGTAGTTGGGGGTTTAGGGCATTTAATCTTTGTCGCATACGCTGAAAAGTTGTTTGCCCTTTGTAACCAATTGCTCGTTGCAGATTTGCATTCAAGATTCAAATTAAACGCAAGTAAAAGAAACAAACTTGTTTTTCGAAAGTGTGATAACCATACCTTTGTTAATATACATAGTGACTTAACATGTTCATATAACTTACTTCTGGCATTGATATGACTAGGTTTCAGAAGTGCACTTTAAATAGCACTGTGATAACTAAAGATCTCGTTTGTCAGGGTAAGGATCGATGAGTATAGACCAGATGTGTGACATAGGCAGGGTCTGGTATTTAATTTGTTCTGTGGTTCAACGCCCCTATGTTATATGCTTTGTGCTGCAAGGTGACTAGAGTATCAGATGTGAAGTCTTCTGCAAGGCTTGGCTTGAGTTACACCGATAGAGACCATTGTATTTTGTTTT
Organism: Lissotriton vulgaris; assembly: GCF_964263255.1. NCBI lineage: Eukaryota > Metazoa > Chordata > Amphibia > Caudata > Salamandridae > Lissotriton > Lissotriton vulgaris. The sequence continues at coordinate 287,751,626 of NC_141697.1, read as the reverse complement.
TGCAGAGATTTAGTTCCCAACGGGGTGTTGTGTGAGTGAGTTTATGCAAATTTAGGCGCGATTGGTCTGCGTATATCTGTAGTCTCGAACTTGGGACCACATAGGGTGGATTGGGAGAGTGCTGTGTGAGGGGGTACTTTTTCTTACTATAGATTAAATGTCTACATAATGTAGAAAAGCTGTATGGTATTTGGAATGCTCATTTATGGTAGAGGTCTGAAAGATTTGGTGCACGCACATATAACCATTGCATCCACGTTTGTGTATTTAGAAGTTTCAATTAATCACTTTTTTAGGTCTGGTGTTAGCCACAACCATTTGATTTTATTAGTTTTTAATATATTTAAATACGGTCCTTCATCCATTGCTTTATTTACATGTTGCTTATGCCCACCAGGCACTACTCCAGGAATTTCCATTTGGATGGGCCAAGGGTGCCTTTGAGTGGGCCAAGGTGAAGTAAATATTTGGTCCTTGTGGAGTTGGCCCACAAGCTCTAGATTACATCATATCTAATTCCAAACCGGCACCACAATACAAATTGTAGGTTCTGTGTATATAGATAAAGCATATACAGGGTAAAGTAGTGGTAAATTGAGCTGAGGCTTATTTTAGGGATTAATAATCTTAAAGCAATATTGTAAACAAAATTGTATATTTAATAAAAAATTACATTTATGTCGATGACTGGTTTACTTTTTGGGGGGAGACCTTCCCAACCCTCCCCCCCCCCCCCCCCCCCCCCACTCTTTAGTTCAGGGTGACCAGTGTGCTCCTTTGAGCACAGGGTAAGAGAAGGATGAACTGGGTAACCGCATGAGTGTATGGTGAGCAGTGTGATGGATGCGAGTGCAGGGTGATAGGTGAGAATGAGAATTGAGTTGTCTGAATGCAGAATGTATTCCCAGGTCTTTGGAGTAACTCTTATTGACAGTTGGCGAGTTGGGTTTCAGATACAAGTTAAACTATTGAGGTCACTCAGCTGGAGGCAAGATGGCCGCTGACTGATTGCAGCAAGAAGTCTCAGTTCTCCCTGTCTCTTCCTAATCTCTGATTTTGGAATGCGGGAGACTCCCTTCCTAGCAAATTATTGTGTGGCAACTTGGATTCGTGAGTTATTGCCGGTTCAGCAGGTGCCCGGGATAACCACAGTTGTGGTAAAACGGCTTGATTGGCTTCCCTGGTGGCGGTGGCGGCTCAGAGGTAAAGAAACTATGGCACCTAGGGCCCTAAGCAGCAGCCGAAGGACGTTAATGCCCAGATGGAGCAACAAGAGTGCTGGCGGTAAAGAGGCACCGAAGGATTCAGCAACTCTAGGTCCTAACCAGCGCAGCTTAACCCTGCCACGGCGAGGTACCACTAAAGACGGATGATCCGCGCGGCAATGGTGGCAGCGGGCCTGCAGGAGCTAGCAGCGGAAAAGATTGCGGCAGAGCACAGGGCGGCACAGATGGGGTAAACATAAGGAACCCACCCTAAGGCAACCTACCTTGAAAGAATCTTTCCATACGAGCACAGCAGAGATGGCTCAGATCAGCGCTGGAACCGCGCTGGGGGAAGACGCAAGAAGTGCTGTTGATGGGCGACAGACGGAGGCGGAGTTACAGGTGCTCCTCCTCCTGTTGCTTCGGTTCTGTTATAGGAGAAGTTGGGGCTGAGGGTCACGCTCCCGTATTAACTCTAGACAGGGTGATCCCTGAAACCCCAGACGGAGAATGTTTCTTCTCTCCATGATGAATCTGACCTCCAGACTTCAACCGAGGGCAGCCTGATCAGCACTTCTGACTCAGATTCGTCCCTAAGCTCATCAGTACAGAAGGCACCTGCAAACTATAGGAGTTCTCAGCAGAAAAAAGGATACATTCGAAATGAAAGCACCCTCAAAGTTCTCTTGAAGCTGAGGCAAACAGGAAACTTTGTTGGGACTACTCTGCAACTTCGCATCTATATCAAGAGGGCAGGTAAGTTGATTCACACGGTTCACATGGAGTAGTACGGTATCAATTTTGGAACAGTTAAGCAGTCATACGAGGTGCAGTAACAAAAGAATGAAGCAGCTTTTACAGGCGGTGAGGAAATCCCTGAAAAACATATTGGCTATCTGGATGGGAAAGGTATGACGTATTTTAAGGAGTATAAGAATTGCTTCTCTTAACGTGTGCGGGTTAAATATTCATATGAAAAGACATCGTGTTGCGGCTGCCCTGAAACTAATGCGATTGGACTTAGTCTGTCTCCAGGAGACGCACGTAGAAGGGACAAGGGGTTATGTAATGGAGCAATTGGGTTTTACTTTGTTGGCATATTCACAGCAAGGGACAAAGACCAGAGGGGTGGCCATTTTGTCTAAAAGAAGGGATGTTAAAGTAAATAAAATGAAGGAAGATCAATGGGGCAGATGGGTCTTGTTGGAATGTGTAATAAACAATCAAGAAGTCACTGTAGGATCAGTGTATGGATCTACAGAGGATGACCCAGATGTTTTTGAGTTCCTAGACACAGAATTGGCCTCTTGGCCTGAACCAGTTATGCTGTGTGGGGATGGGGGGGGGGGGGGGGGGGGGGGGAGGGTCTGGGCACAGAGCACGGGCAGCACTATGATAGCAGGAAGAAGAAAGTATGCCCAGCAATATATAATTTGGCACGTCATAATGCCCTAACTGACGTATGGGTACGGCTGAACCCATTAGATGATGGAATCACCTATTATTCTGCTCAGCATAAGGTCTGCGTCAGACTTGACTATTTTTTTACCTCTAATTCCTTGTTATCTAAAAGTCAGATAGAGAAGTTTCCCCGCTTGATCTCTGACCACAACCCGCTTGTTCTAACACTTGAAGTGACCGGAGGGGAGAGACTGGTACGCACATGAACGTTTTAAAGGAATTTGCTTAAGACGATTATTATATTAAACACATGAATAATTGGATAGCAACTTTCTGGCAAATTAATCGGGGGAGCACTGAGACCGGATTTAGCTGGGACGCATTTAAAGCTGGGATCCGATGGGAGACATTAAGTTATAGTATGTATGAACAAAGACAAGAGGAGATTAGAGTTAGCAAGTTCATTGAAGCAGTGTCGGAGGCAGAGGGGGAACTGTCTAGCAGTCCAGACTGGTACCTCCCCAGATACAGCACTTTTAAAAATACTGTCTACTAAAGCAGAGCTGAATGAGGGTTTCGCAATTAAGGCATCTGCAACCTATTTAATAAAAAAAGAACATTGCCATGAATTGAGTGAGCGTGTGGGACATACGCTTGGTCCGCACAAGGCAGAGGTTGGCTACAGGACACATTTATGAAATTTCAGATGGTGAAGGGGGCACACCTGCTGATCTTGAAATAGTTGGGGAGGTTTTTAGACAGTTCTATACTAAACTTTATAGCGAGGAGCAGGTGGGAGGTTCTTTAGATAGTCAATGTTATTTGGGGGATGTTGAGGTACCTCTACTCACCAAAGAAGACAGGGAGGCGCTAGATGTAAATGTAATGTAAATGTATAGGCATTTATATAGCGCACTACTTACTCGGAGGGTCCCAAGGCGCTTCGACCGCTGCGAAACACTTCCTGGCTTCCCTGAGAGATGGTCCCTTAATGGGTATCTCCAGGGTGAGACCAGGCATCCCCGGCGGTCTGGTGGGGCCGTTAGTGAAGATGAGGCAAGCTAATGCCCAGAGTTGCCGAGTGTGATCGCTGATCAGAGTGGGCACCGAGGCGAGAGAATTATCGAGTCCGCTGACCCTGGTCCAGAAACCTGCCGCGCCGGGAATCGAACCCTGGTCCGCACCATTAAGTGCTGAAGAAATTACAGTGACACTTAGCAGCCTACCTTCAGGTAAAGCTGCCGGGCCCGATTACATCCCTGTAGAATTCTACAAAGCATTCCAAGCTGGTATAAGTCTGGACCTTGTGGACACAATTCTACAGGCTCAGTTAAGAAAATCTGTGCCAGGCTCGTGGGCAGGCGCCGATAATGTTGTGATTTTAAAAAAGGGTAAACCACTCCTGGAACCAGGGTCATATAGACCTATTACTCTAATGAATGCAGATGCTAATATTTATTTGAAAGCGCTGGCTATAAGGATGTGTAAGAGAATTGAGCAATTAGTTAGTTCTATACAACATGGTTTTATCCCAGGGAGGGGGAACTGCTCAGCATGTCCGCAAGGTCATAACTTTGTTTGATGCCACGGAAGACTCAGGAGACCCTATGGCGGTTATGTTTTTGGATGCAGAGAAAACCTAACCTCCTGGTCTCCTGGGACTACCTGTGGGCTTCTTTAAAGTTGTATGGTATTGGTGAAGGATTCATCTGAAAGAGACACGTTAGTGATAGATTCCTTACCTTAGAATATCCCTAGTCGTCGGACTGGATCCGGAAAATTTTGCGTAGCAATATCCATGCGCACCGGCAGGCATCGTCCGCGGCCGGCGTCGTTCGCGCCGGAATGACGTCGTCGGAGTACTTAAACGCCGCCCATGCGAGCTGACATCCGTTCTTCTTTTTTTCCGCGCCAGCTAGCGCAGATCCGGAGAAGCTCTACCCCTTCTTTTTTGACTAAACGTTTTGATCATCTCTCTACTAGAGTCTTTGCCTCCAACCGTGCCGGTAGGGATGCCCGGGTTCAAACCCTGTTCCAGGTGCAACCGACTGATGTCGGTTACCGATCCCCATCGCCGGTGCCTCAAGTGTTTAGGCCTCGACCACGACGACCGCGCCTGCCCTGACTGCCGGGCCGGGCCCTGACGACTAAGGCTAGGCGAGAGCGGTCTCGCAAGCGACTGGAGCTCCGGCAGTCGGCCCCGTGCCGCTCCTGGTCCCGGTCACACGGGAGGTCGAGGGACAGGTCGCGGGGTCGGAGCCCTCGCAGCTCCGGGAGTGGTAATCGGTCGTCAGGATACAAGTCCTCAGGTAAGAGGCATAAGAGGTCGGAGAGACATCATCGTTCCTCCGACCCACCCCGACGCTCGCACTATGCGGCCGGGGGTTCGGGTGACGCCATCCACGCGTTTCCGCCAGAGTCGCAGTCGTCGCCGCCTGCCTCACACCTTCGGGTCCCTGGGCAAGACGCGACGCCTGAGGAGATCAAGCGGTACCTCTTGGCCTTGAGGTCCCTCCCTTCTCTGCCGGGCATAGCGGGTCGAGTGCTTCGGCTCCGCCGCCGCCGCCGACTTCAGTCCCGGCGCCGCAGGCCCTCTCTGAATCCGCTTCCAGGTCGTCGCCGGTCGACCTCACGTCCTGGCCGACGCCGGCCCTACGGGTGTCGCCCCCGGCGCCTACTATGGGTGCCGTCCCCGATCCTACCCTCGGTCCGGTTCTGGCGCCGGAGCGGCGCCGATGGGCGCCGCATCCGACAGCATTTGGAGATTTCTATTTCCATGAGCAGGACCCATCTGTTGAGCCTGTACTACAGGAGATGGGTGACGAGGGTGATTGGGAGGGGTCTGAGGACCCTCTGGCACGGGAATGCCAGTCACCACAGGACTGGACATATGAGCTTGGGGAGACCAGTAACATTGACACTTCGCCAGACACTGGATTTGTCTCTCCTCCCACCGTGGCTATGGATGAGGGGGCTGCTTATAGTGTAGTGTTGACCCGGGCAGCCAAGGCCTTAAACCTTGAGCTCCCTGTCGCGGCCGTGAGGACTAACCTCCTCACAGAGGTCCTTAAACCGCAGGCAAGCTCCAGTGAGCCTCTGCTGCCGTTTAATGAGGCCTTGTGTGACGTTCTTGTGGGCACTTGATCCAAGCCCGCCACAGGTCCGCCGCCTGTGGATAGGAACGTGGCCAGACGCTACCGCCCGGCCCCGGGCGACCCTTGCTTTTTGTCCACCCACCCCACCCCCGAGAGCCTGGTCATCCAGGCCTCCACTTCCCAGACCGCATTCCCGACGGCCCCGCCCGATCGGGAATCCAAGAGGTATGAGCAGTTCGGGAAGGTGTTCTCGTCCCTCAGTTTGGGACTGCGGTCAGTTAATACCGCATGCCTCTTGGGCCGCTATACCCACACCCTGTGGGACGCGGACGTGCTGCCACAATGTCCAGGGAAGGTCCGGGCAAAACTCACCCAAACCCTTGCGGAGGGTCAAGATGCAGCACGGTATTCCATCCGGTGTGGGCTGGATACCACGGACTCACTGGGCAGGGCAATGGCAACGACAGTGGCGGTTCGACGCCATGCCTGGTTGAGGTCCGCCAACTTTTCGGCCGATGTCCAGGCCACTCTGCTGGACATGCCGTTTGATGGCCGTCGCCTCTTTGGCGACAAGGCAGACCATGCGCTTGAGCGATTTAAGGACTCCATGGCTACGGCCAAGTCCTTGGGCCTTTCGGCCACACGCCAGCAATCTGGTGCCTTTCGCGGCCAAGGAAGGGGCGCCCCCACACGTGCTGCCAGCCACGCACCGCAGAATGTCCAACAGCGCGGTGGCGGCCGTGGAAACTGCTGTGGCGGCGGTCGGGGACAACGGCGCGGCCAGTCCACACCTTCCCCCGCAGCACCTGCCTCAAAACCCTCCTAGTCCGTGCTTTCAGGCCCATGTGACACCAGTGGGGGGCAGGGTTCGCCATCACCTCTTCCACTGGCGCACCGTCACGTCGAACAGGTGGGTGCTGCAAATCGTCCGAAGGGGCTACTCCCCTTCGAGGCGACCCCTCCAGCCATGCCACCGCCATTCCACCGCGTGTCGGGGAATCACTTGCAACTTCTGCAAGAGGAAGTCACGGCCCTCTTGGCCAAGGGGGCCATCGAGCGCGTTCCTGGGCCAGAAGTACGGTGTGGTTGTTACTCCCACTACTTTCTGGTACCCAAGAAGGGCAAAGGGGGCCTACACCCTATCTTGGATCTACGGAACGTCAACGGCTTCCTCCGGAAGGAGAAGTTCAAGATGCTGACTCTGGCTCAGGTCTTAGCTGCCCTGGATCCAGGAGACTGGATGGTAGCGTTTGACTTGCAGGACGCTTATTTTCACATCCCCGTCCTGCCGGCCCACCGGCGCTACCTGCGGTTCACGGTAGGCCACGAGCACTTTCAGTTTACCGTGCTTCCCTTTGGCCTTACCAGCGCCCCACGGGTGTTCACCAAAGTGATGGCGGTGGTCGCAGCCCATCTGCGCAGGTTAGGGGTTTCAGTCTTCCCCTACCTCGACGACTGGTTGTTGAAGGCAGGCTCGCCCCAGACAGTCGTCAACCACCTCCAGACTACAGCAGATCTCCTGCATCTGCTAGGGTTCTCCATCAACGTGCCAAAGTCACACCTGTGTCCCTCTCAGAAGCTCCTCTTCATCGGAGTGGTTCTGGACTCGGCGCAGTTTCGGGTTTATCCACCCGAACAGAGGGTTCGGGATATTCAGGCTCTGATTCCGATCTTTCAGCCTTTATCCCGGGTCTGGGTCAGGTTGACGCTGCGGCTTCTGGGACTGATGGCCTCCTGCATCCTTCTGGTGCATCACGCCCGGTGGCGGATGCGGGCTCTGCAGTGGGACCTGAAGTTTCAGTGGACCCAGCATCAGGGCAACTTGTCTGACCATGTCTCGATCTCGGAGGGCACTGCAAAACAGCTGCAGTGGTGGCTCACGGACCGCTATTGGGTCAGTGGCAGATCCCTACCCCACCCAGAGCACGTAGTTGTGACAGACTCGTCCCTCCTGGGTTGGGGAGGCCACATTGGGAGAGGTGAAGATCAGGGGTCTCTGGTCTCCGGCGGAGTCCCAGCTCCACATCAACCTTCTGGAGCTGCGGGCGATCCGACTTGCACTGAAGGCATTCCTCCCCTCTGTCCGGGGGAGTGTAGTGCAGGTGCTCACGGACAACACCACCGCCATGTGGTACTGCAACAAACAGGGCGGGGTGGGGTCGTGGACCCTATGTCAGGAGGCTCTACGCCTCTGGCAATGGCTGGAACATCAGGGCGTGACCCTGGTGGTTCAACACCTGGCAGGTTCCCTGAACGCCACGGCGGACGTACTCAGCCGTCGGTGCATGATGGATCACGAATGGAGTCTGAACTCGGACGTGGCACAAGGCCTCTTTCAGCAGTGGGGAGAGCCTTGGTTAGATCTATTCGCCACAGAAGAGAACGCGCAATGTCATCAGTTCTGCGCTTTGGAGTTTCCAAGGCGGCACTCGCTCGGGGACGCTTTTTGTCGCGAGTGGAGTTGCGGTCTATTGTACGCCTTTCCGCCTATACCACTTCTGCCCAGAGTGTTGAAGATCCGGTGCGACCGGGCCCAGGTTATCCTTGTGGCTCCGGACTGGGCACAAACACACTGGTATCCCGAGCTACTCAGCATGTCAGTCGATCCTCGATTCGTCTGCCTCTTCGGGAGGACCTTCTGTCTCAGCAGCAGGCGACGGTCCTCCACCCGAACCTGTCCAGTCTCCACCTACAAGCTTGGAGATTGAGTGGCGATAGTTGAGGCCATTTGACTTGCCTCCGAATTCTGTAATGTCATTCTGGCAGCCAGAAGTCCCTCCACAAAGTCGGTATACGCCTGCAGGTGGAACAGATTTGTGGCATGGTGGACTGCAAAGGCTGTGGATCCACTCTCTGCACCCCTTTCTGAGGTTCTCCTCTTCGTTCTTTCTCTTGCCCAGCAGGTCTCTGCTCTGGGCACTCTCAAGGGCTACCTTTCTGCCCTTTCAGCCTTCTTAAGGCTACCTGATCAGCCTTCCTTGTTCAAGTCCCCCATTGTAAACATATTCTTAAAGGGCATCACTCATATGTTCCCTCCTGTTCCTTTCGTGATGCCCCAGTGGGACTTGAATCTTGTACTTACCTACCTAATGTGTGCTCCCTTTGAACCGCTCCATAACTGTCCTCTCCGTCTTCTTACCTTGAAGACTGCTTTCCTGGTTGCCATCACCTCTGCCAGGAGAGTGAGTGAGCTCCAGGCTCTATCTTCTACACCTCCTTTCCTCTCTGTTCATCCGGACAAGGTTGTGTTGCGGACGAGACCTTCGTGCCTGCCCAAGGTTGTCATGGCCTTCCACATCGGGCAGTCCATTACCTTGCCCACCTTCTTTCCGCCTCCGCATCCCTCGAAAGAGGGAGAGGCTCCACCGTCTGGACCCAAAAAGTGCACTCTCTTACTATCTGGATCGCACACGCCAGTTCCGGGTGGATGACCAACTCTTTGTTGTTTACGTGGGCGCTAAGAAGGGAAAGGCGGTGCACAAGCGGACCATCTCGCGTTGGATCATCTTGTGTATCCAGGCGTGTTACTCCTTGGCAAAGAAGGAACCCCCTGTGGGACTACGGGCTCATTCTACCCTGGCCACGGCGACTACCACTGCCCTGGGCCGAGAAGTGCTCTTGCAGGATATTTGCCAGGCAGCTACGTGGGCCTCGCTGCACACGTTTGCAAGACATTATTGCCTGGACAGCCATGTCCGGAGGGATGGCTTCTTTGGCCGTTCTGTCCTCCAGGACTTTCTGGTGTGATTATTGGTTCGCAGACCCACCACCGGGGTTGGTATTGCTGGGGTATCTATTCTAAGGTAAGGAATCTATCACTAACGTGTCTCTTTCAGATGCACAAGTTACTACTTGTGTAACGATATATCTGTAAGAGACATTAGTTAGTGATCGATTCCTTACCGACCCACCCATCCTCCCTGTTCTGCGAACCAATATCTAGGGTTAAGGTCATCCTCTTTCAGGGCCCTAGTTTCATGGCACCAGTGTTGGTTCTATCATGGCTCTGCGTATCTGGCGCGGAAAAGCTGTGTATCAGAACTGACGTCAGCGCGCATTGGCGGCGTCTAAGTACTCCGACGTCATTCCGGCGCTAACGACGCCGACTATGAACGCGGAGCCGCAAGCGACGCCTGCCGGCGCGCAGGGGTATTGCTACGCAAAATTTTCCGGATCCAGTCTGACGCCTGGGTATATTCTAAGGTAAGGAATCTATCACTAACTAATGTCTCTTACAGATGTATCTGTAAAGATGTAATGAAGAAAATCTCAGGTTTGTAGGATTGTGGATATAAGACTTTAATTGAAGATAAGACACAGGAAACTCCAGCTCCTTCATCCACCTGCTTCACTCTGTACTGCCTCAGTCTTTCCAATGATAACATTCTATGTTACCTAGTTACATATGAACATTCTAACAGAGACATCTCTACACATCTTCCCCATACAATAATATTATTAAAACATTTGAATATTCAAATAGCATAGACTAACACATGTATACTTTTCAAAAGTAACCAACATTTTTGAACATAAACATAAACTAACACATGTACATACACATCCATCCAAATAAAGCTGTTAATTGCATTGTAACAACGAAGGTGATGAACATTTAGAAATAATTCCATAACTCCAGGTGGAACCATCATTTAAGACCACTACGCTTTTCTTCACTTCTTTGACTAGGAATGGGTTAGAAAACTTACTGTCTCCCTTGACAACAGCACCACCCCGTTTCACAACCACCCAGTCATCTACTTCAATAGTAGGAACCCTGACACCTCTCGTTTGATCAGAACGAGAAGCAGCAGCTAATTGTTGACACTTGACCCTTCTACCAATACTCTCACGGTCCACCCACACACACTCCTTGTCTTTTAGCCACCCAGGTACTTCCTTAACCCCTGGCTCTCTTCCCTTGAGTGACACAAAAGGTGATGCAGCAGTCACTGAATGAGGCGTCACTCTATAAGACCAAATGAATTTCCTTAACTCATCTGGCCATGACAATCCATTACACAGGGAAAGCTAAATATTATCTATTAACCGATTAATTCTCTCCACTAAACCATTCGCCTGAGGCCTGAACATAGCAACTTTTTCGTGTTTCACACCTTTTCGGTGGAGAAAATCTTGCATAGCTCTGGAAACCAACTGAGGACCATTATCTGACACAAGAATCTTTGGAATTCCTTCATTCATTAAGACCCTCTACAAAAATTTGATGGCTTTCTCAGATACAATACTATCAGTTGTCTCCACAACAAACCATTTGGAGTGGTAATCCACTAAAACCATTAAAAACGTACAATTTGACCCGAATTTAGAAATGGGACCAAGAAAATCAATTGCTACTCTTTCCCAAGGATGATCCGGAAACTTAACACAAGAAAGTGGTGGTTGACGAACAACTTTGGTTTTGTCACTAGCAGCACAAGCGTAACAATCCTTTACAGCATCTTCAACATCTTTATCTATGTTTGGCCACCAGAATGACTGGCGTATGCGTCTTTTAGTCATACTCCTTCCCATATGACCTTCATGCGCAATATTGATGGTCCTGGCTTTCAAACCCTGAGGAGGTACAAGTTTATCTCTTCTCCACAACTTACCCTCTCTTACACTCAACTCTTCCTCCACGTTCCTATAACCTCTGAAAGACAAATCAAGACTAGTATCACTTCCAACCATTAGACACTTGCAGAATGACTTCTTTTAATACAATATCCTCCGACATTACAGCTTCCCATTCTTCCTTATCAAAGGATTGTTCTTCAGTATAACATACCAAATCCTCAACAACCTCCTCCTCCTCACTTACTTTAATAGGCATTCTAGACAAGCAATCAGCCACAACGTTTTTTAAACCTTTCAAATACTCAATTTCAAAATTATAATCCAACACAGAAAGAATCCACCTTGAAATTCTCCACCTTTAAATAAGTGCACAAGAGGTTTGTGATCAGTTCGAAGTTTAAAGGGAATACCCCAAACAAAATACTTGAAGTGTTTAATTCCCCAACAGCATTCTAAAGCCTCTTTCTCTATCACAGAGTAGGAAGTTTCAGCATTTTGTAATCTTCTAGATGCAAATCCTATCACCCTCTCTTCCCCATCTTTTACCTGAGACAAGACTGCTCCGATACCCACAGCACTAGCATCAGTTGTAACATACGTCTTCGCTTTTACGTCAAAATGTCCTAAACAAGGAGCAGACAAAATCCCTTCTTTAACTTGTCTGAACGCTGTTTCACAAGCTTCACTCCAAACAACAAACTCTAACCCTGTTTTCATTAGTAATCTTAAAGGTTCAACAATGTTTGTAAATACTTTTACAAATTTTGAACAGTATTCAGCTAATCCCCAAAAACTCCTAAGTTCTTTGTTTGTCGGAGTAGGAGCATCTTTGATAGCTAAAACAATGTTTTTTTTAGGTTTGATTCCATGCTTAGAGATCTCATGACCCAAATAACATACAACATCCCTTCTTAATTGACATTTTTCCCTTTTGATTGTCAAACCATTTTCTCGCATCCGGCATAGAACATCTTCCATTAGAGTATCATGATGTTCATAATCCCCGCAATGAGCACATCATCTTGAAAACAGAGTTCATCTTTCAATCCTTGTAACGCTTTTTGCATAACTCTTTGAAAAACTGTTGAAGCTGAAGCTAGGCCAAATGGCATTCGACAATAGCGGAATGCACCTAGGGGAGTTACAAACTATGTTAAGTGTCTAGATTTTTCATCAAGATCTATCTGATGATACGCTGCTGACATGTCCATGACACTAAATACACTTCCACCACCCATTGCAGTGAGCATTTCTGATATGTTTGGCAAGGGTTGACGATCTACCCATATATTCTTATTTAAATCGCGGAGGTCAATGCATAAACAAATCTTCTTCCCACCATCCTTTGGCGCGACTACAATGGGTGCCAACCATTCAGATGCCTCAATTGGCTCAATAATACCCATTTTTAACAGCTTATCGAGTTCTTCTTGCAAAGGACCCCTCATTAAATGAGGTACTGATCTAACTTTATGAACAATGGGGGTAGCATTAGGTTTAAGAATAATTTTATGGGAGAAATACTTGAGCTTCCCTAACTAGTCAGTAAAAACATCAGCGTATTTACTCATTATTAAGGATTCATAATCCTCAATGCTACTTACAATCACAGCTTGAACTGGTTCAGCAGCATTTGGATTCAAAACAATCCCTAAATCTTTTTGATGTCTCCATCCTAATAAATTTGACCCTTGCTTAGTCAAATAAACACGTCCATAAACCTTTTTAGATTCAAATTCAATCACCATCCATTTCAGCCCCAAAATATCTATAATTTTACCACTATAACCTACAGCTTTAATATCTGGAGGATCCCAATCTTTTTCACTACTTGTCTCCCCCCAGGTTTTAAGGTACATTTCTTTCGACAAAAGAGTATAGAGGCTTCCAGAATCAATCAACATTCTTATCCCATTAGAATCTAAACTGATAACATAGTGTGTTTTTTCTAACTTGCTCGTACTCTCCATTTTGATGGATGTATCAGTGATGTTAGAGTTAACTTTAACAATAGAATTATCAGTTTGAGTAGAAATAACATTAATGGAAGGAACAAATTAATGAACACTTTCACAAGAATCCTCAATTTCATGTACATCGGGCATTTTAGTCTTACAAACTTTGGCAAAATGTCCTTTCCTACCGCAAGTTCTACAAATTACATTCCTTCCCATACATTTAGTACTAGAAGCAATATGGCCTGGTGCACCACAACGATAACAAGTAACTGGTCGTGAGCCAAAAGATACAGATCCTTTAAATTGAGTAGATTCATTACTTTTATCAGAGACCTTACAAAAGGGTGACTTAGAAAAAGATTTTGTTACTTTAGTTTTGTTAACAGCTTGAATATCAATCTTTAGATGGCACAATTTTTGATCCAGACTCTTTGCTTATCATAGAACTAGTGCATTTGTCCATTTCTTAAATCCAAATATCAGTATGCTCTAGACCTTTCGCAGTTTGAATTGCTTCTTCTAACGTAGAATCTTTAATTAATAACTTTTCACGAACTCTTTTATTATTTTTACATCTGACAATTTGGTCACGTATCAAGGAATCTGCCAATTGTTCAAATTCACAAGTCAAGGATAACCCTCTCAAGGCTGCTACATAAGACAAAATGTCCTCATCTACTTTTTGAATTCGGCAAAAGAATGTATGCCTCTCTAATACTACATTAACCTTAGTAATGAATCTGATATCTAACATTTTCATACTCATTTCAAATAAATTGACTCTGACCATCACCAGTACCCAGCGAGACTTCGGGTATATCTTCATTCAATCTCCTACCCTCAACTCCTAGATTATGAAGTAAAATAGCTTGTCTGCATACCGACCCATATTTATCTGCACCTGTAGCAAGAATATAGGTTAGAAATAACTTCTTCCACTCCTTCCATGGAATAGCAGGCTCCCCAGGAGTTGGAAGAAAAGAGGGAGGAGCGGATAAACCTTGATCACTCATGTTAAAGTAAATCCTTATAAATGACAAGTACAATACTGTCTCCGAAATAAGAAAATTAGGTTAATAAAGAAATAAGTTAAGTATCACGCAAGGCCTTCACTTTAACTCCAAAGAATTTCAGTTATGCAGTACAAATGATAGGAATTTCAGTTATGTAGTTCAAATGCTCAGGTAAACGATACGATAAACATCGTATTTCAGCAATAAAAATCACGATTGAAAACCTATCTTCAATGTTAGCAAATGAATCTTTCCCAACAGTACAAAATGGCCGCCACGTAGCGTCGTTTACGTCTTTCTAAAGGAAATCCTTGGCGCCGATGACACGCAACGTGCTTCAAGTCTCTTTCCAAAGAAAATCTTCCAAGATGACGCGGCGATGATTCGGCAATGAAGCGCGTCCTTCAAAACATCGGAAAGTTCTGATGCAGCCGGTGCGAACAGTGCATTCTTTAAAGTAAGAAACGTATGATGCAAATAAACTGGTAAAACGTTAAGATGAAAAAAAAAATTGACTTGAAGCAGGTTTAATCGGCAAGTCCATTCAGTAAAGCACTCAAGTCAGTCGACCAAAGCATCAATCCAATTTAACCCCTTCCGTGCTGCGAACGTCCAACGGTCGTCGCGTGCACTACCTCGCTGGTGCTGCGCACGACCGTTGGACGTCCGAATCCCGTTAGCGCGATCGAACGTCCGCACTGGGGCGGAATGTTCCACGCGCTAAACGGGTTAAATTAGTTCGTTTCTTAATAGAGAACTCAGCTACTCGGCAGAAGCATCAATCCAACTTATTTCATATTTTTTACATGTATCCAGAAGAGGCTATATATTTTTTACATGTATCCAGAAGAGGCTATGGAGGAAAATCCAACTCTCCAACCAAATAAACTTGAGTCAAGAATTAAATCACGAATCAAATCATTAAAATGTTCTTTTTAGAGTTTAAAATGTTCTTTTAGAGTTAAAATATTCCAGTAAAATTCAGTAGAGTTCTTCAGGAACCTTTTCCTTTTTAATTTCAAAAGGTAAAAATTGTACTTAGTGTGGATGAGGCCCTTTTTATCTATTTAATAATGATAATCCAAAGGTGAAGAATCCAAGATCTGCCCTTTGTGCAGAAATTATCCCATCCTCGTCGCCATTGTAAAGATGATCTCAGGATTGTAGATATAAGACTTTAATTGAGGATAAGACACAGGAAACTCCAGCTCCTTCATCCACCTCCTTCACTCTGTACTGCCTCAGTCTTCCCAATGATAACATTCTATGTTACCTAGTTACATATGAACATTCTAACAGAGACAACTCTACAGTATCGTTACACAAGTAGTAACTTGTGCATCAGGGCGATCCAGGCGCTTTATCAATCCCTTCTAGATCGGCGCGGAATCGATGGAGGGCATACTTCGGCAGTATCAATTAAACGGGGTACTCGTCAAGGGTGTCCTTGTTCGCCCTTGTTATTTGCGTTATATATGAACCCCTTAATTCGCAAGTTGGAATTAAACAATAAGATTCTTCCAATCAGGATCCGGGGCCAAGCCTTTAAAACTTTGGCTTACACGGACGACGTTGCGATAGTGACGCCCTAACCAATTAGTGCTATCCAGGAAGTAGAAAAAGAGGCTGCTCTTTTTGGTCAGATTTCGGGCTACCCGTTAAGAATAGACAGGTGGTCTGTGAGAATTCTAGAGTAGTTAGCTTGGCTGTGTATTTAGGGTTTAGCATCTTAGCAGACCTCGATAAGGTTGGACCTATAATGATCAAAGTAAGAAATCTTGATAGAATACATAATCTTCACCTTTCTTTGGTAGGCCGCACTAACGTAGTGAAAATGATAATTGTTTCTTTATTTATTTAGGACAATTCCATTGGTTTTTGAAGCTAAATGGTTTGTTGCAATTGAACATTTAATTAATAGGTTTATCTGGGCACAAGGGAAGACAAGGAGGGCCCTTCGTTTTCTGACTCTCCCTAGAGACAGGGGAGGGTGGGCAGTTCCCGATTTTAAGTTATACTATTGGGCGGCTGCTATTCAGTATATGTGTTGGCTGACGGGGGTGAGGGGGTGGGGAGACACTTCAGATTCACAAATCAAGACCGGATCAACAGACATTTATGCAATTTTTATTGGGGAGAATGCAGAGAACTGTTTTTTTTTTTTAATATACAGAGCCCAGCTATTTTAAAAGAACCAGATTCAAGGCACTTATGGCAGCTTATAAAATCTGGGCACCACTCTGTAAAAAGCTGGGGGTGGGTAGGTTTAATGCCTATACTCTGATCGAAAGGAATGTTTCTCTTCCAGGAGAATTACTCGCAGATTCAGTTTTTTAGTGTGAATCTTTCTGGATTCACTATGCTTTTTTTTTTTTTTTTTTTTTTGTAGCCCAGGTGGGCGTCGACGTCTCACCTTTTGGTGTATTTCCAGTGACGTCTGCACGCTTCCCGCGGAAGCTCCCACTCCTGGGCGCCATCTTCAGATTCTTTTTTCCGCGGTTGGGGTCTGGATCGTTCCCGAAAGGGCTGAAGAGATTTTTGGAGAAAGAAGAAAATATGCACCTTTTGCAAGAAAAGAGATTGAGAAGACTACAGGAGACTACATCATCGAAGAGGACGACGAAGGAGAAGAAGTTCAAGAACTTTGACGTCCATCGGAGAATGCAAGCTCAGGGGGCCCCCTGAACGCATGAGATGGACAACACTCCTTTCAAATTCTGCCGTAACTGCCACCATAAGTACGCGCAGAAAGACCAGCACCCGGTCTGCAACCTTTGCCTACCGGTCGACCACGAGAGCGAGGACTGCAACGCCTGCTCCGCCTTCACGCCGAAGACTCTTCGAGTGAGAAAGAGACAGAGGATAGCCAACGCCACCATGCAGGGCAAGGGACAGCCACCGTCCCTTCGAGACCTGGGGCTTTCATCGGACGAGGAGGACAACACTGCCGCCGAACAAGACGGCTACACGATCGTAGAGACCGATATTACGAAGACTCTAAAGAAGGTAGGAGACTCTATGGCCCCTAAGGCACCGAGAGACCCTGAGTATCGAAAAATTGAGGGCAAAACTTCGAAAGCGCCGACGCCGAAAACTTCGGCGTCCGCGGCTACACCAAGGCACAGCGGATCCTCTGAGAAGGACTCCCAGGCGCTGGGAGCTGGAGAACAGCAGAAGACGTCGAAAATCGCCCCCGAAAAGTGTTCGACGCCGAGGGAAAGGGACCCGAAGGGAGCTTCAGCGCTGACGAAGGACCCGAGAGCCAGCTCGGCACCGAAACCGACGACGAAAGTCGGCTCAGCACCGAAAAGAGCGGCCGATCCATTCGACGCAGACCACGCGGACAAAATGGAGAAAAAGAAAAGACGCCTCGAGGCCGAGATGGAAAACATCCTGCGGCGGAAAAAAGATTTCGACGCCAGGATGAAGGAATACACTATCCCGACGAAACCTAGGCTACAGGTGGTCGAGGAAACGGAGGAGGACTACGACGTCGAAGGACAGTCAGTGGGCGTCGAGACCTTCGGCGACCAACAAGAGCAGGATGCCTTCTACTACGAGGATGAAGGAGACGACTACCGCAGGACACTCCTTTGGTCTGCATCCTCGGTGATTCAGGAAATAGATTGGCAGGACGTCGACATCGAAAGCCTAGAGGAAGCAGTCGACACGTAACCCTTGAGGCCCTCGCCGCCAGATGACATCGGAGTCTACAACACTGTCATCAGGAATGCTGCTGCAGTTTTCAAAGTAAAACTCGACGAAGAAAAGCAGAAAGCAGACTTCCTTCTCGAGATACTGCTCCCTACACAAACAAGGAGCCAGTATCTGCCCATGCTGGACAGTGTCATGGCACAGGGAAAAGAGGCTTTCAAGGAACCAGCTACATGCAAAGCAGTCACTCCCAGGACGGAGAAAAAGTATAAACATTCCTCCAAGGACCCACCCTACATTCAGGGATCGGTCTTGGCAGACACCATCGCAGCCACGGCAAGAAAGAGGGCAAATGTGCCTACCACTTCTAGGCCACCTCCAGACAAAGAAAGCAAGAGGATGGACCTGGTGGGGAGAAGAATTAAACGGAATGCCGCAATGCACTGGCGCATGGCAAATTCCAATGCACTGCTCAACAGGCACCAGTACCAGATCCTGGAATAGCTGGGCCAGTTAATAAAGAACATGCCACAGGAATTCAAGCAAAGAGCTGAAAACCCTGTCGAAGAGGGGAAGAATGTAGCCAATTCCTGCCTCAAGACTGCCCTGGACGGAGCAGGCCCCTCCAGCAGGCTAATGATGATGGGCATCACAGAGAGAAGACAGGCCTGGCTCAGGATTCCGGGCTTCAAGCCAGAAGTGCAGCACAGCATCCTCAACACACCGTTCAACGGAGAAACGCTGTTCGGGCCCCAGTTGACGAGAAACTCAGCCAACTGAAGAAGGATAGCGAGCCTGCAAGATCCATGGGGGCATTGCAGTTCAGAGGTACTAAAAGGGGCACCCCGTCACGAAGACCTGAGGGGAGGAAACCAGCCAGGAACATCACACCAGGCGTTCCAACAAGCCCTCCAAGCAGACACCCAGACACAGCAGGGGCAGCAAAAACAGTCCTGGCAGTACCAACCAAGAGGCCAGTCCTTTCGCGGGAGAGCGAATGGACATGGACAGAATAAGAGAGGGGGACAGCAACCTGCCTCTAAGTGACTCGATAAAACTCAACGTGCCCACCCGAGAACTCCCAGGGTGGAGCACAAACACATCGAACAGGAGTTACGCGAACTAGACACCTCCGTACATGTAAGACCAGAGGGAGGAAGACTGAAACACTTCTTCAGGGAGTGGAAGAGTATAACACGAGACAAATGGGTACTCAACATCATACAGCACGGGTACTGCATAGAGTTGAAAGGAAAGCCAATGGACAGGAAACTAAGAAGAAGGCCACTAGCAAGGAAAGACCTAGAGCTCCTTCGGGAGGAAGCAAAGGAGCTCCTGCAAAAATAAGCCATAGAACCAGTACCTTACAGGGAAAGGAACAAGGGCGTATACTCCACATATTTCCTGGTACCAAAGGTGGACCAAACTATGAGACCCATTCTGGACCTAAGATTCTTAAACAAGTTCGTGAGAACGCAAAGGTTCAAGATGATCTCCCTACAAGAGGTACTCCCTCAATTGCTAGGCGGGGACTTTATGGTCACCATAGACCTGAAAGATGCCTACCTGCACATCCCAATGAACAAGGGCCCCAAGCACCTCTTCAGATTCATCATCAGAGAAGACCACTACCAGTTTACAACCCTGGCGTTCGGGCTCTAATCGGCACCAAGGATTTTCACTAAGTGCCTCGCAACAGTCGCAGCACACCTACGAAGGGAAGGGATACACTTGTACCCTTACCTGGACGACTGGCTGATCAAAGCAAGCTTATACAAAACATGCAAGCAGCACGCAGAGAGAGTGACCAGCACACTGATGAACATAGGATTCTCCATCAACTGGGGAAAATCCTCCTTGGAACCAGAACAAATGAAAATCTTCCTGGGAGCACAGATCGACACCTTACAGAGCAAGGAGTTCCCCAGCGAGAAGAGAACGATAGCGCTCGGGAGGGAGACTCCTCTCTACCAGAAGGGGCAAGCTCGGAGAGTGAGGACAGCGAGCAAAATCATGGACATGATGGCATCCTGCATACACCTAGTGCCAAACGTACGGCTCCACATGAGACCTTTACAGGAGCAATGGTCACAAGCTACAGGTCGTTGGGAGGATCTAGTGGTTGTAACGCACGCAGTGCAGAAAGAGATGGCATGGTGGAACATGGGGAACATAACAAGGGGGAAGCCTCTGACGCAACCAGCGCCAACAGTGACCATTACCACAGACACGTCCCAGAGGGGATGGGGCGCTCACATGGAGAAACTCAAAGTAAGAGCCCTGTGGACACCAGCAGATGCGGTCAGACACATCAATTACCTGGAGTTGAAGACAGTTTTCCTAGCCATAAATGCCTTCCAAACAAAACTGTACAACCAGAGAGTGTTGATCCAGACAGACAACACAACAGCGATGTTTTACATCAACAAGCAGGGGGGGGACACAATCAGCCCCGCTTTCTAAACTAGTGCAGGAGATATGGAGATGGGCCATCCCACTCAAGATAGACCTGCTAGCCATACATCTACCAGGAAAGGACAATGTAGAAGCAGACAGGCTCAGCAGACAGACATCGGCATCCCACGAGTGGGAACTCAATGCACAAGAGACGAGAAGGCTCTTCGACAGGTGGGGGACACCATCGGTAGACCTGTTTGCAACACGCCAGAATGCAAAATGCCAAAACTTCGCATCCAGGCAGCCCGGGGAGGGCTCCCTGGGGAATACCCTATGGATGAACTGATCCAGGACATTTGCTTACGCTTTTCCCCCCGATACCGCTGATACACAAGGCACTCAGCAAGTGCAGTGTGTGCAACATGACCCTGATACTGGTCGGCCCACAGTGGGCCAGGCAGTAATGGTACTCGCAGATCATGGAGATGACAAAGTTCACCCCACAGATTCGGGAGAAGAAAAGACCTACTCTCCATGCAAAACTGAGAAGTGCTGCGCCCGAGAGCCTGAGCCTCATAGCGTGGCTCCTCAGGACATGGAGTTTGCGCATTTGAAACTGCCAGAAAGCACCCTAAGGGTACTTTGGGAGGCACGAAGACACAGCACACAGAAGTGCTATGTAGTGAAATGGAAGAGATTTACACTGTGGTGCAGGAGAGAAAAACTACACAATAAGATGAAAAAGGACTCAACAGTGCTAAAGTACCTTACGCACCTGCTCAACCAAAATCTGAGCTCATCCTCGCGGAGGGTTCACTTGGCAGCGATAGTCGCTTACACAAGAGGAGAAACGTGCAAGAGTTTCTTCACATCACAGGTCATTAAGAGATTCCTGGAGGGAGCAAAGAGGATCTCACCGCCAAAGAGGGTGCCACCACCTGCATGGAACCTTAACCTAGTCCTAACGGAACTCATGAAGGAACCTTTCGAACCAATTCACAAGGCCTCCCTAGAAATGCTAACCATGAAAACAGCTTTCCTGGTAGCAATCACTTCACTGCGCAGAGTGAGCGAACTGCAGGCAAAAAACGCTACAGGAACCCTACATACAGATACACAGCGATAGGGTGGTGATGAGAACGCACCCACACTTCATGCCAAAGGTAGTGTCAAGGTTCCACTTGAATCGGACTATACACATACAGAGTTTCTTCCAAAAACCGGCAACAAGAGCTGAAAGGGCACTGCACACTCTGGACGCCAGAAGTGCAGTCATGCACTACATTGAGAGAACAAAGGAACACAGGAACACGAAGCAGTTCTTTGTGTCCTTCGCTAACAGTTTCATGGGAAACCTGTAACTAAAGGAACAATTGCGCGATGGATCGCCCAAACAATACAGTTCTGCCACAAGCAGGCAGGGCAGGAACTAGCAGAGGGGACGCGTGCCCACTCTACCAGGAAAAAAGGAGCTACAATAGCTTTCCTAGCTAACACACCAATTCAGGACATATGCCTGGCGGCAACATGGGCTTCAGTGCACACGTTCACGAAGCACTACTGTGTGGATATACAGATGAACAAGGAAGCACAAGTCGGACAAAGGGTGCTTCAACACATATTCAATAACCAACGCTCATCTTCCACCCAGCAGCCACAAACATGATAAACCGCTACAAAGTCTATGCACAGCATAGTGAATCCAGAAAGATTCACACTGCAAAACTAATAGTTTCTTACCTGTCGGTGTAGTTTTGCTGCTTGATGATCTTTTTGGATTCACTAGCGAACCCACCCACCTCCGCCAGAAAGATGAGGCTGGAGAGAAAAGGTGGTTGAAACAAAGACAATATTTGGAAAAGAAGCCTTAAAGGTTAAAGCGGTGAAAAAACTTTAGTTGAACATTGCCATAACTTAGGTAACAAGAATGAACACGAGAAAGAAGAATCCGAAGATGGCGCACAGGAGTGGAAGCTTCTGCGGAAAGTGTGCCGACGTCACCGGAAATGCACCAAAGGTCGGACGTAGACACCCACCTGGGCTACAAAGAAAAAAAGAAAGAAAAGACTACGAATCCGGACCCAAACCACAAGACCGCAGAATAATGCACAGCATAGTGAATTCAGAAAGATCAAGCTGCAAAACTACATCGACAGGGAAGAAACTATTCGTTATGGCTGATTAGGGGCAGCGGGGGATTAAGAAGCTGGGGGACTTGATGGGGCTTAACGGTGTTCTGCAGGTTACTGATGTCCAGGAGAAGTTTGGCATCTCTACTAATAACTCCGTAGCTGCAGAAACTTAAAAAAGTTATCTAATGAACAAGCAGGGGGGCTCTGCTGGCTTTAGTAAAAGTAGGATTTTAGATGTAATTGAAGGTGGGGCAGATTGCTCTATCAATAGGTTCTACTCGGAGCTAGTTGCACTCAAAAGTGATGATCTAGAAAAATATGGAAGGAAATGGGTGGACAAACTTCAGGTGGATCAGGATAGTTTTCAGGTCTCACTTGAGATGGGGCGAACATTACTTTGCTCAGCACCGTTGCAGGCCCAACATTATAAAATAATATATTCCTTGTATCCTACACCTGCTAGGATTGCGCAGTGGGGTGGAACAGGAACTTGCTGCCCCTGATGTGATAACACACAGGCGGATATTATTCGTGTTTTTGCATCATGTCTCCAACTTTATTCATTGCATAGGGCAATTGAATCTTTCCTGCATCGAACTTTAGGTATTAAAACATCCCTTACATCAGCATGGATTCTTCTTGGGGTAAGTGGGGACGATGAGCAGTGTGACTCGCAATATTCTCTATTCTTTGCTATGTCAGTTTTAAGGCTTTGTGCGACCACTGCATGGCTGGATAAGGCAGCCCCAATCTTTCATCAATGGCTAGCCAGGTTATTGTCAGTATACAACTTAGAAAAAAAGGGATATATGAAAGGAAGGGGGAAAAAAGGGAAAATCCTATCATGAGGTGGAAGGAGAATGTTTAAAAACTAAAATCAAGCTATTTCTTTGTGCTCCTCTACTCCTTCGAATTTGTTTTTGTAGGGACTAAGGCTTATTATTATGTTTTCTCATGTTGCTTTTTCTCGTTTTTTTATTTTTTTTTATTCCTGCGCTGCATCTGACAAAATGACTGTTGTATATGTAAATATTTTGACTGTTTATTGACAGGAAATAACGAAAAATATTAAATATATTTTTTTTAAAACCAGTTAAACTTTTGCTAATATAGCATTAACCAGGGAAGGAGGGTGGAAGAAATAATTTGCTGATCCTGCAACAAACAATATCTCATGATTAGGGTTGCCAGCTGACTGGATTTCTACCAGCACCACCAGTATTTTGATATATTCTGGCAAGTACAACAAGCATTGGCATAGCCAATAGGTCTTGCTTTTGGGACCTTATAAGTATTTAGTTATGCAGAACAATATCATTGCATGGCTTAACACTCAAAAGACTCCAAAGGCGAGACCTATTGGCTATGCCAATGCTTGTTATGTTTCATTGCCAATATCGTATTCGGAGTTTTTCACAATCTCACTTGCAGAACTGAAACCATTTCAATTCCAATTATTCATACCATCTTTAACACTCATTTGTCTGAAATGTAAAACTAAATTATGCTAGCAAACATTGTCAAAGTCAATGGGCCTGGCTTGTGTGTTTTTTCTAATCGTGATCTGATGATGTGTGATAAGTTCGGATGTACATACACCTACAGTGGCACCCACTTACATGGTTCAAAACACCACATCAGTCCCCAAAGATTGTCCCTGCATATAAGGAGACCACTCCAATTTGAGTAGCAAATCCCAAGCACATGCCTTTAAAGAAACGGCATCATTGGATCTGTGGAGAAAGGGCGTGCTTCAATCCATTGAGATTGCAGTAGATCACCAACAATGAGGCCATTGAGCAGCATTACTACTCACGGAGCATACAACACTCGGGGAATGAGGAAGTCTAGGGAGGCCATCAAGACTAAAAGTATCTGCAGGCCATCTGGAAGAAATTGGCAGCAAGGCTGAACTGTGACAGAGTAGGCCTGAATTAAATTTCTAAAAAAAAAGTGGCACATGTATGCAAATTGGGGCAACTTTGAACTTGTACTAACAGGCTGTTTAAGTGTTTTGCAAGCTAACGGGGTGCTAGAGAGCCCCTGGCAACTTGGCTGCATTTTAGAGCTGCTCTATTGGCCTGGAGAAGAAATACATCCTAATCCTGCCATTCTGCACCACAGATGGAGTAAATTGGTCTTGGTGTGCGGGCCCTGAGAAGGTCCAGCCTCGGGCAGTTCTTTTATGCAGTCTCCCCGGCCAAACGGAACTGCTGGGTTACCAAGACCACGCGGCCATGGCATAAATAAGCAAGTGAACTATTGCATTATGGCAGTGGAATAAGAGAAAAGAAGGCGTCGGCCGAATTACTATCTGTGAATGCAGCGACTGTGTCATCAAAGGACCCGCCGGCATGGAGTGAGTGAGTGAGGTGCGTGGGTGAATGAAGGCGAGGATCGGCCGTACCTTGTAAACCAGGAAGCTGGTTTGGAAGAATGTCTGGGAGCAGCGGCTGGTCGGCGCCTGAGGAAGTCTTGGCACATTTGCTGTGCTCGAGCTCTGAGGATGTAGGCCTCCCAGGGGGTTGCATTAAAGAGCTAACGTGGAAACATCTAGGGGCTCACTGAGCCTGAAGCATTGGACTGCCCCACTCTTAGACAAAGCTACACGAGTAAGACATCCATAATTCTGAAGTGGAGCACTGCTCTACAGGCTGCAGATCGCCTCTGGTATACTGAAGGATAAAGAAGCCATATTGGCAGGGTGGCCCACAGTGTCGATTGGTGGACTTGTACTAAAACCGTCTCCAAGTAACAGGACCGTGCCTGCTCACAAACACTTCAGACCAAATAAGTGAGAAGGCTGCAACTGCTAATAAATTACTGATCTGCTGCAGGGGGTTGATTGCATGCGAAGATACTCTGAAGTAATACTGAACATTAGGTGCAGGCTGACAGACATTGGGGACTGCTTGCTGAGACACAGAGATTGACTTTTGGGGCCAAGGAGATGCAAGTGAAAGCGCCACTAAAATACAGACATGTGGTAAACAGATAAAAGCCAAAAGACGACTCACATTCAAGCCAAACAAACATTGGACACGCGGCTCTGAAAGTGGCGCTGCCGTGAAAGTAACTAAGGGTGTAATGAACCATGACAAGACAGGAAAGCCAGATGGCGCCTGTGCTCGTAGCAGTGCGTGTAACCGCACGCTCTAGGCCGCACAAAAAGCTGTGGTCGGCTTTTTGACGCCCACTCACTAAAAGTCTCACCAGTGCAACGCATGCGCTGGCTCAGACGAGACCTTAAGAGCACCCTAAAGCAGGTATTTTTAGCTCTTATCTCTGCATACTTAAAACTGCACATATAAATTGGAAGTACTTTCAAATGTGTTCTAGAACTACATTAATGATCCATGGCTAATATTTAAAGGAAACCGACAGAAGTCATGTTACAAATTAATGCATACAATTTTATTGACAGCCCTATTTTGCATCACAGCCAAGCCTATGCAGACTATTTAACAACCAATGGCAGATATATTTTTCTCTTGGAAAACCCACTCATGATATGACTTTTCACGAAATGCATCCTCCCTCTTTGGAAATAAAATAGAAATGTAAGGGATATGCTAAGTGGGGACCCAAGGGGTACTGGAACCAGTGAAAAGAAAAAAACAAAGTAGCACTTTCTGACTCCAACCACTAGATGGCGGGATATCCACTAGAAAAAGCAACAACAAAAAAGGAAATATCTAACGCAAAAGGAGCCCTTCAAACACAATCTAGTTCTTTTCATATTCCACATATCGTGGAGGATCTGAAGCAACCTCCACTGACACATCTACCTCTTATAACAAGACTCAAAATCAAGCGTCCTCTCCTAGAGGATACTATAGGAGATCCAAAGGAGGAAACCATAATGGAGGCAGAGGTAAAACCGTTTTTAACCAATCCTCCATCACCTCTCACCCCTGGTCAATCAATACAGGTTGCGGGAAGACTACAACAGTTCCTTCCCGCATAGATAAATATCACATCCGATCAATGTGTGTTAGATCTATTCCAACGTGGTTATTGTCTGGAGCTCACTTCCACACCTCCAAACATTCCACCTTGCACACACAGGTTATCAGTAGACCATCAAAAGGTCTTCAAAGAGTAAAGTAAAGCCCCACTGGACAAGAGAGCAATAGAAAGTGCCATTACAACAAGGCACAGGATTCAGAGCTCCATCCTTTTTGGGTGTAAGGAAGTAAAGAGAGCTAAGACTCATTCTAGACTGCAGACTTTTAAACAGGTACATCTTTTCAGAACAGTTTCATATGGTCACTCTTCAGGACATTATACTACTACTCCAACAAAGAGACTTCATGACTGCATTAAACCTGCAGGATGCACATTTTCACATTGCAGTTCACCAAGCACACAGACCAAGTTTGTTTTCAACGGACAACACTTAGAATTCAAAGTGCTTTTGTTCGAGGTCACCACAGCCCCCAGGCTATTTACCAAATGTCTAGCAGTGGTACCAGCCCCCTAATGAAGGCAAAGCATACATGTTTTTACATATCTGGATGATTGCCTCATCAAAAGCAAAACAATATCACAAATGTTTGCAACACAGACAATAGATTTACTGCACACACTGGAGTTTATAATCAATGCAGTAAAATCTAACCTGTATCCTCTCCAGATACAACCCTTTACAACCTTTATTTAGGAGCCATCATAAATTGTCAAAACGAGAGTAGCTTACACTAATGCAGCCAGAATTCAGACTTTCAAAAACTTGAGATCTCAGGTTCTGCCTGATAGGCCATGAGTACAGTTATGCATCTCCTTGGGACAAT
Source organism: Lissotriton vulgaris (assembly GCF_964263255.1). NCBI lineage: Eukaryota > Metazoa > Chordata > Amphibia > Caudata > Salamandridae > Lissotriton > Lissotriton vulgaris. The sequence continues at coordinate 287,724,398 of NC_141697.1, read as the reverse complement.
GGCATAATCCCTTCATGCAAGACTCGATATGTGTCCACTAACACAAAGCTTATTGCAACAATGGTCTCGAGTGGAGTGTCAGTTAGAGGATCTAGTGTTGAGCAGCCATCGGGTTTGCCACTCTCTGCAATGGTAGTACTTCAGCAATCTGTTGCAGGGACGACCTTTTATATAATTCCGCAAAGAACCATAACAGTGGACACATCAATGACTGGATGGGGAGCGCACTCACAAGAAATGACTGTACATGGGCACTGGACATAGTCAATCCCTCCTACATATCAGTCATGTAGAGCTGCTTACCTAGCGATTGAAAGCCTTCCTTCCTCACCTCGTAGGCAAAGTAGTATTGATCAAAACAGCAGCATGACTACCATGTATTATCTGCAAAACGGGGGTATCTCCATAGTTATCTCTCCTAGATCAAAAAATCTGGAAGATTGCTTTTCAACACAGTATTTAGTTGTGCGTACAGTACATGCCAGGAGTAGGCAAAGACTTGGCAGGTCTCATAAGCAGGACATGCCAACAAGCCTACGATTGGGAACTCTGTATACAAGTCTCTCACCCATTTTTCAGCAATTGACATAACCGGATGAGACCTATGTGCAACACTACAGAAGGCAAAATGCCAAGACTTTGCTTCCAGGTTCCAACACTCACAGCCCAAATGCAATGTACTATGGGTCAGTTGATCAGAGATATTTGCTTAAGCTTTTCCACTGCTGCTTCTGCTTCGATGTGTAATTCACAAACTGAGGTAGACCTCCTTGACACTCATCCTTGTTGCTTCCACATGGGGCAGGCAACCATGGTACACAACACTACTAGAGTTGTCAGTATTGAGACATCAACTACTACCAAAGAAGACCTCCTCACTTGGAACCAAGGAGCAGTAAGATACCCAAGCTCCAGATCTGTCTTGCAATTTGGCCCATGAAGTCTTCGAATTCGGATACCTAAATCAACCACAAGACTGTATGGATATCTTAAAAGAAGCAAGAAGACACACAACATGGGCATGCCATGCAGCAATGTGTGTGGAAATGCTTTGTTCATTATTGTCACTCAAAAGATATTAATTCAGTAAATGCATCACCTCAAATTCTATTACCTGCTTCACTTACAAGCTGCAGGGTTATCTTTCACTGCTATAAAAATACATCTTACCATGTTAGCTGCATATCCTCAAAATGAAGAACAAACATCTATATTTAGAGTTCCCATAATTAAAGCCTTAAGGCCTTAAAAGCCATTCCACCTAAAGCTCCACCCGCACCAATTTGGAATCTTAATATTGTACAAACAAGGTTAATGGGTCTGCCATTTGAGCCATTGCTCACTTATCCACTAAAAGTTTTTTATTGGAAATTTGCTTTCCTCATTGCAATTATTTCACTCTGACTAGTAGGAGAAATGCATTACAGTTTGCCGGAGCACTCTCATGTGAGTATACAGATTGTTCAGTAACAATTAAAGTAAATATCAACACCAATATGACAGAAGTACAAGAAATCCAAAAGATGAGTGAATCTTGGAGTCTTTAATGGAGATTACAGCCAGCCGACACGTGTTTCGTCGCCTTCGCGATTCATCAGGGCTAGAAGGCCGTATCGACGTCACAAAAGGTCGCTCAGCTGGTGATAGTTCCGACCCAGCCGGGCCCGTGACCTATGAAGCTGGTTCGAGTGCGTCCAGCAACAGTCTATATCTTGTTTATGAGTACTAAATCTGGGCGTATTGTAGTATACTCGGAGGTAGCCACAGACAGTTGTTTATGTATGTAAAAGCTTCATCAGACAAGTACTCTCTTTCTTGGCGGTAGTGGTTTCAATGGTTAATGTCCCGGTTAAATCTCTCTTACTAGTGTAATGGCGGTATAAGGTACGAGTTTCCAATTCTATAATTCACGAGGCCGTGTGTTGGCTCTCGTAGCGCGTACGGCGGGTGTGCCTCCTCCGAGCAAACAGGAACTATACTCGGAGGAGGCACACCCGCCGTACGCGCTACGAGAGCCAACACACGGCCTCGTGAATTATAGAATTGGAAACTTGTACCTTATACCGCCATTACACTAGTAAGAGAGATTTAACCGGGACATTAACCATTGAAACCACTACCGCCAAGAAAGAGAGTACTTGTCTGATGAAGCTTTTACATACATAAACAACTGTCTGTGGCTACCTCCGAGTATACTACAATACGCCCAGATTTAGTACTCATAAACAAGATATAGACTGTTGCTGGACGCACTCGAACCAGCTTCATAGGTCACGGGCCCGGCTGGGTCGGAACTATCACCAGCTGAGCGACCTTTTGTGACGTCGATGCGGCCTTCTAGCCCTGATGAATCGCGAAGGCGACGAAACACGTGTCGGCTGGCTGTAATCTCCATTAAAGACTCCAAGATTCACTCATCTTTTGGATTTCTTGTACTTCTGTCATATTGGTGTTGATATTTACTTTAATTGTTACTGAACAATCTGTATACTCACATGAGAGTGCTCCGGCAAACTGTAACGTATTTCAGCAGTAGTTGTATCTACTCTAGGGAGTGGTTTAGGTTGGTCCACTCGCCGAGTAGCACCTTAGATATTTACAAGAAATTAAATCGCATGCGTTTATACAGGCAGTGCACCCATTCAGAACTGAGCTAAAAACCTTTTCTTTCTAGTAGGAGAAATGCAAGCACGAACTCTAGAGATGAACCATTTTTCCAAGTACATAAAGGCAAAGTAGTTTTAAGAGCTAATCCTAAATATCACAATTGCATTGAAATGCCTGTTTTTTTTTTTTTTTTTTTTGCATCAACCAGACTCCGTGGCAGAGCATTACACACATTAGATGTTAACGGAGCATAGATCAGTGCTTCCGGAAAACTCGACAACTCTTGTTTGTGGCATTCTCCAAATCGCATCAAGGTAAAGCAATTTCCTAATGCACGTTGGATAGTATAATGTACCCAAACCTGCTACACTGAAGCTAAAAGACCCCTCCGTATTCCGCCAAAAGCCCTCTCTACACACAAAAAGGGGCTTTTATGGCATTCCTAGGGCATATTCCAATAGCTGACATATGTAAAGCAGCTAAGAAATCAATGGGAGAGCAAGGGTATGCAGGGCGCGTCCTGTCCCCAGATGCAATATGTTGAAACAATGTAGACTGGCCCACTATGTGTATGTGATTATCTTAGTCACTGTTTTGTGGCCTGGATTTAGGACCCATTAGGTGTTATTAAAAGACCCCTCACACACCAACCTGGTTGGTGTCATGCTTCCTCATCGGGGTCCCAACCAGGTGCCGAGTGCCACCTAGTTGTGCTACATTACTGTATTTCACTTGCATCACACTGTTGCACCAACATCCGCTCCGCTGTAATCGAGCGTCGTATCACAACCAAGTGGCACTGGTTGGGACCCCGATGATGAAGCATGACACCAACCAGGTTGGTGTGTGAGGCACAAGTTAGTCAACGCTTACAAGGAGAATGTTTAGTCCATGCCAAGCATGTGGATCTACAGCCACACATGCCATCAAACAGTGAGGTTACTTACCCTGTAAGCATCTGCTTGTGGCATGTAGGGCTGTAGATGCACATGTGCCCGCCCTCCTCACCGGTGACTTGTAAAATATGAAGTATATAAATGCAAGGAGCACATTATTACATGGTAATCTACACAGGATACACTTTTCTTTCACACCACTGTAACCCACCAAGCGGAAAACAATCTAACAATGGAGTTGATGACCATGCGTTCTACAAGCAGGAAGAGTCCCTGTACCTTGTGGTTCGAAATACATCTTTGAAGAAAACAACTTGCATACTTCCGATCCCAACACTAGATGGCAGACTTATGCTAAGGATGTGAATCTAGAGTACTACATGCCACAAATAGATGCTTACAGGGTAAGTAACCTTAACCATATATGTGCGTATGTGGGTATACATATATATATATTATTTTTTTTAAAGTTTTTTTGCTTACCTGTGATACACTTACATTTTCATTGCAAAGGCATATGCGTGGTAATGCTTTGTATGACAATAGTATTGTGGTTATGTTATACTTCCAATTGCAGGTGTATGCAGAGCATGTGGAGCTACAGCACTACACGTCACAAACTAATACAGGGTTAATAATAGATTCCTATTTGTTCCAGGGTGTGATGTCACTATTGTGTTGGTTCTGTCTGATTGGCGATCTTAGCATCTTGGTATCATTGAAACTCTTCCTTTTTGATTGTGAAAATAAAATGTTCTGTCCATGAACACCATGAACTCACTGTTGCCATGGATAGTCTACCTGTCCTAAATGCCACAGTTAAGTGCAAGCTGCACATGGAATTTGTTCAGTATAAATTGCTGGATAGCTGCTTGTATAGTGTTCACCCACAATAAGGATGGATAGGTCACTTTCATATTTGATTATATATATCATAAAATGTCATCAGTGTTGGTACATCTTTGAATATTCCTGCCAGCGATCGCAAAACACTTGGATATAAAAGTTTTACATTCCGATTAAAAAATATTGACCATTTCAGCACCATCCTTAACCTTGCTGTCTTGCATCTCTATGAGAAACAAGGTACCTCACTAATACATGCTGAAGGAGACTAGATCAAATACTGTTCATTTAAAGAGCTAGCAGCTTCTTTCTCCCAAAATGCCTCTTACTGGCTGCGCCACACGCTGAATTCTGGTTAGCTTGAAAAGGAGCCCACAAGTCTGTCAAACTTACTTTTTTTCTGGGTCTTGTCCTCAGAATTAAATTGTTTCTTCGTTTGACATCTTTGAAACATTTGCACCCTTTGTTACATATTTATGGTTACATTTACTGACCATATATGCCTTCACATTTGAAAAGACTGCTCTGTAACCCACACGGTGTTAGTGTATTTGGGGAGAACTGCTTGCCATCATCGCATTAATTAAAGGATTGTGAATTCTGCAAATATATACATAGACATTACACGATAGATGTTGGAGGCTCTTGGTGCTCAAGGAGGGAAGAAAGAAAGAAGGAAGAAAGGCCAACCATAGAGTGTGACTTTTCCACTATGGCCTGGCCCTCGAACTCTAGACTCCCACAGGTATGCAATTGCCTCAGACCTCATTTGCATCATTACAGACCTCCATTCAAAGTGAAGGTAGCACCCTGTTTGTCTCTTTTCTCAAAGCAGAAGCACACTTATGAAAACTAAAATGGGTGTTTCAAGCCAGTGGTGAGTTTGTTTGAGAAGCTTTGTGTTTTATTATGTGCTCAAACAGACACACACTTAACCATTTACACTGGACGGGAATGCTTTTCAATATTGTCTAATTTGACAAAAAGTAATGAAGTCACAATTTGCATGATCACTGCACCATTGTTACCACCCCCTGCAAATAAAAAGTGAGATGCTACCTTTCTCCTGCTGCTCTGTATTTGAAGAGGCCATATTAATGGCAACCCTACACAGTGCTTAATTTGAGCCAGTTGTTTCAGGTGCTCGTCACCAGCACTTAAATGTTCACACCAATTTTTGTAACAGTCTGCCACGAGGTGGCATGGTCTAGCTAATTTAGAGATGACCACAACAACTGTTAGGTAATTATTAATGTAATATTAATTGAAAATCGCTGCCTCCAAAGCTATTCCTATAGCATTGGGGCCTGAAATAGTCAGACTTGTCTTACCTGTAGGAGCGTGATGGCTAGTAGTTGTGTTAATATTATTTGTGGCATGGCAGAGGCAATGTGTGGTGCAAGCTGCAGTGGCCTTCTGGCACTTTATATATATATTTGGGGCAATTAACCCTAGCGGAGGAAATCGAATACCTGAGGCTTCAGAGAAAACAAACACTACGCCCACGGAATCAAAACTCCGCGCAACCCAAAACAGCAATGCAAGACGACGGCAACGCAGCAAATGCTCCCAAACCAAAAGGAAGGCAACCCAGGAGAAAATTCTGGCAGAACAATAAACAGTAAATGAAAACACCATAATAAGCTTAACCAGTACTGAATAAAACCAAGCGGAGAAACGGGTACTTTCGTTGGGCCTATCTTTCTGCCCGGAAAGTAACTTTAATTATTGCAACACCAGAATCGACATCTTTAAATATATCCGCAAAATAAAGCTCAAATATTATGCCATCAAGAAAGGCACAACTGAGAAGAACTTGGAAATGGTTCAACAATCCAAAAAAGCGGATTACATGCTAAGGATGTCGGCCTGATGCGAACAATGCACCATCTGCGTACTGAGGATGACAATGTTTCTAACACTCAATTTATCGCTGATACGGAGGACGTAGAAATTAACCTTGCAAGTAGCAGTCCCTTTAAATCACCATCGACATTCAACCCTAGTATGCCGAGGGATGCGATAGATATCTATGCTGATAGGCTAACAGAAGAGCTCAAAAATCTTCAATTCAAAACTATGAAGCAACGCAAACCACCTGACGCCAGAATGAGAGCATACAACAATCTGATGCAGAAATTAAAAAATGACAATAAAATAGTCATCAATCAATCAGATAAAGGCAGTAACATAGTGCTTTGGGCCAAACAGGATTATATCGAGGAAGCTAACCACCACCTCAATGACGAACTTTGTTATGCCAAAACAGATTTTAAGACTGCTAAAATGATTCAAGAAACATATGAAAAAGATCTATACCTATGGAAACGCGAGGGACTTATATCTAAAGACGAACTGAAATTTCTACATAAAGTCCACCCAGTGTTACCCAACATTTACTTTGTACCCAAAGTACATAAACAACAAACAGCAGTGCCAGGCCGGCCCATTGTGTCAGCGATTTAACAGTGTTTTCGAGAACACATCTAAATACATAGATTTCTATCTGCAGGAATATGTTGTCTCATTACCAGCTTACATCAAAGACACAACGGAGTTCTTACATCTTTTAAATCAATATACATGGTCTGACAACTTGTTACTCATGACAATGGACATAGCCACGCTATATACCAGTATAGCACACGCTGATGGAATAAGAGCGGTCAAATACTATCTGGACCAACGCCCCACTGAACTATACCAACATAACAAAATGCTTATCACTATGATGGACAAATGTTTAAACAACAATGTTTTTCTATTTAATAATGTTGTTTACAGGCAATTGAGGGGGGTGGCCATGGGGGCATGTTTTTCCCCCACCTACGCGGGGCTCCACGTGGGGTGGTGGGAGGAACATGTCATCAAGGTTCACCCTGCAGCGTATTGGGATAACAATGTCGTGAGATATTGGAGATATATAGACGACGTGTTTATAATTTGGCGTGGTTCCATGCAAGAGGCTTATCAGTTTGTGAATGATATTAATAATCAATTGAACCTGAAATTTACAGCAAACATTAGCGTACATGAGGCCACTTTTCTGGATGTGCAGGTCAATATAGTGCAAAACAAAATAGCCACCAGCCTGTTTAAGAAGAGCACATCAGGCAACACCATCCTGCACGCCAGAAGCTTTCATCCACACTATACTATCACTGCCATCCACTATGGGGAATTTTTGCGAATACACAGGTCCTGTAGCTCTCCTGAGATGCGAGAGAAACATCCACAGGATTGTAAAAACAGACTAATTGCCAGGGGCTATAATGCCAAGAAGTTAGACGCAAGCATGACAAAGGCTAACCGTCTTAACCGGCTAGAGCTGTTAAATCCAAACAGGGCAAAACACCCCATATCACAAGAAGGCAATAAAGAAGATACTATCCGCCTCATAACGGGATACAGTCATCAAGCACGTCAGATCACTAAATTGATTAAGCAAGAATGGCCCATCATCCTCACAGATCATGTACTTAAAGATATCATGCCCAAAACTCCTACTGTGACGTATAGACTAGCGTACGCAATGCGCAACGATCTGGTGTGTAGCAGCCCAGAGACGTTAAAAAGTGGACAATTGGTTGTCCCCCCGCAAGGTTTTTTTTCGTTGTAGCCGGTGCAGGGCGTGCAAGTTTTGGGTCAATGTTAACATACCCAACCCCATTTGATATTACACCTATCACTTTGAAAGATCATTATACTTGCCGCACTGAACTAGCCGTCTATGTACTTAAATGCACCTGTGAACTTACCTATGTAGGTAGTACCAAATTACCGGTTCACATGCGCATTTTACATCACCTGAGGGCGATAGTTAATGCCGACCCCAGCTATCCTGTAGCCCGGCATTTCAAGAGTGTACATAACCAAAACCTCAATCACCTCAGATATTTTGTTATTGATGCTGTCAACCCGAGTAAAAAGGGAGGGGACAATGAAAAACGTCTTAGACAGCTAGAATCAAAATAAATCGTGCTGCTCAACAGTAAAAGTCCGGGAGGTTTAAACATGGAGGATCTTCACAACTTTCTGTAATAGAACTATTGTGTAATAATGGATGATCCTTTTTACATCATGTTAAGTGGCTACTTACACCCCATCTTTATTATTCCAACTGAAATTATGGTCTCCGGAAAGGATGTAGGGCCTCTTGGAACTCCGATGTACATAGAAATGTATTTTCACTAACATCTGATATTTCACACAGTACATTAACACTTCAGGCAGATCAAGTGGAAAGTCGTAGATTTTAATGTTTATGTATCGTTTAACATTATTTGCACACCACATCTATGTGAAACATAGAATTTGCACTTATTTTCAGGGTACTCGTTAATCCTTTGTGAGTCCCTGTTTTAGCACCTGAGCACTTTGAGCTAAACCGTAGAATATGACACACACACATCTAATGCATTCACTTGGGCACCAACAACAGCCAGAAGAAGGTAATCCTCGGGACAATGAGGTTGATAATAATTACCAATAAATATAACAAAACTAAGGGACTTCAAGTATTTGTACAGATAATAGGCAGACATAAATCTTTGTCTAAAGTCCGTTGTTTTATCAAAGTTAAAACATGGCTTTTGATGTCGGTACACTATCACCGATTTGTAAAACATGTATTTTTTCACAACTTCATTTGTGTGTGTATAACTTTCAAGGCACATATCACTTTATAAATACTATGCGTGGGCCATGATGTTTTATAATTGTTCACAATCAATTTCAAGTGTATCATGTTAAAGCCAACATATTTATATGTACCATATGGATAATGCATTGTGTTAAAATGGCGCCCTCGGAAACGTTTCATTAGGGACTATATGTTGATGTTTACTTTTTGAAATGAATTGGCACGTTTTTGTGTGTACTCTTGTTAAATAACTGTTGCTCAATCACTCCCCATCAGTGAGCAAGGACGTGAAGTCCGAAACGCGTCTGATGGCTTACACCACAATCAAATACATATTTTCGTGAAATCGGAAGACTGACTCTGGCTAATTTGTGAAGTCTGCGTACCTGTTGGTGCGGTGAAGCACATTTGCGACAAGTTGGATTGATATATATATATATATATATTTTTTTTTTTACCCCTACAACTTTACAAATGCCTTTGACAATAGTAGTTAATGACTTAACATTCAATTTAAGGGAAGGAAACTGAAATGGTTCTGGTTAACCTGGAAAAAAAAAACTATTTCTATTGCTTGAATAGCTAATTCTTTTGTTGTTTTTCTTCTTTAGATCCATAGGAGTAAAAACAAGTGGAAATTTCACCTAAAGGATGGCATCATGAACCTTAATGGAAGAGATTATGTATTTTCCAAAGCAGTTGGAGACGCAGAATGGTGAAATTGTTTTAAAAACATGTTGACAAAGTCACAACACAAACTCGAACAGGAAGAAAGCAGTATGGGGTCTCTAATGCACATCTCTGCCAATGCGAGGTGTTTTTTTACAACTATAAAAAACTGAAGACACCCCTGTGTTCGGCATCAAAAGCTTGGAATTGTTCTACAAACACTAGTGCTGAACTGACAAGCCACAATGAAGAGAGCATCTAGTGTTAATTTGGATGACTAGTTTTTTGTGTTCAGTCTCCTCACAGATGCTGATTACAGCACCTAAATTAAAGAATATGCTTCTCGCTGCCACCATAGCCACCTTTGGCATATGGTAAACTTTACAACTCAAATTGTGGAGTCTGGTCTACTATCTTCATAGCAACTATCTTTGCTTCTGTATGCATCTTTTTTGCCCCATTTGCTCTTTTTTACGCAGCAATGATGTCTTTTTTTAATATTCATTCTTTTTACTGGAGGGACACTATTTGAACATTGAGTTGTTTAATATTTTTTAAATGAGATTTATAATATATTGTAGGCTGCTGAGTTTTTCATGTTCTTTGGAGGGAGGGGTTGAAGGGATAGGCATATTGAGGAAAGTAATCTGAGTGATTAAGTCACTTGGTTGTTGACAAGACAACTCGCTGTTTAAATACTAAACCAACAAGTTTGTCCTTATTCAATGGAGGTTTAGTGACTTTATAATTTAAAGTGGTTCGTGTTGAACTTGTCACTGCCCTGGTAGGTATCGCGTGAAATAATGGTGCCATGTGTTTGATACATTAAACCTTTTAAAGGTTGAGGTTGGAGTAGGTAGTGAGGATGGGGTGGCTAAAATACTTTTTACTACCCAGAGGACCGCCAAGAAGGTGTGGGCTTGTATGGAGGGGTTATCTGGCCAATGCAAGTCTTGCATGTTTCATAATCCAGTATTTTTAATTTGTGTGGTGTCTTAACAGATTGGACTCTCTAATATTTGATGAAAAAAAGTATGTTCTTACAATATCCATGCCATACATTTTATTGCAGCAGGCAAACCATCTTAGTTAAAGCCTTCCAGATTGCACATTTTAGAATAAAAAAAGGGACCCGCCTATTTGATCTATAGAGATGCCTTTTTTGAGACTGGAGTGACTGTAATTTTAGCATTTTAATTATGCCAAAATGTTTGCTTTGTTTTCCGCAAATGTCCATATCTTTTATTTCGGTCCACGAAATTAAAGGCTATGGCTAGACTTGAGCTGCTAATGTGCTGCTGCCTGGCAGTGAGACTTTCAATCCTCCGACTCTCCTTTGCTTATTTTCCTTTCCATAGAAATAATTTGGCTCTATGGTATTTCTGGCTTAAACTCGAACTGGCAGCAGTGGCAGGTTCCAGGAACTCTGAGCAGGGGAACATATTTTGCATACGCTATGGGTCAGATGCAGAATACAAATCCAAAAGTCTATAAAATTAACTTTGCTTTACATGTAACAGGAAAATTGATATTTACAAACATGCTCCTGTAGCTACATCATAAATGATTTGAGGAATATTCCCCCTCCTAGTGGAAAGCAATGTCCGCACACTTGAGAGTATATAACATTACCTAAAGTGTTGCTTGCTGTAGGAGACAAAACAATTTACAGCACCTGTAAATGTTCACTTTTGTTTTTCACTATTCCCTCTTTGAGCTTTTTAACATACTGAATGGATTCTAGTAAGTTTAGATGTACTCTTTTTTTTTTTCTTCTTTTCTTTCAGCTGTAAGCACATTTGCTTACCACGCATCCTGTTCATGCTTTTCTACTGCTCACATCTGTGTTCTGTATTGTTTTGGACTGTAACTGTCACGAAAACCGGTTACGTGGATTTGTTCTTTTAAGTGTACTTACTGTCTTTCAAATTATTTTATCCTTATGTCCTCATTAGAAACAACTGAGGTAAATCTATACTAATAACGGATGGACCCAGAGGTTTATTTGAAAGACAAGTGATAAATGGGTAACTGAAGAAGTTCTGCAAGCACCTAACACTTGATCTAATTATCAAAAGGACATAATAATGACTTTGCATTTGAAATTGGAATTTCCTCCCTCATGGCCTGCTTCCCTAAAAAATCCAACACATACATGTTAGATAGTGTGCTTCATAATGTAAAGTATTAAACATTTCAGTTAACAATGAAAGTCACTCGCTCATGAAAAATTAATAACAAGGCAAATAATTTCATCGAACCTGCTAGAAATGTGCAGTCTGTCCAGTCAGTGGTGTGCTGTTACGCATCTGGCCATCCTACTCTGTCATCTAATAGCAAATGCAAATTTTAAAGATTTTGTTCTCCAAGAGATTACCTTGAGCCTTCATAAAACAACTCTGCACAAGTTTTTACAGCATTGTTAATTAGCCCTTTTAACAGTTTCCACAAAAATGTTGAGTCTCCATTGATGGATACTGAAAAGCTCTGCACATTTTTGTCAATAACATCTGCTTACCTAGTTGGTTTGCAATTACATAATTTGTTAGATTGTATTTGCTGCTAATGTGCTTTCCATTCTTAGATCATCAATATTTGAATTACTTTACCCGCATTAAACTTCTCAGTAGTTCTGGTCTTCAAACAGTTTGGAATCTCTTTAAATGTCATTTTGTCATGTGGGATCTTTATTGCATTGAAAGCTCACTTTGAAAGTAAGACAGTTTAGTATAATTTCACTGTGGATGGCCTCGGCACTCGTATGACACAAGTACAGCTTTTAAAAAATATTTTTCTGAATGTTGCTTGCTGCTTCAGCCAAATACTTATTTTGCTTGAATACTGTTTGCACAAGGCACTGAATTTTTGGAAGTTTTCTGTTATTTGTATATATTTTTTAAATAAAAAAAGCTTACAGCTAAAGAACTTTGACTGCATCTGCCCTGTAATCCCCAAGCACATTACCTCGGCCTGGCATTAAAAGGTACACCTATGCCCTTTTAATTTTTATACACAGGCTCTCTTGTGCAAAGAAATAATGTGAACGGTTGAATGAGAGAACAAACAGTTGATCCATCAAATTTCACTACAGTTCATGGCAATCTGTTAACGGAGTAGGCTAACCAGATCTGGGTTTTAGATTACTTAAACAGTTGCGTTATTCCCGAGCTCAGTCTCTTGCACAAGAGATTTACAACTGTACCAAGATACGAAACAAAAAGAACCCAACACCATTAGTAGTATACCAAGTGGTCCATATTTTTAATCGGACAATAATGTGGTTTTTTTTTCAGTTTACAATTTTGCTACTCCCAGCTAATTTTAAATTGCAGCCTTGTCTAGTGAGGTCTACTGCACATTCATCACCTTTAGTTACCTTCAAGCTGATCACCATGGTGAAGCTACCCTCTAGGTAAATGTCTCTTCAAGATCTATATGGGACATGAATTAAAATGTCTTGTAGAATTAATTTTATCAGGCATTTGTGTTTCTATTTCCTATAAAAGTAGCTTGTGTACTCTCACAATCATTCTTGAGCTAATTCCTGTTTGTATAGTTTTATGAAGGCAGATTTGAATGTGGTAGGTTTAATTCTTGTAGTTTGTTTTGCAGTTAAAACCTTTTAATTGCCTCTCTCCTAAACTTGTTGGAATGAGGCCATATTAAGCAGCAGTAGAAATTTCCCTTCTCCTTGAAACCTGTTACATATTTTGTTCGTTTACTGAAATTCAGTTAATTTTATTCATAATTTTCATGAATCCTGAGAAAATTATGGTTCAGTAGTGATGTACTGAATCTTGCCTATGAGCTTAAGGACAGTCAAACAAATCTGATCTTTTTATTTTTGTAAATTATATTTTTTTTACATAGACGAGTCTAAATATTCCCATTGTGTAGGCCCTGCTGCTTGAAAAAGGGCATCAGATTACTGTACTTAGGACTTTTAACATCGTACTCAATTGCGTGGCTGGTCTGCAGGATTTTCTGCTTTAACATTTGCTTAATTCAAGTTTACGGTGCTTTACTGTAGTTCACAATTTTCATTACTGTTCATCGGTTTGTGCTTTTTGTCTGACTTGACCCTTTATTTCTCGCTTAAGATTTGATGTAATCCATGTATTTATTTGCATTTTACTATTTTTTGAAATAACATGATTATTGGTTCCTACTGCTTTCTTCATTTTTCATCTCGTCCTTTCACTGATATATATATATATATATTTTTTTTTTCTTGACTATAAAAATAATGTAATTCATTTTCACACTTGTGATACTACCAAAATGTTATCTACCTAGCACTGAATCAGCAGACAAGATAATTGTAACTTAAGGGTCTTGTCAAAGACTGAGAAAGGCATGTGATTATGAATAATTTATTGTATAAAGGTATTCTAAAAATGTTTTACACCTGAAAAAACTGTAGGCCTCTTTTATTAGCCAGGGCTACATTGACTAGAGATTAGACCTAAAACTAAAAGACTCCTCATAAGCTCACCTAAAATCTTCACTCCTCAGTTTCAACATGTACTGCAGCTGTAGTGTGCAAGCTCTGTTTTATCAGTCTACCATCTTATTCGTGCAAAAGCTCATGCTTCCTTTTGTGCAAAAGCAAGGCAGTGAACATTGGAGTCAATGTTGGGTTTTTGATGACATCCGAGCATAATTTAAATTAGCTACCCCTTTTAATGTTGTCTTAACAGCTTGCAGTGTTTGTGAAACACCACCTGCCAAATTTGGATATTCTCAATGTTACTCTAACAATATTGTCAACTGTTAAATGATTTTAGGTGAGGATCTGTGTTTGCGTTTTACAGCAATTGCCTCTACTATGCATAGTGCTTTAGGTGGTGAGGACAAAGTGTTCATTTTCTTTGAATTCACCTTTTACTTAACGTGCCTTTTGCTGCATTTTGTCTTTTAAGTGCTCAGCAAAATATAATTTACAGCAATTCAATTTATGTGAAAACTGAAATTGTAGTGTACTCCTACATACGGATATCTGGTTGCTGGCCCGATACCATGGTTACAGTGTTTTAGATTATGAAGTTTTGCTGTATTCTGTGAGCATGCCTTCTCAATTCCTCTGTATATTGCTGGCTTGATTTTTCAACTTTCCCCATTTCTATTACATTTGATCTTAACATAACTTTTCTATAGACTTTCACTATTTCGTATATGTCTCTGGAATGAGGAAAATGTTTAGAATCTGATAAATACAAAAAATCTAATGTTTTAAAGTTGCCTTTTATGACCATTTTTATTCCTTTTATTGAAGTTATGTTCATAAAAATGTTGGCTATCTGCATATTCTCAAAATGTCCATCTTGTTCAGTGTAAACAAGGCTCAAAAACATAAACCCTATTAGAAGTCCTGGGACCCCAATAATCCCTTGTTACTAACTCAATCCATCATTTAGGTGTTCCATCCGATTAGCCGAGCTAAGAATGTGAGCTTAGATATTGTTCTGCGAAACAATCAAGGTGTGCCTACCTCCTCTGCTGTGTGGCAGCTGAGTGAGGATTTAAGGCCTCTTTATCAATCTGTTAATTCTTCGTATGAAATCTTACACCAGAGCATTGATGTCTCAAATGTGTAGGGTTTTGCACAAGCTTTAAACGTAAGATTTATTGATGACACGTGCTACAAAATATTTAATGTAGTCCCTCTGCAACAATTACTCAAGCTTGCCATTGCTGCTTTTGGCAATCGGCAGATCACACACTGTGATCCTCCTCTGCTTTCATAGAAGTTTCGAAAGAGATACTAAAGTTCTTTAACAGAAGTGTATGACCAAACAGAATTCAGAACATTTAATGCGCCATGTTCTTGCCCCTTACATCATATTCCTTTTCATAGGGAGAAGATTTTAGGGCACATTGCTCCTAACTAAGAAATGGAAAATAGACTTTTTACTCTATACTCTTGCCAGCGTCCTATGTTCTTGCATTTAAAAAACGGTTCATCTTGTCAACTGTTCGGTTTTACTAGTTTTAGAAGCGTTTTTATATTTTACTAGAAGAGATCTCATTGGTAAACCAAATATATACTAGCAGTTTTGTTCCTAGTTGTAGGAATCTATTAGGATGACTTTTCTCTTCAGCGAGTGCATTTTATCTGTAGCTCGCATTTATTGCTACAAGGGCAAAAAACAAATAATTTCTAGACTCATTTCTTTAACTGTGTTAATATTTAACTTTACAGGGGACCCCATTTTCGTTTACTGTGATAAATGAGCAGATCATCTGGTTAACTGGTGTGTATATTTTTTTTAAATACTACTAGAGTTTTTCATCACAGGGGAATGAAAAGGATTGAAGGGATGTGCACTGGAATCAATCTGGCAAAGTCTGGAATGGCTCGTTTCCCAATAGAAAATCATGATTTCTGTTTTATTTAGTGTTAAATGTCTAGATTGC
This sequence comes from Lissotriton vulgaris, assembly GCF_964263255.1. Classification (NCBI taxonomy): domain Eukaryota; kingdom Metazoa; phylum Chordata; class Amphibia; order Caudata; family Salamandridae; genus Lissotriton; species Lissotriton vulgaris. The sequence continues at coordinate 287,708,321 of NC_141697.1, read as the reverse complement.
TGCAAATTTCTCCACCACCATCCACTTTTCAAGTAATAGAAATTGCCATTTTTAAGCATTGGCCACCTTTTGGAATGAATGTTTCAAATTCCAAAGACCGTTCATTTTGTGAGATCATTTTGTTTAGTTACATGTGCCACCCCAGTGCCCCCTTAAGTCTTCTATTGCTCTTTTGTGAATCAGGGTATTAGATCACAAATTTGTGGGTGACTCTGGGGAATGCAAGATTACATAGTTTTTCCTGGTCTAAACCTTTGTCAACTGCTGTTGTACATACTATGTTCTATGTGTGGAGGGATAAATATATTTATTATGTTTGTGAAATGTATCTGTACAATTGCAGATCAAGGTTTCTCTTCCTTGACCAACAGGATATTATGTTTAAAAAGCCACGCTTGGAATGCAATTAGAGAACTTGGTATTTTAATGTACTGAGACATATTTTAAGTTAACATTTTGCCTTTGCAAAAACTTTAATTAAAGATGTTATTTAAAAAAAAAAGTGTTGCTCATTCTTTTTCATTTTTGCAAACTAAGAATGCACTTCCTAAAGAGCTACATAAGACCACCCGCTTGCTCAGTGCAGTAACTTAAATGCAGGACCCACAATATTCCCAGGTAAAGGCTGGGAAATTCTCAGATTATCAAGCATTGGCAAAGCCAATATATCTCACCTTTGGGTCCTTTTGCCCTCGCCAATGGATTTAATCCACAGTATGCTTGATGCTGTGCAACATAAAAGAATTGAAAAAGAAAAAACTTTTTTTCAGCAGCGTCATTTTCTAGACACATGCACAACACACAGGAGCACAAAGTAAAGCCCACACGTCATCAAATAACCAGCACAACGCAAATACGTGAAAATTGGTGAAATTTAACCAACAAATATCGTAAAAATATATAAAAAAATAAAAAGTGATTCATTCAGACTGATTCCTAAGTCTTGTACTCACACTAAGTTTTATTCTTTTTGTGGAGAATTCCAGTATGGTCAAATCCATGTACCAGCATACACTGCTAAACCACACATTTCCACCATCACCTACAAACAATACACAACTCTATCCAATACCATGAACCAATCCACTCATCACTAATACAACCCCCATTCCACACCATACTTGACTACATCCATTCCAGACACTCACTCCCTGCTCTAATTACTATTCACTAACAAACCATTTGCCGCCTTCCATCATTTGTCCAACCAACACCCTCCTCTTCCTTCTACCATAATAACACACACTGCCCAGCATCTCACATTTTAAATCTTGCAACAGACCAGTCTAAGACAAACACTCTTACCTAATCTTAAAAACATTACCACCCCCTCTACCATAAAACTTCCACTCGAAACAATAAGATACAAATTAATCCATCTCCTGAAACAAATACACCAGCACCTCTTTTCACTACTCCTCAAAAACAAAACATAACATGCACACTAGCACAACAAAATCTCAAGCACAACAGCTCATAATACTTACTGTCACAAAATACAAACATGCACCCACCTTTCAAACTACACAAAGGAACAAACTCCAATGCAAAACTTTCTCTCTTCACCATACCTAACACATATACAGCAACACAGCAGCTTTCTTCCAACCGCTTCTCATCCATTGGACAATTTAGAACCTTACTACATGACACACATGCTGCACCGCCACCTCTGCCTACTACACCTTCAGCCCTAAACGCACTCACCCAATATAAGCAACGTACCACACCGCACAACTTCACTTCTCCATGTCTACTGCGCAACAATGTTACACCACGAAAACAACATACCGTACCAACTCACTCTCAAACACCGTCTCCTCCACCTTCACACCCAGACCTATCAAAATGCCTTCTTAGCCTGCTGGACAAGGACCACATTACAGAACAGCTACATGATTGCTATCCTGATGCAGCTAAAACCAGCACTAAAAACACAACTGCTACATACCCACACAATACTGATCACTCTTCTACAAAACATAGTCTCACTATCACCAAAGCACATTCTCTAAACTGTCTACTAATAAATTCTCGATAGCTCTCTAAAAACAAACATCACATCTACGACCTTCTCATCAATGCAAAGCCAGGCATACTATTCATAACTGAATCTTTGTTTGGAGATGATATGGCTCAGGTCCTGCATTTTTTATTTTTTTTGCATATTTATATAGCGCAAACTTGATCTGAAGGTATTGGAGCGCTTTACATGAGCATCGTACTTTCATTACACATTCAGGCACGGGGATATTAAGTGATTTGCCCAGAATCACAGGATGTGGATGCGACCCTGAGGTTCGAACCCTGGTCTCAAGCACCAAAGTAGTCAGTCTAACTGACGGACCAAATCCTTCCCCCTAAGCCATTCCTCTAGGCCAGAGGTCTTCAAACTTTTGTCAGCTGAGGCTCCCCATCTAAACCTCTTTACACGTTGCCCCTGCCACCACCTGACAGAAAAGTTCTGGAAGCTGGTACTTTGCATCATTGATGGCCATTCCCTCCTGCACAGCCCAGGTCTTATAGGGCAAATAATATTAAAGTAAGAGTGTTTAGTAAACTGAAGTTTTCGTAGTGCTTGTGCTTAATATAACATTCTAATGAAAAGTCTCCAACAAAAAAAATAGCTCACAAAATGACACTGGTGTATTATTTTTCACATAAAACACAATTTAGGATAGATTAGCAAAACCACTCCCAAAACACAGGTGAGGGGTGTGCCTGTTTATCTCCACAGAAACATTCAATATGTTGATGGATTCTTGCTTCTGCCATCCTTTAGGTTGTGCTCCACTTCCAGCCTTGAGCAGTGCTTTGAAACGGGGGTGCTCACAACATTTTGTTATACATATATTTTTTGCGGGTTTATATAGAGCGAACATGACCCAAAGTTATTGGAGCGCTTTACAGGAGCCTCTTTAACCTTACACAGGCACACATTAATTTTTTGTAAGCACAGGAAGAATAAGTGATTTGCCCAGAATCACAGGATGTTGAGCAGACACCAAGAATTGGTTCCCAGCTCCACAGTCATCAGCTCTGGCTGTTGCGCCAGAGCCTTGCCCCTAGACAAGATATCAGGAAAAGGGATTCCACAAAACATGCTTTCTGACACAATTGAATCATCGTGATTATTTGGAGTATGGCAAGGTATTTGCAAGCCAGTTTATTCTCTAGCAGCATCAAGAGTCAAGCCAGTTTATTCTCTAGCAGCATCAAGAGTCAATTTGTTAGCATAGTTGGCTTATAAAGATCACCTTCCAAAGCTTCAGAAATGGCTGCACAAGAAAGAATTTAAATTTGGTCTACGAAAGAAGTGAGGAGAGATGGTAGGCATACTTCACAGTATTTGTTATATTAGGTTTGTGGACTCGGCTCTAGGGATTGGAACATGTTAAATAAGCACCAGCAACTTTAATCCAGGTGAAATACATTTTTCGTATGTCACTGGTAAATTAAGTGATTTTGCTCAGGATCACATGATGATGAGCTGATACCAGGACTCGGGCCCAAGAACCAAAGTCAGCACTTATGGCAACTGTAAAGTAAATCTGATTTTAAATACCAAAAATAATAATAAATGTGTTAGTAGTTATATTAGCAAGACTGGATTTACTGTTTCTAAAAATGTAATATATTTAAGCACTACAATCTGAAACCTAGAAGAAGGAATACAGTGGCACATACAAACAGCAGCTTTTAAGAAGGGCCAGAGTGGCACACAGAGCCGGGAACATAAAAGAAGTAGAATAAAGGGGGATAGCACGAGCGATATAGATGGGCAGCATTGACACATTTTACCACCAACATTGAGGAAAGACCATGGCACATACTGCCAGTGACATAGAAGAAGCACTATAATGCCACAAATAGACTTTGGGGTATGCTCACTATGAAACAAAGTCTGACAATTCAGTTTGAGGAATTAAGTGGGAGGCTAAGAGAAGTAATGAAACAGCTGATCAAGAAGTGGGTGAACGCTAGTTGTCTGATATTTTTTGTGTGCCTTTTCCACACCAAAAAACATTCTTTTAAAAGAACATGACCAATAATATTAATAATTTACATATTTAATATTTGCTCATGATGCAAAACATGTTGCACTTCTAGAGGAAAGCCTTATTTCCTGGAAACGTCTCTTTGCACTATTTATTTGAAGATCGGAGTACATAGTGGGAGGGCTGTGGAAATCAAGCCAGGCAGGCACAGCCTAGGTGTATCTGAGATAAGATTCCAGACACTGCCCAGCCAAGCCGCCTGCAGCTAGAGCGGAGACACACGATGGCGGGGGCCGAAGCCCTTTCATACTAATGTGCCTGGAAGCAACAAAAGAAGTGAAGTGGTGGGGTGGAAGTGTGCCCCACCCCGGGGCCGTGCACCCAACAGTTTGAAGACCAATGCTATCAAACGATCACCCAAATTTGTATAGGCAAAAAAGGAGGGGTTCTAGCTGTTGTGTTCAGGCAAACGTTACATATCACTAAAGTTGTCAAGATCTCCATAAGGAATTGAGGCTCTTCTCACAGGATGCAATCCTACACCATCTTCCACCTGTAACTTCCTGCTCCTTTACTGACCTCCACCTAACAAAGTGACATTCCCAGACACACTTCTAGACAGTTTCAAACCTGATAACAATACACTCCAGCCTATACGTTCTGGGTGACCGCAACATTTGGTTTGACAAGCCCAATATGACCCATCCAAAAACAATCACTGACCTCAATGCACTGAACCTGCGTCAGATTGTCCACAGACCCACACACATCGCTGGACAGATCATAGATGTAATTTTTACTAATACCGAACTAGTTACCTTTCAAACTAACTAGTCACATGGTCAGACCACCATTTGCTCGCTTCTCAACATAAAGCAACACTAAGCAACTCACCTAAAACTGCCTTACATGCATCCACCTATTGACCGTTGACAAACTCAATTTTGCACACTTAGAAACACAACTAACCTTCAGTACAGAACTGGAAACAAAAAATTCTGTTCAAAGACTGATTAGCTACAGGAAGCTTTTGACATCCTGATACCACTCAAGACCACACAAAAGAAAAAAAGTGTCTTGGAGAAATAATGAGATAAATGACCTAAAACAACAAATTAGAAAGCTTCCAACATAACTGACTCAAAACAAATGCCAACCAAGACAAGCTTCACCTACAGAAAATTAACAGATTATACAAGTCGGCTATTAAAAAAGCAAAGAAAAGGTACTATTCAGACACAATTCAAAATGCTAAATGTGCAAATAAAGAATTCTATCAAATACTCAATGAATTTCATAAAACCAAATTGCGTTGAAGGAACTCCTCCTGTTACCCAAGATTTCACAGACAAACGTTGGACTCTTACTTAAAACAGAGACACAGCACCAGCGCTAACCCTTTTACAAAACAACAACCCAAGAATACTCTAACCCAGCCTCTGTTCTCTCCCACACATTTTACACAATCAATTTATGGACCTGGTCAAAGCAAGCAGGCCTGCTGGCAGCCCTTCTGACCTGTGTCCACCGCAAACTTTCAAGGCAATTCTTTTAACAACCTCTGCTGCCACTCCTGTATGAAAAACCTCAACAATTCCTTTACTTCTGGAATATTTCCAAAAGAACTAAAAAAGTCATACATATGCCCTTTACTTAAGAAAACAAACTTGGGCCCTGTGAACCCTGACAACTACAGACCCATTACAAATGGACCTTTTCTGGGCAAACTGATAGAAGGAGCAGCGTTCGCCCAGATGTCATAATTCGTTGAAGAGAATGCCATACTTTTATACTTCAAAACAGGATTCTGTCCAGGAAGAGGCACAGAATCTGCCCTCCTTGCCATCTGGGGTGACCTGAAGAACACAGTAGACCGCAACGGGGTTGCTGCACTACTCCTCTTGGACCTCTCGGCTGCCTTTGACACAGTTGACCATGACACTCTGAAACAAGGAAACTGAAGCTGGCATAGAGGGTACTGCTCTAGAATTGATCACGTCCTACCTTAGAAACAGAACTAATGTCATCCATACCCCCAACTTTCTTGTCCAAACCATACTCTACAAAAGCAGGGGTCCCTCATGGCTCTATCCTCAACATTCACATGAAGTAATTGCCGGCACTGATCAATCAATTTCACCTCACTTGCCATAACTATGTAGATGACACACAAATACTCCTTCAACTAGAGTTCCCTAAAGACATTGGAAACGCTCCAATTTTCAGTTATCTTAGAACCGTGGTTCAGTGGATTACTTAGAGCCATCTCAAATTGAATGTCTCCAAAACGGAAATACTCGCTTGTGGCGATTGGAAACCTTAACCTGCTTGCGGCCTATCCTGATGAAATGGGATCAAGCTTTGTCACTATAAAAACGCTGTGATGAATATTCCCCCATTTGGGATTTCCACACCAGGTTCAAGCTACCATCTCCCTTGTTCTGTCCAAACACGATTACGCCAATAGCCTCTACTACAGATCACCTTTAACAACCATGAAAAGACTACAACGGATTCAGAACTCTGCTGCCAGACTACTCTTGCATATCAAACCGCGAGACAACATCTGACCTGCCTTGAAAACCCTGCATTAGTTACCGGTTGGCAGTAGATCCACTTTCAAACTGCTTTGTATTACCCACAAAGCAATACGTGGAATGGGTCCGCTCTTAATCAGAAAAAAAATCAACAAACACATTCAACAAAGGAACCACCGCTCTAAAGTAGCACCTCAACTCAAAATCCCAAGATGCAAGAAAAAAAGCATGGGTGGCACATCTTTCTCTGTTCAAGCAGCCAAACTATGGAACACTTTACCCCCAAAATAAGATCCATGGACAACCATATTATCTTCAGAAAACTACTCCAGAATTGGCTCCTCCCCACATAAGCACCATACGCAAACAGAAATGTACGACATATCCCTCTGTATATAAGCATTTTTTTAACTATAGATATGTACCTTTCTTTGTGTATTGCTTTGTATAAACATGCAAAATAATTGTTAAAAAAATTAATACAAATAAATGGTTTAAGTACAATAACACTTGAAAACCAGAGTTTATCTAATGCATCTTTTTACTTCCTTTAAGCAGCTATATACCTTCCATGTACTTGGATCTATATATTTAATACTTATCTCCCAAAATAGGATATCCAATGCACTCCCATATTTCTCACCCTATACCTCTATCAATAGCTTTAATCTACATATACCTACATCCTTTATGCATCTTTATACTTTCCATGTACTTATGGGTCCATATATGCATCACTTTCTTCCATTTCAACATATCCAATGCACTATCCTATTTCTCATCCTAAATCTCTATCAAGATATCCTCTACATCCACTGTTATTTATCCCAAACCCCATACCACTACTATGATTTCCAAAATAACTTTCTGGACTCTCCCATAATCTACCTCTCCTTGCATCATCTGACACCTCTTTTACCATACCGATCTCCCAAAACAAGCCTTTCTAAATTCTTCCCCCTGACTCTTCCCCTCCTCATCCCCTTTTAATCATTCCAAAGCCTCTTCCTACTTCTTTGACCTCCCCCCCCAAAAAATATATACAAATAATACTTTCACTATACTAATTAACCACTAATCCTTTATGGGTTCCAGAGTAGCGCACTTCTTGCCAAAAAAGTGCTTCAACACCTCATCAGAGGTAGGAAGCACTATATATAAATGCTAATCTTTTTCCCGCTTCTATCCATCCACTTCCCTTCACTATCCAAATAACTGAGAAAACATATCCACCACTCAAATTACTTTCATATTTCACGATACTAATTTTCAACACTAATCCTTAATTGGCGAGTAGTACGCTACTCTGGAACCCACAAAGCGCTTCAACACCCCATCCGGCTAACAAGAACTATATAAATGCAAACCTTTTTCCCTATACTCTGCCTCCCCAACACTTTTCAATCCAAATAACTGACTAACATATCCACCAATCTAATTACTTTCATGTTTCACTATACTAATTCAACACTAATCCTTGTGGATTAGGGAGTAGTGTGCTACTAGGCAAAAAACTCTTGAAAACCCCATCAAGGGGGAACCAAGCACTATATAAATGCAAACCTTTTTTTCTACTTTTATCTCCCCGATATCTTTCTCACTCCAAATAATGGACAAATATCCACCACTCAAATTACTTTAATGTTTCACTATACTAATTCACCACTAATCCTTTATGGGTTTCTGGAGTAGCATGATACCTGCCTCCCCCCCAAAAAAAACGCTTCAACACCCCATCAGAGGTAACCAGTGGTAGATAAATAAACAAACTTTTTTTCCCTCTAAATCGAAATTGACTACCCTACTCACTACTTAAATCACTTTCATATTTCATTATACTAATTCAACACTAATCCTTTATAGGTTCCGGAGTAGCGTGCAACTGGACGAGAAGGCGCTTTGCTGTCTCGTCAGGGGTTGTAAGCATTATATAAATGCACTTACAATAAAATATTAGACTGACAGTAGCTACTTAGTTGTTATAGATAGGGTTACCAGAGATGTGGATTTCTTGTATTTTTGTCCCTTAATTGCTGTGCACCAGTTTGATGGATCTCTGCAAAAGTTTGCAGACCTGTTGCACAAGTTACATTGTCAGAGGATTGAAAGTTTTGTGGCATTTAGTCAATGGGGTGCAAAGAAAAAGGGAGTCCAAAAACTTGATTATAGAAATTAACCAAATGTATTATAAAGGAACACAGACAACCCTGCTAATTACAGGGCCATTAGCCTATTCGATAAGGCACATAAATCTTTTAGCATGCAGATCTTTGAAAGGGTACAAACTTGGATGTAGGAGAATAAAATGTCATACTTTTATGCAGATTTCAGGTCACGTATAAAGTACCATCGACCAAGTGTCCTGTGTTATTCTAATACAATGGAAAAGGGTCGTACTGAAGAAGGGGCTGTTATATGAAGCATTTGTTGATCTGCAAGCAGCATTTGACCTGATTAGGTAGAAAGGGAGAAACGACCGAGCGTTAACATATTAAAATGGGCATTTTTTCAGGATTGCGTGTTCGCTCCGACCCTATTTACACTGTATATCAATAGCTTATTAACAAATTCTGATTGTAGTGGCAACCCCCCTCTAAATAATTTATACCTTCTCTTCGCTGATGAAATGTTATTCATATCAAAAACTGTGGACTATCAGAACCGTATAAATCGATTCTCAATTTTGTGCAAAGAGTACAACTTAGAAGTCAATACAGCCAAAACTAAGTTCATGACCTTTCTTTCACACAGGGTTTTCAGAGGGAAATTGAAGTTAGGCAATCCCACTTAGAGCAGATGAAGAATGTTGACTATCTGGGAGTGAGAATTATCAGCCCATTATTTTGTGTCCCACAAATAATGAAAAGCCAGTGGGCGTTGCAACATGCTGGGTCCACGATCGTAAAAAAGCTGAATCAGGCCAACATCCAACCGATTAAACCTGCACTAGAAATGTATAGAGCTGGAGGGATTGATGCGGCCCCTATGCAGTGCAGAGCTATGGAAGTGTGAAACCCCCATAGCCCAACTAAAGCGAAGATACTGGAGGTACATTGAAGAGAGCTAGTTGACTAAATATCCCATTGGTTCTCTAACTTACATGATACCGAAATTTCAAATATAACATGGTAATCAAGATTAACCACTTCAAGTGAGATCCATCTTAAAATTCAGTAATGGCATTCTGCCTTTAAATATTTTCAGAAGCAGGTGGCAAGAGTATTCAGTTATTTTCACCTGAGGTATTGGTAAATCAAACCCAATCAGACTAGCATGTTTTATATTTATTTGCCCCACGTACTGAAATCTGAGAAACGTCTTCATTATCTCAGTTTACCATACTCTGTCCATAAACCACCTAAAGGAGGCAGTTTGGATACTTGGATCAGAAACTACAGAATGGGTGGTTTACTCAGTATCTAGATACCTATTGTATGCATGGCTCAGTTGTTGCAAAATAATACAAATATGACCCGTTGAAAGTGAAACTAAACCTCTAGGGGGATTCTATCTCATTGTACAATATGATATGAAATGATAATGTGTTTTATCTTTTACTTGTTATACTCTATGTAACTACATTTCATATATTTGTGATTATGCTCTTAATGGGGATTAGTCCCGAAATATAAATAAATAATTATATATATACTAGCAGCCCATCCCGACCTTGTACTGGAGCAATCAGGCTTCAGGGTCCCCGCCCGCCCCGATGTTGTCCGTGGGTCCCCCGGAGTAGCAGCCCGTCCCGACCTTGGCTTCAGGGCCCCCGCCCGCCCCGACATTGTCCGTGGGACCCCCGGAGCCTTTCTTCATCCGCCGCACCTCCCCGCAATCCTGAGTTCATCGGTCGGCTGCTCCTCGCCGCTCCTCCCTGCTCATCTCCGCCTGTCCGCCGCTCCCCTCCGCTCCTCCCAGCCTGTCTGCCTTTCCTCCCCGCGTTCATGTCCGCCGCTCCTCCTCGCGCTCCTGGACGCCGCTCCTCCATGCGCTCCTGATGTCAGCACGCATGTTGTGGCCGGCGCTACTTCCATGGTACTACTTTTTTTTTTCTCGTAAATTTTTTAAATAACTTATATTTTTTAAATTTATATAGCCTATGTCCATCTGCACACCCTGACAATTTCAACGATGTATCGGGTGTGTGGATTGGCGGTGTGGTTCCCGTGTTTACCCGCCTCGAAGGTTCTAAGTTCTTCCTTTATAATAGTAGTATAGATATATACATACATACATACATACATAACAATTCGAACACATTTTAACCTACATACGTTTTCTTTGCATGCTCTCTGGCTCACAAAATAAAACTGTCCAACAAGCCAAGCAAAAACCATCTACCTTATGTTGCGCTCTACAACAAAAGGATAAAGTAGCCTAGCAGTGAACTACACAAACTACTATATGGAGAATATAATATTTGGCCATTAGGGAATAAAATATAAATGTTTACAACCACACTGCTAGGCTTTCATTCACTTTGGGCTTCATATGTAGTACAATCCTACTAAAAGTAGCAAGGAAGCCCTAAAATTCATCAAGAGTGCATACATGAAGTTTCAGGATTACTACGTGAACACCTACAATACACATTTATGTCCACTTATTATGTGAACCACTAAATAAATACAATATATTAAAGCAAAGAAATCACATTAAATCGGATTGCCTCTGTAATTACAGTTCGTATTCCCAAAGATAGGAATTCCTCTGATCTTAGCTTCCTAATAACTTTCCACCTGGTTGACGACTCACCACAACACTTTTCAGACCTATAGCATTTTCTACATTTTGAGATGATGTAAATGTTTGTGGTGCACCGTTATGGAGAAGCATAGATAGAAGGGGGTCCCAAAATACTTTTTTCCACCAATGAATTTTTCATAGCTAAAATACGGCTGAATGGATTTAAAGGAAATTTGGCAATATTATATATTATGGTGCAGAGATTATGCTTTTTGGGTACTGCAGTTAAGTAAGGTATTGTTTAAGTTATAAAGAATTTAAACTTAGTGATAGGTCACCTCTTGTACTTTCGCTGAATTTCACAAAGGTTTGTGAAACTACTGCAGTACATGACTGTAAAATCTTTGAAAAATATATTTTAAAACTTTGCTACCCACTACCACTTTAATAAACTATGGAGGGAAAGACCAATTACTACCTATATCTAAGGCCCTAACACGAACAAAGCCAAAGTGAAGTAAAAACAATATGGCTGCCTTTTCATTCTCTTAAAACCGCTGTTACCCAATTATCTACTGGCTTGTCTTCATGTACCACATATACTGCAAAGTTAACATGGTATACCATGGTTTAAAATATAACTAAGGTCTACCTGTATTACTTGATAGTGGCACCCTTGCATCATGCAAGGTTTTGCATGGGCAATGCTATACTTAAGACAGATTTACAAAGCAATGCAAGGCCACCATATGCCCTGCATTGATTGGTAGTAAGCTTTATTGTTTAGTTAATTAAAACCATAACAAATCCTTTACAATAAGTATCCAATATTAAAAAAGAAAGTAAAATTAATCAAAGTACAGTTTAAAACAGATTTGAAATAAAATGATGGTTTTATTAAATCTAGGGGTGACAAGTTGCTTTCAAGCGTTGTTCTAAGGCCATCAAAAACTTTATCAGCTAGCAGTATAAAAGAGAAAAGTTAATAATAATAAGAGGCCTCATTAAATCTAAACATGACCAGTTGCTTTCACGCGTTTTTCAAAGGCTATCAAGAACTTTATCAGTTTGCAGTTAATTATAGGTGCTGTTGAGTCCAAACCACCAGTAACAGCAGTCCTACAGGTGCGTAGTCTCTTGACCTGAAAAATGTTCTTTAAAAAGAGCGTGCGCTCCCGGTTCAGGTTCTTGCAATGACATGATATGAATTATGTCTTCTTTTATGGTGCCACAGAGGCGACAGACAACTGTAACGTAGTATTTCCAGGCAGGTTCGTCAGCCAAGGTTGGGTATTTACTGAATCTCAGAGCCATCAGCTTTTTTTTTTTTTTATAAAGACGGAATAGGTTGTGTCCAAGTAGGCAGCGGGGGTAAGTTTTTTGTAACCGTTGATCACAGTCCAGGAATGGTAGCGGTCTGAAAAAATTGCTCTGTCAGTAATCAACGAATGAAATTTGGCCGCCTTATTTAATGCCTGTTTAAAAGAGATGAATGGCAAGTTTTTGTCCCACAAATTAGCAGTGCACGTTTGCTCCAGACCGCAAGTCAAGTATTTGTTAGCTTCTGATTTTTTTTGTAATTCCAGTTCCTGCCATAACAATCTATTAAGATTATTATCAGTAGCATTCATCTTAATTCGGTACCATACCCTGATGCTTGTGTAGAGTCTTCCTAGAGTTTCATTCATGAGGCCAAATTCTAGGCGCATCTGAGCTGGTGAGGCTGAGCTAGGAAGGCGGAGAGCCTTTTTATAAATTTTTGTAATCAGGTTGTTTAGAACGATAGTGGCCTTACCCAGCATAGCTACACTAGCATAAGTGCAAATATTAAAGCTCCAGCTCTTTGCGTCATATCGTTTTTCTGAGCTCTTAGGGTCTGTCGTCGATATAAAATCCTAGATATTTATAACTTGATACCCTTTCCAGGTGATTTCCTTCCAGCATGATATTAAGATGTGCTGATCGTCGATTGGTGATTAACATTGTTTTTGTTTTGGACAGGTTGAGAGCAAGGTAATTCGCGGACAGGAATTCTGATAGTTCTGTTAGTAATCTGGACAAAACAAACAAACTGACTGTCAGTGGTCTGTAGAGTAAGAGGACTATGTGTCTGAAAAAACAGAAAATGTCACTGTGTACAGGAAATTAATCCCATCAGCCCACCCAACTGGCTGAGCATCATCATCTGGGATTGTTGTGGAAACTCGTATGGATACGGAGTATCACTTTGTTGAAATAGTGTGTTAGTCTCCACTTCACCGAGACCACCAGCGATTGATCCAACCATAGAATGACAGGGAGGGATAGAATGGTGTGGGATATTTAGTTGCAGTGAGGAAAATGTGTAAACAAAAAGTGTGTAATTTAAAATTGGCTACTGTGACAGCAAGGAATAATTTTAATAGGGTTCAATCAAGGTGTCAATATTAAAACAAAGTGTATGCCAGTTTGACAAAATAACTGTCAGGGAAAGATGGTATTGTGGTCGACATGTTTCTGCCATTTACTAGGGGTATTCCCTACTGGCATTCATCAGGACCTAATAATACACTACTGCAAAAAAATGAAAACAGTGCAAAACCAAGTATTTACACCAAGATAAATGATACCCGGTATATTGTTGAGCGTGGAAGATCTCCTACGTCTTTGTCCGGTTCAAAATCCTATTGGATTCTTTCCTGCAAGATTTACAAGCAAAAAACAATTGTACTTGTAACAGACACAAAAAAATCCATTTTGTAACCTAATGTTAGATGTCACTCTTACGTCTAACTTCAAGAGATAATTTAATTGATGAAAAACAGCTTAATGTAACTCACCCAAAAATCCTTTGGAGTAAGCCCCACCTCTCCTGGCCACTGCTCAGGAAATGGAGGCCCGCTCTAATCAGTGAAAAAATATAAGTAGCAATTTGATGGTAGTATAGGTTCTAACTCTAGGAGATAACAAAACCCATTTGTTCACTGTATTTACTCAATAGTTTAATAGGTTGGCATTTGATTTCTGAAACACCACAGACGACTTGATTCACTGAGCCCAAACCTAACGCCGACATTGTGTGTTGATATTATTTATAGATTTAGCCAAACTGCCAATTTGAACTCTAATGAAATCCTGATGTATTTAAGAAAGATGGCAGGGTAAGTCTTCAATACAGAACTCTTCAGCAAAATAAGGTTCAGTCTAAGTATTTTGACAACCAAATGACAAGAAAAAACAAAGACCCGCTGTAGATCTGCAGAGAGCCCATTTTCCTGCTGTCTCTTACCTCTCCGTCTGTACCTCTGGCCTCGTCCTAAGCCAAGGGGGGAGGTACCGACTGACCGAGGAGGTTCGTTGTTTCTAGTCTGTTATAGCCAATCACAATTTATTGACAGAACCCGTGGTCATGCGGACCGCGAAGGGCACCGCGTATTACATGTTACACCCTGGTCCGCTATATAACTTAGGCGTTAGACTAGCATGGAGCGTGCTGCGATCGTTGGCTTAAAATCCTTCTTGTGAGAAGAAGAGCCTAACTGAAGCCCAATGTGCAGACGTCAATGAGGAAAGTAGTAAACACAAAGCGTCTCTAAAACCCAAAGTTCATCAGGGTACGTATACAGCATACCGAGGCTATGCCGCTTCACTGTTAAAAAAACAGTAAACAGAGCCCGCGACTGCTGATTGGGCAATGCTGTGGCCAATAGCGGGGGGCGGCTCAGATTTCTCACTTATTTACCTTTTCGGCTCCAAATACGCCATATGGGCTAATGTGATACGGCAGCAGAAAGAGTAGAAATACACGCCGTAGTTTGATCTAGTGTGGAAATTTATAAAACAATGCCGTTCCTGCGATATGCAAATTGGAAAAAACAACAAACAAACATCCGTTGATAAGGCATTAGTAATCAATCGCGGAAGGCGGCAAATGGAAATACAGGGTCCATTGAACGAGTCTCAAGCAGCATAACAAAGGCTATTTAGGACCTATCGACAATCACTAGACCATTTAATTATAATTCTAACGCCTGAGCGTTGAATGTGGAATCATGACAGAAACTCTATTGCACCCAGATAGACATACAAACCTCATGAGCCATGTTAAATGAACAGGAGCAAGGCCAACGTCAGGGTAAATTATCTGTATAGGGGGTGACTATGCAGGAAAAAAAACCTAATAGTTATAGTGGTCATTTGTAATATCAGGGTGCTAACTCACAAAAACCGTCCTACATGTCCCAAAAGGAGTAAATTGGCTAAGCAGTCTGAACCAGAATGTGACTAGTGATCGTTGGCAATCTATTTGATGATCTGGTAATTTGACTTTCTGACTTCATTTGACTTGTATTATGTACTTTACATATCACTTTATATCATAGACCATGTCTAGGACTGATGGTATTGTTGATGGATAGAACAATACATCTTTTAGATGGATACCTACGGTATTTCATCATTCAGTCCCTGTGTGTCACTTTTAAGTCTATAAATCCATTTCTGTTATCTAACGAAGAGAAACCTTGTGATGTCTGTAATATGTGGTGGTATCCACGGTTTTTCCAGGACTGTCCAATTCATTTCATCAGGAGTGTGTTTCATTTGGATGAAATGGTTGGTTAGTCTGGTCGCCTGTTTGTTGCACCGAATGGTGCTCTTATGTTCGTTTATCCTCAGTTTTATTCTCCTGGTGGTCATCCCCACATACCGCAGGGAGCACGGACATGTGATTAAGTAGATCAGTTTTTCTGAGTTGCAATTAGTATGACTTTTTAGGACCCATGGTCTCTGAGTTCCTATATTGATGGTTAAGGTCTTTTTTGTTTGAGGGCAGACAGAGCATTGTCCACACAGATAGTGGCCCTGTACAGGTGGCAAGTTCCATAAAGTATTTACAGGTGATAGTTCTGTTCCATTGGCAAACCAACTTTAGTTAGGCTCATAAGCACAATGTCATCGGCGTATGCCAGATGTGTAAGTTGCCAAGTTTCGACGAGTGAGAATTGCAGTTGTTTAGTTTACCTGAGAGATCTGAAATAAATAAATTGAATAAATGTGGAGCCAGGAGGCATCCCTGTTTTAAGCCGGTTGTTGACTTTTCTTGATAATAGAGAACCACCTAGTTTGATTTGTGTCCCAAGTGTCAGAGTAGATTAACAGCAGGCCCCTTAATATGCTCTCTGGTATGTTCCATGCTCTCAACTTTGCCCATAGAAGATTCCGATCGACACTATCAAATGCCGCCTGCAAGTCAATAAAACACAGGTTCAGCTTCTGCTTAGTGCGCTGGCATTTTTCTGCAATCATAGTTATAGATAAAATGTTCGAGGTTGGTCCGATTCCTGCTCTGAATCCAGATTGGTTAATTGGGATCATTGCTTTCTCTTCTGACCAGTTTGCCAGATCTTTTAGAAGGAGAGATGCAAAATATTTGGCTTCAACGTCCTGTAATGTTATTAGTTGATAGTTAAGGGGGTTAGATCTATCTCCTCCTTTATATATGGGCGTGATGATAGAGACTTGCCAACTTTCAGGGATAAGATTACAAGTTTGCACATCTGTGAAGAGTTTTTCAAGAGATGGGCCCCAAAATTCTGGTGCATATTTAAAGGTGGCTTGCGGGATACCGTTCGGTCCTGGTGCCCCGTTACTTTTGCCCTTTCTGATTATATTTATTATCTCCTCTGCAGAGTAGGTGTCACATGGTACAGCAAGGTGTGAAGTATACCTTAGGTCAGTTGTTGGTAACTGACTACAGCATTCTTCTTCGCTGCTGTTTTTAATAAGACTAGCTGAAATAATTTGCTGCCCAAGTGCCTTTACTCGATTTTCTTTGAATTTTGACGTCAGGAAAGTTACCCATTCAGATTCCTGAATGTTCGATGTCAGGACGTTTAGCGGCCTTGTTAGTTGGTTTATGGTCTTCCAGAATTTACTTGAGTCACAGAGTTTAGAGCTGGCCAGCAGATTGATCCAGAAGTCCTCATTCTTCCGTTTTTTATGCACCCAAACCCTTTTTTTATATAAATTTCTTTGTGCATGAAAATTTTCCAAGTGACGCCGTTCTTTGTCGTTCAGCTGTAACTTCTTTTGACTTCTGCGTAAGTCCCTTCTTAAGTCTTGCCGCTCCATCAGCAGTTTCTTTTTTGAGTTGACTCTTTTAACCCTTGTGTTGGATGATTTCATTTTTGTCTTTAATTTCTCTAGAAAACAAGACCAAGCTTCTATCTTGTTTGTTGTAGTGCGTCCTAACTCGTTCAGCGTGACCTCTATTATTGACAGCCACTCCTCTTTATTGGAGTTAGACCAATTTATTCGTTTTGATTAATTGTGCCTAGTTGGCCCCCCTAGTGAATTCAAAGGTTGAAGTCTTTCCATGCAGAGGTTTAATTTAAGGTGTTGCATCGCGTGATCGCTCATCTGTGTATATTCAATATAGAAGGTGATCAGTTGGGGGATAAATGAAAGACTAACGATAGTGAAATCCAGTGTTGATTGGGTGTGTGTGCCGTAATAAGTTTCGGTAGTCTGTCCTCTTCAGTCCTTCCATTCAGGACGCGCATGCCTCAATCTCAATCTTAGCATTTATATAGCGCACTACTACCCGGAGGGTCTCAAGGCGCTTGGAGAGGGGGGGTCCGCTACTGCTCGAACAGCCAGGTCTTGAGCTGCTTCCTGAAGGCGAGGTGGTCTTAGGTCAGGCGGAGGTGGGTCGGGAGGGAGTTCCAAGTCTTGGCGGCCAGGTGGGAGAAGGATCTTCCTCCTGTTGTGGCTCTTCGGATGCGGGGGACGGCGGCGAGGGCGTGGCGGCGATCAAAGGTGGCGTGTGGGAGCGTAGAAGTTGAGGCGGCTGTTGAGGTAACTCGGGCCTTGGTTGTGCAGGGCTTTGTGTGCGTGGGTGAGGAGGCGGAAGGTGATTCTCTTGTTGACCGGGAGCCAGTGCAGGTCTCTCATGTCTGGAGATGTGGCTTCGTCTGGGGATGTCCAGGATGAGTCTTGCTGAGGCGTTCTGGATTCGCTGGAGTCTTTTCTGGAGCTTGGCGGTGGTTCCGGCGTAGAGGGCGTTGCCGTAGTCCAGACGGCTGGTGACGAGGGCCTGGGTGACCGTCTTCCTGGTCTCGGTGGGGATCCACCGGAAGATCTTACGTAGCATGCGCAGGATGTTGAAACAAGACGAGGAGACGGCGTTGACTTGTCTGGTCATGGAGAGGGAGGAGTCCAGGATGAAGCCCAGGTTGCGTGCGTGGTCTGTTGGTTTGGGTGCGGAGCCCAGGGCGAGTGGCCACCAGGAGTCGTCCCAGGCGGAGGGCGAGGAGCCCAGGTTGAGAACTTCCGTCTTGTCCGAGTTCAGTTTCAGGCGGCTGGTCATCATCCATTCTGCTACGTGTTTCATCCCTTCGTGTAGGTTGGCTCTGGCGGCATCGGGGTCGTTGGTCAGGGAGAGGATCAGCTGTGTGTCGGCGTAGGAGATGATGTTGAGGTTGTGTTGGCGTGCGATGACCGCAAGGGGGCTCATGTAGACATTGAAGAGGGTGGGGCTGAGCGAGGAGCCCTGAGGGACGCCGCAGATGACTTCGGTGGCCTCTGACCTGAACGGGGGTAGGCGGACTCTGTGTTCTTCCAGCGAGGAAGGAGATGATCCATTCCAGTGCCTTCTCCTGGATTCCGACGTTCCTGAGGCGTTGCACTAGGGTGCGGTGGCAGACAGTGTCGAATGCCGCGGAGAGGTCTAGGAGGATGAGGGCTGCTGTTTCTCCGTTGTCAAGCAGGGCTTGGCTGTCATCGGTGGCAGCGATGAGGGCGGTCTCGGTGCTGTGGTTGGCCGTGAATCACGACTGTGAGGGGTCGAGGGATCCATTCGTCTCGAGGAAGGTGGCCAGCTGCTTGTTGACTGTCTTCTCAATGACTTTGGCTGGAAACGGGAGGAGCGAGATGGGGCGGTAGTTCTTGAGTTCGGTGGGGTCTGCTGTTGGTTTCTTTAGTAGAGCGCAGAGTTCGGCGTGCTCCAGCTCTCAGGGAAGGTTGCGGTGTCGAAGGAGGCGTTGATGATGTCCCGTAGATGGGGTGCGATGACGGCGTTGGCTTTGTTGAAGACGTGGTGAGGGCAGGGGTCGGTTGGAGATCCGGAGTGGATGGAGTTCATTGTGCGGATGGTGTCTTCGGTGTTGATTGGGGTCCAGGCGCTGAGGGTGGTGGTGGGGGGCGTTGGTGCAGTCGTGGGGAGCGTTGGTTGTGTGCTGAAGCTGTTGTGTATGTCAGCGATCTTGTTGTGGAAGTAGGAGGTGAGGGAGTTGCAGAGGTCTTGTGATGGGGTGATGTCGTTTATTCCGGCGTTGGGGTTGGAGAGCTCTTTCACGATGTTGAAGAGTTCCTTGCTGTTGTGTGCGTTGTTGTCCAGTCTTTCCTTGAATGCTGTTTTCTTGGTGGCGCAAATCAGTTGATGGTGTTTTCGAGTGGCGAGCTTGAGGGTGGTCATG
Organism: Lissotriton vulgaris; assembly: GCF_964263255.1. NCBI lineage: Eukaryota > Metazoa > Chordata > Amphibia > Caudata > Salamandridae > Lissotriton > Lissotriton vulgaris. The sequence goes on along the minus strand of NC_141697.1, from coordinate 287,688,644 downwards.
TTGTCCGGTGTTGGGTCTCTTCTCCAGGTTTTCTCGAGGGCTCGGCAGTTCTTCTTGGAGCTCTTGTATTCGTCGGTGAACCAAGGGGCCTTCTTGCTGCCGGGTCTGCTGAGCGGGGTCCTCAGTGGGGTGAGGTCGACTGCGCAGTTGCTGATCCACTTCGTGAGGTTGTCAGCGGCCTGGCTGGGGTTCGCGGAGCTGGCGGGAGGGTGCTGGTTCAGGGCTGAGGTGAGCTGGTCGGCCGTGATCTTGTTCTAGCTTCTTCGTGCAACCTGTTGCTGGTGGTGGTGGATCGTGGTCCTTCTGAAGCTGAAGTGGACGCAGCTGTGGTCCGTCCAGTGGAGTCCGGTGGCGTGGCTGAAGGCGATGTCTTTGCTGGATGAGGAGACGGCATCGAGTGTGTGTCCGGCGAGGTGGGTGGGGGTGGTCACCAGCTGCTTGAGTCCGAGGTTGTCAAGCAGGGTGGTGGTATTGCGGTCATTGTTGTTCTCCGGGTGGAAGTTAAGGTCCCCGAGGAGGATGTAGTCAGTGGAGGGGAGGGCGTGCGGGCTGATGAAGTCGGCGATGTCTTCGCTGAATTGTGTGCAGGGTCCCGGGGGATGGTAGATCAGGGTGCCTCTGAGGGTGGTCTTGGGGTCGGTGTGGATCTGGAAGTGCAGGTGTTCGGCGGTTGTCAGGGTGTCGTCGGTGTTGGTCGTGATGCGGATGGTGTTCCTGTGGATGATGGCGATGCCTCCTCCCGTCTGGTTTGTTCCGTCCCTCCGGGTGATCTTGTAGCCCTCCGGGATGGCGATGGCGATGTCGGGCGCTGAGGAGGCGTTCATCCAGGTTTCCGTGAGGAAGGCGACGTCTGGAGATGTGGTGTCGAGGATGTTCCAGAGTTGAGCGGCGTGTCTGTGGACCGAGCGGGTGTTGAGCAGGATGCACTTCAGGTGGTTGCTGCTGGTGTTCGGCTTGGTGGGTGCTGGTGTAGTGCAGGTCCGGATGCAGGTGAACTTACAGGCGTGGCAACTGAAGGGTCCGTGGGTGCGTCTCGGAGTGGCTCGGTAGCATCCCGGGGCTCGGCCGGTGAGGGCGGCGGCGTCGTAGATACTCCAGGTCCGTTACCAAGTTTATGCCTATGAGGTACTTCAGGCTCCTTGTCGCGCCTTGTGTCTGCTGAGGAACGCACCAATGCATGTTCTCTGCAGCTAGTATTTCCTCTTCCTCTGGAGTATATATATCAGGTTGGAATTGAAATCTCCGGTTAGTATAATGTTCCATGATGGCTCAGTGCTTCGAAGACTCATTATTACCTTGCATATCAAAGCATTTTTTATCTTTTTTGCTTGTAGATTAGGTTGAATGTAATAATTAATCAGGATTATCGTTTTTTTATCATTTGAATTTTGTCCTGATAATTTAATTAGCTGAATGCTTGGATCTGGAGATTTAAGTTGTTCCGAATTGATTTTTAAAGCAGTAGACACATAAACTGAGAGGCCTCCAATTGCTCGACCGTAGGATTTACATTTTTCTGCGGCTACTGTATAATGAATGAATCCAACCAGTGCTATGTCTTCCTGCAGCCATGTTTCTAGCAGGGCGATTATATCGCAGTTATCCCAATCATCTAAAGCTAGTCCATCCTCCAACAGTCTTTTCGCACCAGCGATATTCCATGATAGTATGTGTATATCGTTGTTTTCTGTTATGTTTGTCGCAGCTCCGTTCGGTCAGTTCTTCCGTTTATTGTTTAGTATGCTGGGGAGCCATTTCCAGGTATTGCTTAAAATTAACGAGTCCTCCTCTCTATCTGCATTAAGACCTTCCTGTGTGGTAGCTGCGTCACTTCTGCCTTTGGCGTTGTGTAAAATAGACTGATTTTTTGGTAGCAAATTCAGCCAGTTTCCTAGTTATTTGCGGGCTGCTAATTTTCTTTAGAGGGAGCGGATATCCTGGATTAATGGGCTGTGAAAATTGGATGCCCCATGTTTGAAATGTATCTGATTTCCCTAGTATTAATTGCACTATAGCGGTGGATTTCCAGGTGGTCAGCGTTTGTTCATTTATTGTGTCGCTTGATCCGCTTAGGAATTGAACCCGTTCTAGATCGGTAGATTTAATGTCACTCAATTCCTTGATTTCCGTCATAAGTTTCAATATATTGCTCCTGTTAACTATATCATGTCTGCCTTGTGTCTTGTACTCCGGAGTCAAGATGATTTGAAGACAGACGTCCTTTGGCTTTGTAAAGTCTGACCTTGGCTTTACTTCCGCCTCCTGGTTTAATTGCCTAGTCTCCTTGTTCAATATGCAGAAGCTTAATTTGGCCGGAGTAAGGTTACGCTGCGTTTCTGATGTTGAATTGTGATAGTGTGGCGGTAAATTGTGTTCAATGTCTTGTGTTCCTGATCGTTGTGCTATTTTTGGATCAATAGCTGCTAAACCCATTTTTTCTGCTTCTTTATGGTGGACCATTTGTAATTGGCTAGTTGCGCAGTCTGGAGCTCCTTTTATACCCTCAAGATGTGCCCCAATTTGCGTGTTCTGTGGTATTTGTTTTGATATTATGTTGGAGGGTTGGTAGTGCCTAGCCGCATTGTTGATTTCCAGGACTGGCGCCATATCTTGAGGTGTTATGCCATTCCAAACGTCTTTGGACTGCAAGATGTCCTCTGGATCGATAATACTAGTATTATCCCTTGACGTAGTTATCTTGGAATTTTGTTCTGCGCCTGTAACGGGCAGGTTGTTCACTTTTAGTTGTTGGCGTCAGTGTAAAGCTTGTCGGACTTCCTAGTGAGCAGGGACCCTTAAGATCCTTTTTTGCCGACAAGTTTGCGGTAGAGAGCATATTGGCTCCTGCTATTGCATCCGTTCTAGTTCGCTTGGAACAGTCCTCTTTTGTTTTCCTTGTGTGTAGATTTGAGAAAATTGGATACATTTCAATTGCTGGCTGTGAGACTGCTTCGCTTTTTTGTTCCTAGCCTTTTTTCCTTTGTCTCTTAGATAATATTTGTTTTATTGGTTCAAAAATGATTGGCTCAGGCGTGGATTTTTTTGCCGGTTTCATCAGTAATTATAGCGTCCCCGTGCTTAGTGGTTTCTTTCTCATTGGTTTGTTCTGCAAGGGGCTTGTTGTCATTTGTATGTTGGTGTGCAATTTTGGAGGAGCACGGCCGTTCTGAGTCTCTATCAGGGTTAACAAAGCGTTTATTTAGGGTAAGTATCTGCGGTAGGACTGTTGGTAAGTTGCTTAATTTATCAAGAATTGGGCCGCAAGGGCAAGATGGTTGGAGATCAGGAGTATTTACTTGGGCTCTTTTAATTAGATTATTGAGATTATCTAATTTTGTATTTATCCCCGCTATGTAACATGCAATTATGTTCATTAGGTCAATTTGGATGTCCAATTTATCAGATTGCATTATTAAAGTCGCCGTAGATGTTAGAATTTTGTAGGCCCCCTTCTGCAAGCACTACAGAGACCCTTCATCCTTACATGAGTTAATATCCGCTTCATTTGTTGTAGATTGAATATGCCTCGCGTTTTCTGCTGGAGGTTGTATTTCAGTAGGACCTGTTAATCCACATAAAGTTATGTTGTCACTCCAGTCTGATGAGTGTAGAACCTCACCTTCACTAAGCTTTTCAGCTTCCGCATTTTGCCTCCTCTTGACTCTTCTCTTGGGCAAAAGCTGTTTCAGCCAATTGATCTTTCTCTTTGCTATTATCACCTAATTGGCTAGAATTTAGCCATAGTTGCGAAAGCTCATCAAAGCTTGAGTGAAGTAGTTGAATGTGGTTTTGTTGAGTTTTATTCATTACTTCCAGACTTAGTCTGGGAGCTTGACTTGTTTGATTTTCTTGAGGCTTTATTTGAGTGGATATGACAGTATCCTCAACAAAGGCAGAGTGTACTATTGCGGATGTGAGTGTGCTGGTTTTTGTCTTGGTCAGGTTTTTTTTGTGCACAAGATCGGATAGATGATCTTGCTCTTTAGGGGAGACGCTATTTACGCTAGATTGTGCAATTAGATTCCCTGGCATTGGTTTGCATGCTGCCTCTTCCAACTGGTTGTTTGCTTCAAGATCTTTCACTGGGTCCAAGGGTGTTGATAGTCCCGCAACTTGCTGCTGTTGATGAAAACAGTGCTGACCCAGTGTCTTTCAAAAACTGGTATCGTAAATCCTGTAAAGAGTTTTTATTTGATGCCGATTTTTCAAAGAGAGAGGCGATTGGTGAGATTAAAGGGTTTTTTAAGGTGTTGTTTGCCTTATTTGCACATGTTTTGTCGAGTCTTCTCCGTTTTGCTGTGCCCTTTAATACAGTTGATTTTTCGCCTGGAGTCTTTCTTACTTTGCTGGACTTCATGTTTTGGTAGGGGTTTGGTCGGTGCCGCGCTGCTTTTAGGTCAGACAGAGACAGTGACTCAGAGCTTTGTTGCGGGTGCCTCAAGTCAGCTAAGTATGAGTGCTTCTTTCCGGTTAGTCGTCCGCTCGGAAGGAGGCGCTTGAGGACTCTCTTAAGGCAAGAAACCATCAAGAAGTTTGTCCAGGGCGATTTTATTTTTATTTTCCTTTTGAATCCTTTTTGGTCCGTTGCTAATATTATTCTGCTCTCCCATGCGAGCGGAGCTAGCGGAGGGCCGCTGGCTGCACCTGTCCTAGACAGGTCGCCTCTGTGAACCACCCCCGGCTCTTACTTTGCGACTACTGCTAACGGTAGTCGCGCTCGCTTGCTGCTCCTTGGCGTTCACTACTCCCACCTGTGCCAGGGGAGAAATACAACCGGGAGTAGCAGCTCTTATGCAGACTTTTGTATGTTTCTAAGCAATTTTAGGCATAAGTATCAAGAGTTTCAAAAGTTTCAAAAGTCATTAGCGGAGCTAGGTGCTGGGTGTGGCTATATGTAATTTGGTGGTTTAGGCGAAGGTGTGGCTAAGGCAGACCCAGGGGCAGACCCAGGGGCAGGGGCAAGGCGAGGCAGAGGGGCTCACTGGTGCGGCTATGCAGTTTCTGCCGCCTCCCACCAGCCTCCTTCACTGCCACTGCTAGCTGCCTGCTCTCACCTGTCCGTGGTTTCTTTCTGCCCTCTCTCTCTGGCTCCTGGTTGTAGGCAGCAGGCTGCTGTAGGCTGCTCCTGACTGCACCAGCTCCCGCTTTCACAAAGAGTCTCGCGGAGCCACGGCAGTGCGGTGCCCGTGAATCTGCGGTGAGTCACAGCGTATCGCGTCAAATCTCCGCCTCCAATCCCACGGCAGCTGGCAGCCGAAAGCCCCGGCAAACTGCACCCGCTCCCAGTGCCGCAGCTCCGCTGCTTGCTCCACACTGTTCGTGGCTCTGCGTCTCTGCGTCTCACGTGAAGGGGCGTTACACTCCGTCTTACATCCACCAAATCACATTGATTGGTAAAGGTGGAGAAAAGCAAGGCAGCACAATTTGTTCTTTGGTGTTGCTCTGCACACCGTAATCTACATTGATGTTAAATTTCACATACATCTGTATGCCCCACCACTGTAGCCACTTCACTATACTCTATTCGACTATATCCCACTCCACTGTACGCTTCTCCACTTTGAGGCAGTCCAGTGTAAGGCACTCTACGACACTTCATTCTATGCTATTCCATTGGATGCCACTCCACTGTATTCTGTTACACTCTATGCCATTCCACTGTACGCCAGTCCATTCTACACCACTCCACTGTACGCCATTTTACTGTAAGCTACTCCACTATGCCTTTCCCACTCTATATTTACAACAAGGGGTGGTGAGGGACAGAGTCTCTGAATTAAACAGAAAACTCTCACCCAGTCAAGAGATCAGGGCTAGATCCAACACCGTTTTTTAGCTCACTGCACCATCCCAGTTTCAGAACCTGGCTGTATGCAAATTAGTCTGTTCCTGTCCCAGTGCATGATGGGAACAGGGCAAACCAAACTACAAAAGCCAATTCTTACACTGGGAAGGAAACAAGCTACCGGGGACCGGTTTCTGGCATTTCAGCCTCTTCGGCCCGGCTTGCTTGAATCCTGATGGTGCAATGAGCAAGGGACTCACATCTGAGTATACCCTTCCACGCTTAGGGTGGACAAAAACATTTACAACAAGGGGTGGTGAGGGACAGAGTCTCTGAATTAAACAGAATACTCTCACCCAGTCAAGAGATCAGGGCTAGATCCAACACCGTTTTTTAGCTCACTGCACCATCCCAGTTTCAGAACCTGGCTGTATGCAAATTAGTCTGTTCCTGTCCCAGTGCATGATGGGAACAGGGCAAACCAAACTACAAAAGCCAATTCTTACACTGGGAAGGAAACAAGCTACCGGGGACCGGTTTCTGGCATTTCAGCCTCTTCGGCCCGGCTTGCTTGAATCCTGATGGTGCAATGAGCAAGGGACTCACATCTGAGTATACCCTTCCACGCTTAGGGTGGACAAAAATATTTACAACAAGGGGTGGTGAGGGACAGAGTCTCTGAATTAAACAGAATACTCTCACCCAGTCAAGAGATCCGGGCTAGATCCAACACCGTTTTTTAGCTCACTGCACCATCCCAGTTTCAGAACCTGGCTGTATGCAAATTAGTCTGTTCCTGTCCCAGTGCATGATGGGAACAGGGCAAACCAAACTACAAAAGCCAATTTTTACACTGGGAAGGAAACAAGCTACCGGGGACCGGTTTCTGGCATTTCAGCCTCTTCGGCCCGGCTTGCTTGAATCCTGATGGTGCAATGAGCAAGGGACTCACATCTGAGTATACCCTTCCACGCTTAGGGTGGACAAAAATATTTACAACAAGGGGTGGTGAGGGACAGAGTCTCTGAATTAAACAGAATACTCTCACCCAGTCAAGAGATCAGGGCTAGATCCAACACCGTTTTTTAGCTCACTGCACCATCCCAGTTTCAGAACCTGGCTGTATGCAAATTAGTCTGTTCCTGTCCCAGTGCATGATGGAACAGGGCAAACCAAACTACAAAAGCCAATTCTTACACTGGGAAGGAAACAAGCTACCGGGGACCGGTTTCTGGCATTTCAGCCTCTTCGGCCCGGCTTGCTTGAATCTTGATGGTGCAATGAGCAAGGGACTCACATCTGAGTATACCCTTCCACGCTTAGGGTGGACAAAAATATTTACAACAAGGGGTGGTGAGGGACAGAGTCTCTGAATTAAACAGAATACTCTCACCCAGTCAAGAGATCAGGGCTAGATCCAACACCGTTTTTTAGCTCACTGCACCATCCCAGTTTCAGAACCTGGCTGTATGCAAATTAGTCTGTTCCTGTCCCAGTGCATGATGGGAACAGGGCAAACCAAACTACAAAAGCCAATTCTTACACTGGGAAGGAAACAAGCTACCGGGGACCGGTTTCTGGCATTTCAGCCTCTTCGGCCCGGCTTGCTTGAATCCTGATGGTGCAATGAGCAAGGGACTCACATCTGAGTATACCCTTCCACGCTGGGCCGAAGAAGGCTGAAATGCCAGAAACCGGTCCCCGGTAGCTTGTCTCCTTTCTGGTGAAGAATTGGCTTGGTAGTTTAGTCTGCCCTGTTCCCATGATGCACTGGGCCAGGGACAGACTGATTTGCATATAGCCAGGTTCTGAGCTGGGATGGGGCAGTGAGATAAATAACGGTGATGGATCAAGCCCTGATCTTTGGACTGGGTAAGAGTGGTCTGTTTAACTCAGACACTCTGTTCATCACCACCCCCTTTTTTGTAAATCGTTTTCCCACTCTATGCCACACCTCTGCACAACACTCCGCTATTCCACTGTACCCAACTCCATTGTACTCCAGTCCTTCCTACACAGTTGCACTATATGCAACTCCACTCTACAGGCTTCTCCACTGTATGCCACTCCACTATACGCTACTCCATTCTGCGCTATTCCATTGGATGTCATTCCACTCTGCCACTCCACTATACGCTACTCCAGTATCTGCTGTTCCACTCTGCTATTCCACTATATGCCACTCCCCTGTATGCTACTACACTCAACCCCATTCTATGCAATCCCATTGGACGCCACTCCACTGTATGCTAATACTTTACCCCATTCCAGTATACGCCACTTGCCACTATACTGTACGCTACTCCACTGTGTGCTATTCAGTCAGCGCCACTCTAGTGTACACCACTGTATGCCACCCGATTATACATTACTCCACTCTGCCACTCCAGTGTACACCACTCCACTCGATTCTACGCTAGTCCATTGGACGCAACTCAACTATATGCTATTTCAATCTACCCCACCACACTCTATACCACTACAGTCTACACCACTCCACTATATGCTATCCCTATCTACGCTATTCTACTCTACTGTACACTATTACCCTGTATGCTATTGCACTGTACACAACTTTAATTTTTGCCTCTCTTTTTATGGTATTCCACTCTACCCCCACTTCACTGTATGCAATTACACTCTGCCACCTCACTGTACGCCACGCAATGCTATTACACTGTACGCTATTACATTGTACTACTTCACTCTATTCCACTTTATGCCACTCCACTCTATGCTATTCCAGTGTACTCTCCTCCTGCCCTTATACCTCAAAAAAACTCTAGTACACTCTGCCACGCCACTCCACCCCTGTACACTCCTATATACATTTGTACTCTACTCTGCCTGTACACTCTATTCTACAACACTACTCCTCAACAGATTCTAACAAGGTACAACACAGCACTCCACTCTACTGTTTGAGACGCCACTCCAATTTTCAACAGTTTCCTCAACTCTACGCCACTTGAATGTATGCCACTCAGCTCTACCAGGTGTGGCCGGTATGGGTAAGAGTGGTGGGGCAGGGGAGAGGTGGGGGGGAGGCGGGGGGGGGGGGGTCGGCAGACAACAAGACACGGAAAGGTAAGTGACTTTATTTATTTTTCAATTTTATTTGCCCAATTCCGTCAACTGCCCCACCCCACCGCTCTTGCCTGTACCAGCCACTCCTGCACTCTACGCTAATCCACTATACACTGTTCCACTCTGCACCACTGTATTATATTTCACTCCCCGCTAGTCTGCTCTGCCACTCAACTCTTCTACCCACCAATGTACGTTATTCCACTGTACACTTTTCCACTGTATATTACTCCACTTTATGGTAATCCACTCTACGCCACTACACTGTATGACTGTCTCCTCTAGTCTATCTAACTCCACTCTATAATAGTCTACCACACTTCATGGCACTCTGCGACATTCTACTCCCCTCTATGCCTGTACACTTCACTGTCCAACTCTATACTCCACTGTATGCCCATACACTCCAATGTACAAGAGTCTATTCAACTATACTACACTTTTGTATATGGCACAGCACTCCACTCTAATGTACAAGACCCGACTCCATAACGGTTTACAACCTACCCTACACCAGTACACTCTGTGCCACTCTATGGCACACCAATACGTTACTCCACTCTACAAGACTTTACCTCACTCTAGGCTACTATACCACAATCGAGTCTACACTGCTCCACTGTTTCACACACTTATGTACTCTTTGTAACTCCACTCTCCTACACTTTCTTCCAGTCTATACCCCTTTACGCCACTGTACAACAATGCACTATGGTGTATGCTACTGTACTACACAATACCTTAGGCATCTGTGACACTTTGTGTGCCACTGCACTTCACTTTAATCCACTCTACTCTGACACAGTACTCCACGCCACTCTGCGCCATTTTACTCTATCACATGATGCCAATCCACTCCAGCCCGCTCTACAGCACTGTACACCACTTTACAAACAACTAGACTAAATGCCACTCTACACGACATCACTTTCCAATACTATACGATACCTCGCTGCACTCTACCGTGCAACACATTACTCCAGTTTATGACCTTAACTCAACTATATGCTACACGGCTCCACTGTACTGCACTCCATGGCACTATAGTCTACGTCACTCCACTCTGACACTTAACTCCATGCTACACTATCCTCCTCCAGTGTGCTCCACTCCACTATACCTCACTGTACTACACAACAACCAGCTCGCCGCCTTCCTCGAAGCCAACAAATCCCTCGACTCCTCACAGTCCAGCTTCCGAGCCAAACACAGCACTGAGACCGCACTCATCGCAGCAACAGACGACATTCGAACTCTGCTAGACAACGGAGACACAGTCGCCCTCATCCTCCCCGACCTCTCCGCAGCCTTCGACACAGTCTGTCATAGCACCCTTTTACAACGCCTCAGAAACATCGGAATCCAAGGAAAAGCACTGGATTGGATCACCTCGTTCCTCACCGGAAGAACCCAAAGAGTCTGCCTCCCACCATTCAAGTCAGAGGCCACTGAAGTCATCTGCGGTGTACCACAAGGATCTTCACTCAGCCCCACCCTCTTCAACGTATACATGAGCCCCCTCGCAGTCATCGCACGCCAACACAACCTCAACATCATCTCATACGCTTATGACACTCAACTGATCCTATCACTCACCAAAGACCCGAACACTGCCAAAACCAACCTACATGAAGGAATGAAAGAAGTAGCCGAGTGGAAGAAGCACAGCAGACTAAAACTGAACTCAGACAAAACAGAAGTCCTTATCCTAGGTACCTCCCCCTCCGCCTGGGCTGACTCTTGGTGGCCAGAGGCCCTTGGAAAAGCACCCATCCCGACGGACCACGCACGAAACCTGGGCGTCATCCTGGATTCTTCACTCTCCATGAACAGACAAGTCAACGCTGTTTCATCATCCTGCTTCAATATTCTTCGCATGCTCAAAAAAACATTCCGCTGGATCCCCACCGAAACTAGAAAAACTGTCACCCACGCTCTGGTCACGAGCTGCCTGGACTACGGAAACACACTATACGCCGGTACCACTGCAAAACTCCAGAAAAAACTCCAACGCATTCAGAACGCTTCAGCCAGACTCATACTAGACATCCCGCGTAAAGACCATATCTCTGGTCACCTGAAAAACCTCCACTGGCACCCCGTCAATAAAAGGATTACTTTCCGCCTCCTAACCCACGCACACAAAGCACTCTACGAACTTGGACCCGAATGCCTTAACACACGACTTTCCTTCTACACCCCTCCCCGCCAACTACGATCCTCCAACCAAGCCCTTGCTAATATACCTCGCATCAACAAAACCACCATGGGAGGTAGATCCTTCTCCTACTTGGCAGCTAAAACCTGGAACTCACTTCCCATGCACCTTCGCCTCACTCAGAACCACCTAGCATTCAGAAAGCAACTTAAAACTTGGATATTCGGCAAGTAATTCCCCCACCCTTCTTCAAGCACCTTGAGACCCTCTGGGTATGTAGTGCGCTATATAAATCATCTGACTTGACTTGACTTTAGGCCGATATACTATAATCCACTCTGCCACTCCACTATCTGATGCTCTACTCCACTGTATGCAACTCCACTCTACAAGACCGATCTCCGCTATATGCCACCCTACTCCACTCCACAATACGGTACTGTACTACACTGCATGTTACTCGATGGCATGCCACTCAACTTCTCTCCTCCACCATACTCTACGAAATTCCACTTGACGATACTCCACTCTGACTCTCTACTTCACTCTGCTCTAAAACACTGTATTCGAGTCTGACAACCTACTCTACTGTTCAACACAGCATTCCACTGTGTAGCTCTCTGCTCCAGTCCACAGTACTTGACTCCACTATGAGACACCATGCCTCTACAGTATATAACACTTTACTACACTCTGATATGCTACTACAATCTACTCTAATTTAGAATACTCTATTTTGACAATAGACTTTACAACCTTCTTCTCTCTGCCACTGTACTGTACGACTCTCCACATAACCTATCTCCACGTGTAACACTGGATTCTACTACTTGAACCACTTTTTTATGTTTCTTTTTTAACCTTTACATTCAATGGGGAAAACAACGTATCTTCCCTATACAATCCAAGTTTAAATACACAAACTTTAAAAATTGTACTTATAACTTTCATTTTTAATTCATCCATCACCTTCAAATTATTATAAATAGTGCACCTTGTTACATGCTCTTTTGAGCTTGCTAACCAGACAATACAGACTGTAACTCACCAGTTATAGTTGGCAGAGTGAACCAGAACTAGTGACCCCGCCATGCTCTGCTTATGACCTTGCATGCATGCCATCACTCGTGACATGTTCTATGACATAAATTATGACATCACTGATGCCATCTGTAATGTGTAAGATGTAGCAGTTTTAGGCGGGTGATCCACTAGGTCTTCAGGGCTCGAAATTCCACTCACCTGTTTGCGAGCCAGATTTAATTAAGGGGAGCTATTTTTAGGTCCTACTCGCCCTTTCTGGTGAGTAGGAAGACAAACTGACTTTTGACCTCTGCCTAGCAAGATTTAAAGGCATCTTTATTGCTCACAAAGTAAAAATGTCTTTAATGCTTGTTAACTTGTCACATTTGCTCACAGAGGTCCAGTGCAATACAGTTAGGTCGAGTAGATTTTTTAAGTTACTAGACCTGCAGGTCTAGTGAAAATGTTTAGATTTTTCGAGCCCTGGTCCTCCCAAGAAAATTACTTGCAAGAAGTGTAAGTAACTTGGACACTATGCAAGTGTATGTAAGAGTTCTCGTGGAAATATGCTGGGAATGAAGTGTAAACTGTTTGGATTATGACGAACAAGACAATGATAGTGGAAATTATGTTGTAACCATAGAGGTGGCAAACATTATTGGTACAAACCAATGAAGTAAAGGTTTAGATTAGGAAGCATAAAGGGAGAAAAATGTAAGAGATTCAAAATGTGTTATATCCACAGGTGATTTAGAATATGATGTATTAGTGAACTTAGGAGCACAGTATACTATCTTATCACAGAAAGATTGCTTAGAAATGTTAAATTTAGAATATAAGGATGTGCATGAAACCAGAATAAATCTAAGAGGTTATGGTGTTGAAAAGATTGAGATGGTAGGGTATTTCTTGTTGAATATTGTCTTTACGAATAGGAAGATACAAGAGAGAGTCACTATAGCCAGGAAAAGTGCCCCTGTTCTAGGATGGAAACATCAAGCTGCCCTGTGTATACAATTACGACCCTTAAGTATTCATAGCAAATTTAGGAGAATTGGTGGGCTTTAAGCACAAGATTTTAAAGAAAATGATCGCCCAACTCAAAGCCCATAACATCAACAACTTCCCATTGGTTATTAGATAGTGTGAGGATATTAGTAAAGAAATCTAATCTTCTGTTTGGTTGGGAACGTAAAGCGGGTCTCTGTGGATGTGTTGATCTTCATGATCTTAAGAATGATATATGGGTCGCAAGTCATCCTCTATTGAATATAAATAAGATGTCTACAGTTGGTCAAGCTAGTTGGCTCTCCGCCATACGTCTGTTTTGGGTGTACCACCAGATGGAATTACACCCACCTCTATGCCATCTAACGTTCTTCCTTGCACCCTTGGCGGCATGTCAATTCAAACATATGCCTTTCGGTCTCACTTCAGCTAGCTGTCTTCCAAAGAATAATGCAAAAAAAGTTTTGTAGTTTATCTTTATTGATACCTCCAAGATCACATCTTAGTATTTCAAAATCCGAGGTGGAACATGATGAGCAGTTAGAGAAAGCTTTGGATATTATACAACAATATGGGTTAACAGTCCAATCTGAGAAGTGCTAACTAAAAGTAGACTGTGGTACTTCTTTGGGGAATAGCATTCATGTGAGAGGTATTTGATACAGTGACAAATTCATTGCTAACATTCAGAATGCTGCCATACCAGCTAGAAGAACTTGAGATCTTCCCTAGGATTGGTCAAATTTTATTCCAAATGTGTAAGGATGTTTGCTGATTAAACTAAACCTATCCATGAACTTTTAAGAAAGGGTAATACATTTGTGTGGTGTCACAAATGGCAGTCTGAATTTGAGAATATTAAATGTAAGATCAAGGAGGCATCACTTCTAGGAATGTTCAACATTAAGAACAAGACTAAACGGTCAACTAATGCAAGTACCCATGGTTTTAGGAATGTAATAAGCCAAATTCTAAATGAGTTAGAAATTATCATTGATCTGTAATGTACGCTGAAGTATACTGAAAAACTGTATTTAGTTATTGATCGAGGAAACCCTTGCTGTATTTTAACCATACACTTCAGAACATACTTATGGGGAATTGCATTTAAAGCGCCTTCAGATCATAAGCCTTTAACACATCTGACTACCAGAGGATCTGTTTTGGCCTCCCAATGGATTGAGAGTTGGTCAGCAAATAATCCGGTATTCAATTTTGTTACAATTTGTGGAGAGCAAAAACGTGTTTGTAGTTAGCTTATCAAGAACAAATGTAGTTTGTGTATGTATGTAATCAAGGTACTGGCATAAAGGCTGATGTGGAACCAGAATGGGAAGCTAATGTTTTAAATCTTGACCTGAATGTGATATCTGAAGACTAGTGGAGACTAGCATATGATAAGGAACGAAGAGCTTAGCTAATTGTCCAAATGGGTGCAATGAGGATGTCCAGGTTCCCACAAATGTTTTGAAATATATAATTGTGTAGAAGATTAATTAAGTGAAGAATTCTTGAGTTTGAAAGACAGTAAATTAATCCCTCCCACAATTTTGAGAAGCAAATTAATTGGATTTGCCCATCATAGTTGCATGAGAAGAAGAACCAAGAGTAGGTTCGGAGAAATCTTTTGCTGGCAGGGTGTGGATACTAAGATTGCAACAAAGGTCAAAAGGTGTTGCTTATGTGCCCATAGTGATAAGTGCAACAACACACATCACAACCCCTTACAACTGATGGAATTTCCTATAAGATCTTGTGCAAAGTTTGCCTTTAATAGAATTGCCCAAAAGGCAAGCTTGGAACATGAACATAAATATGTCCTAGCAGAGGTGGGTTACAGTTCAAATGCTTAAGATTGAATTTGTAGCCAAAATAAAATTTAGAAAGGTGAAAATAGTTCTAGGCAGATTTTAATGAGTGAGCGCTACCGGGGGTGTTTATCTCAGACAATGGTTCTCAATTTTGATCCACTGATATGGAGAAATATTTGGCAGACAGCAACATTGTACACAAGAAAATTGTGGTCTCTAAACCAAAAGTCAGTGGTTTAGTAAAAGGTAGGACTTGTACTTTTATGTTTGGCATGTACTGGTAGTGACAAACTGCCTATTTCGTTTCTCACTACTCTAAGGCCTACCCCTCTCAAAGGCCAGCATTGGGAATGCCTTACTAGTTTTAAGCTGTAATTTTCCATCAGAGTGCAGTAGCTTTTTCATGTTTCAGATCTTTGGTATGGTAATGATTAGTCCACCTTACTTGTGAAGTTGAATTTAACATTTCTGTTTCAGAAATACCACTTTTAGGAAGTGGACATTTTTCTGCACCTACTGCTCTGTGCCTGACTGCCTGTCTATTATATATGTCTGGGTTGGGTGACAGCTACACTTTGTGCATTCCCAGCCATAAACACAGGAAGGTGAGGCTTGTCTGCATTCCAAGTACTCATCTGCATTCTTATCAATCATCTGCATTCTAATGGGTCTTTCTAGGCAGGGAGGAATAGGAGGTCTGACACACTTCACTTGATAGTATCCTGCCCACACACAAAGCACTGATTTACCCTCTACAGAGCATTCCAGACAGGACTGGGGTGAAAAGGATCCTTGTGCACTTCAAAGAGCTGCTTTGAAGCCAACCTCTACATCAAAGGCACTTTTGGGTGCAAGTACAGAGTCTCTGCCCCATAAAATCAGTCACTTCTGGACCTTAAACTGAACCTCTGTCAGAAGAATTACTGGGCTACTTAAAGGACCTATATGGATTTCTCCAAAAGCTTACTGGCTTGTCTCCTGATTTCCTAAGCATTAGGGACACAAAATACTTCCTGCCATTCTGCTTGGCTACTTGACTTTACCTTGTGTGAGTCCTCCTCATGCCTGAGTTGCACTCTCAAAGTTCTCCCCCTCAGAAGTGGGTTCTCCAGCTGTTTTGTGACAAATTGACTGATCACCACTGTACTGATCGGAACAGACGGCTCACCCTATGATGCCAAGTCTGTTTGACAGTGGTTTACAGCCTGCACGGCGACGTCACTACGTGGCTCAAAGAAAACGCACTGCCTTTACTTCAGTGAAGCTTGATGGTAACGCAGGGACCAGACTGTGTAGAAAAGATCTATGAATCATGCCCTCTGCATCAAAGCTTTGCTACATCCAAGGTATTTTCTCTGCATACCCTGCGTGGGTGCTGTACCTGGACTGCCCTCCATCGCGGTTTGCCTGAATTTGGATTTGCACCAGTACCGCGTGAACTCAAGTAACCTTTTGACCGCTTGTGACTTGTTTTTACATTAAATGTTTTTAAAAAAATCATAGTTCTAGTGATTAGATTTTTTTTGGTCTTATTGTGTTCTGATAAATATTCTCCATTGTTCTGAACCTCTGTGGAATCTTTTTCATGGTGTATTCATTGTGTTACTGTGTGTTGCACAAATCCTTCACATTTTCTCTTTAGATAAGTCTGACTGCTCTCTGCCAAGCTACCAGAAGGTGGACAAGTTATATTTTAATGTGTATCTAGCTTACCCTGACTAGAAGGGTGGTTCCTGCCTGGTCTGGGGGCATACCTCAGCCAACCAGGAATGCCATTTCTAACAGATGGGGACTCACCCATCCTGACATCAGGTGCCACCCTTAATGCCTCAACAGTCTTTCTGCTCCCCTGGTGACTAAGCAAAATACCCAAGATGATGGACGGAATGTTGCACAACGGCAAAACATTCACCCCCAGTCACAGATCTGGGTTTAATCCATCGTTATTTTGCTCACCAAGCCACCCCAGGTCAGACATGGCCATATGCAAATCAGTCTTAACCCTGTGCCTCATGGGAACAGTCCAGCCCGAATTGCCAAGCCATGTCTTCCCTGGACCGGAATCAAGCATCCTAGGACTGGTGTCTGGCTATCAGCCGTCTTCAGCCTGGATAGCTTGACTCCAGTGGCGTAGTGAGCAACTGACCCACGTCTGGGCACACCCTTCCCACATAGGGTGAACAGCAAAACACAAAAGATGGACAGAATGTTGCACAATGGCAAAACATTCACCCCCCAGTCACAGATCTGGGTTTAATCTATTGTTATTTTGTTCACCAAGCCACCCCAGTTCAGACATGGCCATATGCAAATCAGTCTTGACCCTATGCCTCATGGGAACAGTCCAGCCTGAACTGCCAAGCCATGTCTTCCCTGGACCAGAATCAAGCATCCTAGGGCCGGTTTCTGGCTATCAGCCGTCTTCAGCCAGTGAGACATGGCTTGGCAGTTCGGACTGGTCTGTTCCCATGAGGCACAGGGTCAAGGTGGATTTGCATATGGCCATGTCTGAACTGGGGTGGTGTGGTGAGCAAAAAAACAATGGATTTAGGCCCAGATCTCTATACTGGGGTGAATGTATGACATTGTTCTGCATTCTGTCCATCAACTGTTGTTTTTGCATTTGTCACCCCGAGTGGGACGGGTATGCTCAGACGTGAGTCCACTGCACTGGAGTCAAGCTATCCTGCAAGGTGATAGCCAGAAACCGGTCCTAGGATGCTTGATTCCGGTCCAGGAAAGACTTGGCTTGGCAGTTCGGGCTGGACTGTTCCCATGAGGCACAGGGTCAAGGCTGATTTGCATATGGCCATGTCTGAACTGGGGTAGTGTGGTAAGCAAAAAACGATGGATTTAGGCCCAGATCGCTGTACTGGGGTGAATGTATGACATTGTTGTGCATTCTGTCCATCAACTGTTGTTTTTGCATTTGTCACCCCAAGTGGGACGGGTATGCTCAGACGTGAGTCCTGTGCTCTCCTCTCCACTGGAGTCAAGCTATCCTGGCTGATGACGGCTGATAGCCAGAAACCGGTCCTAGGATGCTTGATTCTGGTTCCGGGAAGACATGGCTTGGCAGTTCGGGCTGGACTGTTGCCGTGAGGCACAGGGTCAAGGCTGATTTGTATATGGCCATGTCTGAACTGGGGTGGTGTGGTGAGCAAAAAAACGATGAATTTAGGCCCAGATCTCTGTACTGGGGTGAATGTATGACATTGTTCTGCATTCTGTCCATCAACTGTTGTTTTTGCATTTGTCTCCCCTGGTGACTAAAGCATCTCCAATGCAAGAGAGGGCATTTCAATTTGTTTGGGTTTTTCTTTTAACAATATGGGCCAGCAAAGTGGGCCCAAATATCAAGTGTCCTCCTTGCCATGATGAATGGCTGCACTTTTTGGGCTTGAGTTGGTTGCCTCCTGGGAAAACCGGCCAACCCCAGCCATCTCTGATAATTGCAAGCCTAGGAAGTCATGGCTGGTGTGCCTCCCATGGATCACAATGTTTTCTTTCAATTCCCTGCAAACTAAATTTGGCCTAAAATCACAAATTTTTAATGCATTTGTGATGCAAACTTTCATAATCCAGGGGGGTCAACAAGAGTCCCACCACCCTGCATTCTCTCTTTTCCCAATGAAAATGCGACCTCACTTGCAAGGCTCGCCCTGTACCCACAACATTAAAGGCCCCAAAACACAATGAGTGAATATCATCACTAGAGGTAGCTGCAGTATTTAGGCCCGGCCTCAACCGCTTCTTAGGATAACCTTCCAAACCTAGACATTTATGATAATTATATACCTGGGGAAGTCCAGAGTGGTGTGCCTTGCATGGATCTTTTGCTTCGTGACACACAATGGTATGCAAACTTTACAAAAATGTTTGTTTTTAGTCAATGTATGAGTTTTGAAAGGGTTTCTGGGGTAAGAAAACCTTGTGAGAACCATGCAAGTATGATCCTAGTCTCTAGACTCTAGTTTTCGGGTATAGCTAAAGAGGCACAGTTGCAGTGTTTTGTAGAGCCGATCCACTCACTGGGATTTCCAGAGAAGGTACATTTGGATAGTTTACCAGATTTAGATGTGTTGCATGGAATTCTTTTGGCTCCTGGGGGGAACCAACTGCGTTGAAAGCTGTGCGACACTGTTGGTGCTGTGCACTCCAAGGAACTCCTGCATAAGTATCCTATGCCCCTGATATCCAACAGAGAAGTTTAGAGCAAAGGTGGAAGATGAAGAGGTATAGCAGAATTGGTGAACCATGGGGTACATCGGATAGGAGACCTTTATAGGGATGGAGTGCTTCTACCATTTCAGGAATTTTCTGCCACGTTTGAGATCCTGAGAGGTCAATTTCTAGTGCGTTGGGTGGTAATATTTGGGGTGTGCCTTCAATGGGGTATGGGTTTACAGGTGCCTCAATTGCACTGTTGTGTAGTTCCTATAAAACCTATACAGGATCTGCGAGTTCAGACAGCATACACTGTAGGATTGGTGTCAGACTGATTCTGAACACCCCCACTGGGTATGTTGGCATTTTGTACCAGCTAGCTCACAGCGCCACTAGAATCTCCTCTTACCAAGGAGAGAATAGGTCTTGGCAACCATCAAACATGACAATCCTGATCCCTAAGGACTGTGGAAACATTATACTACTTTCGCTCAGTCACTCGTGCTTACTTAGTCTGTCTTAGAGTGATACACAGAATAAACAGGCTGGGTGTTATCAATAATTATTTATTGAACAGTTGTTGTTCTGGTGTAAAATAGATGTTGCAACAACCGTAAGTAGCAGATATACAGGATTAGAAGTATTATGAATGTGAACGGATGGTAAGGCTCTACCATCTTGTAGTGCATACAAGTACATAAAATATTTGATAATAAAAAGATCCGTATGATGTTTCCTTAACTAGATGTACCTGAGTGTACCTAGCATCTGTGTAGCTGTTAAGCCAAGAATCCCTCTAGGATAGAGTCAACCCCATTACCTCAATTGAGACACGGTGGGACCCCATCTTGGTATCGAGTTGGACACCCTGCGAGGGATGTTAGACCACTGTGAGCTGGAGTATCTGCATACAGGAACCTCAGCGTCTCGCATCAGTGTGTTAGCCAGGAAGTCCTGGTCTTCTCTGTCTATTTTAGCAGGATGTATATATACACCCATAGGTCTCCCCAGGGGCCCTACCTTGCTGTATTACTGTTTTTGGCCTAAGGATGGCGTTGGGCATGAACTTTATAAATAGATATTTTACAGGAGAGGGTAGTCCTGCTGTGCTTCCAAAAATCCTCATGCATAATGTATGAAATTTTGAACTAGGGAAAAACCCACGTTCTGAATACAGTGTCATATCTAGGTAAAAGGTCACTCCCTGTAAACAGTTATAAGTTTAATGTAGGGAAGAATATAGGTGAAGGGTTATGAAGTTACCTGGGCCTATATCAGGGTACCTATATGGAAGATAACACCCACTCTTCTTCCGAATGGACTATATAGTTAAATTCTCCTCGTGCTACTATGTTGACTTGATAATGGTATGCTAATAGCCCCCCCAAAAAAAAACCTTTGTTTGTGCTTGAAAATAATAAAGTTCTAAAAATCTTTGAAAAGTTCCAAAAGGAAATTGTCATTCAAGCCATAGCACTAATGTGTTCATAGGTATAGTTCGAACTACTACAAGCATTTAAAAGTCATGCATGCCCAAAACAAATTTCAGTTTTGTTATTGAGTTCTAATTATTAGATTTGTTTAGAAAAAAAAAAAAAGTTGAATTTCTCCCAGCACACGGCGGGCCAAATCAGTTAAATGTTTGTGTCCTGGCTGATAGACGCAACAATATTGCCTGCTTCCGCAGATGACTGTCCCTGTAACACGTCGCAGATTATGTCAGTTGAGCACAGATGATTTTCCGTGCTGTCAATAGCCGATACTGAGGCAGCCTGTGCGCCATCCAAAGCCTGGGTGTCAGAGGAGGAGCCAGTGTCCACACCAACAGGAGCCTTGACTACCTGTGGAGGCTCTTGGAATTCCGCCATCAACATTGGAATACGCTGGGGACACTGCAGTACATGGGCCGTTATTGGGTCCAGTAAAGCATCAACGTCCGGTTACGCACATGATGGGAGTGTCAGACACAGAGCCAACATGCATTCTTCTCCACTAAACAGGCATCGGAGGACAGGTTAGATCCAGTCCATCCAGAGTGGTCTAAATGACAAGAACCGATATTAGCTTAGTTCTCTCAGGCGAGGTGTGCCCAGATGTTGTACCATGCGATCACAGTATTTTCGTTCCAGTAGTACTGTTTCCATCTCCTTGATGACTTTGTGACTATTGCGTAGCAGAAAAATTACCATCAAGATACCGGCTCTTAGAAACACGATCAGCGGAAGTTCTCCAAAAATGCTTCAAAATACGGAGTGTATAAAGTTATGTGCATAATAGTCCACAACATATGGTCTTAAATTGGGAGAAGATCCAGTCGTATCAGTCATGTTAATGATATGATTTGCCATTTCTGTGAAATGGAAGGGGCAATTTGTACGTATGAGCGCCTGTATTCTGCGATATGGAGATCAAAAGTCTCTCGAGTGGAGGTTAAGGGCACTTATGTAAAAGCATGGCTTTCATTCTGCTCAAAGTATTAAACCGTATTAATGAAACATTTAGCGAAGGCCATAACGGTGCCTCCCTGACTATATGTGTTGGTGGAGACAATACTTGCATACAGCAAGTAACCCTGGAGCTGACGGTTACCAGATATGTGATGCCCGGAAGCATCTCACAGCAACCTTGATCGTTCAACATCAAGTAACTCCCATTGAAAGAAGCCTGAACACTGGAGTGATGAATTTCCTACCCATTTCTTCATGTCTGTCTGCCTTCCTGCCTCTGTTCAAGGCAATATTAAAATTGAAAAGTAGTGACGGGTAGAGTTGTGTGGCCATGGATTAGCCATTCTGTGGACCGTGATTCTGCAGTTTTAAAGGCTAATCTATCCAGTTTTTCAATTGTATATTTTGCACCCCTTTGTGCCATCTCAATCTGTTTTTCTGTTAGGTTGTATGAAGAAAACAGAGATTTACTGTTGATAAAACTCCAAGGCACATAACCTGGGGGCAAAGATTGCAGCGTCCAGCTTAACAATATAATAGAATGCAATTGGGATTGCTCGTGTTGTAATATGGACAAATCCTGTTCTAATAGGTCTATTGCAGAAGATGCAATGTTGCCCAGTGAATATATCCTGGAGGTTAGTGTAGTTAAACCATTGTCACCCTCGGCTATAGCTTTCTCTAGGTTTATTTGATCTATTTCTCGTAATCTTTCCGCAGCTTCTTGTTGGGATATTTTCCAGGTTGTGACATGGCTTTCTAGGACCTAATCCAAAGAATCCTGTAGTTCCACATCCTTTGTAAGTAAGGATAAGTGTTTCACCTGTGATAGTGTCGAGGTTCTTAGCCAATCGAGGCATAACTTCTCAACACCGTATGATGTCACTACCCCTGGATGTTCTCTCTGTACATAGCGTGGATCTGGCCTGTTGATATTAAACCCTCTGGTTTTACCCATGAATCTTTCCTGACATCTATTGGTGTCTGTGAGCCAAATCAACCATCCCTTCCAATCGGGGTCTGATCTATTGTATTGCATGAGCTCATGGAACGTAATTCCTTCTTGTGATGTTATGTTACCCTTGGTGTGTGATGGTATGGGCATCCAAGGTGTATTCAAGTCTTTTCATTTCAATACATGATTTGCTGAGGAATGAGGCATACTCAAAATAGCGCTTCTGTTCCCTGGACCTGCCCGTCTCTAGTACCTCAGACAGATTTTAAGTCTATAGTGTCTTTCCATAAGTCGAAACCTTGGTCAGACAACTGGAGAACAAAGGAAGCAGAATAAAACCTTAACCCCTTGCATGCTCATGACAGAACGATATACAAAACAAAGGAAGAGAGGTTACGTTTGTCTCAAAAGCCACAGAGAAGGAGCCATGTACAGAGCGAGTTTACACACCCAATTTGGATGGATAAGAAATCCCTCACACACCGACCTGGTCAGTGTCATGCTTCATCATAGGGCCCCACCTCAGAGGCCGAATGCCTCCTCGGTGTGCTACGATGCCAGAAGACTGCGGAGCTGGTTGAGTGATAGGGCGTGCAGTGAGGAATAATAATAAAAGTGTCTAAAGAGTATCTCAAAAAATGTATTAGTAGATCCCTAAGACACAGTAATAAAAATGGTCTTATGTGTCTGAATTTACAGCCAAAGGTAATGGTTTGGTTTAATTCAGAATTTTAATCAGTCAACATGTTTCAGCCTTTTAAGTGGTCTAAATTTACCTAGGCATTCATCAGGACTAGTGTGAACCCCGGCGGTATGGACTCTCTAATCGTCCACCGTAACCTGGGGACGTGAAAGTGAAAAGGTAGTGAAAATGTGCAAAAAGAAAAACGGGGGGAGAGCTAATAGCCCAGTCCCAACGCTCCTGAATTAGGAGTTTTTCTGCACTTTAAAATATGGCGCTAGCTGCACTATGGGTCTCAGGAGGGGGGTAGGAGCGTACCTGGCACATCGCCCTCAACGCTCGCCACCCGCTTCGGCAGCTAGCTTCTCCTCTAAACCGGACCGTCGGAGTCCTCAGAATTGTGGGCAAGTCTAACCTTCTTTTTGAACTGAGCTTTTGGTTGTTTGGTTTTATCTTCTTTTTTGGAAGTATAGTCTTGAGCGTGCTGCTTGTCTCTGGACTTTGTACGCACTTCTTGTCTGTCTGACCATCCTTCCCTCTCCGAATTTTTCTTTGAACCCTGAAAGGAATTCCTAAGGTTATACCTCCTTTTGGAGGGCTCCTGTGGAGGTGATCTACCTCTGTATTGAGATCTGTTTTCTTTATTTTTCAGTTTTTTGTTATTCTCACACTTCTTTTTTGAAGAAGCAGAAGCCTGCTTAAAGGTGTCCTTTTCGGGACTACCCATCATTTTCGGTTTTAATGCTTTCCCACCCAAACTGTCTCTGCCCAACTATGCATACTCTGTCTCAATTATTTTAAGTATTCATGCTCCTGATTGTAAAGGACTGAACTCCCTTAGGCATTGACGGATTGCCACTGGTGCTACTTCCTCTTTAATATTTGCTAATATTATAGCTGATACCTGGGCATAATTACATAGTAAGTTCTTCCCTTAGTTCAGAGCAGGTTCTGCTCTCTATTCAATTTGTATCTGTCTAAATACATCTGGTACTACTGCTAATGACAGGATACCATGTGTTCTGATATATATGACAGCAAAAAACTGTACCCTAAGAGGTACACTCCTCTATCTGTGGTGTTATTCCCATGGGCAAGCAGATTGCCATCATTCTGTTTTTCATAAGGGCTAGTATGCGGGAATACTGCTTCTAGCTGTTTTATTTTTTGAGCAACCCAGAATGGCATTTGTTCACGTTTTGTGGGCATTTTACCCATTACTGCATGTAAAGTTTGTGGTGTGATTTTAGTTGCTGTATTTTGACCTGTATTTATATATGTTGTAGCCATTGCTGGCTGGACCGTAAGTGTCCTCATGACAAATTGTGTCCTGTTTCTGTAAAGTTTTATCAGTTCTTAGTGAAGTATAAGCAAGTCTCCTCCTGGCATTGTTTCAATGTCAGGATGTGGTGTGTAGGCCGCTAAAACTGGCCATGTCACTCCTTCTCTTACAAGCAGACCGAGACTTTTTGTATGGGGGAGGGTGCCTTTAAACCAGTATAAATGTTCCTGGTAAGTTAGTGGAACTTCAATGTCCTCATAGGGGCAATATTTGTTCGGTATTCCACTTTCTGTGTAGAAGTGAAATGTTTTGTTCTTGCATTTGCAACCGGGAATGTAACCAGTGAATAGAATACCTCTGCTTTAAATGATTTGTATGCCTCAATCACGAAAGCTACTGGTCCACCCCTGGATGTTAGACTGAGTGCACCTAATTTTATGGTAACAGTATTTCTAACATTTTCTACAATGGATATTGCATCCACATCTTTATCGTCTTCTGAGAGATTTAGTTCTTGAGCAACTCTATCCACATTTCATGTGTTTTCAGTCATTGTTTAAGAGAAGAGCTTTTTAAAGAAACTAAGATATGGTGTTTTGCACAGTTTAGGAACAAAGTGTCTTTCAAGCTTGATTAACCGACAGCCAATAAATAGGAATTTTGCCTACTCAGCTGTGGCGGAGTTTGTGCCCACCCACTACAGACATCTCTGGGGAAATGTGAGTAGGGGTCTCTGAGACTAGCATGACTGAACTACTCCGATTCTACAGTTAAATAAGTACCCAAACAATGTTGGCTGTGCCATCTTGTGTAGTTCCTATGAAATCTATACAGGATCTGCGCGTTTGGAGAGCATACACTGTAGACTGACTCTGAACACCCCCACTGGGTATGTTGGCCTTTTGTACCAGCGAGCTCACAGCGCCACTAGAATCTCCTCTTACCAAAGACAAAATAGTTCACTGCAACCAACAAACATACAACCCTAATCCCTCAGGATCATGGAAACAATATACAACTTTTCGCTCAGTCACTTGTGCTTACTTAGTCTGTCTTAGAGTTATACACAGAATAAACAGGCTGGGTGTTATCAATAAGTATTTATTGAACAGTTGTTGTGGTGTAAAATAGATGAGTTGCAACAACCGTTAGACAGTAGCAGATATATAGGATCAGAAGCACTAATAAAGTAAATGGATGGTAAAGCTCTACCATCTTGCAGTAATCATGAATACACACAAATATATAAAATACATGATAATAAAAAGATGTGTACTCCTACGATGCCTCCCTAACTAGATGTGCATAAGTATACCTAGCATTTGTGTAGGTGTTGAGCAAAGAATCCCTCAAGGATCAAATCAACCCCCTTACCTGAATTTAGAGACTGGGGGGGCCCGACTTGGTCTCTGGTTGGACACCTCTTGAGGGATGTTAAACCACTGCGAGCTGGAGTGTCTGCATGCAGGAACATCAGCACCTCTGGTCAGTGTGTTGGCCGGGAAGTCCTGGCCTCCTCTGGCTACCTTAGCAAAATGTGATGTATATATACCCATAGGTCTCCCCGGGGATTCTACCTCGCTGTATTACTTTGTCGAACGTAGGATGACGTTGAGAATGTACTTTGTACATAGATATTAGAGAGGTGATGTTAGACCTGTTATGCTTCCAAGAATCATCATGCATAAAGTATATTTTTACCAGGGAAAATCGTAAACCCCTCCTCCTCTACCTACCAAGGATGTGTATGGTATGAGTGCTCCTTCCCGGTAGAGGCCCCCCAGGGTCTGGACGCCTTTCTCCTGCCATATCTCAATTGCTTGAGTTGATAGCGCTACAGGGCCACCAGGGGTCTCCACTAAAAGGTATTGCTGGCACATAAGGTGTCACGGCTCGTGTATGCCACAGCAATGGCCTGGGTGTCTTCACCTTCACGCTGGGGTGAGAGAGCTATGATCTGATTCAGTGTATCTGGAGGCTGTGTGGTAGCCATGCCTGATTGATTGATTGATTGATTGATTGATTGAGTGTACAGTGTCTATCAGCCAGCCACCGGGCTATCCACTGCAATTAGGCAGCTAAGTAGTAGTGTTCAAAACAGGGTGCAGCTAACCCCCCATGGTCTGTTGGTAAGTAGAGCTTTTTTAGCTGCATTCTGTGTCGTGCCTTGCCCCATATGAAATTTCTAACCTGTCTCTCTAGTGGGGCAAAGAAGGAGGCTGGAACATACAAAGGTAGGTTTGCAAAGTAGTACATCAGCTGCGGGAGGACCACCATTTTGGCTAGTGCCACTCTTCCTATTACAGAAAGTGGGAGTGTGCCCCAGAATTGCATTTGTGATTGGACAGCGTTCATCGCCCTTCCCAGGTTTCTATCAAATTGGTCCATTTGGCTGATGATCGAGCCGGGTGCCCAAGTAGCGAAATGCTCTCTCTTTCCATTACACTGCTCTGCCATTGATAGTAAGTTCTGGGTAGTGATAACCTTCTTTAAACACAGAGAAGCAGGAC
Source organism: Lissotriton vulgaris (assembly GCF_964263255.1). NCBI lineage: Eukaryota > Metazoa > Chordata > Amphibia > Caudata > Salamandridae > Lissotriton > Lissotriton vulgaris. Next base: position 287,661,729 of record NC_141697.1, on the reverse strand, counting down.
TTTCCTACATTGACCTGGAGCCCAGAAATGGTGGCTAAAATCTGTAACAGGTGTGCCAGTTGGTTAGGGACCCTCTCTATATCCCTAATATGTACTAAGAGATTGTCAGCATAGAGAGATACTTGGTGTACAGCATCTCCTAGGGGTATAATATCTCCCGGTGTGGCTCGTAGTGCTTCTGCTAATGTTTCAAGCAGCGCGAAAAGGAGAGGGGACAAGGGGCAACCCTGTATGGTTCCTTTTCATACTGGGATAGCATCTGCTACGTAGGGCCCTAGCCTTACCCTGACTGTTTGGTCAATGTAGAGCAGATTGAAGAGCTGTAGAAAAACCTGGGCCCAGGTCATATTTCTGTAGTGCTGCTGCTAGGTAGCCCCTTTCCAGGGAACCAAAGGCCTTTTCCAGGTCCAGAATGAGGCAACCTGCTCTTGTCCAATCCTGCACAGCATCCGTTGACAGTAAATTGGCCCTCTTGACAAGAAGTTACAGATTAAAATGTCACAAATGGCTGTTTTTCCCGCCACTCGTTTTCATTTTTATTATATTAATAGTTAATTTGGGTAATCTTGACGGATCTACTTAAATGACCTCTTGCTGAATTCAGAATGTTTCGTTTTCTCAAATGTATAGCTTTCAGCTATCATCGATAGGTTTCGCACCTGTTTCCAAAACAAACTGCACGTAGGTTGAAACACAAACACCACTTAGAAAAATGAAAAACAAGCTGTTTTTTTGATAGAACTGTTTGTTCAAACAAAAACAAACTGTTTGTTCCTGAAAGCTGGAAACGGTGTGGTCCAAGCACAGCAAACCTTTAGTTGATGTCATTTTTAGAAATAAAATGCTCTCTTCTGCAAAATAAAGTGTGTATACATATGTATATATTATAGCTATTTTCTCAGACCCCTCCAGGGAAATCCACACGCCTGAGTATCTTTAGAATTCCCAGAAAGGTGGGAAAAAAAGGATCCAAACTTGGCATTGATACCTTATGTATATCCTGAATTTGTTAAGTGCGAACAGCTACCCAAAGGCATCCCGGAGCTGGGGGCTCTCAGGAAGATGAAGCAAGCTATTGCCCAGAGTCACATGGTGCTGGGCTGACCTGCCGCGGGGGCCGGGGATCGAACCGTGAGCCCCAGATTCCAGCACCAGTCGCTCTGGCTGCGAAAGCATAGGTGGGAAGTACTCCAAATACCAATGATTGGGCTTAACATTCTATGGGGGAAAGTCTTAGCAGCCAAGGAGTAAAGGCCATCACATACTCCAGTCAGAGCAGCATGCCAGATGACAGTTCGAGCTCCTGGTGCACAGATGTCCGGGATAAACCAAATATACAGAAACGGCAAATATACAGAAACGGCAAATATACAGAAACGGCAGGGCCGAACAAAGGGATCAGGATGGTAGTTATAAGACACTATATGTGGGTATCATCCTAGACAGTATTCAGTGCAATCAACAATAGGATAATAGAAAATTACAAACTAACAAACATGTACAGGAAAATATATTTTTATTCTAATTATTGACATAGATATTTTATAAAAAATACACAAAAATCGATCATAAATCACAATAATGTGTAAATCATACAGTACATTTAAGTAATCATCAGATGAAAAAACCATGTAAATGTAATCGATCCAATAAAAAGGTTGTGGCTGAGCTAATGTCTATTTCTTCGACGCGCGTTTCGGCGTGTACAGGAACAGAACTGCATATAAGTGCCACCCTGCGCCCTGACATCAGTTCCTCTTTTCCTGGGGCTTCCAACACAGATCCTGTGTCTGCTCCCAACTGTCATTTTTCCAACTGCTGCAAACATTTTTACAGAGTGTTATGGAACAATGTGCCCATATCAAGTCATTTTTAACTGCAAGGTAACTGTAATTGTGACTGCCTGTTTAGTAATCAAATATAGCATAACTCTTGCATATTCACTTGATTTTTAATATGCAATGTTTATTACAACATTTAGAGTTTGATCGTAATGACCAAGTGGATTAAGTTAAGAAAATCAATCCGATAAGGCCTACAAAGTGCAAAGAAAGGTACTGAGGCATGAATAGGAAATGCCACAAATGTTCTAAGGCTAAAGAATCTGATGTGCACAACTAAGTAATAAAAAGCAAGCATTCTAGCATACTGTTAGAGATGTCTGCCTTTTCCATGGGAAGAGATCTTATCTTGGCAGTGAATGGGGCTTAAACAGTGTGAATAGCTGAGGTAGAAGCATCGTAAATGCGTGCAGCCAGGAGAACTTGAGAAAAAAAGTTGCACACAAAAGAAAATGAACACATTCATTTGGCAATAGTAACTGATAAGCGCCCCCTTTTCGGTTATATTAAATACAAGAGATTTCACAAGCAGGCGAAACCTAAAGGTTACAAGGAAGTTATAGTTAGGAAATAAAATTGAAAAAACCTTTAGAAATCCCTTTAAAAAATACAACAACAAAGGTTACAGGGACATTATAGTTAGACTCAGATTTGACACGTACAAAAGCAAAGAAATTCATCAGCTATAGTCACCTGAACTAACTATAACATAACTTATGCCCCCATAATGCACTGCTTATGACCTCACATATTAAATCACTCATGACGTGGTTAGCATCTCAAATGACATAATCCAGTGAGTGTAAGTGTTTTGTAAACGTTTCTCACACTATACTAAACTACTGCAAAAGTTAAATTACTGTTCTTTCCGTACTACTGAGTGATACTATAACTACCATATGTCATCTGAGTGGCGGTGTGACTGTCTGTATCCACGTGTGAGTGGCTGAGTAGCTGTATTGGTGGACTAGTGGGTGTTTGAGTAGCTGTAGCTGTATGGGTATGTGAGTGGCTGTATGGGTCTGTGAATCGATGTTGGTGGCTGTATATGTGAGCATGTGTGTGTGTGAGTGACTGTATGGGTGATTAAGAGGCTGTGTGGCTCTGTGGGTGAGTGACTGGGTGTCTACGTGGGTGTATGAGTGAGTTAGTGGCTGTTTGAGAGGGTGTATGGGTAAGTGAGTGGCTGTGTGAGTGGCTGTATTACACAGTCAGTGTTTGTGTGAGTGAGCGTGTGAGTGATTGTATTGATGTGTGAATCCATACTAATATAATAAAGAGAGAGCCCAAACCTTTGAGACGGGTAATCTCAGGAACCACAGCACCAATCACAACAACCAATACAGCATTGGAAAGGGCAGTTGCAGCAGACGGACATATGCTAAGCAGACGTCCACTATATACATTGAAAAGGTAAAAGAACCGTGTAAGGAAAATAGTCCCTTGTGGGCGTGTCTGCGTTGTGCTGGGGGCGTGACAAAAGTTGGGGGCGTGTGGTACCTTCCGCCCTTCATGCCATGTCTCATATTGTGCGCTAATCCCACCCTGCTCACTTTAAATACCCCTGCACCCCATAATCATAACCCACCCTCACTCCTTAAAATACCCCAACACCCTTAAACACTAACCCATCTTCATCCTATAATTAAACCCTGTACCCCAAAACCCAAACCTATCTCTAAACCCTAAATACCCCTGTAATAACCCAAACCTAGCCCTGAAGCCTATAAATACCTCTGTACCTCAAAACCCAAACCTACCCCACAACCCTAAAAATACCCCTGTACCCCAAAACCCAAACGTAGCCCTGAACCCTAAAAATACCACTGTACCCCAAAACCCAAACCTACCCCTGAACTCTAAAATACCCCTGTACCCCAAAACCCAAACCTAGCCCTGAACCCCAAAACCTACCCTTGAACCCTAAAAATACCCCTGTACCCCAACACCAGCCCTGAGCCCTAAAAATAACCCTGTACCCCAAAACCCAAACCTACCACTGAACTCTAAAATACCCCTGTACCCCAAAACCCAAACCTAGCCCTGAACCCTAAAAATACCCCTGTACCCCAAAAATACCCCTGTACCCCAAAACCCAAATCTAGCCCTGAACCATTAAAATACCCTTGTACCCCAAAACCCAAACCTACCCCTGAACTCTAAAAATACCCCTATACCCCAAAACCCAAACCTAGCCCTGAACCCTAAAAATACCCCTGTACCCCAAAACCCATACCTATCTCTACACCCTAAAACTACCCCTGTACCCCATAACCCAAAACTATATCTGAACCCTTAAAATACCCAAACACCCCAAAACCTATACCTCAGTACCCCAAAACATATACCCCTATAGCCATACTTACCTTATCCAAACATTAAAAAAAATATGCTTTTACCATTCATGCATTTACAACGAATTTTGTTGTAAATGTATGCGTGGTAAAAGCATATAAAATGTAATGCCATGCTTTGTAATGGCATTGCGGAATCATGGTACTTTCGTAATGAAAGTATGCGGAGTGATGCTATGCGGAAAGAAAGTTGCGGAATAATGGGTGTTTACCCTCCCCCTGTAAGTACATTGGTGGCACGGCGGCCCACATCTCCAGCAACATACTCATATTTTTTCACCACCTATTTGAAAAATGCACGTCTCTCTCATTGATGGCCTGCACCGACATACACTTTTAGACACGCCTCCCGCCACAAGTTCTAGAATTGCGAACTTTAGAGCTGGGGAGCTACGTTCGAATCTCAGCATCAGCTCAACATCCTGTGATTCCAAGCAAATCGCTTTGTCTCCCCGTGCCTACCACAAATGAATGTGTTCTTCTGTAATGTAAATTGTGCTCACGCCATGTTGTTGAGCTCACGCTATATAATATTGCATGGAAAACTAAAGTAGGGAAACTCGAGTTCACACACTACTGAACGCGCACTCTTAAGTGCATCAGCAGTGCACTGTGAATCGGAGCATTTCACAGGCCTGCCACAGATAAGAAATGCTATCAAAATGAAACCCTACAAAACAGTATACTACTGGCCAGCAGCAATTCATACCCGGACAACGTCGGGACAGGCTGCTAGTACATATATAATTGGCGGTGTGCGTGGCTGTATGAGTGAGTGAGTGGGTGTATGAGTTGCTCTATGGAGAGGTTATACGGTGTGTGAGTGGTTCTATGGATGATGTCATGAGTAATGTCATTTGAAATGTTATCAGTGATGTCACTGACCATGTCATGAGTGATGTAACATGGGAGGTCATAAGGACTGCATTGCAGAGGCGTAGGTTAAAGTTAGCTCAGGTAACTATACCTCCTGAATTTTTATGGCTTTGTACATGTGAAATCCGAGCCTAACTAGAACGTCCCTGTAACTTTCGTTTTTTTCCAGTGAATTTCTATGGTCTTTAAAGTTATTTCCAAACTATAACTTTCCTGTAACCTTTGGTTTTTGTTTTAGTGAATATCCAAGTTTACGTTTTTTTATTACCTTACTGTAACCTATAACCTCTGAGAGTGGGTGTGTGAGTGGCTCTATAGGTCTGTGAGTGGGTATGTAAGTGGTTGTATGGTTCTGTGAGTGGCTGTATGGGTCTGTGAGTATTTTTATGGGTGTGTGAATGGCTGTATGGGTTGGCTGGGTCTGTGAGTGGCTGTATGAGTCTTAGTGGGTGTGTGTGTGGCTGTATGGGCCAGTGACTGGGGTTTGAGTGCCTCTATGGGTTTGTTAATGGGTGTGTAAGTGTTTGTATTGGGTGTATATGAGTGGGTGTGTGAGTAGTTTGGATCGTGTGTGAGTGGCTGTATTGGTCAGTGAGTGAGTGTGTGTTAGCAGCTGTGTGGGTGTGTGAGTGGTTCTGTGAGTGCCTGTGTGGGTGTGTGAGTGGGCTTCTGAGTATCATTATGGGTCTGGGAGTGGATTTATGGATTTGTGATTGTGTGAGTGAGTGGATGAGTGGCAGAATGGGTGTGTGTTTGTGAGTGGTTCTCTGGGTCTCTGAATGGATGTATTAGTGACTGTATGTGGGTGGGAGTGGCCATATGGGTCCATGAGTGGGTTTCTGTGTGAGTGGTTATGTTGGTGTGTGAGTGAGGAAGTAGCTTATGGGTCTGTGAGAGGGTGTGCAAGTGGTTTTGTGAGTGGGTATGTAAGTGACTATGGGAGTGTGAGTTGCTGCGTTGGTCCATGATAGAAATGGTTGAAAGGGTGTGTGAGTTGCTATCTGAGCATTTGTCATTAGCTGTTTTAGTGACTGGGCCAGAACAAAGTCTCTTTCAAAAAAAAAAAAGGGGGAGATGGAGGAAAATTAGAAACAGGAGAGCTCGTCCTCCAATTCGACACTTATTAATCGTATTAATCATAGAGAGCCCCTCTGTTACTAAAAGGGTTTTTTCTTTCCACCTTGATCATTTGTTTGGAAAAGGATGAGTTAGATAACCCTCACTCACCAGGGTTACCCCGTGGTGGCATACTTCATCAGGTTTTTCCTGTTCCACTGTGACCCTGTAGGTCGTAGCAAGCCCTGTTCCATAGTGGAATGGGAAGAACCCGATGATGAAGCATGTCACAAAGGGGTAACCCTGGTTAGGGCTATCTAAGGGAAACTCATATGCGAGAGGGGCTCTCTGATTAATACAGAACAGAATCTCACCTGCCTAATTAGTAAGTGCTACCTCGCAAATGGACCATGAGGAAATATCTCCAGTGACCTTGTACACATGTCATTTCGGAAATGTGATTGTTCCTCAAGTTCTTTGTCCAAAAAAACTGTGATCGCACAAATCCTTGCTAGAGAAGACTACAAAGAGGAGAATCTCGCCAAAACAAGGGTACTTCCTCTTAGCTATATGAAGTAAGGGCTTTTTTTGTTTGGTGGAGATTGCCTCATATTGCTCTGCAAATTTTAACAGGAGGGGGGAGAGAGAGAGAGTCAGTGGATTCAGTCTCCCGGGTCATATGAATAAACAAAGTGGAATCCACTCAGAGTGATAGTGATCCCTAGAGTGATGGGGAACACACAGTGTTGTTTAAATGCCCCTCACACACCAACAGGCCCCTTGGTGTCATGCTTCATCATCGGGGCTTTCGCACCCCTCTACGGGATGCGGCGTGCTACGACTCGCGGATACGCAGGAGCACTTGAAGTGAACTATGTGTGGGGGTGTGTGTTTTTTACAAAGGTGTGAGTGAGGTGAGGTGAAAAAAGTGAGTGGTTAAAAAATACCTGGCACGTGGGAAAAAAATACTTTATTAAATCCCCGGCTGGTATTATTAAAATAAAAGTGCAGGGCGTGGTTTAAATAGATACGTATTAGGGTATCCAGACCACTGTATCAAAAAGTCAACATGTTTCGGAGGTCAAAGCCCCCTTCTTCAGGACAAGGGTTAATGCACTTACCCTCCCCTTACTCACATGTAAAATGTAAAAGTGTCAATAAAAATTACCACAATGTGTAATGTTCCTAACAATGTTAAATGTTAGTGAATGTCGTTGCGCCCAATTGGCGTAAGAACCTGTGGAGACAAAATCATAGATAAACATACAGATCTATAATTCACAGGTTAAAGGAGAAGAATCAAGCTTCTCTGAAAAAACATCAGGTTGAACCAAAAATAATGGGACCCTGGAAAGGAAAAAGAAAAAGGACACTACAAACACATAGACACACACAACACCAAAATTACTCTCTGCTCAGATGGAAGGAGAGCAAACATAAAGGAATAAAAGTCTTACTTAAAGTTCCCAAATACAGGACTTCATGAGCCTTAGCGTATATTGGGGAATCCTTCCTTTCTAATCAGAAAACCTAAGAAATCAATATCAGGGGTTCAGTGGGAAAACTTTGTAATCAATGCGCCAATAGTACAGAGAACAACTGCTTCTCTCAATGGTCTATAACTCACGGTTACTGCAACAGCTAATCGCCTGCCTTCCCTCAACGCGGCTCCGATGAAGTGAGCTACGAAGAGTTCAAAGCCCTTATATATGTTGTGCCTGTAGGTAATTAGTGCCGGTAAATTGATTAATGCAGCCCGGGGGATGCCCAAATACGGAGATAACAACCTCAGAGCGTCCGGTGTTGTGCTAGCGCCTTTCACTACTCTGTCGCGCATGCGCATTACCGCTCCAGAGGTACGCATGCGCGGCAAGCGAGGCTGCCGCGCATGCGCCGGCGGAGACACTACGTTTAAACACGGAGCAATCGGTTTAACAACTGTTAATGAATGGCGCTTCAATGGCAAATACAAAATAAGCGCTTCGGTGATAAAATAAAGTGTGCGCATATGAGGCAGTGCATTTGATAAATTTACCGCTAGATGCTGAACAAAAAATAAGCAATAAGCACAACGGTGGTGAATTAAACTACCTTTAAGAAGTTTTTGTAAGATGACAGTGAATTAAACTACCTTAAAGGAGTTTTTTGAGGGCAACAGTATTCTGGTTGGACTCAACAGACGGTGATTATTTAAAAGGGCTTGTTGTAAGAAGGGAACTCATGAAACATGGTCCCTACCGAAAGGGGATAAATCCTCAATCACAGCTAGGTAGTATCACGTAGCAATGGTGTATTGACCCAAAGGAACCCCACAGTCATATTTGTTGGATGTAACCAACCGTGTACATCAACAGTTTGTGATGGGTAGTCAGATAAGGTTTATCTGAGAAGGTTCCATGGAATAGAATCGTTCAGCCCAGTGGTGTCGGTTCCCAACCAAAACACCCACCGTTGCTCTTTTTCCAGGAGACCCACCTCTGAGGGTAGTTGTTCTATTATCGTCCACTGTAACTCATTCACACAGTGTTGATGTTCAATATAGTGGGTTGACATCTTGGTCGTGAGTTTCCTACACCTGATGTTGCTTTTATGTTCATTCAACCTGACCCTCACAGGTCTGGTGGTCATCCCCACATATTCTTTTCCACAAGGGCAAGTAATCAGGTAAACAACATTTTTACTGTTGCAGTTCGTAAATGCACATTGTTCCCATTTTGTCCCATTGGTAAAGGTTAGATTCTGGCTCTTTTTTGTGAGGTGGCAGTTATTGCAGTTGCCACACGGGTAGTGCCCATGTACGCCTTGCAACCTCGTCTGATCCTTAGTAGGAGGGGGTGGTCTTGTATGAACGAGTATATCTCTTAAGTTCCTACCCCTTCTATGTGCAAAGAGAGGTTTCTCCAGAGTCAAGCCACCACTCGTTAAAGTGCGCCAATGTTTGTGGACCAATTTTGTCACTTGGTTGCTGACCGGACTGTATGTGGTGACACAAACCATCCTGTTTTCTGCATCCTCCCTTCGTGGATTGTCCTCCAGAAGGGCCTCACGGTTGTTATTTCGTGCTCTTGTGAAAGCTTTTTTAATCACAGTCTCCGGATATTTCCTCTGTCTCAGTTTAACACTGAGATCCTTGGCCTGAGTTTTGTATCTTGCAACGTCACTACAGTTCCGCCGGAGGCGTAGGAACTGTCCATAGGGAAGGTTCTCTCTCAGATGACGAGGATGAAAGCTGTCAAATCTGAGGAGACAGTTCCTCGCCGTTGGTTTAAAGTGAGTTTCTGTTTTTAAGATGCCAGCTTCATGGTAGATATTCAAATCTAAGAAGACCATGTTGATATTAGATGCCTGATGAGTGAATTTCAAAAAGGCATTTTGATTGTTCAGCCAGTTGATGAATTCAGTTATCATGGTAGCATCTCCTTCCCAGATGACCAGGATATCATCAATGTACCTCCGCCAGGTGCGAATCCTCGCCCTGTAAGGATTGTCTGGATGCAGGATTTTTGTAGATTCCAAATGGTGGACATACAGTCCAGCCAGACTTGGGGCAAATGTGCTGCCCATACTGGTCCCATGCTTCTGCGAGAAGAGAGTGCCCTCATATTCGAAAAAGTTTTTCGTGAGTGCCAAAGAAATGCACTCCATCACTACATTCCGTGGAGTGTGGTATTCCCAATTCGTAGAATGCAGTACCTCCTCAATGATTTGGATAGTCTCATCGTGGGGGAGACTCGTATAGAGGCTCTCCACATCCAGACTAAGCAGCATCTGTGTAGTTGGATCAAATGTTTGGTTATTCAACAGTTGTAGTAGTGCTTTAGTGTCACGTAAATATGTGTCAGTAGCCTGTACAAGTGGCCTCAAGAAGGCATCCGCAAACTTAGATAGTGGTTCCAGGATGGATGAGATTCCGGAGACTATGGGGCGACCTGGGGGGTTCTCCAGGTTCTTGTGCACCTTAGGTATGGTGTAGAAGTAAGGGATGCGAGGGTTCCTCTGTGTCAGGAACTCGGACTCCTTTTTAGTAATCCAGTTGTGTGCAAGTGCCTCTTCCACCATACCACCTATCTGGACTCTTAAAGATTCAGTGGGGTCTTCTGTAAGTATTTGGTAGTTCCTGTTATCAGAAAGAAGCCGTCTGCATTCGTTGTCATAGGCTGTGGTTGTTTGGATAACCACTGCCCCACCCTTGTCTGCGGGTTTTATAACAAGGTTTTTGTTCATCCTCAATTCCTTAATGGCCTCATTTTCTGTTCTGCTCATATTCTGAAAGACCCTTTGTCTGGTTTCTAGACATTTTAATTCCTGCATCATGGCTTTTTCAAAGGCCAGTACTTCAACCGGAAGTTGGTTGTCTAATGGTGTGAATGTTGACTTAGGTTTTAAGCCCGTGTCAGAAGTCTCTGTGGGTAGTTCCTTGTCTTTAAAGAATGCTCGTAATTTTATAGTCCTTATAAACTCCTGCATTTCCTTATGTAATAGGAAAATGTCTGGTTTATTGGTGGGGACATAACCCAGGCCTTTATTCAGTACCTCTTTTTGCAGATCAGTGAGGGGCCAGGGGGTTATATTGATAACTAGGTCCCCCTGTGGCTTGTTGACGCCTGATTGGCTGTCATGCTCCTCGTTACTACACGTGGGTCTGACTCCTCTGTGGGTTGCCAATTCACGTTGTTGCCCTTCTTGTTCCGCCCTCTGCGGGATCCCTGGCCCCAGGATAAAAAAGGTTGTTGATTCTGGGGTACATTAGTTTGGTCTGGAACCCACTGAGGGTACATTTGTCCCATTTGAGGTGGGACAAACTGGTATTGCGGGAATTGAAAAGGGGGCTGATAAGGGTTGAATTGAGGTCCTTGAAAACCACGCCAACCTCTTTGACGTGGAAATTGGGCTCTTTGTTGGCAAAAGCCGCCTCTTTGCTTTTTTTGCTGAAAACCTCCCGATTTGTTACTTGAGTTGCTGCCATCTGAGTTAACACTATCTGTATCACTCATGTTATCTTTCATGACAAAATCTGCTCGAGTGTAAGGGTAGGCTCTCTCAGGAGTAAATCGGTCTTTGTCTTTTTTCAATTTATTGAATTTGCTTTGTTTTAAGCCAGCCTCAAATTCTTTCATTTGTTGGTTTAGTTCCTCTAAGCCCTTTTTAAGATCCGCTGGTGAAATGAAGGCCTTTAGCTGTACTTCAAGTCTTTGGATCTCTACTTTAAGCTCCACTGACTTCCTAGCTGCGGTCTGGACTATAAGTACCAGCCAATCCCTGGTACAGTGCCAAGAGATAAGTGACCATGCCTTTTTAAAAACAAGGTCATCCTGGAAGATAAACGGTTCAGTTTTGACCAATAAACCTTGCGGGGCCATCTTGTTTCTTAAATACTCCCTCATCAGTAAGCCATGAAGGGCTGTCCTGATTTGGATTTTGCGGGTGTTCATCAGCTCATCCCAGTCGGCTACTGCAGGCCCTGGGTCGCTATTGCTGAGGCCTTCAAAAGGTTTATCATCTGCTAAAATGCGGTCAATGTCATCCTCGCTAAAGGTCAGTCCATGTTCATCCTCCATGTTGACAGATGAGGAGAGCAGGAAGGTTTTTCGAAAAACAAAATTGTTGTGTGTGAGTAGGTATGTGTGTAGGTCCAAGGAAAGGGAAGGGGACTCCCACAGCTGCACACTGTCTATAAAGCACGCCGCATCCCGTAGAGGGGTGCGAAGGCCCCGATGATGAAGCATGACACCAAGGGGCCTGTTGGTGTGTGTGGGGCATTTAAACAACACTGTGTGTTCCCCATCACTCTAGGGATCACTATCACTCTGAGTGGATTCCACTTTGTTTATTCATATGACCCGGGAGACTGAATCCACTGACTCTCTCTCTCCCCCCTCCTGTTAAAATTTGTTTATAGACAGCGGGACCGGTTTCTGGCATTTCAGCCTTCTTCGGCCCGGCTTGCTTGAATCCTGATGGAGCAGTGAGAAAGGGACTCATGTCTGAGTATACCCTGCCACACCTATAGTGGCCAAAAACGATTTACAAAAGGGGGTGGTGATGAACAGAGTGTCTGAGTTAAACAGACCACTCTTACCCAGTCCAAAGATCAGGGCTTGATCCATCACCGTTATTTATCTCACTGCCCCATCCCAGCTCAGAACCTGGCTATATGCAAATCAGTCTGTCCCTGGCCCAGTGCATCATGGGAACAGGGCAGACTAAACTACCAAGCCAATTCTTCACCAGAAAGGAGACAAGCTACCGGGGACCGGTTTCTGGCATTTCAGCCTTCTTCGGCCCGGCTTGCTTGAATCCTGATGGAGCAGTGAGAAAGGGACTCATGTCTGAGTATACCCTGCCACACCTATAGTGGCCAAAAACGATTTACAAAAGGGGGTGGTGATGAACAGAGTGTCTGAGTTAAACAGACCACTCTTACCCAGTCCAAAGATCAGGGCTTGATCCATCACCGTTATTTATCTCACTGCCCCATCCCAGCTCAGAACCTGGCTATATGCAAATCAGTCTGTCCCTGGCCCAGTGCATCATGGGAACAGGGCAGACTAAACTACCAAGCCAATTCTTCACTAGAAAGGAGACAAGCTACCGGGGACCGGTTTCTGGCATTTCAGCCTTCTTCGGCCCGGCTTGCTTGAATCCTGATGGAGCAGTGAGAAAGGGACTCATGTCTGAGTATACCCTGCCACACCTATAGTGGCCAAAAACGATTTACAAAAGGGGGTGGTGATGAACAGAGTGTCTGAGTTAAACAGACCACTCTTACCCAGTCCAAAGATCAGGGCTTGATCCATCACCGTTATTTATCTCACTGCCCCATCCCAGCTCAGAACCTGGCTATATGCAAATCAGTCTGTCCCTGGCCCAGTGCATCATGGGAACAGGGCAGACTAAACTACCAAGCCAATTCTTCACCAGAAAGGAGACAAGCTACCGGGGACCGGTTTCTGGCATTTCTGGCATTTCAGCCTTCTTCGGCCCGGCTTGCTTGTTTTTAAAAAGGCATGGTCACTTATCTCTTGGCACTGTACCAGGGATTGGCTGGTACTTATAGTCCAGACCGCAGCTAGGAAGTCAGTGGAGCTTAAAGTAGAGATCCAAAGACTTGAAGTACAGCTAAAGGCCTTCATTTCACCAGCGGATCTTAAAAAGGGCTTAGAGGAACTAAACCAACAAATGAAAGAATTTGAGGCTGGCTTAAAACAAAGCAAATTCAATAAATTGAAAAAAGACAAAGACCGATTTACTCCTGAGAGAGCCTACCCTTACACTCGAGCAGATTATGTCATGAAAGATAACATGAGTGATACAGATAGTGTTAACTCAGATGGCAGCAACTCAAGTAACAAATCGGGAGGTTTTCAGCAAAAAAAGCAAAGAGGCGGCTTTCGCCAACAAAGAGCCCAATTTCCACGTCAAAGAGGTTGGCGTGGTTTTCAAGGACCTCAATTCAACCCTTATCAGCCCCCTTTTCAATTCCCGCAATACCAGTTTGTCCCACCTCAAATGGGACAAATGTACCCTCAGTGGGTTCCAGACCAAACTAATGTACCCCAGAATCAACAACCTTTTTTATCCTGGGGCCAGGGATCCCGCAGAGGGCGGAACAAGAAGGGCAACAACGTGAATTGGCAACCCACAGAGGAGTCAGACCCACGTGTAGTAACGAGGAGCATGACAGCCAATCAGGCGTCAACAAGCCACAGGGGGACCTAGTTATCAATATAACCCCCTGGCCCCTCACTGATCTGCAAAAAGAGGTACTGAATAAAGGCCTGGGTTATGTCCCCACCAATAAACCAGACATTTTCCTATTACATAAGGAAATGCAGGAGTTTATAAGGACTATAAAATTACGAGCATTCTTTAAAGACAAGGAACTACCCACAGAGACTTCTGACACGGGCTTAAAACCTAAGTCAACATTCACACCATTAGACAACCAACTTCCGGTTGAAGTACTGGCCTTTGAAAAAGCCATGATGCAGGAATTAAAATGTCTAGAAACCAGACAAAGGGTCTTTCAGAATATGAGCAGAACAGAAAATGAGGCCATTAAGGAATTGAGGATGAACAAAAACCTTGTTATAAAACCCGCAGACAAGGGTGGGGCAGTGGTTATCCAAACAACCACAGCCTATGACAACGAATGCAGACGGCTTCTTTCTGATAACAGGAACTACCAAATACTTACAGAAGACCCCACTGAATCTTTAAGAGTCCAGATAGGTGGTATGGTGGAAGAGGCACTTGCACACGACTGGATTACTAAAAAGGAGTCCGAGTTCCTGACACAGAGGAACCCTCGCATCCCTTACTTCTACACCATACCTAAGGTGCACAAGAACCTGGAGAACCCCCCAGGTCGCCCCATAGTCTCCGGAATCTCATCCATCCTGGAACCACTATCTAAGTTTGCGGATGCCTTCTTGAGGCCACTTGTACAGGCTACTGACACATATTTACGTGACACTAAAGCAGTACTACAACTGTTGAATAACCAAACCTTTGATCCAACTTCACAGATGCTGCTTAGTCTGGATGTGGAGAGCCTCTATACGAGTCTCCCCCACGATGAGACTATCCAAATCATTGAGGAGGTACTGCATTCTACGAATTGGGAATACCACACTCCACGGAATGTAGTGATGGAGTGCATTTCTTTGGCACTCACGAAAAACTTTTTCGAATATGAGGGCACTCTCTTCTGGCAGAAGCATGGGACCAGTATGGGCAGCACATTTGCCCCAAGTCTGGCTGAACTGTATGTCCACCATTTGGAATCTACAAAAATCCTGCATCCAGACAATCCTTACAGGGCGAGGATTCGCACCTGGCGGAGGTACATTGATGATATCCTGGTCATCTGGGAAGGAGATGCTACCATGATAACTGAATTCATCAACTGGCTGAACAATCAAAATGCCTTTTTGAAATTCACTCATCAGGCATCTAATATCAACATGGTCTTCTTAGATTTGAATATCTACCATGAAGCTGGCATCTTAAAAACAGAAACTCACTTTAAACCAACGGCGAGGAACTGTCTCCTCAGATTTGACAGCTTTCATCCTCGTCATCTGAGAGAGAACCTTCCCTATGGACAGTTCCTACGCCTCCGGCGGAACTGTAGTGACGTTGCAAGATACAAAACTCAGGCCAAGGATCTCAGTGTTAAACTGAGACAGAGGAAATATCCGGAGACTGTGATTAAAAAAGCTTTCACAAGAGCACGAAATAACAACCGTGAGGCCCTTCTGGAGGACAATCCACGAAGGGAGGATGCAGAAAACAGGATGGTTTGTGTCACCACATACAGTCCGGTCAGCAACCAAGTGACAAAATTGGTCCACAAACATTGGCGCACTTTAACGAGTGGTGGCTTGACTCTGGAGAAACCTCTCTTTGCACATAGAAGGGGTAGGAACTTAAGAGATATACTCGTTCATACAAGACCACCCCCTCCTACTAAGGATCAGACGAGGTTGCAAGGCGTACATGGGCACTACCCGTGTGGCAACTGCAATAACTGCCACCTCACAAAAAAGAGCCAGAATCTAACCTTTACCAATGGGACAAAATGGGAACAATGTGCATTTACGAACTGCAACAGTAAAAATGTTGTTTACCTGATTACTTGCCCTTGTGGAAAAGAATATGTGGGGATGACCACCAGACCTGTGAGGGTCAGGTTGAATGAACATAAAAGCAACATCAGGTGTAGGAAACTCACGACCAAGATGTCAACCCACTATATTGAACATCAACACTGTGTGAATGAGTTACAGTGGACGATAATAGAACAACTACCCTCAGAGGTGGGTCTCCTGGAAAAAGAGCAACGGTGGGTGTTTTGGTTGGGAACCGACACCACTGGGCTGAACGATTCTATTCCATGGAACCTTCTCAGATAAACCTTATCTGACTACCCATCACAAACTGTTGATGTACACGGTTGGTTACATCCAACAAATATGACTGTGGGGTTCCTTTGGGTCAATACACCATTGCTACGTGATACTACCTAGCTGTGATTGAGGATTTATCCCCTTTCGGTAGGGACCATGTGTTGGTTTCCACCGGCCCAGACACTGCAGGAACGACGTATGCCCAACCCACTACCCCGACTCTAATGCGACTCATGAAATAAACACCATAAGAAGACACTCGAGTCTAGGATAGGGGGCCGGAAAGGAATTCAAAGGGAAGGGACGTCAAAATGCTTCACCCCAAGCTGGACTGGACCACGATATCCAACTTCCACCTCCACGCCTCTATGTCTAGAAATACAAGATACACAGAATCAGTATTTCTCCTATTTCACTTTGTACCCTCCCTTTCACCCCTGTCTCATAACCACACTCCACCATACACAACCCACAATCTCCTTACTTGTGGATAACACAGGATCTGCTTTCGGGAGGTCTCTGCAGCAAGGAGAGTGAAACTCCGAAGTAGAAGGGAGTTTCCAATTCCAGAAGGGGTTAATGAAAGGGAGAGTGCACTCGGGAAACAAATGCACTAATCAGGGCTTCTAGGGGGAAAAAGCCATGTCCATAGGCATAAAAAACCCCCAAAACAATGTCCATAAAGCGTCTTTCCTTACGCCGACAGATAAAAGTTCTCAACAACAAGTAAACACTCTTCCGTGATCGGCAGCGTCTGCAGCTCCGCTCAGCGCGGCAGAAAACGCCCAAGCGGCACACAAAGAGGCGGATTGCCTACACAAGATACGGACGCCGAGTGCGCTGCTTCCGTGTAGAAACCGAAGGCACCGGTAAGAGTTACTTCTTAGCGCGAACACACGCTTCTTCTTCTGCTTGTAGCCGAGTAAACCGGAGCCCCGGTGTACCTCGGCTATTCCAGACCAAAGTATACAAATCACGAGCTCCAAGGAGCAAGGTGCCAACAAAAGGGAAAGGAAGTAAGGCTGATTAACGTAACGAGGGGAGGGAGGGGAAGGGTAAGGAAATGAGGCTAACCAAAACAGGATCCAATAACCCAGGGAACACGAGCCCGTGAACCCCAGACAAGCTATAGCTCAGGAACAACAACCCAGCACCTGGAACCCAAAATTAAAGATACCAAGCACTGAGAGAGAAGAGGGCGGGGCTTATATTCCCCCCAGGGCTGATCATGTGATGGTGGAGCATGGCCATGGAGGACAGACTGGCCCTAATTCCTAACACCATGTTTCATGAGTTCCCTTCTTACAACAAGCCCTTTTAAATAATCACCGTCTGTTGAGTCCAACCAGAATACTGTTGCCCTCAAAAAACTCCTTTAAGGTAGTTTAATTCACTGTCATCTTACAAAAACTTCTTAAAGGTAGTTTAATTCACCACCGTTGTGCTTATTGCTTATTTTTTGTTCAGCATCTAGCGGTAAATTTATCAAATGCACTGCCTCATATGCGCACACTTTATTTTATCACCGAAGCGCTTATTTTGTATTTGCCATTGAAGCGCCATTCATTAACAGTTGTTAAACCGATTGCTCCGTGTTTAAACGTAGTGTCTCCGCCGGCGCATGCGCGGCAGCCTCGCTTGCCGCGCATGCGTACCTCTGGAGCGGTAATGCGCATGCGCGACAGAGTAGTGAAAGGCGCTAGCACAACACCGGACGCTCTGAGGTTGTTATCTCCGTATTTGGGCATCCCCCGGGCTGCATTAATCAATTTACCGGCACTAATTACCTACAGGCACAACATATATAAGGGCTTTGAACTCTTCGTAGCTCACTTCATCGGAGCCGCGTTGAGGGAAGGCAGGCGATTAGCTGTTGCAGTAACCGTGAGTTATAGACCATTGAGAGAAGCAGTTGTTCTCTGTACTATTGGCGCATTGATTACAAAGTTTTCCCACTGAACCCATGATATTGATTTCTTAGGTTTTCTGATTAGAAAGGAAGGATTCCCCAATATACGCTAAGGCTCATGAAGTCCTGTATTTGGGAACTTTAAGTAAGACTTTTATTCCTTTATGTTTGCTCTCCTTCCATCTGAGCAGAGAGTAATTTTGGTGTTGTGTGTGTCTATGTGTTTGTAGTGTCCTTTTTCTTTTTCCTTTCCAGGGTCCCATTATTTTTGGTTCAACCTGATGTTTTTTCAGAGAAGCTTGATTCTTCTCCTTTAACCTGTGAATTATAGATCTGTATGTTTATCTATGATTTTGTCTCCACAGGTTCTTACGCCAATTGGGCGCAACGACATTCACTAACATTTAACATTGTTAGGAACATTACACATTGTGGTAATTTTTATTGACACTTTTACATTTTACATGTGAGTAAGGGGAGGGTAAGTGCATTAACCCTTGTCCTGAAGAAGGGGGCTTTGACCTCCGAAACATGTTGACTTTTTGATACAGTGGTCTGGATACCCTAATACGTATCTATTTAAACCACGCCCTGCACTTTTATTTTAATAATACCAGCCGGGGATTTAATAAAGTATTTTTTTCCCACGTGCCAGGTATTTTTTAACCACTCACTTTTTTCACCTCACCTCACTCACACCTTTGTAAAAAACACACACCCCCACACATAGTTCACTTCAAGTGCTCCTGCGTATCCGCGAGTCGTAGCACGCCGCATCCCGTAGAGGGGTGCGAAGGCCCCGATGATGAAGCATGACACCAAGGGGCCTGTTGGTGTGTGAGGGGCATTTAAACAACACTGTGTGTTCCCCATCACTCTAGGGATCACTATCACTCTGAGTGGATTCCACTTTGTTTATTCATATTGCTCTGCGTCACAAATGTTTCACCAAACTCAGCGGCTAAGGCACTCTGGGGGCCTTTTGCTAACCTGCCCGTGAACATGGAAAAAGCCTGGAAGACCGCTGCATACTTGTAAGGAAGACCGGGCAGGCCAAATAGGTGGAGCTTGCAGATGAGTTTGGGCCTTTACATACTCAGGGTAGTTAAAAGGGAGAACCGTTGATTCTGCTCTCACCATGCGGTAAGAAGAAAGAAACCACTTGTAAAAGTCACTACAGATCAGATTGTGCTCCAATATATCAATGATGCAATCACCTCTATTAAGGATTTCAGGGGTGGGGGTCGGCGGGCATGCAGCACTCTTCCCAGGAAGATTTCAGCACCAGATACCCCATCCGCTAGAGCCAGGCCTCTTGATGATGGGTGCCCTGCAACCTAAGTAAACACATGTGAAAACAATACTCCATGGGGCCATATCACTGAATATCTTAGGGGGAACGCAGCACCACAAGGCCTTCTTGTCACCAACAAACTGCTAATATGTCTAGAGGAAGCCACATTTAGAAAAGACTGGGCACTCATAGCATGGAAGTGCACCAGGGATTGGCTTGTGCTTAAAATAAGCACAGCGAAAAGATTAGCCCATACCCTGGTGAAACAGATAAAAATGAGTGAGCAGGGATTAAAAACAGAAGTACTACTGACCACATATAAACACAAGCAAGATAAATTGAACACGGAACTGGTGGAATACAGGGATTACCTGATACAGTCAAAAATTACCAAGCTGCAAAAAGACATAAAACGATTTTTGAAAGAAAAAGTCTATCCTTACACTAATGAGGAATATATCCAACAGAAACTGACAGAGATAAGGAAGGGTACCCAGCAGGGCAAAAGGGACCAGGATATCCTAAGTAGCAGCAGTGAGGTTAGTGACTACGAATACCCACAGCGTAGGAGAGGGAGGGGTAGAGGTTATCAAAGGCGACTTTCTTCCCTGGCCCCTTCCAAGGCTACAACAAGTCAGGGTTACCACTGTCCAGGTATGGGTTTTACTCAACATCAAGGGTTCCAGAATCCCCATTTCCCACAACCCCAATTCCAACAGCCAGATTCCTTTTTTAGGCAAGGGCAGAGGGAAAAGAATGGGCAAACAGAAGGGCCAACTGAGGGTGACATGGAACGACCGAGACCAAGAATTTGATCAACGATAACCAGGAGTATGTCCCAGAGCCTGGCACCAGGAACAAGCAGGGACCCTCACTAGTTGTGAACCTCTCCTCTTCAACCCTGACCGAATCACAAGAAAATCTTCTCAACAAGGGTTTTTTGGGTTTTGTCCCGACCAACATACTGGATCACTTTCAGATCCACCAAGATTTAGCAACTTTTTTCAGAAGTATCAGACTAAAGATCTTCTTTGAGGGTGCGGAACAAAGAAACAACACTTTGGGGGCGAAACCACTGCACCTGAAATCCACCTTCACACCCCAGATTGCTGCTTTACCACAGGAGGTGGCTACCTTTGAACAAGCAGTCATCTATGACACGCTCCTTTGTCAACATGAACAACAGGGAAAAGAAGGCACAGACAATTGAAGGAAAATGATTCCGTTACCATCAAGCCAGCCGATAACGTGGGAGCAATCGTCATTCTGGACAAAACAACATACACAAACGAATGTCAGTGCCTCCTGTCGGACAAGAGGAATTATAGGGTATTGAGCAGGGACTCTACCACGGAAATTGCCAAGGACATCGTAACACTAGTAGAGTAGGGGACGGCAAACAACCGGATCTCCAAACACGAGGCAGGCTACCTGACTAGAGATCCACTGATAAAACCCTATTTCTATATATTGCCTAAAATCCACAAACTTACAAGTACACCACCTGGTAGGCCCATTGTGTATGGTATTGGCTCTATTCTGCAACCTCTATCACACTTTTGTGATTTCTACCTGAAACCCCTGGTCCAGAAAATGCCTACCAAATTACAGGATACACGCGATATCCTAAATGTATTCAAAGATATGGATTTCTTCCCTGTCAGTGTGTTCCTATTGGGTTCCTGAGGCCTGTACACTAACATTCCTCAAAGAGAAATCTTTTAAGAGGAAGAGTGGACATATCAAGCCCCGGGAGCCTTTATCTTAAACAAGGCTGAAATGGCCTTGACGAGAAATTGTTTTGAGTTTGAGGGAACATTATATCTGCAGACCCCCAGAACCTCCATGGAGAGCGCATTCACCTCTAGTCTAGCCGGTCTACTTGTAGGAGCATTTGTAGGAGCATTTGAAAAGGCCATGATTTATGACACTGGAAGCCCGGGACTTTTTACGCCATTATATAGACGACGTCCTTGTGATCTGGAAGGGAGATGCTCACTTGGTTACCCAATTCCTTGATTGGCTTAAAAGAAGGAACCCCCTTCTGCATTTTACATCTACTGTTACAAAACTGAGTTACCTTGCCTAGATCTTGTCATCGAACCGAAGGAGGGAAAACTCTTCACCAGAGTCCACCATAAACCCACTGACAAGAACTCACTGCTAGCATATGATCGCTTTCACCCCAAATCATTAAGTGAGAACCTACCTATCGCCAGTTCTTCAGACTAAGGCAGAACTGCACTGAGAGAACCACTTTCAAGGAAGAAGCAGTCCTCATGGAAAAACTCAATCAGAGAGGATACCCCGGACACACCATCTCAAAAGCCAGAAAAAGAACAGCCAATACCAGCAGAGAAAACCTATTGTAGAAAACTGAGAGACAACAATAGAAAAACCGGTGTGTCACCACTTCCAACACCGCCTCGCACCAAATAAAACAAATTATTAAAACTTTGGTGCATACTTAACTCAAACAGTATGAACAGAGCCAAACCCCTCTTTTCTTTCAAAAGGAGTGCCAAATGGGGGGAGGAGCCAAGCAGGCATTCGAAATGGCCGCATAGTCGCTCGGCTCCGTGAGCTCTTTCGCCCCACACGTCTATCCTGACGTCTATCCTGAGCCACGAAGACATACTTTAATAGGAGAAAGAAAACGAGCACCTACCGTTTGTTCCCGAAGCTCCTGCGTGCAGCAGATCCTGAGAACCGTCCCCGACTGCTCCACGGCCCACGAGGCGATGAGACCGGGGCGTTGATTTAACAGGGCCTCCGGCCGAAGCTGCAGCATCGGCGGCCGTCGATGGCGGTTGGGAGCCGGTCGGTGGGTGCCGTTGACACGATGGACCGCTGCTAGCGGGGAAGGCCCAGTCCGCTGGGCGGTGACCCTTTAGGGGCAGTGTGGTGGCACAGGATCGGAGGGGGCGCATGCCTCCTGCTCTCTCCCCTAACTTTGTTGCCCGGGTATAGCCAAGGACTACCCCTGACATAGGCGGGCGGCTCCCGGGGCCCGGCAGGGATTTTAGCCTTTTGGTGGCTCTCCTTTCAGGAGCCTGCCGCACATCCTTTTGCCCCGGGGTCGCATCCCGTGGCGCCCTCGAGGTGAGGCCTGGTCCCTGACACTGGTGAAGAGGGACGGGGCCGACTGGATTAAGATGGCGGCTGGTGCTCTCCTCTACGGCCCGCGTCCACGTCCGGTGGCTGTTGCACGGATGGGGCCGGGATGCTCACAACATACGCAGGAGTTTACATCCTGGGACGTGTTGGCTGCCCTAACAGTTTTGCATGAGACCATAATTTGCCATGCCTGGGACCTGGGTGAAAGAATGGACGCCATTGCTGTCTTGCCGTCTCTAACGGCCACGGTCCGACTTCAGGGGGCTGCCGAGGAACTTGCTGCTGAGACCATGGAGGAAGTTCGAGCTTCGCAGAGGCACCAGGAGCCGCTCAAGGTCCGGGCTCCCATGCCCGCGCGGACCGACTTGATTGCTCGTATGGATGTCTCCTTGGGACACATGTCCAACTGGCGGCTGGGGATGGAGCGCTCTTTTCCCTTTTGGACTGGCCTGGTTATGTCGCAGCGGTGGCCAACCTGTGTGACTCTACTCTCCTGGATGGTGTTATTATCTGTGAGCTTTTGGAGGTTCCCGAGACCGGAGTTGATACTGTCTGATCTTTGCTGTCGGTACTTAGATAGACTTGGACTGTTGTGCTTTTCTGGGTCTGCACCCCACCCGGATCCGCCCATATTGTTTGGACCCTCAGGACTGTGCTTTAAATTGATTAACGAGTGGACTTCTGGCGGTGCCGCTGCCAGACAGGGTCAGGGATGAAGGGGTTCATGGTCTATTGGCTTTATTGTTGACAGACGATGCAGTGGGTATGTTTGGTCGATATTTCATCGCTAAAGTGCTTGGGATTTGTTATTCTTCATTACAGTATGACTTCCTTTCTGGGATTTCCGAGGTGTAGGGGCGAAGGGCAGGGCCGGGCGGCAAGACCAGGGCCCTCCTCCGCTTATTTTCTTTTCCTCCTTTCTCTATCTTTCTATATTTCGGGTCTCTATTAGGGCGACAGGCACGCTGCTGGGGGGGTAGGCCATGGCCTTCTGCGGGTGTGCAGGGTGGGGGGTTGCGGGATGGGTGGTTGAGCGATATTTGTTTCTATGGCCCTTTAGTCTTTCTTCTCTTTTAGTGTCGTCGTCGCTCATGCTCTTTGCAGTATGTTTGGTGATGAGGGGCGGGAGTTAGACTTGCTACACGCTGGGGTTGCGCCTGCATTTCTTCTGCTTTGTATATCTTACCCCCCGATATTCCTTCGTATTAGCACTGTTTGTAGATATCCTGATTTGCACACAATTGCGGGACTGTGTACGACTGTGCGACACCTCTTCCTTAGTTTCTTATTTGAAAATGAACCTCTTAAATCCTGATTTCAATCTGTTGTGTCTGATTACAAGTTATTTACCATTATTTTATGACCCCGGGTTTCGAACTGCTATAACTATACATATTGCTTGCAGTATTCTTGTTCTGTTTAGCGGCCGTCCGGGATGGTTGTAGGCCCATACTTGTAACTGCATGTGCTACAAATAAAGGTTCAAAAAAAAAAAAAAGGAGTGCCAATCTTAAGGACATGCTGGTACACACCTGACCAAACACACAACTACAGAGGGGGTCAGAGACAACAGGTGGACTCCCACCACTCCAAGGACATTCTAGGTGTGGATCATGTAATGTGTGCCATCTTACGAAAAACACACAAACCATAGATATGGGTCTGACCTATCCATGGAGCAGAGGACACACATGAACTGTAATTCTGATTTTGTGATCTACCGCATTACATGCCCCTGCCAGAAATGATATGTGGGGATGACCAGTAGGAAAGTAAAGACACGCATTAGGGAACATCGCAGTACAATAAGGTTTCTCAAATCTAATACCAAACTAACCGCACACTGCTTAGAATAATAGCATACAATTGAGGATATAGTGTGGAAAGTGGTGGAAAAACCTAGATTGAGCCCAAAATACAGAAGATAAAATGAGGGCCCTACTCCTCAGGGAACAAAATTGGATTTAACGTCTTAAGAGTCACCTTGTGGACCTGAATGATGACATCCCGTTGCAAACCCTTAACAGATAGATGATCACATTAGGCTTTACTTGGGTCGCATAATGCTTTACTTGGGACATATACACCTGTCTTTTGGTGGAGTGGACTCTGACCACCATAAGATACAGGGCACTCTGTGAAAATAACCCCCCCCCCTATTCTGTTTTGCTTAAACACACAGGGTTGTACACCTGAGTCTGGTGGCCTAACAAATCCCTCTTTCAATGACATTGCCTCTCTGCCCTGCTGTCTATCTGCTCCAACACCTTTTCTTGAAAAAGGACACCCTAATAGGTAACCCGACACATATATATTTAGATATATGCATATAAAATAAAACACCACCACCGTCCTCTGTTTCCAGTTTTCATTACAATGAGCGAGCGAAAATGATCGCATTTTATGACCGCAGTAGCCTTATGAAATTTATGAGCACCTCATCAGCATTGCATGATAATGTCAAGCAGTGCGAGCATATGCGAAACATTGGAGGACTGCTGGTGATTTACTTAACTTTGGGAAAGATAGTGATGGAGCAAGGTGAAGAACAAGATTTTGTTCAAACTTGTGAAGTTAACCTCCCATAACAAGTAATTAAATGAATAAGCTTGTGGTGAAATTACTAATCAACTTAGTTTAAGAATACATTCATCAATACAAGTGGGATAAACTAATGTGCTTTATGTTGCAAATGCAAGAAAAAAAAAATAAACTAACCTTGTCTATTGTCTTTGTCAGTATTAAATGCGGCAGTTACATTAATGGCATGTGCTTATTTTGTGTGCTTATGTTATGTTTTTGCTGTGATGAAGAGCTCATGGAGTTCGTGCTGTTCAAAAAGGAGAAGTAATTATAATGCTGCTTTATTGTGCTTATTGCTAGGCAACATAATTAACAGGATTAATTAGTAAAGGGGGAGGGTAACAGAATGGGTCTCAATTCTTTAATTAATTGATGTCTTGTGTTTGTTTGATAATAGTTTTCAAAGTGAGGCCTAAAGGTGGTTCAGAAAATATGGCTGACAGAGCTGCAGACGCAAAAGCTTGTCCAGAGTGAAGTCTTTACACATGCGTACCTGTGAAGATTTTTACTGCACTGTCATCGTTAATTGAAAAAGCAGTTCTTTGGTCGCGTTGAACGTGCTAATGGAGAGAAGGCTCAAGGACAGGAACTTAAAGTGTCTGCCAAGGCTAGGAAGTAAATGTTCGAAACTCGAGGAAAAAGTAACTTTCTTGAGGAAGCTGAAAGATGTGGAAATGAAAGACAATAGGGCTTATTTGAAGCCTGGACTTGGTCAAGAGTCGGAGATGACCTAATAATTTTATCATGGACTGACACAGGACAGCCAATAAAAAGCTCGGATTTGCTTAAAAGAATTTAAAATGTAGAAAGTTTAGCTGGAGAGAAAGGTATAAAGTCTGACACTATGAGCAAGGAAAAAACTCTTACTTTCCGATTCCTGAATGACGTGACATGCTGATGGACCTTTGGCGCATGTAAGGACAGCAGACTTTAAATGATTTTTCCTTTTAGGTGAACTGAAAAATAGACAGGGAAATAGATTTAGGGAATGGAAACTGTTATTCTGCTCATATTTCATGTTTCTGAGCTTGCTTTGAAAATGTCAGTTTTAAATTGATTTCCTTATTAAAATGCTGCTTTCTTATTTGCTTATAAAATAAAGATTCTAAAAAGTAAATGCTTTTTCTTTATGAAAACAAAGTTAATAAATCAGATTTGAAAAGACAAGCTGGTCTTGTTTATTCATGGTCTAGTTTCCATCAGTTGATCCAATCGCCTTAGTGATCTGATTAATAAATTATAAATGTTTAAAATCATGATGGTAAAGAATGATAAACTGCAGTGTATATAATTTTGTAAATAATATATGAGTAGTTTTATTAATCATGCCACCTGATTCAGTTGCTCAAAAATTGTCTTATTGGTGTTATGGGCCTGTATATGAGTTTCATGATTAATGATGAGTATTGAGGTGATAGATAGTGTTTATGAGACAGTTTTTCAATCAGAGCGCTGGATCAATAGTCAAAGTGCTTTCCCCACCTGCGTTACAATAAAGTTTCATGCAACCGGGTAGAGAGAAAGGAACAGCAAGAAGCGTTGGTGTTGCCCTGGCAACTTAGGTCGCTGCAGGCTAACGTCACCGACGTGACTGACGCTGACCACGCCCCGGCACCCACGTGGGCGCCGGGTCAGGAATTTCAGAATGGAAACTCTCCGCTCCTACTCATCTTCACTCTGAGAGCGGACAAGAGGTCAGAGGGAGGAGCACCCACCTTGAAGTAAGGAGAGGGGGGTGGGTGCAGAGCCGGACTGAGGACAAAGTTTGGATTCATACTAAAGGAAGTCTGTGGAAACGCCCTAGAGGATTGAACATTGAACGTTACCTGGGGCTAGAGCATATAGCTCTTCATTTGTAGGTGACAGCGGTGTGGTAGTAGGGGCACTCTAGGAGATTGTGGGACAAATGCTACCTTACCCGCCTATAGAGGGCACTAAGAACCGTGCTCTCTAGGCAACATGGACTTAAAGGAGCATTGATATTTAGACAGCCGCAGGGGTCAATCCTGATTTTATGTTTTTCATGGTGCATGACCATCTAACCACTATATATGCCTCCTTGTTGATTTGCCTCCCCTAGAGTGTGACTACAGGGGGTCCCTCCTTGTCTCTTGCCAGTTCTAGTAATTTTGTAATGTAAACTCGGTAAATAGCCAGGCATAATATAACCTTTTAGTTATGAGTGAGAGATGTGAGAGTACATAGGCATAGCGATCTACTCGTACGATTATAGGAGGTGAATTTACATCAGTTTTACATTATTGTACGAAGTCATGTTATCATTAATCAGGATACTGTTCTGGGCACTCTATCCTTGTTGTGGTGGATTGACAATGATTGATGCACTGTGGTAGGCGAAACTACAAGAGACAATGATTAATAGTGACCTCTCTTGTTTGTTTGGTTTCTTGTTTCTCTTCCCTAGAGTATTGCGGGAGAGTGTTACTTAGGGGATACCTCGGTGCAGGAACAATTAGTTCATGAAAAACTGCACTCTTGTTAAGGAGGTGTTCGTGGTCTTAGGATCAAAAAGGTCCTGACGAAGGCTGGCGTGACCCTATACTGTGGAATCATCACTACGGCTGAAACATGTTGACAAATTGGCAGTAAGGAGGGGTGCAAGGAGTTCATAATCTCTTACAGTCACCGCCATCCTTCATGTTTTTAATCCTGGCCGGAGGGTCCTGGAATACATTTTACGCATAGCAACACCTCCGAGCTAGTTTTAGCTCACACTGCACTTCCACTTTCGGTGATCCCATTCCAACTGTTTCTAGATATATTTATATGTTGTGTCTTGTCTTTCCCTACCGTATTTCTTCACCCCAGGTATTGATCTGTGCAGGGGTGTACCGAAGCAGCCCTATGATAAAGCATGTCACACAATTGTGTGAGTGAGAGCAGTATGTCGACACAGAGCACGTGCCACCACAGAGACAGATATTCTGTCTCTCTGTACTCCTTTTGGTGTGTTTAAGTTGTGACCAGGAAGGCCGGAGTAGAGGGGTCTGAATCCCTCACCCCTTCACTTTTGTGTAAGATATTGCCCCAGAGACCACCTCTGGCATCCAGTGTGCAGTGTTGGGGGTCCCGAGAAAGCCTCATTGCTTCCGTAGGCCTTACCGGCTTTGCACCTCCAGCGGGAGTCGGAATTGCATGCAGGGAGCAACCAAAAATGTTGCTCCCTGCGTGTGGGAGCAATTTTTAGGTTGAACCTAGGCAGCACATACTCTCTCTTTGAGATATGCTGTATTAATTCTGTGGTCTTACAGCCTGCCCATTGTCTTTTCATTCGTCCCTTCGATTGTCGTTAAAGAAATGCTTACTTGCTAGTGGTTAATTCTTCCTCCTAGTTCCTCCTTTTTGTGTTTGGTTTCCTCCCAGAGAGGACTGCTCAATTACTGTTAACATTATGCTTCTGCATTCATTTGGGGGACTATTTTTTCTTTGATTCTTGCTCGTTCACTGTCTGCCCATCTTCAGTGGTTCAGCTTTGGCGCCTGTCACTTAATCTCCCCGTCCTATTGAAATACTGAGATATAATGTCAGACACTGTTTTTGAGGACACCTCAAATTTTCTCTGACACGGTGCGAGAATTTCCCCCAAGTCCCTTCCGCTTTGCTGCTTGTTGCTTTAACGAGCTTCGGCCAACTGACCTTCAGCAACCCAACCTTCCAGCACAGTTAAGGGCAAGGCTTGGGCAACTCCCATCTTATTTTCTCTGATACTTGTTTGTACCATCTGAACTCCAGCGACCCAAAGGTGTTGGATCGGTTTACAAGAGCGCTAGTTACATTACACAATGTTAGATGAATTTTGTGGGGCATTTTTGATGAGTGCAAAATTGAGTGACCCAAAAATATGGAAGCACTTTACAAAAGCACCAGTTAAATTACACGAGGTCAGGTAAATTGTTTTGTTTTTAGGTATGCGGAGACTAAGTGATGCATGCTCTGGTCTTATATATTAATTATTTCACCTCTACCGGACAAATGAGAGCAGCATTTGTCTCTCCTACCTCCTCCAGTGGCTTCATGCCTGCCCCGCTGCCTCTTCCTGTTATCCTCCTCCCCTCCGAGCTCTAATAAGAAAGCACATTCACGGCAGCTCCCCAGAGACTGTGAAGAATTTTTATTATATAACTAGCTTACCCGTCGCGTGTTGCTGCTATGTCAGAAGAAAGGAAATGTAAGGAAATTGTTATGATAACATTTAATTTACACTGTCATTTTTCTTGAAACTTATTCATTTTAATATGGAAAACATTTTAAAGTGTTGTTTTAATTCTGTTTATTTATTCGAGTGCTTGTGGATACACAGTATTTTTTGTTTTTCCATCTGGTGCGTACACGAATAAATCAGACGGTTTTTCGACGCGTGAGGTGGCCACATACAGTTGTCCATGTGAGAAGCACGGATTCTCCAAATCTAGTCCACACACTTGCAGCGATTGTCCTTGTGCTTTGTTGATGGTCATTGCAAAAGCGAGTCGCACCGGAAACTGTAAGCGTTCAGTATTGGAAAGATAATGAGGGGCCGGGGGCTGGGGGGTCGATATTTAACAAATTGTTCTTTCTTTTTTTTGTTTGCCAGAAACCTTCGCGGGAGTGTACTCAATAACTTCCCAAAGTTTCATGCTGATCGGATGATTGGTGTAGTAATGCATAAAGGACAAACAGACATACTTTTGTTTTTATATATATAGAAGATAGATGTGAACTCAAGTGACCCGAAGATGTTGAGAGCGCTTTACATGAGCACTTGTTTCATTACCCAAGGTGAAATACATTTTTTGGGGGCATTTTTATAGAGCGTGGACTCGACTGACCCAAAGGTATTAAAGCACTTTACAAAAGCGCCAGTTACATTACACTAGGTCAGGTAAAAAAATGTATTTTTAAGTGGGTGGAGATTAACAGCCTGATTCATGATCGGGCCGTTTTGCGAGGCTCAAATAGCGAATCATAAGGAATCGCTATTTGAGACTCGCAAAACGGTAATCATGTAGGAATCGCAATATTAATTGCGATTCCCACTGATTCCTTATTTGCGATTAGCTAATTGCTAATCGCAAATAAGGAATGACTCCCCATGCATTCCTATGGGCCAAAAGGCCCATAGGAATGCATGGGGAGTATTCCTTATTTGCGATTAGCAATTTGCTACTCGCAAATAAGATAGCGATTTAAAGGGTGCCAGGGGTGTCCAAAGGACACCCTGTAGCACCCCTTAAATGCAAATTGACACAGGTGTTGCGCACACACATGTCCAAAGGACATGTGTGTGTGCAACATGCAACTTAGAAAAATGCTTTTAAAAGCATTTTTCTAAGTTTTTGCTATTTACCGAGAGGTCTGACCTCTCGGTAAATAGCGGCCCAAAATTGCATTTTCGCAATTTTCAAATGCTTCATGAATTGCATTTAAGGAATCTCAAATAGAGATTCCTTAAATGTAATTCCTCGCAATTTAGCGATTTAGCAATTACCGATTTTTGCATTTGGGATGCTGAATCCCAAATGCAAAAATCGCACTCGCAAAGGGCCGGATTCTCAGAATCCGGCCCTTTGCGAGCCGCTTTAGCCTTCATGAATAAGGCTGTAAGTGATGTCAACGCCGTCCCTTTTTATTCATCATTTCCCCTCTACCTGACAAATGGGAACATTTTGTTGTTGATATGTCCAGTGCTCCTGGTAAACAGATGGTGCGAGGAGTGTTCTGACTGGAAAACTCTGGAGAAGGGGTGCTGTTTTAATCTTTTTTCCTGCCTGCTGTAGAGTAAAACTCAGCTCCTGGCAAGCGGAGACAGTTTTACTGCTCCTGCCTACTGGGAGCGGAGTTAATATCCGCTCTCGCTCGGTGGGAGCTGTCAAAGCTTCCGCTATGCGAAAGGAAACTGCTATCTCCTGAGGTGCCCACTCTTGGGAGATAGGGAGCCGGTTCTGGGAGCTAGTGGTCCTCAGGGCCATTAATGGCTCCAGGACGGGAGGGAGGCATTTGCCCCCTCCTCCTTTTAAATTGGGTTCCCTGATGAAATATCGATTTAATAAATATAGACAAGCACAAATATATAGAATACAAAAATATTGACTCCCTATACTTAAACAGGTAAGTACAAGAATACTGAATCAAACATATCAAAGTAAAAAAATTATAGATGTAAAAAATGTTGACTTAAAAATATATATAACTTAATTAAATTATATTAAATATTAATATTTTTAACAATATAAATCACATGTAATGTATATTTTAACTAAATATAACAAACGTATTTTAAACAAATATAAACACACACATATAAAAATGTATACATATATATTAACTATTATCTTTATTTAATTTATAAACTTTTTAAATCAATATCAAAATAAAATATATACATATATCAATAATTTAAAATGAAATAAAACATTCTATAATTCATTAAAACATTAAACTATTAAAAGAAAAATAAAACATACATTTCGCACACAATAGATACAACAGTAGGGAAAATGTTGGATAACGGAGGAGTAAAAATTAGAATTCCCACCCCAGTGAGTGCAACAGTAGGAAAAGTATTGGATAGCATAGGGGTAAAAATTACTATTCCCACTCCAGTGAATGAAACAATAAGGAAATTGCTGGCTAGCACAGGGGTAAAAATTACTATTCCCACTTCAGTGGGTGCAATAGCAGGGAAAGTGTTGGATAGCGCAGGGGTAAAAATGACTTTTCCCACTCCAGTGAGTGCAACAGCAGGGAAAGTGCTGGATAACGGAGGGGTAAAAATTACTATTCCCACCCCAGTGAGTGCAACAGTAGGAAAAGTATTGGATAGCATAGGGGTAAAAATTACTATTCCCACTCCAGGGAATGAAACAATAAGGAAATTGCTGGCTAGCACAGGGGTAAAAATTACAATTCCCACTTCAGTGGGTGCAATAGCAGGGAAAGTGTTGGATAGCGCAGGGGTAAAAATTACTTTTCCCACTCCAGTGAGTGCAACAGCAGGGAAAGTGCTGGATAGAGGAGGGGTAAAAATTACTATTCCCACTCCAGTGAGTGCAATAGCAGGGAAAGTGTTGGATAGCGGAGGGGTAAAAATTACTAATCCCACTCCAGTGAGTGCAACAGCAGGGAAAGTGTTGGATAGAGGAGGGGTATAAATTACTATACCCACTCCAGTGAATGAAACAGCAGGGAAAGTGCTGGATAGCGGATGGGGAAAATTACTATTCCAACTCCAGTGAGTGCAACAGTAGGGAAAGTATTGGATAGCAGAAAAACAAAAATTCCTAATAATAACATTTCAACAATTAAAAAAAAATATTCATAAAAATAAATAAACAATGTTTTAAAAATATACCATTAAACATATTAACCGCTTTGCTGCGGTGGACTTTCCACCGCAGTGCGGGGGAATCAGACGCGTGCGCAGATTGGACGGCCCCTGGCTGTCCTCCGCACTCGCTCACCATGATGTCGGATGGCCCAGTGCCGTCCGACTCATGGAAGTGGTTAAACATATAAAAATAACCCATATTATAATGTTAAATACATATAATAAAAACCTACAGATATGATATTAAAAAAATAATAAAAATATTTATAAACTTATTTATTTAAGAGAACAAATATTCACAAACAAAAAAATACTTTAAAACATAAATGTATTTCTTTTATTTCCTACCCTATACCACCATAGCAATAAAAAAAGACCAACATTTTTTTAAATTTTATTTTCATAATTAACATAATTAATATTACATTTTAAATATCTGATTATTAAATAGATAATAAAGATTCATTAATTACACATTCTCTCACACTATACTATCCACAACACACACCTAACATTAATAACACAATTACAATTAATATTTACTAATTAATTTAAATGAACAAATTATTAATAATTCATCAATGAAAATAATTTGCTACCCCTTCCCACCATAACCCCTATAAACACCACAATACACACCTAAATGTAATACACAATGACCATAATTAATTGAAAATTAATTAATTAAAATTAATTAACAACTAATTATCAAACAAGTATTAATACATTAATTTACACATTTAAAACTATAATATCACAATTATACAAATATGAATAAATGTTATTCAATACATTTTCATATAATTAAATTACTTCCTACCCTATTCCCCTATAAACCCACAACCCACTACAGAACTAATAGTGCAAAACAATTTTTTTTGTATTTTTTATAATTACTATACATAATAAATAAAATGTATATAATAAAATTACTTCCCACCCTAGTTCCCTATAAACCCACAACCCGCTACGGAACTAATAATGAAAAATTAAATAAAAAAATTGTATTAACTACTAAAATTTTGACACATATAATAAAAATACAATCAATTCTTATACAAAAAAACAAACATCACACACATAAAATATATATTTTTTACAAACAATATTTAACACTTCAATATTTTTTACATTGATATTACTTACCTAAAATCAATATTCTTGACCGCAATATTTTTCCTGTCGATATTTCTGACCCACGATTTACCTCTATTTGTGCAAATCGATATTTTTACATCAATATTTTGTCTGTGCACCTTTCAAATGCATGACTTAGTCCCGGCGGAGGTGGTGCTCCTTAGGGCTCTTAAAAACCAAAGGAGGAATTCCGCACCCCCCTCCTATTTTTAAATTAGACCCTGGGAAGGTGGTGGGGTCCAAGGCACTAATGAGCCAAAGGAGGGGGGTCTGTGTGGCCCACTCTCCATTTCCAAACTAAAGACTCGGGGAGGTGGTGGTCTCCTGGCTCTTAATAGCCTCCGGAGTGGGCTATATGCTTACCCTCCCAACTTTTTAACATTCACATGCCCATGAGACCTGGTCCTCCTGGGGGATAAACTGTAAACATGCAGGTGAGACCGCACTTCGCAAATCACTACGAAATTGTGGCAACATTGAAACTTGAAAAAAAAAAGCTTTTTGGCCCAGGGGGTGTCCCTGAGGGACCCCAGCACCAGGCTTAGGGGGTAGGTGATTCCCTTTCTCTTTTAAAAAAAACAAAGATAAGCATTTTTGTTGGGACTCGGCTGTGTTCGAGTCCCAAAATGGCTACCAACAGTTGCTTCTTGAAGTGTTGGCAGCTATTCAGATCTCACTATGATATCTGTTGGATTCGCAGAGGGTCCGCGTCTCTAGATATGCAAATTTACTTTTCCTTTAATACCTCATAAACTACTGAATGGATTTACACCAAATTAAAAAAATGGGCTCTTTCTGAACCAGGAGCTAGCTTTCTACAAATTCAGTGTAATTCCATTCAGCAATTTGGGATGGAGTAGTGTCTGAAATCCCTAAGGGAAATTGCATTGGGAAAATGTGTTTTGAGCCCCTGCTAGACGAATTAACCTGAAATGTTTAGCAGCAGCTTAACTGAGTGTTGTACTAATTTTGAACATTTTGTGATAATTAGTATAACCGCGCCAAAGTTATGGGCAAAGCAAAAAATGCTTTTCCTATGGAAACTAGGTCCTAACTAAAACTACCTACTGGTGAGCGCGACGTAAGAGAGGCCGCCGTCAGAACTGTTCGTGACATCGCGGCACCATTCTCACAATGCGGATTAAGCCTTCCTGCTCTTATTTGTGACTCACTCAGAGGTTTTAAGAAAAGATAAATATTGGGAGAACACTATGAACTTACTCAAAGGAGATTGAACTTGCATGAAGAACTCCTTCCCCCATGATGCACCAGGGACAGTGTTACGTGAACACACCCAATGGAGGAGGGATGGGCTTGAATAAAAGTTGGTGAAAGATGCATGCAGGTATCGTGTGTGGTTTCCTAACCCAGGAAGAAGGGGCCGTGAGCCCTGAAACGCGTCGGCAGTGCAAATTAGTACACGAAAAGAACCGGAAGGCTGCATACTAGTGTCGGATGGCAGAGGATGGTAGAGTGATCTCCTAAAGCTTCAGGGCGATTTGCTATTTACATATCTTGCACGGCTGCCCAGCCGTGGGGAGAGGCACCACCGTTAGTAGGTGAATACGTCAATCACCAGCTAAGAGAGGCCAGCGTCAGAACTGTTTGTGACATCGCCGCACCATTCTCACAATGCGGATTAAGCCTTCCTGCTCTTATTTGTGACTCACTTAGAGGTTTTAAGAAAAGATAAATATTGGGAGAACACTACGAACTTACTCAAAGGAGATCGAACTTGCATGAAGAACTCCATCCCCAATGATGCACCAGGGACAGAGTTACGCGAACACACCCAATGGAGGAGGGATGGGCTTGAATAAAAGTTGGTGAACGATGAATGCAGGTATCATGTGTGCTTTCCTAGCCCAGGAAGAAGGGGCCATGAGCCCTGAAATGCGTCGGCAGTGCAAATTAGTACACGAAAAGAACCGGAAGGCTGCATACTAGTGTCGGATGGCAGAGGATGGTAGAGTGATCTCCTAAAGCTTCAGGGCAATTTGCTATGTACATATCTTGCACGGCTGCCCGGCCGTGGGGAGAGGCACCACCGTTAGGAGGTGAATACGTCAATCACCAGCTAAGAGAGGCCGCCGTCAGAACTGTTTGTGACATCGCAGCACCATTCCCACAATGCGGATTAATCCTTCCTGCTCTTATTTGTGACTCACTCAGAGGTTTTAAGAAAAGATAAATATTGTGATAACACTACGGACTTACTCAAAGGAGATTGAACTTACATGAAGAACTCCATCCCCCCTGATGCACCAGGGACAGTGTTACGTGAACACACCCAATGGAGGAGGGATGGGCTTGAATAAAAGTTGGTGAACGATGCATGCAGGTATCGTGTGTGCTTTCCTAGCCCAGGAAGAAGGGTTTGTGAGCCCTGAAACGCGTTGGCAGTGCAAATTAGTACACGAAAAGAACCGGAAGGCTGCATACTAGTGTCGGATGGCAGAGGATGGTAGAGTGATCTCCTAAAGCTTCAGGGCAATTTGCTATTTCCATATCTTGCACGGCTGCCCGGCCGTGGGGAGAGGCACCACCGTTAGCAGGTGAATACGTCAATCACCAGCTAAGAGAGGCCGCTATCAGAAATGTTCGTGACATCGCGGCACCATTCTCGAAATGCAGATTAAGCCTTCCTGCTCTTATTTGTGACTCACTCAGAGGTTTTAAGAAAAGATAAATATTGGGAGAACACTACGAACTTACTCAAAGGAGATTGAACTTGCATGAAGAACTCCATCCAACATGATGCACCAGGGACAGTGTTACGTGAACACACCCAATGGAGGAGGGATGGGCTTGAATAAAAGTTGGTGAAAGATGCATGCAGGTATCGTGTGTGGTTTCCTAACCCAGGAAGAAGGGGCCGTGAGCCCTGAAACGCGTCGGCAGTGCAAATTAGTCCACGAAAAGAACCGGAAGGCTGCATACTAGTGTCGGATGGCAGAGGATGGTAGAGTGATCTCCTAAAGCTTCAGGGCGATTTGCTATTTACATATCTTGCACGGCTGCCCGGCCGTGGGGAGAGGCACCACCGTTAGTAGGTGAATACGTCAATCACCAGCTAAGAGAGGCCAGCGTCAGAACTGTTTGTGACATCGCCGCACCATTCTCACAATTTGGATTAAGCCTTCCTGCTCTTATTTGTGACTCACTTAGAGGTTTTAAGAAAAGATAAATATTGGGAGAACACTACGAACTTACTCAAAGGAGATCGAACTTGCATGAAGAACTCCATCCCCAATGATGCACCAGGGACAGAGTTACGCGAACACACCCAATGGAGGAGGGATGGGCTTGAATAAAAGTTGGTGAACGATGAATGCAGGTATCATGTGTGCTTTCCTAGTCCAGGAAGAAGGGGCCATGAGCCCTGAAATGCGTCGGCAGTGCAAATTAGTACACGAAAAGAACCGGAAGGCTGCATACTAGTGTCGGATGGCAGAGGATGGTAGTGTGATCTCCTAAAGCTTCAGGGCAATTTGCTATGTACATATCTTGCACGGCTGCCTGGCCGTGGGGAGAGGCACCACCGTTAGGAGGTGAATACGTCAATCACCAGCTAAGAGAGGCCGCCGTCAGAACTGTTTGTGACATCGCAGCACCATTCCCACAATGCGGATTAAGCCTTCCTGCTCTTATTTGTGACTCACTCAGAGGTTTTAAGAAAAGATAAATATTGTGATAACACTACGGACTTACTCAAAGGAGATAGAACTTACATGAAGAACTCCATCCCCCCTGATGCACCAGGGACAGTGTTACGTGAACACACCCAATGGAGGAGGGATGGGCTTGAATAAAAGTTGGTGAACGATGCATGCAGGTATCGTGTGTGCTTTCCTAGCCCAGGAAGAAGTGTTTGTGAGCCCTGAAACGCGTTGGCAGTGCAAATTAGTACACGAAAAGAACCGGAAGGCTGCATACTAGTGTCGGATGGCAGAGGATGGTAGAGTGATCTCCTAAAGCTTCAGGGCAATTTGCTATTTCCATATCTTGCACGGCTGCCCGGCCGTGGGGAGAGGCACCACCGTTAGCAGGTGAATACGTCAATCACCAGCTAAGAGAGGCCGCTATCAGAAATGTTTGTGACATCGCAGCACCATTCTCGAAATGCGGATTAAGCCTTCCTGCTCTTATTTGTGACTCACTCTGAGGTTTTAAGAAAAGATCAATATTGGGAGAACACTACGAACTTACTCAAAGGAGATTGAACTTGCATGAAAACTCCATCCAACATGATGCACCAGGGACAGTGTTACGTGAACACACCTAATGGAGGAGGGATGGGCTTGAATAAAAGTTGGTGAACGATGCATGCAGGTATCGTGTGTGGTTTCCTAGCACAGGAAGAAGGGGCCGTTAGCCCTGAAACGCGTCGACAGTGCAAATTAGTACACAAAAAGAACCGGAAGGCTGCATACTAGTGTCGGATGGCAGAGGATGGTAGAGTGATCTCCTGAAGCTTCTGGGCAATTTGCTATTTACATATCTTGCACGGCTGCCCGGCCGTGGGGAGAGGTACCACCGTTAGCAGGTGAATACGTCAATCAACAGCTAAGAGAGGCCGCCGTCAGAACTGTTTGTGACATCGCAGCACCATTCTTACAATGCGGATTAAGCCTTCCTGCTCTTATTTGTGACTCACTCAGAGGTTTTAAGAAAAGATAAATATTGTGAGAACACTACGAACTTACTCAAAGGAGATTAAACTTACATGAAGAACTCCATCCCCCCTGATGCACCAGGGGCAGTGTTACGTGAACACACCCAATGGAGGAGGGATGGGCTTGAATAAAAGTTGGTGAACGATGCATGCAGGTATCGTGTGTGCTTTCCTAGCCCAGGAAGAAGGGTTTGTGAGCCCTGAAACGCTCTGGCAGTGCAAATCAGTACACGAAAAGAACCGGAAGGCTGCATACTAGTGTCGGATGGCAGAGGATGGTAGAGTGATCTCCTAAAGCTTCAGGGCAATTTGCTATTTCCATATCTTGCACGGCTGCCCGGCCGTGGGGAGAGGCACCACCGTTAGCAGGTGAATACGTCAATCACCAGCTAAGAGAGGCCGCTATCAGAAATGTTCGTGACATCGCGGCACCATTCTCGAAATGCGGATTAAGCCTTCCTGCTCTTATTTGTGACTCACTCTGAGGTTTTAAGAAAAGATAAATATTGGGAGAACACTACGAACTTACTCAAAGGAGATTGAACTTGCATGAAGAACTCCATCCAACATGATGCACCAGGGACAGTGTTACGTGAACACACCTAATGGAGGAGGGATGGGCTTGAATAAAAGTTGGTGAACGATGCATGCAGGTATCGTGTGTGGTTTCCTAGCACAGGAAGAAGGGGCCGTTAGCCCTGAAACGCGTCGGCAGTGTAAATTAGTACACAAAAAGAACCGGAAGGCTGCATACTAGTGTCGGATGGCAGAGGATGGTAGAGTGATCTCCTGAAGCTTCTGGGCAATTTGCTATTTACATATCTTGCACGGCTGCCCGGCCGTGGGGAGAGGTACCACCGTTAGCAGGTGAATACGTCAATCACCAGCTAAGAGAGGCCGCCGTCAGAACTGTTTGTGACATCACAGCACCATTCTTACAATGCGTATTAAGCCTTCCTGCTCTTATTTGTGACTCACTCAGAGGTTTTAAGAAAAGATAAATATTGTGAGAACACTACGAACTTACTCAAAGGAGATTAAACTTACATGAAGAACTCCATCCCCCCTGATGCACCAGGGGCAGTGTTACGTGAACACACCCAATGGAGGAGGGATGGGCTTGAATAAAAGTTGGTGAACGATGCATGCAGGTATCGTGTGTGCTTTCCTAGCCCAGGAAGAAGGGTTCGTGAGCCCTGAAACGCTCTGGCAGTGCAAATCAGTACACGAAAAGAACCGGAAGACTGCATACTAGTGTTGGATGGCAGAGGATGGTAGAGTGATCTCCTAAAGTTTCAGGGCAAATTTATATATATATACCATAAAAATGATGAAAACATTTTTAAGAAATGAAAATGAATACATAAAAAATTATGAATTTATAAGAAGTACAAATGATATACAGAAGAACGATGAAATAAAATACTGCAATGAAAATGAAATACACCAGTTCTATTTGTTATTGTTATGCATGAATTAGGTAAATACATGTAAACTATGTCTATAATGAAAAGTATATAGGTCTCGAGGAAACTTCTTTAGTATTTTGTGCTTTTCTCTCCCCTCTCTTCCCTGACCTTAAAGTAACATTAGACGGATCCCCTCTTATAGGTATCTTGACCAATATCAAAGACTGTTGGAAAATATGTGATGAAACAAAGGATACTTTATCTGGATTCTATCGAGTAAAAGTTGAGTTATCCTGTCAGAATGACATTCTCTTGAAAGAACCCAGACTGATTCCTCCAACTACCTTAAGGAACCAATTAATTGAATTTCCTCATAATAGCCACCCAGGTATTTCTAAAACCAAGGACATTTTAAGACAGACATACTGGTGGCCAGGGATGGACAACTTGATGGAAAGGTCTGTGAGAGAATGTGTTGAATGCAACAAGTGTGACCAAGTTCTCAAACCGAGAGTTCAACCCATGACTTTGAGGGAACTTCCAAAACTGGCTTGGGAAGAAGTTGCCATAGACATCCTAGGTCCTATAAAGCACACGAGAACAGACAAATACAGCATATTACTCATTGATTTCTACTCTAGGTAGCCAGAAGTCAAAATTACTAACTCTGTGGAGACTAGAGATGTTATAAAATTCCTTGAAGATATCTTTGTGAAAGAAGGGTTCCCTAACCCTTTGTTATCGGATAATGGTCTCCAATTCACGTCAAAGGAAATGGACAAGTACTTATCAGATAGAGGGATTATTCACAAGAAATCTGCCTTATATCACCCTGAAACGAATGGTGTTGTCGAAAGGTTCAACAGAGTACTCAAAGAAACCATTCAACAAGCAGTGTTGTACCACAAGTGTTGGCAAACTGAAGTTTTGAACAAAGTTAAAACATACAGACTTTCTCCACATTCCATGACTGGCAGAACTCCTTTTGAACTTCTTAGGAAAAGATAGCCATATACTATGTTTAATCCCTCATGGATCCTGAACAGATCACCCAAATTGAGACATGTTGAAAACGACCAAGAGAAATTAAAAAACAGAAATGAAAAGAATGTCTGAAAACAAAAGATATTTTGATGTAAGGAAAGCAGTAAAAGACTCTACCATTAGCGTAGGCGACTTAGTTAGAATAAGAAATCCTCATGAAGGAACAACCACCCTGGGATCTAAGTATCTTCTGCCAATGAGAGTAATCAAAGATTTTAAAAATGCCATCAGAACGGAAGATCACAGGGTATGGAATTTAAATAGAGTTACCAAGCTTTCTGAGCGTTTCTTTAACAATTTCAAAGAGGGTATTGGTGAGGAATTGTTACCTACAAAAATTCATGAGAAGTTAAGAAACATAAGACAACGTACCAAGCCAAAGTACTTACAAGACTATGTTTTACAAAAAGTGTCAGCCATCTTGTGACAAACTTCTCCATAATGCTTTACTTTAAGCCATCTAACGTTATCACTATGTTTTTAAAAAAAATGTGTTACTTCTATTGTTATTTAGTTTGCGATTTCATTCCTGTAGTTTTTTTAATGCTCTTTTGTTTGTTATAAGGAGGAAGATGTGTAATATCTACTTTAAGCCATTGTAAGTATCAATGTGGAATTCTGAACTTATTATATTCCAAATGACATAGTGGTGTTCCGAAGACTGCTTCTTGAGAATGCTTTATTCTGGAGAAAGCAGTTGGATGAATTACAGCTGAGTTGGCAGGCTGAGGTGTATTGGATCTTCCTTAATAAATATCTCTGTATTAACTTAATTTGGTTTGTACCATCTTTACATACAGCACATTTCATACACACCACATGTGCCCATAGCGGTGGCAGGAGTGTGAACGCAGGAGCGTATCCTTTATTTTCCAAATTTACCAGCAAATTTATTATGAAGGGATATCATGTCTAAATTAAAAATGACAATAAGGTTTTCCTCTGATGGGTCCATGACATGTGAAATACCAGGGCAAGCGAAATGTGGGATACATCTGCTAAGGATACCAGAGGAAAATGTGGTTGGAAGGGAAGAGCCAGTGCATTATAAGTTGCTAGCAGATGCAATACTTACGGTTCTGAAGACATAGGAAATGCATTTAGGGAGATGGATGGAATTGCCACCTAGACACATTCTCAGGAGGCAAGCTGGTGGTGATGAACTTGGACAGGTGAGTATCCTTTACCTTGAGTTCATGGAAATATCGAGTAGTTGGGGTGCTCTGGTGGCATCAAATAATGATGGAGGAATTTGGAAGGTCCTGATTTTTCTTATGCCTGTTCGGAGACCACAACACATTTCTGACTCAGAACTCTTTTCAGACAATCCCACCAGGACTGAGATAGTTTATACACATACTGTACCCTTGTTAGTGCATGTTTACCATGCACAGGCAATGTTACCGGTTGTTATTCGTAGGTAACATATTATGTAATGTTACCAGTTGTGCCACCCACCTCCCATGATATTGAAGCACTTGCATTGGTCCCACCTTGTTTCTGGACATCAGCTCTAGATGCGGTAGGACCACTGGTGTAAGGAAACTTGAGGGGGCCTCCCTGCAAGTCACATGGAGAGGCCCCCTCTGGGCCCAATCAGGAGCTCTGCAGGCTGTTCTGAGGGGACCCCCTGGAGCCTGGGGCCCCCCACACTGATACTATCTGCAGAACCATTTAAGATAAAGTTGAAGTCAGGTGCACAACTGCCACGTGTAAAACAGTATCCACTGTCCAAAGAAGGTATTAGAGGGACAATACAAAGACTAAAGGACAAGGCAGTCCTGTATTCCTGTCCATCACCTTGTAACACTGCCATTTATCCTGTAAATAAATCTACAGTTAATAACTGGAGGATGGTTCAGGATTTTCACCCCCTTACTGCCATAGTATTAGCAGAGTGCCCCATAGTGCCAGGCCCATCTGTGATATTGACTTATGCACCAAGTGACAGCAAATGGTTTTGTGTAGTGGATCTAAAGAATGTTTTTTTAGCATACCTTTACATCCTGACAGTCAATATTTGACTGCCTTCAGTTTTGATGGTGAACAAATCCAGTACTCTAGACTCCCACAATGCTATTGTGAGTCTCCATCTGTGTTTAATAGATTATTGAGTGATGATTTGTTTAAATTTCCAGTCAGACAGTACAGTCTTTCAATATGTAGAAGATTTACAAATATGTAGTAAGGCAGAATCTGAATGTATTTTGGACACTGTCAATCTCTTAATGCTACTTGCTACTAAAAGATACATAGTGGACAGGAAACAATTAGTTTGTGCAAAGCGAAGTGCTGTATTTGGTCCAAGTGTTGTCTGCAGAGGGCAAAAAGATAGAAGGTACTAGAATACAATCTATAAGTGATCAGCCTCAGCCCAACACAGTAAAAGACATGCAGACATTTCTAGGCCTTTGTAATTTTGTATGTCAGTGGGTATTTGATAATGCTACCATCATACAACCACTATTATATGCAATGAAGAAAGCTAAAACCGACAACATAGGCATATAGTGGAGTGATGGCAGTGTAAGTGCATTTCAGACAATGAAAGAAGTAATTGCTTCAGCCCCAGTGCTAGCAAATCCAGGCTATACAAATAATATTTTTCTGTTTGGTCACCGAGGAGTCCAAGATATAAGTCCTTACTCAAAAACACCCGCTGTGCCACAAACCAGTTGCCTATTTTAGTGGACTATTAGATCCAGTAATGAAAGTTCACTTTCCTTGTGAGTGAGCACTTGCAACAGAATATTTTGCAGTAGATAAAGTAATACTATTACAGCAGGATGCCCTGTAAAACTGTATGTTGAGCACTCTCCCTTTGCTGTGCTGCAGAAAAATAAAAGTACATTGACCACTCAAAGAGCGACAGGTTATGAAGTAATATGGTCAAAACCTTTTATCTGCGTTGAGCGAGTACACTCAGTCAATCCTGCAACTTTTCTAGTGCACCCACTAGAGCCCACTGATCATGACTGTAGTGTAACATTGGAGGAGGACGACCACCTGGCACATGAGGAGCCCTTATCTGAAGGCCGGCAATTGTTTATTGATGGTTCCTCATGGATAGACCAGGAGACGGGCAAAAGACATACAGGTGCAGCTATTGTTGAGGCTATTGGTACCCATACTGATTATACCTTACACACATTGCACCTTTTACCCTTGCCATACCAAGAC
The DNA here is from genome assembly GCF_964263255.1 of Lissotriton vulgaris. Taxonomy (NCBI): domain Eukaryota; kingdom Metazoa; phylum Chordata; class Amphibia; order Caudata; family Salamandridae; genus Lissotriton; species Lissotriton vulgaris. Next base: position 287,618,016 of record NC_141697.1, on the reverse strand, counting down.
CCAGCACAAGTGGCTGAATTAAAAGCATTGATAATGGCTCTACAGTCTTGTCAGGGTCAGCCAGTAACTATATACACTGATTCAGCATATGTAGGTTTCACAGTTCACTTAGGGCTGTGGAGATGGGAACAGCGAGGATTTCTTTAATATGATGGAACACCAGTAGCGCACCAACAACTCTTTAGCTGACCTTATGTCTGCATTGGAAATACCATGTCAAATAGCAGTGGTTAAGTGCCAGGCGCATACAAAAGGAACAGATTTGGTGGCTAAGGGAAATGGAGATGCTGATACAGCAGCAAAGGAAGCTAGTTTATATGCAATGAAAACCTGCAGTATGCACACTTTAGATGCAGATGATGAAGTTGAAAGAAAACACTATGAGAATATTACTACAGAGGCATTATTAGACATTCAAAATGCAGTACCATAGATTTCCAGATCTCCTTTATAGATCAGCAACTTCAGGTAAAGTTATAATGACACAGTCACTACTTATAACAGCCCTTCAACAACTTCATTTACCGACACACAATTCTAAAAGAGTAATGATGGATAAAATAAATAAAAGCTGGTTCATCCCTAATCTAGGACCATTAATTGATTTATTCCTAGCTTCATGTCATGTGTATTATCAGTACTCTAATAAGAGGTCAACAAAAATGCCTTCATCCTCCATTCCAAATCCAATAGGTCTTTTCATAGAGTTACACATAGACTTTGTAGATATGCTACAAAAATGTAACGGATGTAGGTACTTGTTAGTAGTGGTGTGTCTATTTTCCTGATGGATTGAAGCGGGACCCTGCTCCAGGTGTGATGTTGACCATTGTTGGACTTGGCCCTTCCTGCTGGGTCATCCCTAAACTTTTTGCCTTTTTCCTCCTATATTTCCTCTGACCTGTTTTTGTTGGTTTAGGACTCTGGGCACTTTACCACTGCTGACCAGTGCTAAAGTGCATATGCTCTCCCTGTACAAAGTGTACCTGTAATTGATGTCCATGATTGGTTTATTGGATTCACTGTCAGTCCCCAGTAAAGCGCACCAGAAGTGCCAGGGCTTGTGAATGCCAATACTGCTAGTGGGCCTGCAGCGCTGGTTGCGCCACCCACAGAAGCAGCCTTGTAAAATGTGTCTAGGGTCTGCCATTGCAGAACCTGCGTGCAGTCTGGTACTGTCATGCTGGCTGGGCAAGTGCACACACTTGCCAGCCCTTCAACCTTCCCTTAACTTAATATTAGTCACCCCTATGGTAGGCCCTAGGGCAGGGTGCATTGTAAGTGTAAGGTAGGACATGCTCTGATGTGTGTGGCATGTCCTAATAGTGAATTACTGCCAAATTCGCTTTTCACTATTGTAAGGCTACCTGCTCCCTTTAGGCCAGAATGGGCTGCTGGAATTATTACACTCTATAATCCCAGCAGGCTCAGGGAACATGGTAGAAAATAATGTTTAGTAAGCCTGAACTCAGAATAATAAAGTACTTCTTTTAGTAAAGTTTATTTTAATATCCTGCGTTTGCAAATGCTACTTTTAGAAAGTTAGCATTTGCTTGCCTAACCATTTCAGCCCGCCTCTGCTAGGATGTGTATCTGACTGTCTGGGATGTGTGAGTGACAGGGCTGGGGGATGACAGGTGGTGAATGTAAGGATTACACCTTAGTGGGAGGTAGGAGTGGCCCTGGACTTTTAATCAGGCTGTGCTCTGCCACCACAATGCTGGCTCCGCCCCCCTGGGGGGCGACTGATGACTCAGCCTGCACCTGGCCCAGGAAGGGCGAAGCCCCATCAACAAGGTACTTCTGGCTGACCCTGGCCACACAATGCTGGCTCCACCTCCTGTGGAGCGTCTGATGTGCCTGCCCCTCACACTGAAAGAAGACACCAGAGTACACCCAACAAGAGCTTAGAGGCTGAAAGAAATTATGCAGAGGCCCCCCTGGCCTGAGAAGACAAAGGAAATGGGGTATAAAAGTAGGAGCCCTGCTCCTTGTAAATTAGATCCTATTTGTGCTACAGAAGAAACTCTGCCCGAAGAGAAGGACCTGGAAAGACTACAAGGAGGAGTGCTGTCTCTGGCGTGTGTCTGGTGCCTTGCTGCAGAAGGAGAGGAGAAGAAAGGACTGAAAGAGACTTTTGCTTTATTGAACTTTGTGCCAAACTCTGCTAAGAGATCTCCAAGGGCTTGCTGTGGAACTTGCCCCCTGAACTGCGCCCCAGGAACATTGGGCGCTACCCTCCCTGGAAGAGGAACTGCTGCTGAGGATTGTGTCCCTGCATCGCTGCCCCGGAAAGCTGAGTGCGCTTTGCCCCCATTGTGCCCTCTGACAAGCCTGCGCTGGCTTTGCCCCCATCATGCCCTCTGACAAGCCTGTGCTGCCCCTGTCCTGCCAAGCACCGTGAGCTCCTGCCGCCGAGCCGCAGCTCGCCCCGCAAAGGTCAGCGCCGCCTGACCCCAGCACAGTGACTGCCTCCCTGGGCCGAAGCTCCCAACGCAAAGCAGAGGACCCGTCCGGTCCAATCACCACGATCTGCTGGCCCCCGCCGGTGGAAAGTACAGAAAAGACGGACCAGAAGCGTGGGCTCGCCTTCCGTGAGAAGCCCTGCTGTAAGCGATCATCCAATCTGCTGCACCCCTCTCCAGGACCCCAGGACTCTGCCCTTGTGAGCCTGTGTCCCCCGGAGCACCGCCAGCCTGAAGGAAAGCGACCCCGTGGCCTCCGCGTCACCCCGCCCTCCAGGACAGCACCGCCCCGCTGGACGACAGCCTAGAGCCGTCCGCACCGAACCAACATCAAGAGCCAAGGTATTGTGCGCTGTGAATGGATGTGCAACGTTTTGCTGTGTCCCCGAGGCTGGCACGCCTCATAGTGCGCTTTTAAAACTGTTTGCCGCTTATGCCTGTTCGCTGGAGGCTGGTACGCCTCCCACTTCACTGTAGTGCCTCGTGGAGTGCTTCGCATCCAGTGCGCCACGTACTGTGTTTCCTGAGGCTGGTACGCCTTACGCTTCACCCTGAGCCTGTGCGCGCTGTACTGAAGCTCTCCCGAGGCTGGTACGCCTCGTACTGCTGGGTTCAGTGTTCGCGTCGTACCCCGTCTCACGCGAGAAGCGTGAGAGTTGGCAGGGGTTCAGTGTACGCATCTCACGCGATATGCGTGAGACTTGGTAGGGCCTTTTGCCGTTATCGTAAGGAGCGCACAGGAGCGCTCCAGAGGGCCCAGACCTTCCAACAAACAGTGAATTAAGTAGTACACAGTGCCTGGAGAGCCAGAAATTGTTCTGAGAAGTAATCTCACCTTTTAAAAGAGACTGGACATTGTGAGGGTGTGTTGTCGAGTATTCAACCCTCTTTCAAGAAACTGTCCAGTGTGACATTAAGAACTGTGGCCTCATTTTAAAGGGAGTGAAAGCATTCTAAAGTACTGTCCCTGCAGAATAATAACTGTGGCCTATTGAAGAGTAACTGAAACCATTTTCGTGCCTAAGACTGTATTTACAAGCCTACGTTGAATATATATATAAAGATATATTTTTACTAAAATACAGTTTGGTGTCATTGTGTGGTTGGTTAATGGTCATTGTGTGTGATGTTGCAAATGTTTAACCCAATGTACTCCAGAGTTTAGCCTAGACTGCTTGCGCCACACTACCTAGAGGGTGAGCAGGGGTTATTTCTGGGAGTAATCCTTTGCCCTGACGTAGAGGAGAGGGTCCCTGCTTGTCGCAAGTACATACCTGCGCCAACCAAGGACCCCCAATTCTAACAACCATGCAGCCAACTTCCTGGCAAGAGAGGTCATACCGAAGTGGGGGTTACAGCGGCAATTCGGAGCGATAATGGCAAACACTTTGTCAACACAGTATATTGTGGGCATTGCAGTTTAAAGACTAAGGTCTAAATAAACATTGCTTTTGACTGACTGACAGTATTTTAGAAAATTACTAAACTATTAGGAGTGGAACACCAGTTTACCACCCAGAGAGTAATGGAATTGTTGAGAGTATGAATGGCTTATTGAAAAGCAAAGTGTCAAAAATGTGTGAGACACTGAAAAAGAATTGGCATTACTGCCTTCCTCTTTCTCTGTATGCATTGAGAAATGCGCCTTCAGAGGATCATCATTTGACCGTAACAGGTAGGCATTCTAATTTTTCCTTTAAACAAAATCAAATGTTTTATAATGATACTAAGTCTGCATCAGAAAGCGTTAGGCAAGAAATGAATGCATACATGTCTGCCTTAACAAAGGCTGGACTGGTTTACTCTAAACGGGTTCAGCTGCAACCGGCCGACAGTACTGCACCATCCCTGCCCTTGTCTACAGCCATCAGCATCAGTTCCTCGGTCTTTGAGCGCAACTTTGTGAGAACATGGAAATACCCCAAGTTTCTAGGCCCTTACCAAGTAACACAGAGCATGCCAACAGCAGTACAAGTGGAGGGGATGCAGAACTGGGTGCACGTAACAACAGACCTTATTCCATTTTTGGCCACACTCCCACAGAGCGGGGAGGAAGGAATGGTCCAAGGATAAATGACACAATGAAGACACAGTTAAATGATATTTTTCACAGTATAAGAATGAGTTCAGTGGTTATGATTATTACTCTTATAATTTGTTATTGTATTATGTGTCATGCAAAAACCCCCACCCATAAGGAAAAAGTATTACGCTTTTGTAGAGCTGTTTTCAATGAAACCGATATACATCCATTGCATGATTCTTTACTTGATAATTTGGGGTACAAAAGCATGCATGATACAGGTACCCATACACAAAATGATAGTTACAGCCTTCTCATGTTAGTCCTTTGACTGCCAGAGTTAATACAACTAGATATGATACAACCCCTGAAATTTTGCAAATTCTGACAGATAAATCCGAGATAATGAAAGAGATATCCAGAATGAAGGGAGCAGGCATAAATATAGTTATGTAAATTGGGAGGAAGCAGTACTGGAACGAGGTATTCTAGGGAGATCTGATCCACCATCGACCTGTAATAATTATTCTGCCAAACTACTGCCCCCAGATTGTGCAGCCGTGCCAGTATTAAGTATTGAAGCTTCAGTATTTGCCAATAATAAATGGTTTACTGGAGCTGGGCTTTCATGTAGGGCCATATCTTTATGGAATGGCTCAGAAACAAAAAGTCCTTTGAGATTTGATGATATAAAAGCATATCAGCAAGTATGGGATGAAAACATACATGGACTGGAACTAAACGTCATCCTAAGCTGGCTGTGAAACTAATGAGATTTTCTTCTTGGTTTCAGGGAAATGGGATTGTTAAAGTGGGATGGAATCTCAATTGCAGCCAAACTCTTTACAATAGTGATATGCAGGGCGGTACCTCCAGCCCTATAGATTTTTTCTGGCAGTGTGGTGCTCGAATATACTCTCAATCCCCCCCTCCCCGACTGGAGCGGAATCTGCACTCTGGTGACTTTACATACCTCATCTATGGTAATACCAGCAACAAAAAAAAAATTGCCTTTGCATTCCATGAGTAAAGCATCAACTTTGCTGCATCATTACAGACGAAAAATAATGGCTGAGTACTTTGGAACTTCATTGTGGCAGGATGTGCCCAAAGAGTATAGGCTGTTCAGGGACGCCCAAACATTTTTTGGGAGTCTGTTACCTATGTTTCAAGCAAAAGCAACAGCTCGCTGGGTTCAAATCACCCAGTGGGAATTGATGAACGTAACAAATGCTACTGAAGATGGTTTTAATGTAATTAAAGAAGAGCTGCGTTCATTCAGCCTTATGGTGATAGAAAACAGATATGTTTTGGACTTGATGAGAGCAATTGAATGAGGGGTATGTAGAAAAATTAATACTGTATGCTGCACTTTCATACCAGCAATTGATGAAGATGAAGGAAATCTGACTCAAGCCATATTGACTTTGCATAATCTGCAAACACAGATGAGAAAAGAGGGGGTGCTCCAGATGGAGTGGTTCACTGGTTGGTTCGACTGTGTGCTGTCCAGGATGTCGGAGTTGTCTAAGGCCTTGTTGCCTATAATAGTTCTGTTGCTATTGATGTGCCTAGTATTTCAGTTTATCTTAGCATGTTGCAAGAGGGTTACCGCTGAAGTGGGAGGTATGTTCCCTTTAATAAGAAATAAAGAGATGCAAAATACAGAATTGGAAGTAATATACAGGGGTAGTCAAGAAGTAGTCAAAGAATCGACTAGAAAGGGGAATGAAAGGAATGAAAACTCAAATTTAGATGTAGGCCCTAATCATTCTGTTCAATATTCTGTTTTACCTGTCACTTGCCCACAAACTGTGAAATATTATTATGTAAAGAAAGAAAAGCAGTATAATGTGGTTTAAATGTGTGGTTAAAAGTGCATGTTTAAGTTGCACATTTTATCTGGTAATAACCTACAGCCAGCTTTCAAAAAAAGGCCTTAATGTGTTTTGACTGAAGTGTTTTTTCTTCTCATTGTATGTTTGCAGGAAACTTCCTAACTTGAATATGTAGCAGGAAATTCGGAGCAGCAGAGAATGTTCCACATGTAGTCTGTAAGTGTGGCGTGACTTCTAGAAGTCACGAAAAAGATGAGCTTGAAGGAAATGTGTGCAATGTGGGTGGGACATAACGGAAAAGCTGGAAGCTTTTTCTATTGTTAACATCGTATTGAATTGAAGTTATGGATGTTTGCCAAAATTTGTGTCATAAGACAAGACTTGCAGCGTGTGTAATTTGAGACTGACTTGTGCTTATCTTATCAGTGAAGTAGTGTGGCTCACTGGTTAGAGGCGGCAGACCCGAGAGCAGAGGACGGCCCGGGACCAGGGTTCGATTCCCGGCGCGGCAGGTTTCTGGACCAGGGTCAGCGATAATTCTCTCGCCTCGGTGCCCACTCTGATCAGCGATCACACTCGGCAACTCTGGGCATTAGCTTGCCTCATCTTCACTAACGGCCCCACCAGACCGCCGGGGATGCCTGGTCTCACCCTGGAGATACCCACTAAGGGACCATCTCTCAGGGAAGCCAGGAAGGGTTTCGCAGCGGTCGAAGCGCCTTGGGACCCTACGGGTAAGTAGTGCGCTATATAAATGCCAATACATACACAATACATACATCTTATAGCATGGTTGCTCTCCGAGCTGTATCAGGTGAAGCATATGCAATAAACCTGTTTGTACTCCATCTGTTGCAGATGTGGTGATTAAATGTTTTTCACTGCTTAAAGGATTTTTTCCCAACAGTTTAAAACCCCTTCCATGCACTCAGTAGGTCCTCCACTTGAGTCACCTCATACACTGGCCTCTGCCACGATATTTGGTCGAAAGTATCTTGGTGGCTACGAGGTTACTCAAATCCTTGCACTTGCAGACCACGCTTCACCGTCAAGCCTCCACATGGACTGCCATTTATTTGTCTGTGGCCCTTTTGTACTCTGGAGGGCTACTCTGTTTGGCTTATTTTGACCGTCTTTCTGTTCGAGGTCGGTCATTCGTGCCAAATTTCGCTTTGGCTGTGCTGGTAATATCAGGAACTTCACAATCATGTCTCGGAGTTGCAGCTTATAATCTGCTGCTGTCCTTTACCCATAGAAAAATGTACCTGCTGTGTGAGTTAGTTTTCCTAATACTGTAGCTTTTAGTCACAGCTGTCTGGGCTTCACACTTGGGGAGTCTTCTTGGCATCCACTGGCACCTACAATAACTTACTGTAGCCACTGGCAACTGCAACAAATGACTGTGGAAGCACGTCTATGGCTCTCAGGTTTTCGGAGGTGGAATGATTTACTACCTACTGCCCTCTGTGTCCCCTTTCCCTCCACTGTTAGGAGCTGCATCGTTCAATCTGATGTTGAAGCCTTGTTACCCTATCTTAGAAGCAGACTGCTTGAAACTATGGGCTTCTATAATCTTGCTGTTTTTGGAGGCTTCATTTCTGGTAACCATTACCTCTAATGTTAATATGTGAGCTACAGACCATGAACACTTTGGTAATATACACTGTCTTTCAGAAAAAGTGGTCCCTCAACTTTCACCATCCCCCCTTTTGGTTCTAGAAGCATTGTCTGCTTTTCACCTTAACAACAAAAACTGTCACTTTGCCCAATGCCATTGGACCTCCTAGGCTGAAGCGGTACTACACAACATTGAGGTCATGTTCACTCAGTTTTTGCTGGAGAATGAGAATACATGTTCTTCTTGGTAGCTCCTCATGACAGATGGTCACGTGGAACTAGGCGAAGGTGGTTTTTAAAGGCAGCTAACATAAGATGTACAACTTAATGTATCGAGTTATATTAATCCCTTCATGGTCATTTATCCCCATTAGTAATCGGCCTGCATCATCAGCGTGAGTCCAGGTACCTTTAGTTGTGTATTTTCTCCTCAGGTGAGATCTACAGGCACGGCCTGAGCCTCTGTGCTCCAAGTTAAAAAGTTCCTTCCCACAACTTATCACCAGTTCTACCCATGACAGTGTTCTCCTTATTGCCTAAGCAATGGTTCACTTCAGAAATGGATCCCAAAAGTCTGTGTCTGAAGATGAAATGTGATGTGGTGGATAATCAGGAATGCAGATGAAAATGGCTGCATTCAGGTAACTTAAACAGGAGGCGAAGAGGTCCACGCAGTCTGCTTCCTAACAGCCTCTGAATGGTGTGGGCAGGGCGATACTGATGTTTATTTTATTTTAAATATTTGTCGAGATTTGGTGTTCGCTTGAGATATTGGCTAGCACAATTCTCCTGTGAGCACCAACTCCCTGTTGCACTTGACTTATAGAGATAAGCTGGACACTTTCTAGAGTTCCAGCATATGCCCTATGTAACCCGCCACTCCCAGAGGGCTGGCGTCTACACTCACCCCACACCTATCCATCACAGCTGTTACTGGTCAGATGGCCCTGCCAATAAAAGGGGCCGGGCGCATGTGCCTTGGGTCAGTTCCAGTTACCCAAACTATATGCCTGTGTGGTCACTAGTTCTGCATGAGGGCCTAGGGCCCTAAACATTACAATGGCGATGAGTGGGCCGGCCCTGTGTGTACACAGGCAGGTGTGCGGCAGCTCTGACATTCTGCATGGGGGAGAGCATAAGGCACCTCTGCCAGCAAGCTGCACCTACCTGGCGAGTAAGAAAGTGCCCTCAAGGGAATGACCCTGCAGCCAGCGCAGGAACATTGAGTGGTGTCCTTGAAGCAAGGAAGACAGAGCTGGCGTAAGGTCCTGCTGCAGTGACCCCAGTGATGTAGTTGCGGACTAGGCAAAGTGCCCGCGGACCCATCGGGCAAGATTCCACGCAAAACTGTGAGCGAAGAATTATTGAGAGGGGGTGAGGAGTCGCTGCCAGCAACGTGCTTGAGGCGCATCTAGGCTGTTGACTTAGACTGCAAGAAGCGGACCCCATCCCACAACTGCGAGGGATGGGAAAACTGAGCTGAAGTGCCCACAGCACTAGGAAGGCTGCTGTGCCCTCGTAGTTTAAAGCGGTAGCAACACTGACCTGGGATTATTGTGCGGTGGCCACTAGCGGGGCTAGAAGCATGACAAGGTGTGTCACACTCACAGTTGTGAGCTCCCATCTGCAGCAGCAGTCCCTGTGGTCTCTGGGTGAAGGGGAGATTACAGCAGCAGGATTAGAGAGACTGCCGAGACTGCTGCAATCTGAAAAGAACAGGCCCTGTAGTGCAATCTAACAGTAGCGAGCTGCACCTCGCATAGATCTGGGCTGATAGTTACATCATGTCCAAAGAACCCCCGCCCCGCAACAATAACCAAACATCTCGCAAAATAACACACAAGACACCGTTGTTAGTTTGGGGAAAGTTGCTGCAGGTTTATTACATATAGTGTTATGTAATCATGGTGGGTTATCTTATGGGTGATCCAAGGGCAGGCCGCATTCTCGCCACCTGCCCGCCTGATGAGCCAAACATCACCGTGGCGAAACACCCATGTGCTGCACCATTATGGTAATGAATCTACCCACGCCCCTTGTGGGGCGTATCTAGGCAAACCCCCGGTTGCACAGGCACACAACCACCCGAAGGACTACTGGGGCGCCGACACGGGTTCCCGAACCTCCCATGGGGTTCCAGGTTTTAGGCTCTGGCACCCCTATGTGCCCGCTGAAGTACAGTGCTGCACCTCTCCGCTTCCGGATCGCCCTGTAACTCCGCCTGCAACGAAAAAGGTACACATTAAAAGTTCCAGCAGTCGCTCCCCCATACCGACACTCAGGGTAAGAGGTAGGGAGGGAAAAGAGTGTCCTAGCGGCGACGCGCAACGTCCGGAGCGGTAAAGAGGCAGTAAAGATGGCGAGGAGAGGTTAAATACCCCTCGCCCTGCCTACCACCCCGGACATGCGTTACTGGCCCACATCTCCTCCCACCGGGACTCTCCTGCCCGGAGGGGAGTGGCTGACTAGGAAGGGGGCGGGGCAGCCCTCTGTAACTACGAGCCCGCCCTCTTGATGGCCACCGGATGGCCTCGGGCAGCTGCATAGTTACATCATGTCCACAGAACCCCCGCCCCGCAACAATAACCAAACATCCTGCAAAATAACACACAAGACACCATTGTTAGTTTGGGGAAAGTTGCTGCAGGTTTCCGCTTCCGGATCGCCCTGTAACTCCGCCACAGCCCGGCCGGCGGCCACAGTTGCCGTCCGGGCACCCCACCACTTAGCTGCCTACATTACCTGCAACCCTTGCTCTGTAAAGCTTCACGTAAATCCAAGAGGAACAAGTCCAACCCGACAGGTGAGAGGTGAACACCATCCAACTCAAAGTACCCCTTGATCTTGTCCTGAATCATTTCATGTCTGATGAAGGCCATGCCCCTCTGGAGAGTGAATTTCTTCATTTCACTGTTGAGTTTTCTCCTGGACCTGTCTATAGCCTCACAAGACTTAGCGCCCCACCAAACCTTACGTGGCACAATTTTGGACCACCAGACTTCACATTCTCCCACTAATCTGCAGACTTCCACTAGGTCCGTTTTCATCTTCTGCAACAGAGTAGACCTACCCAGGTTTGTAAGGTCATTGCCACCCAGATGAATGACCAAGTGCTGAGGCGGGGCCCCTACCGCTAACAGCGCTTCCCTCACTCTATGTACTAGACTGTTCCAGCGCATGCCAGGGAAACACAACGCACATTCTGTGCTAGAGAAACCCTGCGTCCAGTTCCTGATCGCAGCCCAACGACCCAACCTGGAGACGGTCGAATGCCCCAAGACCCACACAAGCGACCCTGTCAAAAGAAAAGACACGATTCACTTTCTTACTTTTATTGACATGACGATTGCACACCACAAAACACATCATAACATTTTGTACTTACAACTAGCACCATTACTAAACACTGCACACCCATATTTACAACAGAAATGACACTGCAAATTGTGGCACCGCCAGCTGGCTCAAGGGCGGATATACTGATAATAGCAAAGGGACTCCCAGCGTCCCACTTTTTGAACACTTGCTGACAGCATGCCTGCTTTGAAGGCAGCAGTCGCCGCCCCTATTCTGAAAGAGTGGCTAGAAAACTTCTTCCCCTGGCCCAACAGTCCTGCTCTGCCGAGGCAAGCCAGCATGATTTTGTCCATTTGGTACCTAGTGAGCGGGCTTAGGTCTGCATGGATCAGGAGGTAACCTTGTACAGCTGGCCGCACCGCGAGGAATGCCTGCAGGACTGACACTGGACAATATCTACGGTCCCCGAGGGGGGGCCAACACAATAACTGCTCCTTTACCCGCTTGGTCAATCTTAGATCTTCTGAGGGTGAATGTGAGTCTCCCATCTAAGCTGATGTCTGCCACCCTTAGGGCGTCCCCTGAGCTGTTGTTCCTGGAGCGTGCCACTATCTTGCTGCTCCGGAAGGCTTCAAAGAATGCTAAACAAAAGGCCGCCGCAAACAGGGAGGCCTCGAACTGTGAGTGAGCCACTGCATGCAAGACATCTAGCATGGATTTTAACACAGGGAAGTCAATAGGAGACCTGTTGTCGGGGACCCTAGGTTCGTCCCTAGCCCAGCCCTTCAAAGCTACCCTGATAACAAAAGACTTAGCCGGATCCCGAGCCCCACTCAATCTGGCATCATGGCTAACAGCAGCCAGGTGGCCGCAGACCCAGGAGTGAGATTTACCCTGCTTCTTAGCCGAAACCACAAAAGCCTGCACCCTGTCCTCAAGAGTCAATGCTGACAGGCCCACGTCCTCAATTGCTTTGTAGAAATTCGCCAGGTGACTCCCGTACCACCTTCTCGTACCTGGGGCCAGCAATCTCTCCCCTAAAGCTCTTAACTCCTGCTCCACTCCAAGATGTGCCGGAGGGAAAGGGGTCATTTCTACTCTCGCCCGCGGGCAAGCCGCCCGGAAACGGTCCCACTGGAAACGAGAAAGAGTATCAGCCGTCAAATTCTTAACCCCCGCAATGTGCCTAGCCCTGAATTCAAAGTTGCAGCCCAAGCTCCTATTTGCAAGCTCCCTAAGCAAACAAAGGACCAACGGGCAGCTGGCTGTTTGCCCGTTGATGGCCTGCACCACCGCCATATTGTCTGACCAGAAGAGGACCTTTCTATCGGACAGGGGACCGGGCCAGAGGTGCAGGGCAATGACAATGGGGAAAAGCTCGAGCACTGTGATATTGGAAGTGATGCCACGCTTGCGCCAGGCGTTGGGTTTCTCCTGCGCACACCACTGTTCACCCAGAATAGCGCCAAAGCCCTCCCTTCCTGATGCATCTGTAAACAAGCTAATTTCAGGACTGTCTACCCAAGTAGACCGCCAGATCACCGTCCCGTTAAAGTCAGACAGGAACACTGCCCACATTACCAGGTCCTTCTTCAAACCAGCAGACAATCTTACAAAATGATGACGTTTGGCCACCTTGGCCGTGGCTCTGGCTAATCTTCTGGCAAACACACGGCCCACTGGAATGACCCTGGCTGCAAAATTGAGCGTGCCCAGTAGGCTCTGGATGACCCCAAGAGGCGCTTTGTCCCTACCTAGCAAAACCTGAATGTCCTGTTTCAAGTCCTGCACCTTCCCGGCCGGGAGTCTCGACACGCCCTCCACTGTTTCTAACTCTATGCCCAGAAAAGTGAGAACCTGAGCCGGGCCCTCAGTCTTGCCAGGTGCCAAAGGCACTCCCAAGTGTTTAGCCAGATCCATGAAGCAATGTAGGCCTTCACTGCATTCTTGAGTGCCATCCCTTCCTATCAATAAGAAATCATCCAGATAGTGGGACACCACCTTGACATCATATCTCAATGTTAGAGCCCACTACAGGAATGAACTGAAAGCCTCGAAAAAGGCGCAAGATACAGTGCAGCCCATGGGCATACATTTGTCAAACAAAAATTCCCCTCTCTACTTGAAGTACAGGAGGTGCTGGCTCGCAGGGTGCACCGGGAAAAGTCTAAAAGCTGCCCTTATGTCTGCCTTCGCCAACCACGCCCCCTTCCCTGCTCTCCTGATCAAGTCACCAGCCATGTCTAGTGAGCAGTAGGAAACAGAGCTGGCCCCCTCTTCCAAGCAGGAATTCATAGAGTTTCCCTCAGGAAAGGAGAGATTGTGAATCAGCCTGAAAGACCCGGCTCCTTTTTGGGGACCACACCCAGGGGGGGATTGGAACGGGCCAGCCACCCTCCCTAAGGCCAGCTCCTTACTTATCTTCTCGCACACCACAACCGGGAGGTCCCTAGTCAACTTCAAGTTCTCGGCATCCCTGCTTACCAAAGGACCCAGGTAGGGGCTTTTGAAGCCTTTGAGAAAGCCCTCCGCCAAGATGGCCCTATCCTTGGCGTTGGGATAGCTCCTCAGGAGAGACAGAAGGCTGGAGATAATGATCGGTGACGGGCCTTTGGACTGTAAGGAACCAGCAGGAGCTGGGGCCGCTGCAATGACGGGGGCGGCCTGCACTGACGGGAGAGGGGAGGTTGGAGGAGAAGGCAGGGTGGGGCGGCAGGAGGGAGCCAGGGTGGGGAAGGGCCTTTACTTATCTCTGCTGGCAGGGCCCGCTGCGGAATCGCTATTGTTGCAAGACGAGCGTGAGGGCTACCTTTGTCCACCACATCTGCCTTACCTTTGCCAATGTGCTGCATCCAAAGCCTTACTTCCATCTGATCCCAATCTAACTCTGGACAAACAGCCATCTTTTTCCTAAACTCACAATCATACCTGTACCAACCCATGCCCGCAGTGGATTCAGCCTCCTCCATTATGACGCTAGCATACTGGAAAAGGGCCTGCGCCTGCTCAGGGAAGCGTTCTGTAATGACTGCCGCTAGGATGGAAAAAGCCTGTCTCCAGTTCTTAATGGATTTCTCTGGCCATGCCTGAAAGCAAATCTTCGTGTCCTCCTCCTTGCCCCCCATCTTCCTGATGTCCACCCCCTTGGCCCCAAGCATGAGGAGGGAGGAGGGAGAAAATGTCAATGAACTCCCTATGCCAGATGCCTTCCTTGGCAGCCAGGGGTACCTGCCATGCGAGGGAACACTTGCCCGACAACAAGGGTGCCATGGTCATAGTTGGCGGCAGGGCGGGAGTAGCCAGGCTGGGAGGAGGTGCATGTGCAGCAGGAGGCGCGGACAAGGCCGGGGTGGCGGAGGACAGTGCTGGCGCGGGGGGCGCGGTGGAAGCTGAGCCTGGCAGGACGCCCGGAGCAGCCAAGGGAGCGGGGGCAGAGGGAAGGATGTTCACTGCGCTACAAGTGCTAGGCCCACTCGGGTCAGAGAGTCCACCCCACACATGTGTGACCCCTGCGTCAGCTGGGAGCTGGACAGCAGGTGCAGGTGCCACGGACCCAGCTCCAGGAACCCCGGCTGCAGCCCCTGCTGAGGCGGTAGGTGCCCGTAGGCCAGCTCTGACCTCGGCCATAAAGTCCGCGAGGGAGTTCATGAGCTTACCCAAGTCCTCACGTGTAACAAAGTCCGATGAATGAGCAACTGCCGGCGGAGGAGGGGGTGCTCTGGCAGGGGGAGGGGGGATGCTGCTGCATGTACAATTACATTTCTGACCGGCTTGGGTGCACAGACTTTGGCAGGAGCTAGTTCTGCGGGAAAGTCTTCACAGTGGCCCTTCACACTCTCTTGGGCCTGGAGGGACCTGCTTCCTCTATGATCTCATGTTCCAATGCCGGAGGCGACGGGCCGACCCCGGAATCCCCGGGATTGCTGACATTCAATAGTTCACTTGCCAAAGCAACCCCCTTAGCCTTTATCAAATCCATGACAGCTTTCAGTTGCGCATCATGGGTGGGTCCTAGCAATGACTCATCGACTTGGGACGTCTGGGTGAAAAGCGGAGGGGATCCCTGGCTGTCCATTCGACCTCGGACTCTTTCCATGCAAAACAAAGTCAGCGTGAGCTGGCAGAAGTCAAGAATGTGGCCACCCCTCAAGGTGATCCTCTGCTCACCCTGCACGTGCTTCGCCCAGAATGGCGCAACAATGCCACCCACAGCCCTCAATACATACCTCTAGGGGATAGTTCCCGATGCTGTAAAGGGGCCACAAAGCGTGAGCGGAATAGAGCGGGCACAACGTTGGTCTGCAAGGCAAATTAAGGTTTGAGAAAAGCACGAGACAGGATACTGCACAGGGGGCCTGGGTGCCGGCCAGTCCGGTAAGCCACGCAGCATCACGACCCAAGTAACTGAACAAGAACCAACAAAAGACAGAACATGTCCTGCGAGGCCACCCGGTGCGTGTACCCGAGTGGGCCTACTGGTTCTAGCAAGGTAGGAAATGTGTCCATGCTACAACAGGACACATGGGATGCCCAATGCAACACCCGGCATGATGCCAAATTACACTTAAACTAGAGGAGGGGCCTGGACACCATTTTATGCCCGAAGCACCGCAGGATGGCGTGGGTACACGGCCCGGAAAACCCACGGAACCCATCATCTCGCATCAAACCAAGGCTGCAAACCCCTCACCCGCTGCCAGCGTGCAGAGGGATGGGGGGACGGGCGGGCGGCTATTTGTATAGGAGCTGGGCACAGAAGGCCAAGCAGCTGACTGAAGCCGGGCCCGTAGCCAGTTCCGAGGCAGAGGGACCACCGGCCACCGAGCGACTCCCCCATGCTGCTCCCATCCCCCGAGCCAAGGCGCTCACTCCAGCCACGGAACGACCCGCCGGTCGGAGGCAAAGCCCTGCCCGGAGGCGGGATGGGAACCACTGCACTTGCTGCAGGAGTGCGCAAATCTGAAGGCCTTGCCCCAAGTGCAGTTATCTCCGTTGTACAACTTGCACGTTGCTGAAGTGCCCTTTCTGAACCCTAGTCTGTGGAGCCCCACCCCACCATGTCCCCCCCGAAAGGGCTGCTTGAATTGCCCCTTTCTCTCATGGATCTGGCCCTTACCTACATCCCCCTTCTTATCGTGAGGGCTACCTTTGTCCACCACATCTGCCCTACCTTTGCCAATGTGCTGCATCCAAAGCCTTACTTCCATCTGATCCCAATCTAACTCTGGACAAACAGCCATCTTTTTCCTAAACTCACAATCATACCTGTACCAACCCATGCCCACAGTGGATTCAGCCTCCTCCATTATGACGCTAGCATACTGGAAAAGGGCCTGCGCCTGCTCAGGGAAGCGTTCTGTAATGACTGCCGCTAGGATGGAAAAAGCCTGTCTCCAGTTCTTAATGGATTTCTCTGGCCATGCCTGAAAGCAAACCTTCGTGTCCTCCTCCTTGCCCCCCATCTTCCTGATGTCCACCCCCTTGGCCCCAAGCATGAGGAGGGAGGAGGGAGAAAATGTCAATGAACTCCCTATGCCAGATGCCTTCCTTGGCAGCCAGGGGTACCTGCCATGCGAGGGAACACTTGCCCGACAACAAGGGTGCCATGGTCATAGTTGGCGGCAGGGCGGGAGTAGCCAGGCTGGGAGGAGGTGCATGTGCAGCAGGAGGCGCGGACAAGGCCGGGGTGGCGGAGGACAGTGCTGGCGCGGGGGGCGCGGTGGAAGCTGAGCCTGGCAGGACGCCCGGAGCAGCCAAGGGAGCGGGGGCAGAGGGAAGGATGTTCACTGCGCTACAAGTGCTAGGCCCACTCGGGTCAGAGAGTCCACCCCACACATGTGTGACCCCTGCGTCAGCTGGGAGCTGGACAGCAGGTGCAGGTGCCACGGACCCAGCTCCAGGAACCCCGGCTGCAGCCCCTGCTGAGGCGGTAGGTGCCCGTAGGCCAGCTCTGACCTCGGCCATAAAGTCCGCGAGGGAGTTCATGAGCTTACCCAAGTCCTCACGTGTAACAAAGTCCGATGAATGAGCAACTGCCGGCGGAGGAGGGGGTGCTCTGGCAGGGGGAGGGGGGATGCTGCTGCATGTACAATTACATTTCTGACCGGCTTGGGTGCACAGACTTTGGCAGGAGCTAGTTCTGCGGGAAAGTCTTCACAGTGGCCCTTCACACTCTCTTGGGCCTGGAGGGACCTGCTTCCTCTATGATCTCATGTTCCAATGCCGGAGGCGACGGGCCGACCCCGGAATCCCCGGGATTGCTGACATTCAATAGTTCACTTGCCAAAGCAACCCCCTTAGCCTTTATCAAATCCATGACAGCTTTCAGTTGCGCATCATGGGTGGGTCCTAGCAATGACTCATCGACTTGGGACGTCTGGGTGAAAAGCGGAGGGGATCCCTGGCTGTCCATTCGACCTCGGACTCTTTCCATGCAAAACAAAGTCAGCGTGAGCTGGCAGAAGTCAAGAATGTGGCCACCCCTCAAGGTGATCCTCTGCTCACCCTGCACGTGCTTCGCCCAGAATGGCGCAACAATGCCACCCACAGCCCTCAATACATACCTCTAGGGGATAGTTCCCGATGCTGTAAAGGGGCCACAAAGCGTGAGCGGAATAGAGCGGGCACAACGTTGGTCTGCAAGGCAAATTAAGGTTTGAGAAAAGCACGAGACAGGATACTGCACAGGGGGCCTGGGTGCCGGCCGGTCCGGTAAGCCACGCAGCATCACGACCCAAGTAACTGAACAAGAACCAACAAAAGACAGAACATGTCCTGCGAGGCCACCCGGTGCGTGTACCCGAGTGGGCCTACTGGTTCTAGCAAGGTAGGAAATGTGTCCATGCTACAACAGGACACATGGGATGCCCAATGCAACACCCGGCATGATGCCAAATTACACTTAAACTAGAGGAGGGGCCTGGACACCATTTTATGCCCGAAGCACCGCAGGATGGCGTGGGTACACGGCCCGGAAAACCCACGGAACCCATCATCTCGCATCAAACCAAGGCTGCAAACCCCTCACCCGCTGCCAGCGTGCAGAGGGATGGGGGGACGGGCGGGCGGCTATTTGTATAGGAGCTGGGCACAGAAGGCCAAGCAGCTGACTGAAGCCGGGCCCGTAGCCAGTTCCGAGGCAGAGGGACCACCGGCCACCGAGCGACTCCCCCATGCTGCTCCCATCCCCCGAGCCAAGGCGCTCACTCCAGCCACGGAACGACCCGCCGGTCGGAGGCAAAGCCCTGCCCGGAGGCGGGATGGGAACCACTGCACTTGCTGCAGGAGTGCGCAAATCTGAAGGCCTTGCCCCAAGTGCAGTTATCTCCGTTGTACAACTTGCACGTTGCTGAAGTGCCCTTTCTGAACCCTAGTCTGTGGAGCCCCACCCCACCATGTCCCCCCCGAAAGGGCTGCTTGAATTGCCCCTTTCTCTCATGGATCTGGCCCTTACCTACATCCCCCTTCTTATCGTGAGGGCTACCTTTGTCCACCACATCTGCCCTACCTTTGCCAATGTGCTGCATCCAAAGCCTTACTTCCATCTGATCCCAATCTAACTCTGGACAAACAGCCATCTTTTTCCTAAACTCACAATCATACCTGTACCAACCCATGCCCACAGTGGATTCAGCCTCCTCCATTATGACGCTAGCATACTGGAAAAGGGCCTGCGCCTGCTCAGGGAAGCGTTCTGTAATGACTGCCGCTAGGATGGAAAAAGCCTGTCTCCAGTTCTTAATGGATTTCTCTGGCCATGCCTGAAAGCAAACCTTCTTGTCCTCCTCCTTGCCCCCCATCTTCCTGATGTCCACCCCCTCGGCCCCAAGCATGAGGAGGGAGGAGGGAGAAAATGTCAATGAACTCCCTACGCCAGATGCCTTCTTTGGCAGCCAGGGGTACCTGCCATGCGAGGGAACACTTGCCCGACAACAAGGGTGCCATGGTCATAGTTGGCGGCAGGGCGGGTGTAGCCAGGCTAAGAGGAGGTGCATGTGCAGCAGGAGGCGCGGACAAGGCCGGGGTGGCGGAGGACAGTGCTGGCGCGGGGGGCGCGGTGGAAGCTGAGCCTGGCAGGACGCCCGGAGCAGCCAAGGGAGCAGGCGCAGAGGGAAGGATGTTCACTGCGCTACAAGTGCTAGGCCCACTCGGGTCAGAGAGTCTGCCCCACACATGTGTGACCCCTGCGTCGGCTGGGAGCTGGACAACAGGTGCAGGTCACGGACCCAGCTCCAGGAACCCCGGCTGCAGCCCCTGCTGAAGCGGTAGGTGCCCGTAGGCCAGCTCTGACCTCGGCCATAAAGTCCGCGAGGGAGTTCATGAGCTTACCCAAGTCCTCACGTGTAACAAAGTCCGATGAATGAGCAACTGCCGGCGGAGGAGGGGGTGCTCTGGCAGGGGGAGGGGGGATGCTGCTGCGTGTACAATTACATTTCTGACCGGCTCGGTGCACAGACTTTGGCAGGAGCTGGTTCCGCGGGAAAGTCTTCACAGTGGCCCTTCACACTCTCTTGGGCCTGGAGGGACCTGCTTCCTCTATGATCTCATGTTCCAATGCCGGAGGCGACGGGCCGACCCCGGAATCCCCGGGATTGCTGACATTCAATAGTTCACTTGCCAAAGCAACCCCCTTAGCCTTTATCAAATCCATGACAGCTTTCAGTTGCGCATCATGGGTGGGTCCTAGCAATGACTCATCGACTTGGGACGTCTGGGTGAAAAGCGGAGGGGATCCCTGGCTGTCCATTCGACCTTGGACTCTTTCCATGCAAAACAAAGTCAGCGTGAGCTGGCAGAAGGCAAGAATGTGGCCACCCCTCAAGGTGATCCTCCGCTCACCCTGCACGTGATTCACCCAGAATGGCGCAACAATGCCACCCGCAGCCCTCTATACATACCTCTAGGGGATTGTTCCCGATGCTGTAAAGGGGCCACAAAGCGTGAGCGGAATAGAGCGGGCACAAGGTTGGTCTGCAAAGCAAATTAACGTTTGAGAAAAGCACGAGACAGGATAGTACACAGGATGCCCGGGTGCCGGCTGGTCCGGTAAGCCACGCAGCATCACGACCCAAGTAACTGAACAAGAACCAACAAAAGACAGAACATGTCCTGCGAGGCCACCCGGTGCGTGTACCCGCGTGGGCCTACTGGTTCTAGCAAGGTAGGAAATGTGTCCATGCTACAACAGGACACATGGGATTCCCAATGCAACACCCGGCATGATGCCAAATTACACTTAAACTAGAGGAGGGGCCTGGACACCATTTTATGCCCGAAGCACCGCGGGATGGCGTGGGTACACGGCCCAGAACCCCCACGGAACCCATCGTCTCGCATCAAACCAAGGCTGCAAACCCCTCACCCGCTGCCAGCGTGCAGAGGGATGGGGGGACGGGCGGGCTATTTGTGTAGGAGCTGGGCACAGAAGGCCAAGCAGCTGACTGAAGCCGGGCCCGTAGCCAGTTCCGAGGCAGAGGGACCACCGGCCACCGAGCGACTCCCCCATGCTGCTCCCATCCCCCGAGCCAAGGTGCTCACCCCAGCCACAGAACGACCCGCCGGTCGGAGGCAAAGCCCTGCCCGGAGGCGGGATGGGAACCACTGCACTTGCTGCAGGAGTGCGCAAATCTGAAGGCCTTGCCCCAAGTGCAGTTATCTCCGTTGTACAACTTGCACGTTGCTGAAGTGCCCTTTCTGAACCCTTGTCTGTGGAGCCCCACCCCACCATGTCCCCCCCGAAAGGGCTGCTTGAATTGCCCCTTTCTCTCATGGATCCCCCTTCTTATCGTGAGGGCTACCTTTGTCCACCACATCTGCCCTACCTTTGCCAATGTGCTGCATCCAAAGCCTTACTTCCATCTGATCCCAATCTAACTCTGGACAAACAGCCATCTTTTTCCTAAACTCACAATCATACCTGTACCAACCCATGCCCGCAGTGGATTCAGCCTCCTCCATTATGACGCTAGCATACTGGAAAAGGGCCTGCGCCTGCTCAGGGAAGCGTTCTGTAATGACTGCCACTAGGATGGAAAAAGCCTGTCTCCAGTTCTTAATGGATTTCTCTGTCCATGCCTGAAAGCAAACCTTCTTGTCCTCCTCCTCTCCCCCCATCTTCCTGATGTCCACCCCCTCGGCCCCAAGCATGAGGAGGGAGGAGGGAGAAAATGTCAATGAACTCCCTACGCCAGATGCCTTCCTTGGCAGCCAGGGGTACCTGCCATGCGAGGGAACACTTGCCCGACAACAAGGGTGCCATGGTCATAGTTTGCGGCAGGGCGGGAGTAGCCAGGCTGGGAGGAGGTGCATGTGCAGCTGGAGGCGCGGACAAGGCCGGGGTGGCGGAGGACAGTGCTGGCGCGGGGGGCGCGGTGGAAGCCGGGCCTGGCAGGACGCCCGGAGCAGCCAAGGGAGCAGGCGCAGAGGGAAGGATGTTCACTGCGCTACAAGTGCTAGGCCCACTCGGGTCAGAGAGTCCGCCCCACACATGTGTGACCCCTGCGTCGGCTGGGAGCTGGACAGCAGGTGCAGGTGCCACGGACCCAGCTCCAGAAACCCCGGCTGCAGCCCCTGCTGAAGCGGTAGGTGCCCGTAGGCCTGCTCTGACCTCGGCCATAAAGTCCGCGAGGGAGTTCATGAGCTTACCCAAGTCCTCACGTGTAACAAAGTCCGATGAATGAGCAACTGCCGGCGGAGGAGGGGGTGCTCTGGCAGGGGGAGGGGGGATGCTGCTGCGTGTACAATTACATTTCTGACCGGCTCGGTGCACAGACTTTGGCAGGAGCTGGTTCCGCGGGAAAGTCTTCACAGTGGCCCTTCACACTCTCTTGGGCCTGGAGGGACCTGCTTCCTCTATGATCTCATGTTCCAATGCCGGAGGCGACGGGCCGACCCCGGAATCCCCGGGATTGCTGACATTCAATAGTTCACTTGCCAAAGCAACCCCCTTAGCCTTTATCAAATCCATGACAGCTTTCAGTTGCGCATCATGGGTGGGTCCTAGCAATGACTCATCGACTTGGGACGTCTGGGTGAAAAGCGGAGGGGATCCCTGGCTGTCCATTCGACCTTGGACTCTTTCCATGCAAAACAAAGTCAGCGTGAGCTGGCAGAAGGCAAGAATGTGGCCACCCCTCAAGGTGATCCTCCGCTCACCCTGCACGTGATTCACCCAGAATGGCGCAACAATGCCACCCGCAGCCCTCTATACATACCTCTAGGGGATTGTTCCCGATGCTGTAAAGGGGCCACAAAGCGTGAGCGGAATAGAGCGGGCACAAGGTTGGTCTGCAAAGCAAATTAACGTTTGAGAAAAGCACGAGACAGGATAGTACACAGGATGCCCGGGTGCCGGCTGGTCCGGTAAGCCACGCAGCATCACGACCCAAGTAACTGAACAAGAACCAACAAAAGACAGAACATGTCCTGCGAGGCCACCCAGTGCGTGTACCCGCGTGGGCCTACTGGTTCTAGCAAGGTAGGAAATGTGTCCATGCTACAACAGGACACATGGGATTCCCAATGCAACACCCGGCATGATGCCAAATTACACTTAAACTAGAGGAGGGGCCTGGACACCATTTTATGCCCGAAGCACCGCGGGATGGCGTGGGTACACGGCCCAGAACCCCCACGGAACCCATCGTCTCGCATCAAACCAAGGCTGCAAACCCCTCACCCGCTGCCAGCGTGCAGAGGGATGGGGGGACGGGCGGGCTATTTGTGTAGGAGCTGGGCACAGAAGGCCAAGCAGCTGACTGAAGCCGGGCCCGTAGCCAGTTCCGAGGCAGAGGGACCACCGGCCACCGAGCGACTCCCCCATGCTGCTCCCATCCCCCGAGCCAAGGTGCTCACCCCAGCCACAGAACGACCCGCCGGTCGGAGGCAAAGCCCTGCCCGGAGGCGGGATGGGAACCACTGCACTTGCTGCAGGAGTGCGCAAATCTGAAGGCCTTGCCCCAAGTGCAGTTATCTCCGTTGTACAACTTGCACGTTGCTGAAGTGCCCTTTCTGAACCCTTGTCTGTGGAGCCCCACCCCACCATGTCCCCCCCGAAAGGGCTGCTTGAATTGCCCCTTTCTCTCATGGATCCCCCTTCTTATCGTGAGGGCTACCTTTGTCCACCACATCTGCCCTACCTTTGCCAATGTGCTGCATCCAAAGCCTTACTTCCATCTGATCCCAATCTAACTCTGGACAAACAGCCATCTTTTTCCTAAACTCACAATCATACCTGTACCAACCCATGCCCGCAGTGGATTCAGCCTCCTCCATTATGACGCTAGCATACTGGAAAAGGGCCTGCGCCTGCTCAGGGAAGCGTTCTGTAATGACTGCCACTAGGATGGAAAAAGCCTGTCTCCAGTTCTTAATGGATTTCTCTGTCCATGCCTGAAAGCAAACCTTCTTGTCCTCCTCCTCTCCCCCCATCTTCCTGATGTCCACCCCCTCGGCCCCAAGCATGAGGAGGGAGGAGGGAGAAAATGTCAATGAACTCCCTACGCCAGATGCCTTCCTTGGCAGCCAGGGGTACCTGCCATGCGAGGGAACACTTGCCCGACAACAAGGGTGCCATGGTCATAGTTTGCGGCAGGGCGGGAGTAGCCAGGCTGGGAGGAGGTGCATGTGCAGCTGGAGGCGCGGACAAGGCCGGGGTGGCGGAGGACAGTGCTGGCGCGGGGGGCGCGGTGGAAGCCGGGCCTGGCAGGACGCCCGGAGCAGCCAAGGGAGCAGGCGCAGAGGGAAGGATGTTCACTGCGCTACAAGTGCTAGGCCCACTCGGGTCAGAGAGTCCGCCCCACACATGTGTGACCCCTGCGTCGGCTGGGAGCTGGACAGCAGGTGCAGGTGCCACGGACCCAGCTCCAGAAACCCCGGCTGCAGCCCCTGCTGAAGCGGTAGGTGCCCGTAGGCCTGCTCTGACCTCGGCCATAAAGTCAGCGAGGGAGTTCATGAGCTTACCCAAGTCCTCACGTGTAACAAAGTCCGATGAATGAGCAACTGCCGGCGGAGGAGGGGGTGCTTTGGCAGGGGGAGGGGGGATGCTGCTGCGTGTACAATTACATTTCTGACCGGCTCGGGTGCACCGACTTTGGCAGGAGCTGGTTCTGCGGGAAAGTCTTCACAGTGGCCCTTCACACTCTCTTGGGCCTGGAGGGACCTGCTTCCTCTATGATCTCATGTTCCAATGCCGGAGGCGACGGGCCGACCCCAGAATCCCCGGGATTGCTGACATTCAATAGTTCACTTGCCAAAGCAACCCCCTTAGCCTTTATCAAATCCATGACAGCTTTCAGTTGCGCATCATGGGTGGGTCCTAGCAATGACTCATCGACTTGGGACGTCTGGGTGAAAAGCGGAGGGGATCCCTGGCTGTCCATTCGACCTCGGACTCTTTCCATGCAAAACAAAGTCAGCGTGAGCTGGCAGAAGGCAAGAATGTGGCCACCCCTCAAGGTGATCCTCCGCTCACCCTGCACGTGCTTAGCCCAGAATGGCGCCACAATGCCACCCGCATCCCTCTATACATACCTCTAGGGGATAGTTCCCGATGCTGTAAAGGGGCCACAAAGCGTGAGCAGAATAGAGCGGGCACAACGTTGGTCTGCAAAGCAAATTAAGGTTTGAGAAAAGCACGAGACAGGATAGTGCACATGGGGCCCGGGTGCCGTCCGGTCCGGTCCGGTAAGCCTTGCAGCATCACAACCCAAGTAACTGAACAAGAACCACCAAAAGACCGAACATGTCCTGCGAGGCCACCCGGTGCATGTACCCGCGCGGGCCTACTGGTTCTAGCAAGGTAGGAAATGTGTCCATGCTACAACAGGACACATGGGATGCCCAATGCAACACCCGGCATGATGCCAAATTACACTTAAACTAGAGGAGGGGCCCGGACACCATTTTATGCCCGAAGCACCGCGGGATGGCGTGGGTACACGGCCCGGAACCCCCACGGAACCCATCGTCTCGCATCAAACCAAGGCTGCAAACCCCTCACCCACTGCCAGCGTGCAGAGGGATGGGGGGACGGGCGGGCTATTTGTGTAGTAGCTGGGCAAAGAAGGCCAAGCAGCTGACTGAAGCCGGGCCCGTAGCCAGTTCCGAGGCAGAGGGACCACCGGCCACCGAGCGACTCCCCCATGCTGCTCCCATCCCCCGAGCCAAGGCGCTGACCCCAGCCACGGAACGACCCGCCGGTCGGAGGCAAAGCCCTGCCCGGAAGGCAGGCCGGGCGAGCCCTCTCCCTGGAAAGTGCTGACCTCATAAGGTGTCAAAAGGCAGACCCTCCCTGAGAGAGGCCGACTCCGGGGCGAGACCACTGGGCGTTCGGCAAGGCATGTGGACACGTCAGGCTTAGGCAAGAGGTCGGCCACCCCCAGCCAGGTCCCGGGAGGAGGGGCGGGGGACGGCTTAGCACAGCACCCAGCAGAATGGCTATCCGCCCAGCACAACAGTCAACCGCAAAGAAAAAATGGATCTCTCATTTCAGAAAACATTCACTGTTTGAATTTTTTTTTACCTAGGGATACTTCTACACCATTGGCAGGAATCAAACCCTGGCCTGTGAGGGCTGTCCCCACCAAATAACACGACTTACTCTGAGCAGTGGCTTTGTGGTGCGAATAAATGCAGTCGGCAACAACATGCTATCCGGCACGTTCAGACAGCCGAGCCTGCATAAAATACCCCTCCGGCACGCCCGACCACGAGGAGGCGCCACCGCCACCACCATCTTGGAAAAAAGATGGTGGTGGGACAGTACCTGGGAACAGGCCAAGGCCCACCAGCACGTGGGACTGAGTCGGCAAAAGGAGGGGGCCCCTGCCGCCCAGCGCAATCCTGGCCAGATCACGGCGCTTAGTCTCCGCCCCAGGCCGCTCCAGCCATTCCACGAAGGGAGAGAACCGGGGGGGGGAAGAGCACCAGCAGTCACTCCTCGGAGCAGAGCTAAAACCTGAAATGCACTCGGGGTAACGGCTATTTGCATCAGGCCGCGGCGTCCCCCAAACCACCCGACCTATGCCAGATACCGGCTTCCACAAGCAGAGTGGCTGTATGAGGCGGGAAGTTAGAGCGTTCGCCCACAACCCGCCCCGCAAGGAGACACAACACTGCGATCACTCTAAATGCCTGAGAAGTGGGCCATGGAACGCCAGTAACACGTCCCACAGGGTGCCCGCCCACCAACGATGAGATGGACACGAGGCCCGGACGCACACGAGCCAATTCAGCGTGCTCGCCCCTGCAAACACGACCACGAGGTCGGCTGCGACGGCTCACGACATGACTCTACAACCCTCACCTCCACAGCGGCCCGTCGATAAGTGGCCGTCTAGCCTGGCTCGACCTCCACGAAGAGGGAGTAGGCAGAGGGGGAACAAGTCATAAGGCCATAAAGCCTGAACTCACCGCCAAGCAAAAAGAGTGTCCTAGAGGCGACGCGCAACGTCCCTCGCCCTGCCTATCACCCCGGACGTGCGTCACTGGCCCACACCTCCTCCCACCGGGACTCTCCTGCCCGGAGGGGAGTGGCTTACTAGGAAGGGGGCGGGGCAGCCCTCTGTAACTACGAGCCCGCCCTCTTGATGGCCACCAGGTGGCCTCGGGCAGCTGCATTACCGTCATTTCACGCGGCTGGAGTAAAGGCACACGGAGCACTGGAATGGTCATGTATTGAAAATGTTGTGTCAGGGCGAGATTAGCCCCATAAGAGACAATGTGTGAACAGCCATGCCCAAGGGCTGGGCCAATGGTAAATAATACAAGAGAGCTTCTCCACAAGCGACTGAGGCTGCAAAGAAAAGCTGGCCGAAAACAGCAAAGCCTCCCGGTGGCCGCATATGATATCCGCAGTAGTCAGCCTTGGCAGTAGTGAAGAAAAGGTGTGCTTTGTGAAACACCGACCACCATTTGCCCACAGAGAGTAAAAGGGCAAGACAACCCTGCAGGACAGCCTGCACTTGAGGCTGCTAGGTGACTGAGGGGCAAGCACCAGAAAGAAAGCAGGCCTGCAGTGCCCTGTGCTTCAAAGACCTACAGCAAGCGACTGATCAGAAAGTGCCACACACCCCTGTGGGCTGCGAAGTGCCTTCAAGGAGAGATACTGTGAACTCCCGTAGAGAGAGGCAAAAAGAGTACATGAAGGGAGCAACAACAACACGACGATGAGATGGGACCCAGGGGACTATTTATAGACCAAGCTCTGGGAACATCCCCAACAGATACATAACAACAAAAGAGTACAAGAGGGTCTGCAAGAAAAACAATGAGTTTGTGGTGTGTGAAACCAGACCAAAGTCGCCCTTTCAAGCTGTCCTACAGAGAAGAAGTATTCAGTGACACCCTGATGGATGGTCAAAGATACCCATCAGTCACCATGTGAGTGGTAAAGTGTAAGATAACAAATTTTTTAATGTTGGCGGAGTGAGTATCACCCGAATAAATTCTGTTCTGTACTCCCTCATCCAATTTTAAGCACACCCTTTTTTTCATTTCTTTCACCTAGTTTATTGCACTGCACTCCATCAGTTATCTTACACTTTACCACTCACTTCCCTCGAGAAGTGGTACACCATACTACCTGTTTTTTCAACTGGAGGGACCTATCAACATCTTGGTCTCCTTCTGTTTGAGAACAACAAACCTAGGTAGATGGTTTTGAAAGAAACCCAAATGATGAAGGGCGGTTCCGAATGGTGACTGATGGGTATCTTTGACCATCCATCAGGGTGTCACTGAATACTTCTTCTCTGTAGGACAGCTTGAAAGGGCGACTTTGGTCTGGTTTCACACACCACAAACTCATTGTTTTTCTTGCAGACCCTCTGGTACTCTTTTGTTGTTATACATGAAGGGAGCACCTTTTGCATTCCAATACTCTGCTCCCAGCGCAGAGTCAGTGGGTGAGAACTGCGTCACACCCCCTGTGAGAGACTGTGTCCTCCTCAGCTGAAAACCACAAGAAGCCCAAAGATGCCCCAGCCAAGAGAGCTGCCACGAGTCGAGTGGAAGTCAAGGTAACTGGCCCAGAGGTTGCAAAGCAGTAAAGCCCCAATCCCCACGAAAGGAACAAGGAGAACATGTGCAGCAAGAGCCACCAGTGGCTGTTTGACCCCACCGCAAGCGAGGGGATTAAGCCACAAGTCCCCAGTGGTGAACAGCCACTACCGCAAGAGAGGAAGGGACATGCAAGGAGCCAGCAGAGGGTGCCCCTGAAGAAAGACTGAGAGCCCATGATCAGAGGTGAGCAGAGGACCACACCTGTAAATCGAACAGCAAGGTCAGAAGCCCTCGGAAGGAGAGAGCCCTCGGAGAAGGAGGAGAAAAGTTGAATGAACGAGGCTGCCCCAGTGGGCTACCCCAGCACAGAATGACCACCGATGGCCCACCAAGCAGGGGTGACCAATTTTTCCAAGCATGCCTGCACTTGGGCAGGGCTATGTGCCACGACGGCGTAATCTCGCGGCGCATGCAGTGTGAAAAAGTGGCGAAGGAGGAAGGGTTACTCTCCAGTCAGGGGCAGAGCACCAAGAAGATCCCTGAGGAAAGGAACAGGACCAATAGAGGTTCATGAGGGGAAAGAAGACCTGTGAGAGGTCTATGTGGAGAAAGCAGACCAGTGAGAAGTCCACGAGGAAAACCGTCATATCCTACAAAAACGACACAAGTCAGGTCTTAAAGATAGGACAGGATGCATCCAGGGAGGTCCCTGTAAAGGGAATGTCACAGTGAGAGGCCTAGCCAGGAGACACAGGAGTAGAAAATCAGTCCTAGGAACAGGATTTAACCAGAAAGGTCCATGTGAAGTGCACATGACATCGAGAGGCCTGGTCAGAAGGGAGTAGAGTGGCAGGATGCCACGTTGTGGTAGATTCCAGTGGAAGAGGGTGGCAAGATGCCACAAGGCCATGTCGCAAAGGGGAAAGAGGAGAAGAAGAGTGGCACGATACCCCATCATCCAAAATAGCAATGAGCAAAAGATGTTGGCACAAGGCCACAGTACTACATCGCAAAGAAGAATAGGAAAGAAGAGGCAAGAAAAGAGTGTAATAGACCCGTCACATGGAAGATCACTGACATTCATCAGTATTTATCGATGTTGTCAATTGCATCACTAGAACCACCTAAGGCACACTGTACATCCAACATGGAGCACCATGTCTGAGAAACACATGCAGAGTAAGAAGGCATCCCTGGCCTCATGGGAGTCTGGCCTCCCATAATTCATCTGTTATACCCAGTGACCACGAAGCCTGCTGAAGACAGCATACTTGACCTTTCATACCATCCACCCTTGGGGTTGCACAAGAGACTTGACTTGGTCCTGTTTGGACTT
This sequence comes from Lissotriton vulgaris, assembly GCF_964263255.1. Lineage (NCBI taxonomy): Eukaryota > Metazoa > Chordata > Amphibia > Caudata > Salamandridae > Lissotriton > Lissotriton vulgaris. The sequence goes on along the minus strand of NC_141697.1, from coordinate 287,588,439 downwards.
CCTCAATGACCCCGGCTCCAAACATTCCACACAGGCCCATGGCAATCCAGGGGCAAAGTACTCAAGAGAATTCTGCTGCGAGGGGAGTCCCACCAAGAGATATGTCTGCAGCCACTACACTGGGAGGCACTGAGGTCACAGTCAGAGGCGATTATCCAAAGACTGTCTAGCAGATGCCTGTGTACTTGAGTCCTGATGGCAAGAGCACCCTGAGACAACCAGTCACAAGTGACTTGTGTAAGTGGTGCTGTTGGCGATTCCTCAGGGTCCTTTTGTATGGCCTGGGAGGGATACAGCGCAGTACTCATAGTCCAGTGGAAGCCCAGCAAAAAGGACGTCCTGCTTTAAGGACTACTGGCAAGAGAGGGAAGTCTGAAACCGCTCCTTCCATGGGTACCTGGAAGCACCATGGCCTCCGAAGACTCTCAAATATCGAACTATTGTCTTCCGCCTTTTCCAGTTGGGCATCCATGGAAACTGAGTGTTTGCAAAGATATCTCTGCAGCAGGCTCTACCACAGCTCCTGATGCACCCCTCGTATGAACTGTTAAATTACTTCCAACATCAAGAGAGGAGGCGGGACTGAACAACATTGAAGAGGTGAACTGTTACCCCATGGACATATGATCGCGAGATCCTGTTCTGTCCCACGGACCGCCTCAAGAGATTCAATGGTGTTTTGTTTTGTTGCTTTATTCTTTCCCTCTGGTTGGACTCATTGTCTCTTTTAAATGAAGTTTGGGAGGGGTGTAGTGATCTGCTGGACACGTTCTAGTGTTCCGACATATACCCTATGTACTTCCTGCACCCATCCATCACAGGTGCTTCAGGTCAGGTGACCCTGCCAATAAGAGGGGCCAGGCGCATGTGCCCTAGCCCAGTTCCAGTTACCCTAACTATGTGTCTGCACGGTCATTGGTTCTGCATGAGGGCCTAGGGCCCTAAGCATTGCAACACTGCCACCTTGTAGATGTAGTCTGCCACAGAGGCATTAACATTGTTGATGGCACCCTGCAGCTCCGCATAGTTGCAAACCAGGAAGGATGCCTTGGAACAAGTTAGAATGGCTCCTATTTCGAGCCTCTCTCCTGAAGCATTGGGAACGCAGAGACAGAGACAGTGTAGCGCTCCCACTAGCCATATAACTGCGAGAGGAGTGATGAAAAACATGCCAGATCAAGAACGGTGTCTGGTCTCTGGCTCCCATCAGTCACCACTCGGAACCGCCCTTCATCATTTGGGGCTCCGAGGACCAACACTATACTGGATCTTGGTTTCACAACAGAAAGGGATGAACCTTCCTGTTGGTAAGTAAGTGTTGGTGTTCTGGTAGAGACCATATGTGTTGGTGAAGTAACTGACAGGGATAAAAAGTGTAGTGTGCAGTGCAAGGAAAACCATGAAGAGTAGGAAGGAGTGAGTAAAATTGGTTTTAAGGAGCAAAAAGATAATTTAATAGGGTGTAGCTCCTAGCACCAATGTTAAAAAATAGCCAAGACAGGGTAAAGCTATGACCTGTCTAGTGGTGTAACGTGGTCGACATGTTTCAGCAAATACTGGCCAATAGCCTTGCTTTCTTCAGGACAACAAATATACGGCTACTGCAAACAAGACACCAAATGTGACAGATAAGTGAAAAAATTAATTAAAATGAAGGAACGACACAGAAAAGTCACCTGAACCTCCAGGTGTGTCTGTTCCGGATCTTCTCACATAATCAGCAGTGGGCTGGTTAGTAAGAAGTATATACCTCACCCCGCCTGGCTACGGCTCAGGACTGGTGAAGCACCGCTCTATCCGTCGGTACTTCCTAGCGGCATCTGTGCCTCCCCAGACGGCACAGATGCCGCTAGGAAGTACCGACGGATAGAGCGGTGCTTCACCAGTCCTGAGCCGTAGCCAGGCGGGGTGAGGTATATACTTCTTACTAACCAGCCCACTGCTGATTATGTGAGAAGATCCGGAACAGACACACCTGGAGGTTCAGGTGACTTTTCTGTGTCGTTCCTTCATTTTAATTAATTTTTTCACTTATCTGTCACATTTGGTGTCTTGTTTGCAGTAGCCGTATATTTGTTGTCCTGAAGAAAGCAAGGCTATTGGCCAGTATTTGCTGAAACATGTCGACCACGTTACACCACTAGACAGGTCATAGCTTTACCCTGTCTTGGCTATTTTTTAACATTGGTGCTAGGAGCTACACCCTATTAAATTATCTTTTTGCTCCTTAAAACCAATTTTACTCACTCCTTCCTACTCTTCCTGGTTTTCCTTGCACTGCACACTACACTTTTTATCCCTGTCAGTTACTTCACCAACACATATGGTCTCTACCAGAACACCAACACTTACTTACCAACAGGAAGGTTCATCCCTTTCTGTTGTGAAACCAAGATCCAGTATAGTGTTGGTCCTCGGAGCCCCAAATGATGAAGGGCGGTTCCGAGTGGTGACTGATGGGAGCCAGAGACCAGACACCGTTCTTGATCTGGCATGTTTTTCATCACTCCTCTCGCAGTTATATGGCTAGTGGGAGCGCTACACCGTCTCTGTCTCTGCTAATTAGCCTGTCTCACTTTTGACCCTCTGGTACCCTTTTGTGATTAATGTTAGGTGGGCATGTACTCAGAGCTGGTCATTAAATTGCCCATGGGTCCCCTTTACTGTGTGTGGTTTGGGCATTGGGAACGCAGGCAGCTTCTTGCTATGTGCTATGGTGCTCCAGCCCCACCCCCATATCCTCCCTTATGAAAAAAATTGTTTCCCTTCAAAATTGCAATCACCTTTGTTGAAGAATGAGTCAGACACTTGTTTTGCAGACACATGTGAAAGCGTGCACGTGCCGGACATTGCATTATTTAGCAGGCTCATCTATCTCCAGCCCTGGCCTTCAGTGCCTTTCCACGCTTTAGAGCCACATCTTCCATGTACGGAGATGTGACTCCCATTTGGCTTCAGCCATGTGGTTTCAAAGGCCTTGTTGCAATAAGCTTGAATTCCCCCCCTCCCCCCTCTTTCCTATCTCATCTTAGTGGAGGGTGGTAACAGCAAGACTCACTGATCCCACCTCTCCCTGTGAAATGAAGGGACGGCCTACAGAAAAGGAGTCATCTAGCACACAGCAATCTCTTAGCAGTTCAAAAAGGAAAACTAAAATGATAACACAATGTCAACCATCATTTTACTTATCCCTACTGGCTCAGTTGATTTACTTTCTAGATGCGGCCTAGGAGGACGTCCAAAGGATGCAATCTGCACCACCAGGAGAGTCTAAAGAGGACTACTTCATCACTGTTGACAATGTTGAACCCTGGTTGTACATGATCTCAGAGTCAGGCTCCCAAGAGGGCAGTGGCCCTGAGGAGGAGGAGGAGGAGGAGGAGAAAGAGGACTGGGCAAAGGCTCCAGAACCCAGAAGGGAACCCACAGAGAGGGAGTCCCCTACTGGATCCTATGCTAGGTGCAGTGTCTACTCCCAGACCCTGTGCTGTAAGGCGCTCGGGGACAGACAGGCTGTGAGGTATATGAGGCTTCAGCTGGCTGCGGAGAAAAGCTGAGGCTGAGAGAGTCTTCGAGAAGAAAAGTGTTTTGTGGGCACATGAACTGAGACTCAAGGACTTGGAAATCAGAGCCCTGCTGATAGGGTCCAGCAAAAACAATAATGATAGCAGCAAAACTTCTGTGACCAGTGCTGAAGACACTGCCCACATACCCAGAGACTTACGGCCAGATTCATTGAGCTTAATTGCGCTCGCAAAGGGCCAGATTCTGAGAATCTGGCCCTTTGCGAGTGCAATTTTTGCATTTGGGATTCATCATCCCAAATGCAAAATTCGCTAATAAAGAATTTGCACATTTGCGAGGAATTGCATTTAAGGAATCTCTATTTGAGATTCCTTAAATGCAATTCATGAACCATTTTAAAATTGCGAAATCGCAATTTTGGGCCGCTATTTACCGCGAGGTCAAACCTCGTGGTAAATAGCGAAAACTTAGAAAAATGCATTTAAATGCATTTTTCTAAGTTGCATGTTACACACACACATGTCCTTTGGACATGTGTGTTCGCAAAACCAATGTAGATTACATTTCAGGGGTGCTACAGGGTGTCCTTTGGACGCCCCAGGCACCCTTGAAATCGCATCCTTATTTGCGATTAGCAAATTGCTAATCGCAATTAAGGAATAACTCCCCATTCATTCCTTTAGGCCCATAGGAATGAATGGGGAGTTATTCCTTATTTGCGATTAGCAATTTGCTAATCGCAAATAAGGAATGTATAGGAATCGCAATTTATTTAGCGATTCCTACATGAATCCCGTTTTGCAAGTCCTTAATAGCGATTCCTTAATAATAGCTATTAAGGACTCGCAAAACGGGACTAAGATGAATCTAGCTGCTTGTGCCTTGCTTCAAGGAGGGGGTAGCATACACCAGTATGCCTGAAGTGGTTTCAGGCATATGAGGCAGCTAGAGGTGCACAGGATCCCTGAGGAGTATTGAGGAGTCGGAATATGGAGTCATACTACAGATGGTGTGAGAAACCACCTAAGGGCCCTAGAAGAGGTGGACAGGTTCAGGTATACCAACATGAAGAAGGCATGGTTCAAAAGTATGAATTCACCCCAGAAGAGTGTAGGTTGAGATTCAGGGGTTGTCAGAAACTATCTCACCTGTCCTGGGAGGGGTACTTTTGCAAAGCACTGGATGGTTGGGGGAAGGGTAACATGGCAAACACTTTTAAAAGACTGTACAATTTGATTGAGTGTGAGTTCTCTGACCACCAGGGAATAAAGGAGGCAGACCTCTAGGTGAGTACCAGAGGTTCTGAAAATGCATTTGGGAATGATCCTTCAGGGAGGTTCACAGTAGCCCATAGAAGAACCCAGTATAGCGTGTGCGGGTGGGTTGGAAGGAGGGAAAGGGTCCCATGTCCCTTCTCAGAGTAGAAGGAGATGGGGGGGGTGGGTGTAGTCCCAGGATACCCAATTTACAGCCCCAGAGCTTAGGATGTTCCCAGAGGAAGCACAAGCAGGGGGATTTGGTCTCAACCAAGAGACCATCCACTGAGGGGGGCCCATAGTGTCAGGGGAACATGGCTGCCGCAAGCGCCTAACTAGTCCTGGTTTTGAGCATTGCCTCTCTACAGGGAAGGGTGCAGAATCTCATATGGAGGGGTAAGAGGGGGAGGAGTAGTGGATCAGGATTGCCAGTTCTGAGATCAGAAAACCGCAAGACTGACCCTGGTGAGGCCACTTCTGGCCTTGGGGCTCATACCTTGTCACTTGAATAGGGGTTGGGAAACATGCTCCAGCAGAATCTTTCTCAGTGCCCCTTGGGGTCGGGAGGTGTACTCCCCTGGAAGTCCTTGTTTGCAAGGCACATGTTCAGCTTAAACATGCAGACCCTGGGCTGGAGGAGGATCTGTTGCAGGATATCACCCCCGAACTTGTGGGAGAACTGGGCATGGCGGCTGCCATAAGTGACCTGACAGTTCAGCTTTTTGGCAGAACCATTCCACAGAGGTGAGTGCAGAAGCCCAGATGGAGGGGCAGGGAGAGGAAAGATCACATCTTGGGTTGGAGGACCAGTTGCAAAATACTACCCCCATAACTGGTGGGAGGTTGACTGGAAAATGGATGCAAGGCCCTCAGGGCTACTGCCTCCCACTCTGAGAAACCACAGAAGACAGAGACCCTGGGAAATCCTGGGGCCTGGTTCTTGACACTAACAGCTGTCTAGTGGTTTCTGATGGATGCTGTCCTTGTGGACCAATTTTTCCTTGGGCTGGGAACAGAAGTCTGATTAAAGGGGTGGCATGGACTACATCACTTTGTTGGCCATGGTGGAATTATCTGCCTACTGGGGTGCATTAAAGTTAGTTGCTGCAGAGATTGGGTCTGTATGGATTCCCCATGGTTTAGCTCAGTGGCCCCAGAGTGCATAGACAGAGTGATCCAATTGGGTTCAGAAAAACATAGCACTGGCAAGTGCCTCTGCAGAAGTAGGCAATTCTCTGCATTCTTTCACCCTGAGCAGGGAAGTCCATCAAGGTATTGGATAGTCTATCCTGGCTTCTGGCTAAAGGGGGGGGAGGGTTGTGTTGGAAAATGGCCAGACACCAACTCCGCCACCGAAAGGGTCCATGCTTACCAGGGCAGAGCCAGTGCCGTATTTATTTAACAGGCCTGGACAGGAAGATGAATGGGAGGGGTCTATGGACCTATATGGTTACACGCTACCTGAAGAACAGGAACAGGGCAACTGACATGAGGAACTGGCAGAGGTGAGTGTATTAGACACCTCACCTGATACTGGCCTGGTCTCTCCTCATACCATGGCTACGGAGGAGTGACACTTTTGTGATGGTGGTGCATATGGTGGCTGAGGTCTTGGGCCTTCAGTTGCCCACTGTGGTGATCAAGACAAATGTCTTGATTTTTGTGCTCCGGACTAGAGTTTCCCTTCTGAACCCCATCTCCCCTTCAATAAATCCCTTACTGATGTCCTACTTGGGGCCTGGTTCAAGCCCTACACAGGGGCTCATGTGCATAGGACGATTGACCGCCACCATTGCCCTACTCCTGGGGATCCATGTCCAAGATTAATCCCGGTGCAATCACTGCACTTCACTGGATAGGGAATCCAAGAGGTTGGACAACATTTGTAAGAGAATGTTCTCTTCCCCCAGCCTACCACTGCGGTTGGTGAACACTGCATGCCTCTGGCCATTATTTCTATACGATATGTGACTTGGTTGCTCAAGTGCAGCCCATGGTCTTGTAGGAGGCCCAAGCCAAACTGACCCAAGCTATTGCAGATGCAAATGCAGATGCAGCAAAGTTCACCATACGGTGTGGGCTCAACATGCTGGGCAGAGCAATTTCTTCATCAGTGGCCTTGCAGTGCCATGCCTGACTTAGAACAACTGGTTTTTCAGGGGATGCAAGTCTTCCCTCATGACAAAATTGGTCCCAATGAGCTTATTTTTATTAGATAATAAAAAGTACCCCAAAAAATCATAACATTTTACATAACACGTTTAGTCGAAATGAATTCAACATTTAAAATGATTTTCTAAAGTATAAATATATTATTCTGTATAAAACAGTTGCTCCAAGGTGGGTTGGTGATAAGTGTTTAGAAAAGTGATCATGAATAATTGAAGAGAGATTGAAGAAATATAGTGACAATATTTCCAAACATGGACTGAAACCTGTCTGAATGCAAATGCTTTAAATATTTGTAATTCACAATAAGAAGATAGTCTCACAATTCTATGTTATACTGCGCGGTACACTCTTCAATGGATTTCGTTGTCGTATTGCTTGGGTGGAACTTACCATCCTGCATCCGACCTTTCACTATAGCTCATGCAGCGTTATACTGCTGTTTTCTTTCTACGGCAGGTTGTCCAGACGTATTCGTACTGATCTAGAGCAAGATTTCATTCAGGTGAGGATATTCTTGTTCGTACTGCAGTAATGCTTGTGTTATAAGTCTTGGATCGTATCTATATTCTACATCTGTTGCTGTGAGAGAATCAGCCCATCGTATCCATCATGGATGCAGTGTCTTTGCATTTGGAATGCTGGCTTTAGTTACCGCTTCTAAAGTTGGTATCGGAATTATATGTTTCCCCTGTGCTAGTGCTCTTTCTTTCAGTACAGTAGTCTGTACGGCTATCAGAATTCTTTCTGTTGCTGCAAACCTATTTTCAGCATTTGTGTACAGATGAGATTTGAGTGCAATAGGAACTGTCTCACCTTCATTGAACATGATATAAGTATACCCTGATAACCCGGGGACGACCCGTATTACCAGGTTGCGGACGTTTACTTGTGTTTGCAAGTGTTTTGAAGCTATCATGTCAGCTTGAATTGAACATAGAGTGTCAGTATGTAATTGAGTCCACTTGTTTGCTGTGAAATCTGCTCCAATTAGATCGTAGAAAGGTTTGACTTTTCTGTGTAGTCTTGAATTTATGTTCTGCAGAAATCTAGAAATCCTAATAAGGACTGTAAACCTTTCAGAGTTTTTGGAGGCTGTATCAGCGCACATTTTTCTGGAAAATTCACGGCCAGGCTCTTGCCTTCACTTGACAGTTCATATCCCAAAAATAGGATGCTGAGATGGGCAGTCTTTGATTTTTTATAGTTACATTTGTAGCCCAAATTGGTAAAACCAACAATTAGGTTGTACACCTTGCACAAGTGATCAGGTAATTCATCATCCATCAGATAAATATCATCTACATAGGACACCTCCTCTTTATTGTAACTTTGTAACAGTTCTGACACCCTTGCTGAGAATAACCCAGGGATGTTCTTATAGCCTTGGGGCAGGCGAAAAAACTGACTCTGGGTGCGGAGGGCGGAAAATACGGTCAAATATCGGCTTTCAAGAGCTATATTTTGGCAGAAGTATTCATTTGAGATATCTAGTGTTGTTTTGTATTTCTTCCGCACAGTGTTATTCATTAATAGGGTACAATGTGCGTTCTCAACTGCAAATGCTTTTGTGCATGGGTTCAAGTGACTGTAATCTAAAACCAAATGATATGTGTTGCCGGGTTTCATTACGGGAAACAAAGGGTTGTTAATTGACGAGGTGCAAGTTTCAATCACACCTTGGTACTCAAGTTGGTCTAAGATTTCTTTGACTTGTTTCTTTGCTTTATGTTTAGAACGGTACTGTCTCTATGAGGTTCAAGTAGTTTTTAATGGTGTTTGAACTACACATCCCACCCTACGTGGTTGCAGTATAATGCCGGAGCTAGCACATGTGCCCACTCCCATGCGTATGAGTTTTTACGGAAACAGGAACAAGGTTGGCAAAAGCAGGCAAAATGACGCTTTCACCTTTTGGGCAGTCCATTATAAATTCAGGCGGCTAATCTTTTTCTGCTAACAGGAGGTCATATTCAAATGTCAATTTTCCCAAAAGAGACCTTTAATTTTTCTTGATATGTCCCCCTCTATTTGGACATTAATTTAGTGTAGACGGTGTGGGACACTCACTTGTGTATCAGGTGTTTCCACCGTGATGTATTAATTCAATACTGCTGTCACCAGAAATTTCTTCAGGTTCTGGCGAACTATTGTTACTTCTGCCACGTTGTGTAGGATATATGATGTTAGCACGCATACATTTAGCACGCATTTTTTACAACGCAGGACCCATTACAACAAATGGCTTTACAACGCATTACACTACAACGCATATACTATTACAACGCATACCATTACAACGTAAGTATAGGTAAGTATATAATATTTTAAAATAATGTAAAATGATGTAACTAATAATTATTTAAATAATTTAATTAATTATATTAATTTTTATTTAAGAATTTGTAAATATATATGTTAAAAATACCCCTGTACCCCATAACCCAAACCTAGCCCTGAACCCTAAAATACCCCTGTACCCCAAAACCCAAACCATGCCCTGAACCCTAAAATACCCCTGTACCCCATAACCCAAACCCAGCCCTGAAACCTAAAAATACCCCTGTACCCCAAAACCCAAACCCAACCCTGAAACCTAAAAATACCCCTGTGCCCCAAAACCCAACCCTGAAACCTAAAAATACCCCTGTACCCCCAAACCCAAACCCAACCCTGAAACCTAAAAATACCCCTGTACCCCAAAACCCAAACCCAGCCCTGAAACCTAAAAATACCCCTGTACCCCAAACCCAACCCTGAAACCTAAAAATACCCCTGTACCCCAAAACCCAAACCCAGCCCTGAAACCTAAAAATACCCTTGTACCCCAAAACCCAAACCCAACCCTGAAACCTAAAAATACCCCTGTACCCCAAAACCCAAACCCAATACCCCTAATAAATGTTTTTAAAAAAAGATAAACTTACCTATACCTACGTTGTAATGGTATGCGTTGTAATAGTATCTGCGTTGTAGTGTAATGCGTTGTAAAGGTATTCGTTGTAAAGGGTCCTGCGTTGTAATAGTTTCGTTGTAACAGTATTTCGTGCTAAAAGATGCGTGGTAACAGTTACATACCGTTGTGTAGCATCATTAGAGCCCATTCTCCATTCAGAAGCTGAATTCTCAGTAAGCTGGCCATTTCAAATTTTTAATCCAGCACTTTCTTCTTTTTGAACTGAGTCTTTGTTTTAGGTTGCTCTTCCTGTTTGATAATGAAATCTGAAGTGCGATGTGTCTCCCTTTTCCCTTTGGTCCATCTTCAATTTTTTGTTCTGACCGTCCTTGCCTCCCCGAGCTTTTTTTGATGAACCCTGGCAGGAATAAAAGGAACCTGTATCAGTATCCCAATACCTGTCCGGTTTCCTAATGCTATCACGATTCCTAAGGTTGTACCTCTTCATAGAGGACTCCTGTTGGGGAGACCTATCCCTTGATTGTGAAATGTTTTTGTTTTTATTATTTTTAGGATGAATATTATCCAGTTTCCTTTTAGAAGAAGTGGGTGCTTGCTTTGAGTTTTCTTTTTCAAAACCACTCACCACTAGTGGTTTCCGGAGCTTGGCTCCCAAGCTAACTCTGCCTGGTGAAGCACAGGTATCTTCGATAATTTTTGGTAATGCCCGCTCCTGATTTGCAGGTGTTGTTTCCCTTAGGCGTTGGTGTATAGCCACCGCTACTGTTGCCCCCTTAACATAATTGCCAAGATTACCCATCAGTTTCATACCCAAGTCTAGGGCAGGTCCTGCCCCATACTCATTCTATATCTGTTTCATAACCTCAGGAATAACTGATATGGTTGGGGTACCGTGTATTCTAATGTATATTACAGCAAAGATTGTTCTAAGTGGTACAATCCTCAATTAAAGGAACCATTCCCATTGGCAAGCACATTGTTAACATTCTGTGTTTTTCTTGGGGATCCGTACAGGGAAATACTGCTTCCAACTGTGCTATTTTTTTAGCAATCCAGACTTGTACTTGATCTTTTATTGATGGGAATGCTCTCATTATTCCTTTAGTGTTTGTGGACTAATTATTGGTGTGGGCTGGGGCTGCACTATTCCAGGTGGAGCAGCTCTCGCAGGCTGTAATGTGAGTGTTGGCATGACTAACTGAACAATATGTCAGTATAGCCTGACTATTTCTTTGTATAGTGTACACACTTTCCCTGCTGGGAGATGGTCTCTCTCATAATGTGGAGAGTAAGCCACTAAGACTGGCCATGTCGCTCCTCCTATGCTGAGTGGACCGAGTCTTACGACTGAAGTTGTGTGTTTTAGGGCACCTTTAAACCAGTTTTTATGTTGCTGGTAAAGTAATGGGACGTCAGTAATGAGACTTTAGTGTCCTCGTATGGGATGTATTCTTCTGGTGGATCCACTTCAATGTATTCATGGAATATGTGTGTCTGTGGATCTGCTGGTGGGAACTTTACTGAGGAATAGAATACCTCTGATCCCAACATCTCATGTGCCTTAATCACGAAGGTAGCCTGGCCACCTATTGCAGGTAATTCATGTTCTAATAACTTTAGTGTTACTGCCAGTCTGCAGTTCTCTGAAATGTTAGGAGCATTAGCAAATTAGCATCCTTCCTCGCCTCCACTGCCATTTGCAATTTCAGTCATTTTGGAATGAGAAGAAAGTAAAGGTTGAAGAGATAGGGTATTGCATGATAGGGAACTTTTAGTCCTACAAGCTTGTCTAAATTCTTCAGCCAATACACAGGGTGGGCCTGCTCAGCTGAGGTGGATTACCCTTCCCACTTCAAACATCTCTGAAAAATGTGAGTAGGGCTGTCTGCGAAAGTACAACTGAACTACTCAGATTTTACTGTTAATATAGGAACCAAACCAACGTCTGCTGCACCATGTTGTGTAGTTCCTAGGACCCCCGGGACCTGCGCATTTTGGATGACCTAAACTGAGTGCTTGGTGTGCAGGTGGACTCTGGACACCCTCACAGGATGAGTCAGCCATTAGATCTTCTAGCTCTACAGTGCCACTACCACCCCTCTGTACTATACAGTGTGGTAGATAGTTTCTGGCAAATAATGAACGTGACAGCCCTGTTTCCTTAGGTATCGTGGAAACAATACGGTATCTTTCACTCAGTCACTCATGCTTGCTTTTCTCAGAATACATAGAATGACGATTGTAACGTTTTTAATATTTATTTATTGGTCAAGCGTCAGTCTAGTATGAAACATGTTAGCTGCGATAATCAATAGACAGGAGCAGACAAATGTAATTGCTATTACCAATATTGTAAAAAGTAGATCCATTTCTACCATAGTGCTAATAAGATGAATAAAAGCATATTACATAAAACAATAGCATTGGCGTACTCCTACGATGCGTAGCCCACCTAACTGTGTCTAGCCTAGAGGTGTAGGTGAAGCATGTATGTGTAAGTGCTAGGATATGTCCCAATGGAACCTAATGGAGCCAAGAATTCCGTAGGGAAGTGCTAGCCCATCACCTGATGCTTCTGAATCAAGGACCCCATCTCTGCGTCAAGGATGGCACCCCACAAGGGATGTCAGATCTCTGCGTGTCAAAGAATCAGCTGGCAGAGCCTCGTCTCAGCTTGGAAGGAAATTAATCTCTGCCCGTCTAAGGGGGAGTGAGCGTCTTTTATACTAAAGTGGTCACTCTGGGTTTTTTCTAGAATCAAAATGTTTTGAAAAGATTTGCTAATCCCCTGCTAATCCTTTTCCAAACAAATATGAGCATGGACAGCTTGCTATTGGCCATAAATGAAAAAAGTGCTGAACCTTGTACAGAATAAATCCACTGTGCCTGGGGACATGTTTGTGTACATCAGGTACAGGGATTAAGATATGTTACCAAGAGCCTGAAGTCGGAGAGACAGAAGTAAGCTACTGGCTAAAAGGTCACCTGTGTAAGACCTTATGTTGTGTGGATGGGACGCAATGTATGTAATCGGTATGTAGATGGTAGAACTGGAGTTCTGGACTTTTTGGTTCCGTCCAGAGGTGTCAGGGATAACACCCGAAGACCCCGGAGTTCTACCTGTCTCGGTGCACAAATAAACAGAAACACGGGCTTCTCGATGGTGGCGTCAAAGACCAAAGGTTTATTACTGCAGGGACACAGAAGTCACAGAAACCACACACGGGCAGATTCTAGGAGCCTGTTCAATTTGTACAAAAAGGGTTGCTCCTTATATACTGAATATTGGGCTTTGGGCAAATTCTTTACATGTTAGTACATTCCAAAACCTTTGTGTCCTAAACAATAAATATTTGGCGTTTGCACAGGAATCGTCAACAATATGTGATGTCAAAACATTACGAACGAGGGGTTCCCACTGTTCCATCATAATCCCATGTCAACTTTTCATTCAAGACCCGGACCGCCTCATCGTAAATTTCGTTACCTCCCCCTAATAAAGGCCCAGAAGGAAAGGAGCAGAGCCAGGTGCAGAAGATAGAAAAGTAGGATAAGAGATGTTTGTGGGTCGTAAATGGGCAAGGCTACCGGCTTCGGCCGCCTAATCATGATCAGGCCAACGAACACGAGAACCAGTATAGTAGGACTGGCCTCGGGCAGAGGAGGCAGCTTCTGTCGAGTCATGCGGCCATGGAGTGTTCTGTTCTAAGGTGCACGTGTCACTAGCAAGGTGAATCTCCGGCTAAAGCTTACGTGTCCTTAAGTGAAAGAGGTCACTGCGTGTCCATTGTCTATGTGAGGGCAAGAAACACAAAATGGCTTCCGTGATCTAAGATGGATGCCATGAGTAGATCAGAAATGTGTTTGTAACAGGAGTGCTCTTGCTCGTAGCATGGCGAAAACACCAGGATATGCTAAAGGGATCATTTGCGGTTCACTGATACCAGAATTATGTATTTACGACAATGTTGAAAACACGGGTTCAAATCGTCACGGAACCTCAGAACTAACCTCAAGAACATGACACACTTTATCAACCAAATGTCGGATCAATGTATTCAGAAATTAGAACCAAGGGCCTAATGTATTACCAAATGAGCCCCTTGGTTTACTAGTCATTTAGCCTCCCTAAAAAAGGATTGTAAGAAACTTGAAAGGAACTGGAGGAAGTCCTATGCCCCCACCCAAAACATCCAGTACAAGAGTGCTATCAGACACAATCACAATGACATTAAGAAAGCCCAAGCCAAGCACTTTGAGGAGAGAATTAACATGGTGGCCAACACCCCAGGGACCTTTTTAAGGTTGTCAAATCCCTGACCACAATGGAGCAAGGCAACTTCACTCACCAATCCATGAAGGAGAGATGTAACAAACTAGCTGCATTAAAAAAAGTAGATAACAATCTACAACTCACTGCGAGGGAAATCTCCTGGCGAACATGAACCATGGCAGGGTGACTCCCTTGGGTCAGACCAGTATCAAGGAGCTGACCACATAGGGTTGTCAGCAGCACTGGTTTTAAGTCAATTTAATGCCCTGAGTAAGTAAAATACTAGTCTCCGCTTGTGCAAATTAAATCAGGCTCTCTCTAAGATCCATATTTACTTCAGGGTGGGGACTCCGTTCTCTCTACCACTGCAGAGCACCTCTCATTATCCGTAAAAACCGGGATAGTACCAGAGAAGTGGACACATGCAGTTCTGGGGCCCTTGCTGAAGATCCAGACCACCTAGATCCAGCTGTACTGGGGAACTTCCTCCCTATCTTATTGTTACCCATCATTGGAAAATTAGTGGAAAAACATGTCAATTAAACCCCTTCACAGTTTTTGGAGGAGAATAACATTCTACACAAGACTCAGATGGGCTTCCGACCACAACACAGAACAGAATCAGCTCTTCTAGTGGTCACTGGGAGTTTAAAGAAATACTAGATCAAGGGGGTTCTACCACAATCTTGTTTATAGATCTAAGCACAGCTTTTGATACCATAGACCACCTCACCCAGATACTTAGGCTGAGGGAGGTCGGCATCCAGGCCAAAGCCCTTCAATGACTTATCTCCTTTCTGAGTGATTAATCATTCCAGATAATGGAATCCACCGGTCTATCGGATACACTGCCTGTCTTATGCGGGATCCCACATGGCTCGTATCTCAGCCCCACATTGTTTAACATATATATGCTCCCACTGGTGAAAATTGTCCAGGAGTTTGGGCATGTTCATTGTGTCATATGCAGACGGCACACAACTGGTGCTATCGGTTGGTGACGGGCCAAACTCAAACCACTTCCAACTGGTACTCTGCATGGAAAAGGTAGCCTATTGGATGGCCAGCTGTAGCTTAAAACTGAACAGCAATAAAACGGAATTGATGATCCTGGGATACAATTTGGGCTCAGGGCCATGATTAGCTCGACACAAAACCTCCTGTCCCCAAACCATCAATAAAAAATCTGGGCATGTGGTTGGATAATAGCTTTTCAATGGAAATGTAAGTAAAAAACTAGCTGCAACCTGCTTTTGTATACTCCGAATGATTTATAAGATCATAGGACTAATCCTAGAACAGACTTGAAGAACCGTGATCCAGGCCTTGGTGGTCTCACGTCTTGACTATGGCAACTCCCTGTATCTGGGATCTTCTAAATATGTCATTAACAGACTGCAGGTCTTGCAGAACGCAGTGGCCAAGCTTCTTTCAAAAAAAGACAGGAATCAGTGAAAGCTTCCCTGAAACAGCTTCTTTAGCTGCCCATCCAATCTAGGATCAAATTCAAATCCCTCTGCCTGGTTCATAAAGCTTTAAATTTCAGGGGTCCAGCCATGCTTAGGGCAGTCATCTCTCCATATATAACAAAGAAGTTCCTCAGACTGCCTCATAAAAACGTTTAGGGTCAAGATGGGAAGGTAGATCTTTTTCATTCCTGGTCCTGAAGTTGTGGAACTCCTATGACCAGGGAACTGAGGCTGCGGGTTCTGTCACTAATAGCTATCATTTCTCAGCACTAGGAAGCCTCTGGGCAGCTATGCGCTTTATAAAACCGCCAAACATAAACTCCTATGTGCCTAGAACTTTCACAGAGCAAATGGTTTCGTGCCTTACTCAGGCTTGTTTTACTAACTGTTCACAGCATTGCTACATCTTGGCAAAGAATGCTTGACATACACCAAATCTATGCTTAAGCAAAGGCCTGTGTCCTGCCTTATGTTTTGATAGCTCTTCGATACAATGAAGCCACTACACTGGACCGCCTTTAAAAGATGGACTTAATGTAAAAAGCGCAGGAGCCTCTCTCCTAGTGTGGAGGCCTCGGCCTTTCCGATATGGGTAGTGTTGCCTGAGCTCTCGCTTGTTCTTTCTAGGGTGGCAAAGTTATGATGTTGAGCAGACTGTCTGTGAAGTTGTGATGTTTTGCTGACTGTCTGTAGAGATGAGATGTTATGGAGAGTGTGAAAGCTAATATGTTGTGGAGACTGACTGCAGTTAAGCTGCCAAAGAAACATAGGGGCATATATATAAACCACTTTTCATCGCTCTTGCACCACACAATGTGGCGCATCAGTGCCGCAGCATAAAAATGAGATTTAGGAGGACCCGCAAGGCCACCTTGAGTGGCACTGAGTGGCTTCATAAATCTCAAGTAATATAATGCAGTGCAAATTGATTGGTTGCATTACTCTGTTCCATGGGTGTTGCATGGGTGTTCCCACACAACATCTATGGAGTTTGATGCATTCCCAGATTTACCAAAGTGGTCGACCTGGGAATGCACCAAAAACCTGTTCCTCTCCAGTTGAGCCGCAACGAGTAGAAATATGTTTATTTCTCCTAATTGTTTCCTCTTTCTCTATGTGCTGCAGAAGAGGATAAAGCCTTAGGGGATTGTTTTTGTGCAGGAAGATGCACCTTCTTGCGCAAAAACAATCCTCCTTAATACACAGGCAGCCTTGCACTATGGTGCAAGGGTGCCTGCATTTGCACTAGGCAGCCAAAAGGGCACCAGAGCAGGGGAAAAGGCAGGAATTTGCCATATGTACTTAAATACGGTGCATTCCTGCCATTTCATTTTCATGCAAAACAGCGCTGCGAGCTGACTTGCTGAGCTACACTGCGAGCTTGAAGTGGCAATGTGTGGTCTCAAGGCTGAAAATAGACTCTCAGTGATTCTTTTATTATTCATATAGAGGATGATCTACTTCAATCAACAATAGATGCACACTAACCAGTGCGGATGTAAATCCCTTGGGGAACATCCTTTATGACGCGGATTTTACTCTGCAGTACCCTTTCAACGCGTCTTTTACAACGCAAGTCGTAACCATGACTTGAGCTGGAGGGTGCTACAGGACAAGGAATCATTTAATTTACTATCCAACACCTTCCCTACTGTACGTAGGCTGGTGTTGGAATAGTAAATTAAAAAATTCCTAGGTCCGCACCCCTACAACGCAAGTCGTTACCACGACTTGCGTTGTAAAAAACGCGTTGTAACGGTACGCGTGGTAAAACCATGCATCGTAACGTCGTACATCCAAATCCCTTTGATTAGTGTGCATATAATTGCAATGATTATATTGATGCTAACATCCAGCATCGACTGGAACAATATTGTGAATTTACAATGCATAAGAAATGACGAACTGTATAAAAAATGGAAATTGAATTCATGTGAATATTATTTCAACTCTGAAAAAAATACCAAATGTTCCCTTCTTGCTTGTCATTTGTCTTTTATGTCGAAAGGCTTTATGAACATTGTTTTTGTGTTGCATGCGCAGCTCGTCAATTATTTTGTTTTAAATCCCCTTACCTTGGTGGCATTTTGCAGCTAGACCTGTTTTGTGTATCTATGTTGTTGCTAGATTCTTGCCGTACAACTTGCTGCCCAATCATGAGCTGCTGGCAGGGGTGATCTGGACAGATGTGCCTGGCCACATTTTAAGTCTGAAATGGGTCACTTCTTCATTGCATCTGTTCACCATTTTCTTTAAGGGTATCTCTAAAGGTAAAAACATGTTTGTACGGTGCTATCCTCTTTACCTTGTAGACAAACTCTATCCTTCGCAGGCACCTCATGCACAGCCCATGTTCACATGTTGCTCGGTCGCTCCAGGTTCATTCAGACATCTTACCCGGGCTGCTGGAGGTCTCTCACTCTGCCCCTGGCTAGAAGCAGGATTGAGTACAGATAATCGGGTTACTTTGCGTTATATTGATGGGAGATGGACTGGGGAGATGTGTTTGTGGGTTGAACGCATTTTACTTCCTAGGCAAACCATATTGAACGCAATAGATCAGAATACAACTTGTCGTCTACAGTAGATAGCCCAGAATTCAATTCATGCAGAATATGGATGTCTTAAGGAGTAATGTGTGTAGTAGAGCAGATTTATTTTTGTATACTTCTATAAACTAATCAAACGAAGGATTGCTTGTCCACAAGAGGGCAGTCACAGGGGAAGGGGAAGCTGGGGATATTTTCCCCAGACCCATCTCTATTCAGACTTAGGTGTCTGCTATATTTACTTATGTCTCACAAAAAAAGACGCCTGTTACTTTCTAGATAGCGACACCTGTAGCTGCCACTGGGTGTCGCCATAAAACCAGAGAAGGGCCCGCATCATGTTTGGGAATTGAGCCCTACAATAACTTCTGACAAGCATGGTCCTAAATGCTTGTCGAAACGGTGCTGTTTTAATAAAGAAATGTTCCATACGTTTCTGAGGCCCATATATGTGTATACAAATTAAATTATTGAAATAGGACATCTCCAGTCCATGGAGCAATTTGATGAATCAAAACAAAATGTGTTTTTAAAATCCATGATACTGGAATTTTGCTTATTAGGAGCGAGGCTTCTAAACATAAATGCAGAAAACGCGTTCATCATTTGATTTGCCTAGGACGCAAGCTACTGATGTTGCTCTATCGTGCATAAAAATAGTATCTTCGATATCTTATGCAAGAGCTGCCAAGTTGGTCCATGACACATTAAAACCTTTCTATCAATTTTTTGTTTTATATAACATTGCTTTGCAGTTTGGGACTTGCTAGGAGATCATTGAAAATGGAAATGCAGAACTTGCGAGAACCTTAGACACAAAGAGGCACACATACTAATATTTCTACTCGTTACGTCTCACTGGGTAAGGCGTAGAATTTTGACGCATTGCCGGGTTTACTAGCTTTAGTAAATCTAGGAATGCACCAGAATCCAATGGCCGCTTGTTAGATTGGGGGGTCTCTAGTTGGCACAGGTAGGTACTTGTGACAAATAGGGACCCTCTCCTCTAGTCAGGATAAGGGGATTACCCTCTCAAAATAACCCTTGCTCACCCCCTTGGTAGCTTGGCACGAGCAGAAGGGCTTTGCTTCAGAGGCGTTGTAAGTTAAGCAGTTGTGACCACATACAGTAACCCAGTGACAACAATACAAATAGACACCACACAGGTTTTATATAAAAAATAAGTAGACTTTATATAGAGTTACCAAAAGACCATAAACGACAAAAATACACTGTATGACTACTCTCCTTGGCTGCGCAGGATATCCCTCTGCTGTGCTGGGCCATAATGATAATGGGTGTGGTCATGACGAGCTCAGCTCGTCATGAGCACACGAGCACCGTGCCTCATGACGAGCTGAGCTCGTCATGAGCACCGAAGGGGTTATGATGGTAGATTTAAGCTTAGTTCAGTTAAGTTCTTAGATGCGACACTCTGCGTCAATGTACCTTAAGTTGCGTTGCGCCTCCACGACAAGCAATGTCACAGCGATGGGAAATGCGGCAAAGTTCAGATACAAAGAAATAAAGACGTGAAGATCTTCCAGATGCGGCACGCTTCTCTGGGATGCGAGAAGTCCTCGGTTTGATGCGTGGACTGCAGCGGCGACACCCTCACGATGCGACGGCAACAGCTCTAGCGGCGATGCTCTTCTGCCACGATACGTGAAGCTTCCACTCGATGCAACAACTACAGCGGCGACATCCAAGATGTGACGGCAGAAGCTCAGACGGCGGTGCGCTTCTCGGGGATGCGAGGTGCTCTTGGTCAATGCGGTGCAATGCGACAGTTCCAGCGGCGACACCCTCCTTCCGAGTTGCAACGGCAGGCACAGCAACGGCAACACGCTCCGACCTCATTGCGAGGTTCTTCTCCTGATGCGGTGCAGTGCGACAACTACAGCTGCGACACCCTCCTTCGGAGTTGCGACAGCAGCAGCAGCGACGGCGACACGCTTCCTCTTTGTTGCAGCACGCTTCTCTCCGATGCGGTGCAGTGCGACAGTTCCCGCGGCAACACCCTCCGTCGGAGTTGCAACTGTAGGCACAGCGACGGTGACACGCTTCTTCTCGTTGAGTCGCGCTTCCAGCTCCTTGCGACACGCAGTTCCTCAGAAGGCCCAAAACAGCAGCAGACACTTCCACAAGAACTCTGGGGAGCTGGGGGGTGAAGTCTGTTGTCCCTGAGACTTCAGCAGGAGGCAAGCTCTTTTCCAAGCCCTTGGAGATCCTTCACAAGTTGAAAGCAAAGTACACAAAGTTCCGTTCTGCTTCCTTTGGCAGTAAGACAACCACTACAGGCCAATTCCCCAAGCAGCACCTCAGGTTGGGAATGGTCTCTCCTCAGTTCCTTCAGGTTCCGCTCCTCAGTAAAGGTTTCTTCTTGTAGTCCAAAGTGATCTTATTTCATGGGATCAGGGTCCCAATATTTATACCCCCAAATCATTTGTTCTCTGAGGGGAGAGGGGCCTTTGCCCAGTCCAAACCAGTTCTGAAGCACTCTGTTTACCAGACTTCTCCTTTCCTTTCACAGTGCAGGGCAGAAACATCAGACGCCCCACAGGAGGTGGAGCCAGCATTGTGGAAGGCAAGTACAGTCCTGGAGCACTTTGTTTACAGGACTCCTTCTCTTCTTTCAGTGTGCAGGGCAGAGACATCAGCCGCTCCCCAGGGGGTGGAGCCAGCATTGTGGAATGCAGGAACAGCCCTATTCAAGGCTCAGGTGCAACTCCTCCCTCCCATCTAGATGCAGATCTCTCGATTCACCACTGGGTGGCTCAGCCTGTCTATTGGAATTCCCCAGCCCTGTCACTCAAAAAAACAGACATTGGAATACACAACCTAGCAGAGGCAGGTTTGAATGGTTAGACAAGCAAATATCTACTTTCTAAAAGTGGTATTTGCAAACACAGAATATAAAAATAAACTTTACTAAAAGATGTATTTTATGATTCTGAGTTAAGGCATACTAAACTCGAATGTCTACCATGTTCTCTGAGACAGTTAGGATTTTAATATGTAATAACTCTAACAGCCGATTCTGGCCTATGGAGAACAGGTAGCCTTGCAATAGTGAAAAACGAAAATGGCTGTAATTAACTATTAGGACATGCCACACACATCAGGGCTTGTCCTACCTTATACTTACAATGCACCCTGCCCTTGGGCCTACCATAGGGGTGACTGGTATGAAGAAAAGGGAAGGTTTAGGGACTGGGAAGTGGGTGCACTTGCCCAGTCAGCATGACAGTACCAGACTGCATGCACGCTCTGCAATGCCAGACCGTAGACACATTTTACAAGGCTGCTTCTGTGGGTGGCACAACCAGTGCTGCAAGTCCACCAGCAGCATTTGGATTTACACGCCCTGGGCACGCTCAGTGCACTAGACTAGGGTCTGACAAGTAAACCAAATAGCCAAACATGGAACCACTAATTAATACATCAATTTACAATAGGGAGCACTTGGACTGTGGCACTGGATAGCAGTGGCACAGTGCCCAAAGCATCTAACACCAGCAAAAATACATGAGGCAACAGCAAAAAAATGGAAGAGAGACCGACGCCAATGGTGCCAGGTCTAACACTGCTCCTCCGCTAAGGCGGAGGAGTGTTGCCCCACTGCTTTAAAGCAGTGCAATAGAAAAAATAAAATGATAAGAACCAAATGAATTATCATTTTCTTTTTTGTATTCCAGTTGCCGCCAGGTTAGGGCGGGGCTGGGGTCCAGTGATGTTGGGGAAGTGGCTGCTGCTGCACCTAAAGTGCACATGACTGTCTGCCAGCCCGGCTGACTCGCACCGGCCAAACAGTCATGCGTACTCTGCATGTTCTCCACTAAGGCTGCATTACAGCTTGGGTGGAGAACATGCCCAGGCTCCCTTTCCCTCCCTGAGCACCGAACCATGGCTCTCAGACCAATCACAACGCTGCTATCAGGGGAATCTGGAAAAATCTGGTAAAAATATCAAGAGTGAATGAATGTAGTTTGTCAACACTAACTATGAGCAACTGTTGTTTGCCTTTTTAATTATGAATGTTGTAAGAGTTACAAGTGAGAACAACAGTTGCGGTCTCCAGTACAATAAGATTGACCTATGTGCAATGACTCACATTGGCACCCTCTTTTCGCTTCCATTTGATTGTGTCCAGTACATGAGGAACTCCTCGTGTTTTATCTACCGGGTACTGCTGATACCTGGTTAGCTTACAGCTTTGGGTGAGTCCACATTGAAATATACCTGCTGCATTGCATATGTGCCACCAGGGCTGTAGTTCACACTAGCTCACTGTGGGCACTCACCGTGTGGCACTGTTTTTAAACCTTTCATTGTTCTCTAAACTTTTGCTTTCACTATTCACTGATAAAAAAGCGAAGTTAGAATCACAAGGAAAATGATACTGTATAAAAATGTGTACCATACTAATATGACCAATGTCACACTTTTTCTCCCCACACAGGTAGTTTCAGGTCTGACAGGTACACTAATAGGTTGTTATTTGGTTGATGTGAGTATGAATCCATGTCACCAACCCAAGAGTGTAGATAGTCTTCACAGTATTGATCCTGATGAATCGCATGTAGACTTTACATTGAGCGAGAAACATGTTGACCTCTTTTCACCAATAGAGACGCTGAGGCCTAAGACATAACACTTAGCAAAGCAGCTAATTTTTTTTTTTACTTAGGGTAGGGGACCAATGATTAAAGTTTGTACTCAAAGGCACTCCGAGCCCTATTTTAAAATCACACACTCAAATTATATATCTACACACCTCCGGCCTCTTACCCCTCACTTAACCATACAGCTATTGGAAGAAGATCTCTGCTAAAGTGCCCCTACTATAGGGAGCCAGTTTGGTATTGCACCGCTGACCCAACGAGGAGCAGCCCAGATGATGAAGCATGACACCCAACTCGGTGTGTGAGGGCATTACAATCCAATATATGGACTCCCAACTCTGAACCAAAGCGGTCAGGTTGGTGTAATTTTCCCTTGCCTTACATTGTTCATTGAGGAACAGCATAACCTTCTTTTTCAACACCCATACTCCACCCATGAAATTCCTCCCAGTTGAGATGTAATGTAACTATGCAGAAGCGTATTGTTACATTTTCATAACGAAGCCACACAAGGCCACGCAAGTCAGGCCTTGCGTGGTTTTGTAAATTCCAAATAAGCCTTTGTGTTGCCTTGCACAATGCAAGGGCGAGGCAAAGGCTTAGTAAATCCAGCCCCAAGTGCTGTTGCCTAAATGGTCAGTGCATGGTAAAGACATGCACCTTTCTCCTGGGTGTCCAACTGTACTGTTGTCTGAATCCCTAATGCCGATTTTTATTTTTTCATAGGCGATCACAGATCATGCACGTGAGCCATGACATAGGTCTATCGGATTGCGGTCTTGTTGTGCTGAGTGGGGTACCAAATGAGCAATCCTCATAGTGGTGGTAGGCTACAGCCTGCACTAGGAGTTATGTAAAAAGAATAGATGATCGACGGAATGCTGAACCAGTCAAATATTCACTCCCCCATGCCCCCCCCCCCCCAGTCACAGATCTGGGTTAAATTCATCATTTTTTGGAGCGCCACACCATTCCAGTTTAGACCCAGCCGTATGTAAATCAGTCTTGACCCTGTTCCTTATGGGAACAGTCCAGCCCGAACTGCCAGGCCAGGCCCTCCCTGGACCAGAAACAAGTATCCTGGAACAGCCAGGCCAGCTTGAATCTTGTGGCGTAGCGAGCACAGGCCCCTCTTCTGGGCTTACCCTTCCCTCTCCACTAGGGATTAAGCAGCATGACCGAGATGGTGGCAGTATCAAGTAATCAGTAGCGAACAGGACCTTTTTACCCAGTATCACTGAAGTGAGGCCTACAATCTCAGTCATCTTTGATAAAAATGTCCGCTGCTGTGTGTTTGACTCATCCATGGCCTGCATCAGGTAGATGTGTGGTACTGCATAGCACAGGAGTAGTGACTCTGTGGTGGTTGTTTGTGTGCCTCGGAAGTGTACAGTACAGGCATTGACCCGTATGATGTACTGCATGTGTGGATAATACATGCACTGAGTATATCTATGCCTCTGAGGAATTCATGAATTGAAAGATGTAGTGCTGTGCAGTGTGTGTGCCACGAAAGCATGTGCTGGGTGTACGTGTACTTGTGTGAAGTAGAATACATGAGCGGTGAAGTGTTGTGCAGTACACATATGGTGAGTGTGTGTGCTGGCAGTGTGTGTGTGTTTTTAAATAACACACCCTGGGTAAACATAGATAAAGCGTCAGTGCTGAACAGATTGTGCAGTGTGTGTACTGAACGCATGTCAAATGAAATGATACAATGCATGGAGGTACCAGTTCTGGACAGTAAGTGGGTTGTGAATGGCCACTAAGTAAGTGTGCCTCTAATGGTACATTATATGGAGGACGGTGGGTTCCATTTTGGAAAGCCCAGGTCTGCCTGGTAAAGACATGCATTCCTGCAAATTCCTGCTTTATAATCTGTTGTAAAGCGCTCCGATACCCTCGGGTCTGGCCAGCCCTATTTAAAACTCCTTAAATAAAAATAAGTAAAATAAAAATAAGACCAATTCCCTCAGACCTATTTGTGGATTGCTTCATTCCTGGTAGACATGAGGGAAGCACGCTGGAGGGAAGGGAGAAGACTCCCTTTGCACTTCAAGAGGTTGCTCTTTGACTCAGTGATAAATCACAAGGAAGGGGACTCGGCACATCTCAGGAAGGAAGATGGGACTGATAAGGGAAACATAACGAGTAGGGCTGGGAGCTGGGCATCCAGGTGTGAACTGTAGCCGCTCCCATGTGTTGTGGGACAATCAGCTTCGGAGTCATGCCTGCTGTGACAGACATCTTTCATGAGGAAAGAAAAAAGAAAGCAGTGTCTACTTCAAAAGAAACAGAACCCCAACATAAAACTTCAATGACTTGGACCCTAAATTACATTTCCTGTCTGGAAAAGGACTATAAGAAGGGAGTGATGAGCCCCCTCAAAAATCTGTCATCTGCCAAACAGTCAGGCTATGTGAGAAGGGGAAGGTGTGCAAGACTACTCCCTGTGACCAGGACTGGGGGCCAGAGCATGCTAGTCTCCTTGCTGGGTGAGGGAACATCACCCAGGGAAACCAAGACCATCTACTCTTTAGCACCTGCGCCTGCCTGCTTGGCAAGACCAGTGTGCCCTGTGAGGAAGAGGAGAGCGTTGGAGGGAGTGACATCCAGTGGGGAGCCGTACCATGAGGATTCCAAGGGAGAGGTGTGAGGATTTGTAGTGTAGTTCCTATGTTCCCAATAGGTTCTGCGCATTGGAATAATATACTCAGTAGTGTAGACGTAGGACTGAGGTCGAGTAGGTCTCTACTTACTATATTAGACTTAAGTTTCGCCAGCTAGCTCAGAGGTCACTAGAAACTTTCTCGAATAAACGAGGAGGAGGTTAACCTCCCTGGATAGACAAGAAGGGATTAGCTTCTGACAACCATATAACATGACAACTTTGCTCTCCCAGAATAAGAGTGTATCTCTAGAGTCATGTGAAAACAATAGACAGCTATTTCACTCAGTCAATTGTGCGTACTTAGTTTCACCAGAGTGCAGAGAAGAGAGAGACGGGCGTTTTCAATAATAAGGCATTCTTTTATTGAGCAGTCTTCCTTCTCATGCAAGAGAAATGAATTGCCACAATTGCAATACTTAATGTAAAGTAAAGTGCGTACAGTAAGATGAGTATTATGAAATAATACTGTAAAAGCATTGATATGTTTTCTTAGCCATAAGATACTTAAAATGGATACAATGTATACATACATATTTACATTGGCTAACATACTCAACTGGTGCTTCTAACTAAGCCTACCCGGTGTACCTGACCTGAGCCTAATACATGGGAAGGAGTAAGGATGTAGCAGTTTAAGTTAAGTTTGTTTTGCCAAGGATCTGAATCAAGAATTCTCTTTAAGGGTTTAGTCAGCTCCGTACCTTGATATTTAGAAAGCAGGAGGTCTGGTATCTCTTTGTCAGGACTCGATATCCCAGCAACCCGCGAGGGCAGGCTGGGAACGCCGGAGCTGGATTTTCTCGGCTGGAGAAAAAGGCAGCGTCTTTCTCAGCGCGTCAAAGAGGAGGGGCAGCGTCCGTGGGCTCTCGCATCAGCTGGGCTCTCGGGCAAGCTAATACTGCTCTGCTCCAAAACCACCACCGCGTGTTTGCTTAAGGCAAAGTAGGTATATTTATACCTGAAAGGTGCCGGGATTGACGTAAGGGTGGACATAAGACGGTGCACAGACATAATATCGACTCC